>NC_091432.1:38119640-39319640 GCF_964237555.1 Oryctolagus cuniculus
AGCATTATGTAAATGATTAAAGGATCAACACAACGGAAGATGTGACTACAGTAAATGTATATGCACTCAATGTCAGGGCACATGGCTATTTAAAAAAAATTTAGTAAATATAAATTTTCAAAGTACAGTTAATGGATTACAATGGCTTCCCCCCCCCATAATTTCCCTCCCACTCACATCCCTCCCATCTCCCGCTCCCACTCCCATTCCATTCACATCAAGATTCATTTTCAATTCTCTTTATATACAGAAGATCAATTCAGTATATATTAAGTAAAGATTTCATCAGTTTGCACCCACACAGAAACACAAAGTGTAAAATACTGTTTCAGTACTAGTTATAGCATTACTTCATATTGGACAACACACTAAGGACAGATCCCACATGAGAAGTAAGTACACAGTGACTCCTGTTGTTGACTTAACAATTTGACACTATTGTTTATGGCGTCAATCTCCCTAGCCTCTAGTCTATGGAAGCCTTTTGAGTTCGCTAACTTCGATCTTATTCGGACAGGGTCATAGTCAAAGTGGAAGTTCTCTCCTCCCTTCAGAGAAAGGTACCTCCTTCTTTGATGGCCCCATTCTTTCCACTGGGATCTCATTCGCAGAGATCTTCCATTTAGGTCTTCCTTTTTTTTTTTTTTTTTTTTTTTTCAGGGTGTCTTGGCTTTCCATGTCTAAAATACTCTCATGGGCTTTTTAGATGAATCCGAATGCCTTAAGGGCTGATTCTGAGGCCAGAATGTTATTTAGGACATCTGCCATTCTATGAGTTTACTATGTATCCCACTTCCCATGATGGATTGTTCTCTCCCTTTTTGATTCTATCAGCTAGTATTAGCAGACACTAGACTGGTTTGTGTGATCCCTTTGACTCTTAGACCTATCAGTGTGATCAATTGTGAACTGAAATTGATCACTTGGACTAGTGAGATGGCATTGGTACATGCCACCTTGATGGGATTGAATTGGGATCCCCTGGCATGATTCTAACTCCACCATTTGGGGCAAGTCCAATTGAGCATGTCCCAAATTGTACATCTCTTCCCTCTCTTATATTTAACAGGGATCATTTTTCAGTTAAAATTTAAACACCTAAGAATAACTGTGTGTTAATCACACAGTTCAACCAATAGTACTAGAACAAAACAAAGAGAAAATATTAAAATGGATAAAGTATTACATTGTACATCAACAGTCAGGACAAGAGCTGATCAGGTCACTGTTTCTCATAGTGTCCATTTCACTTCAACAGGTTTCCCCTTTGGTGCTCAGTTAGTTATTGTCGATCAGGGAGAACATATGATATTTGTCCCTTTGGAACTGGCTTAATTCACTCAGCATAATGTTTTCCAGATTCCTCCATCTTGTTGCAAATGACCGGATGTCGTTGTTTTGACTGCGGTATAGTATTCTAAAGAGTACATGTCCCATAATTTCTTTATCCAGTCTACTGTTGATGGACATTTGGGTTGGTTCCAGGTCTTAGCTATTGTGAATTGAGTTGCAAAAAAATCATTAAAAACTGTGCCATCTGGGTAACTTAGAGAATAACAGACACTATTCATTTTACAATTATCATGTGCCAGTACTCACTATGCCACTCACTTTGAAAAGCTGATCTAGGAGCCGGCATTGTAGTGCAGCAGCTAAAGCCACCACTTGCAATACCAGCATTCCCTATGGGCACCAGTTCATGTCCTGGTTGTTCCACTTCTGATCCAGCTCCCTGCTAATGCACCTGGGAAAGCAGCAGAGGTGCTTGGGACCCTACACCCATGTAGGAGACTTGGAAGAAGCTCTGGGCTCCTGATTTCTGCCTGGCCTAGACCTGGCTGTTGTGGCCATTTGGTGAGTGAACCAGTGAAAGTAGGATTTCTGTCCTTCCCTCTCTCTGATATTCAAATAAATAAATTAAAACTTCAAAAAAAAAAAAAAAACAACCACTTGAACTAATTTAATTTTTACAACAGTGTGTAAGTAGATAACATGATCCCATTTTACAGATGAATATATTGGAGGCTATTACTTCAGAAAACATGAGTTAGTGGTAAAAACAAAGAAAGGAACAGAAATAAATATTACTCCTCACCTCATTCTATATATCCCTCCTTCCTGACACTTCTTAGCATTAGGAAAGTCAAGGAATAACTTCTTGATCCACAAGAGGAAAAGCGAAAAATATGAAAAGGTGTAGACATCTTGAGAGAGAAAACAAATTTGTCTAATAACATCACATGGAAACAAAATAATTCTTTGTATTATACTTTAAACAGTGAAGGGAGGGAACTGTTGATAAGAGATTTTAGAGAGAATAACTTTAAAAGACTGAAATCTACCAATGTAATAGTGCTATTTACAATATCATTAATTCATCATGGAATCAAGAAATTTGACATCTGGTAATTCTATAAAAATCTTAAGTTCTAATTATATATTTTTAAAGTGTATCCTAATCAAAATCACTGATAATGTTAAATAAACTAATATAAATTACTTTCACTATATATACAGATCATATGATACATCTTTCAGGAATACTGTGTCCCTAAACAGAGTTAATTCAGTACTTGTTTCCCAAAAACAAAAGCAGGGAGTCCTTCGGCATAATTGTTAAGAGAGAAGGCAATTGTTAAGAGAGAAATGAGATTCTCTGACAAAGTAATTTTGATATTGTCACTTTAAAAAATCACAAAAAAAGCCATCTGCTTTATAATGTCACTGAAATATGTGTAATTGCTAAGGCAAGCTATTGTTCTACCATTGTGTGCTGAATCACTCAAGCCTTATCACTGAGTTCTTTCAAGCTTTGCTGATGTTTTCTATCTAATGTAGACAAGCAGACATTTGTCACATTGATGAATTTTAGGCCTGAAATAAATTAGAACATATAACTGTAAGCAGAGAGACAAACCTGATAGTCAGCTAACATTTTGAACAAACATTAATCTTACCTATGCTTTGATTTATTATTGTCTTGTCATGTTCTGTCAAGTATTTGTTGGTAAAGTACTTACTATGTTTTATTTGTATCTATTACACAGGCTTATGTAAAAAGGAAAAAATCTCCAAAGAATATAAAACAAACAGAACAATCAATACATTCCAATAAATTTACCTCTTTTCCTATTTTATCAAAAATGTTGGTGTTACCGTGATGACTCATTCCACCTAAATTCTGCAAACATTTCATTTTGTAGCTTAAATTACATCCTATTCACAGAAGAAATCCTTACTTGTCATAGTAAAATTAATTTATGTTTTTTAAAGTATGTACTTCAAAATACATTAAATAATTATAGTATTCATTCTTCCTTATGACTAGCTTTTGGTGTTATCTGTAACACAGGATGAATTTCAGTGCTAATATGAGCCACTTACAAGGGAACTGCCCTATAATCTGCTCGCAGATACAATAGTTGAATTAACACAATTAGCTAAAAATAATAAGACAAGAGTGGTTTCAATATGCTTGATTTAACAGAGATCTCTGAATGGTACTACACCAATCTGTCAGTGTCTATTTTATCAAAACAAATATATTTTGCCTACATAATCAACAAATATATATAATATATTCTGGACAAACTCTCATAAACACAAAACAACAACTCAGACAGCTAAATGGTTATTATTTCTAAGAATTATTAAATAGATAGCCTCTTTACAGTATTTAGAAAAAATAATGCAACACTGAGCTCTTTAACCAATGTGTTCAGTACATGCTCTTTGCTTTGATGGATTTTTTTTTGAAACCTCTATATCACTCCCTTCCTTCCTTCCTTTTCTCCCTTTCTCTCCTTAAAATTTACCTATGTATTTGAAATACAGAGCAATAGAGACAGAGGGAGAGACCCAGAGAAGCTCCCACCTTCCAGCTCACTCCTCAAATGGGTGCTATGATCAGCACTGGTCAAGGCATAAGCCAGGAGACAGAAATTTCACCTGAGTCTCCCACATCGGTAATAGAGGTCCAAGCACTTAGGGCCATCCTTTGCCACCTTCCCAGTTCCACTATCAGGGAGATGGATAGGAAGCAGAGCTCCAATATGGGATGCCAGCATTGCAAATGGAGGCTTAACCTGATGTACCACAATATGAGGCTCTCAGCAAGTGTTCTCTTCTTTTTTTTTTTTTAATTTATTTTTTATTTGAAAGAGTTACAGAGAAAGAGGGAGAGACAGAGAGAGACTGATTTTTCCATCCACTGATTTACTTCAAAGATGACCACAAAGCCAGTGTTGGACATGGCTGAAACCAGGGATCAGGAGATTTTATAAGTCTCCCACATGAGTAGCAGGTGCCCAAGCATTTGGGTCATCTTCTACTGCTTTTCCAGACCATAAGCAGGGAGATAGATTAGAAGCGGAGCAGCCAAGACATGAATTGGTAGCCATATGGAATGTTGGTGTTGCAGGTGGCGGGTGAATCTATTACACCCCAACACTGGCCCCACTAATGCTCTTTTGAAAAATTATTTTGGCACAAGTAATTCCACTCATGGCAATTTCAACATGGTTCTCATAATAAATTCTTATCATAAAAATTAAATTAAAAGATGAGTTTTTTTTCTGTTCCTGAGCCTTCAAATAAATTTTACATAAATCAAATAGTAAGGTACTTAAGTGCCAGTGTCCAGTCCAGTATGTGTGACCACATGTGTGCATGCACATACAAGTGTATATCATCAGTGCAGATGAACAGGAATTCTTATATTCCTAAACTCGTTCAAACTTAGGACTCGAGATTGTACAAAATGTTCAGATTTAAAATAGGGCACATTATATCACCAGAAAACACTCTATATAAAGAAGTCAGAAAACGTTAGGAGCAAGCAAAAGTGTAATAGGTTACTAAGGGAGAAAATAATTAAGAGTGTGTTATTAAGTAATGAGATGAGGCAAGTTAATAAAATATCTGAATACTTTTAAAACAAACTGCTGTGTGACTCTCAAGCATTATAGTAACTTTAAAATAGGCAAAAAATGGGGTAGCAGGCTATATAAAAGGGACTAATGGGGGAAAATGTGTAGTTTCTGGTTCAAAACCTATTATTTAATCACCATAAAATTTAGACAAGTTACCTGACTTCAATGAAGCTCAATTTCATGCAAATAGGGATAAATATACATTCTTAGTCCATGCCACTATGCTATTAGGATGTATAGTATACATGCAGGAAATTCTAAAAAGCACAGTGCTATTACAAGTATAAGTAAATATTAGTAAAATGCATTTGACATAATAAAAACAAAAGGCCTGAATTTCACAAAAAACAATTCTAAACCAAAAAGAAACCATATACAAAAGATATTTCATGACTTCTGAATTTGAAGAAACACCATCAGAAGCTTTGAATGCCAGATGGTCTTTTAAGACAATCTCAATAATACAAAATTTCAGCTGAGAAAAATTTCAAAGAATTCAATATTCAATAAAAGTTACCAATGGTATACCAAAAAAAGACAATTTAATAATTAGCCTGCATGTCCTATATTTCTTAAAACTAAGAAAATGCCCTTAACTTTTCACTCAAACCCAAATAAAAAGACTATTTAGATGTTCTTTAAAAATATGTTAAATAAGAAATATCATTATTTTCATTTTCAGATATTAATACTTTCAAACATTTAATTATTGCTCTTTAGAATTCTATCATACTTCTAATTGTATTTTGGAATATGTAAACAACTCCATCTGGGAAAATGAATTGCATAGTGGGGCCAGTTTATCTACAAAGATCTCTCATACACTCAAATTATTAGAAATAAAGTGTCTGAAATTTCTCAAGTTTTAACTGATCAGAAGATTTTTTTTTAAGAATTATTTATTTGAAAAACAGTTAAAGAGAGAGAAGTAGAGCCAGAGAGAGAGAGAGTTCTTCCATTCTGCTGGTTCACTCCCCAAATGACTGCAACAGACAGAGCTGAGCTGATCTGAAGTCAGGAGCAAGGAACCCAGGAGCCAGGAGCTTCTTCCGGGTCTCTCACATGGATGCAGGGGCCCAAGGAGTTTGGCCATCTTCCACTGCTTTCCCAGGCCATAGCAAAGAACCGGATAGGAAGTGGATCAGTTGGGACTCGAACCAACAACCGTATGGGATGCCAGTGCTGCAGGCTGGGGCTTTAACCTACTGCACCACTGCGCCACTGCGCCACTGCGCCACTGCGCCACAGTGCCGGTCCCTGATCAGAAGACTTTAAATAACTTTTCCAAATGGCCATATAACTCAAAGGCTGTATACCAACATCAATATTCATACTAAAATAAATCAATTAGTTATCTCAATAATAAAATCTTTATGAATATTCTTGTCATGAAAAAGCTTTGCCTTTTTAATATGTTTCATTGTTTCATTTTCAACTAAGTATATTTAACTTATAAAAATGTTTTAGTCTTCTGTGAAACTTCGCTTATCTAATTACTTTGTCATGCCTGGTCATAGTTTTATTATCTTGATAGGTTTAACCATTAAATGAAGGAGAAGGTAACATTAATAAAGAAGATCTGGTATTCCATAGAAAGTTAAAGGACAGAAATATTCTTAAGAATGAGAAAAGGAACTAAATAAAACATATAAAAGATTTTCAAGATGTTGAGGGAAACCTTTCTTCAAGGCTACCAGTAGATAAGCTTGACCAAGAAAAAGATTTGACAGGAAAAAAAAAAATTAGAAAGACTACATTACATTTGATGAAGAACTTTTTAAATGTCAAACTACAGAGTTTGAATTTAAACTTATAGCCAATAAAGGATTTTTAGAGGTCTTGTGCAAAATGGAGTGAAATTATTAGAAAGAGAATGATACAATGAAACATGGAATGATTATGGCATGAGCTAAAGCAATTTTTTAAACTGAATTTGTTTTCCGTCAATCATATTATATTAATACATGATTTTCAATACATACACATAAATATTTTGGATGTATATCTGCTAAGATCATAGTTCTAACAGTATATAATCAATTATGCAATGGGGTGGAAGGCAAATATAAGGGAAATATGGAAGGAAAAGTTTCCAAATTAAATGAGAAGTACAATGTTGTATTCTCCTGAGATAGAATGAGATGAAAATTAAGTGGAATTTAGTAGTCATACTAAATTCAACATTTCAACAATGGACCACATATACAATGACCCCAGAATATTATAATGGAACTGAAAAATCCCCATGTTGTTCAGTGCTCACATACGAATCATAATTATAAAAGACTTTAAGTATAAAAATATTCCATATAACAAATAAAGGCCAGGAATGGGCTAATAGGAAGTATGAATATTAATGTTTAGAAAATTCTCACTATTCCTTGAGGCAGAAAATTAGCCAAAACATCCAACACTTGCTATTAATTAAATGGTATTTTACTGTCAGAACACAATGTTAAAGCTCGATTCTCTTAGTTTTTACAACAAGCTTAAAAATAAGTCACTTTCCTTTTAGGAGCTTATCTATTACAATTATGGTTATTTACAAACTATTCCTATGCCAAAAGAACTCTTCCATTTTATAACATCATATTTTTGTTACGTGTATAATTAATACTTTTTTTTTTTTTTTTTTTTTGGCAGGCAGAGTGGATAGTGAGAGAGAGAGAGAGATAGAGAAAGGTCTTCCTTTTTTTCCGTTGGTTCACCCCACAATGGCCACTGCGGTGGTTGGCGCACCACGCTGATCCGAAGCCAGGAGCCAGGTGCTTCTCCTGGTCTCCCATGCGGGTGCAGGCCCAAGCACTTGGGCCATCCTCCACTGCACTCCCGGGCCACAGCAGAGAGCTGGACTGGAAGAGGAGCAACCAGGACAGAATCTGGTGCCCCAACTGGGACTAGAACCTGGTGTGCCGGTGCCACAGGCAGAGGATTAGCCTATTGAGCGGCAGTGCTGGCCACAATTAATACTTAAAAACTAGACTACTACCCATACAATCTAAAATTTATGAAAGATATGTATCCATGTACCTCTTAGAAGGTAAATTTATGGCCTGCGCCACGGCTCACTAGGCTAATCCTCTGCCTGCGGCGCCGGCACACCGGGTTCTAGTCCCGGTCGGGGCACCAGATTCTGTCCTGGTTGCCCCTCTTCCAGGCCAGCTCTCTGCTGTGGCCCAGGAGTGCAGTGGAGGATGGCCCAAGTCCTTGGGCCCTGCACCCACATGGGAGACCAAGGGAAGCTCCTGGCTCCTGGCTTCGGATCAGCGCAGTGTGCCAGCCATAACACGCCCGCTGCAGTGGCCATTGGAGGGTGAACCAATGGTGAAGGAAGACCTTTATCTCCATCTCTCTCTCTCTCTCACTGTCCACTCTGTCAAAAAAAAAAATAAAATAAAATAAAAAAAGAAGGTAAATTTATTTCATTTATATGAACAAAACATAGATGCTTTATTTTAATCTCTTCAACCTATATTCCAGAATTTCTCTAAGTCCTTCAATTTTAATTAATTATTGAATTCCTAAGAATATCCCACAAAGTTCAAGCTATGCAAAAAAGTAATCTGAATTATCCTCTTATCCAAACCAGACAGCAATTATACAGAAAAGGAAACTTTCCTAAACCAATTAATATGAAAAATAAATGCTTACTTTAAAATTTTGGACAAAATATAATTAAATGTATTGTTCCCAATATTAAAATTCTATGGGAAAATGTAAAAATGTTCATAATGTTTCATTCTAATTATTAATTTTTACCTTCAGAAATAGTTGCAAAATAAAATCCTTATTATGAAAATCACAGGAAAGAAGCATTTTTTGCCTTCCGGGAGATAGAAAAGTTTTTCTCTGTTGTCAAGAATAGTTAGTAGTATGCTCATTTTCACAACTTCATTATACTGTATTGTGAATGGTTCAAAACCTAGCATAATTCAGTGCCAGCCTACAAATATTACTTTGGTTGAGTAAGTTGTACTAAAGCCGTTGAGGTAAAGTATAGCTATATATTGCTATACTCCATCAACAAATGTTTTGAAAAGTGTACTTAGATTTGCTAATCAAATTTTTTTTTTTTTTTTGGACAGGCAGAGTGGACAATGAGAGAGAGAGAAAGAGACAGAGAGAAAGGTCTTCCTTTTGCCGTTGGTTCACCCTCCAATGGCCGCCACGGCCGGCGCGCTGCGGCCGGCACACCACGCTGATCCGATGGCAGGAGCCAGGTACTTATCCTGGTCTCCCGTGGGGTGCAGGGCCCAAGCACTTGGGCCATCCTCCACTGCACTCCCTGGCCACAGCAGAGATCTGGCTTGGAAGAGGGGCAAGCGGGACAGAATCCGGCGCCTCGACTGGGACTAGAACCCGGTGTGCCGGCGCTGCAAGGCGGAGGATTAGCCTAGTGAGCCGCAGCGCCGGCCTTGCTAATAAAATTTTAATTTCTATTAATTTATATTATAACTCAATCTGATATAACATGAACTATCCATCCCATCTTAGGTTGAGGTTTTTACACACATCTACTTCAACATACAATTATGAAATACTCCATATATGAAAATAATGCTAAGCTCTTTATTTATATGGGCATATGATGTCAGACAAGCCACTTAATATCTTTAGACATTAATTTTCTCAATGACAAGGCAAGGAGATCCAAAACGATGAACTCTTTTAAGTTCAAATATTTTATAATTCTAAAATAAGGTCAAAACTGACTATAAATTAAGATGTGTTCTTTTCATTTTTATATAGTTAAGCACACCTGTGTTTATTCTATTTTAACATCACGTTAAATGAGTTGGACATTTAAATTCAGAGCACAGACATCAAAAGACTGATAAATGTTTGAAATTATGATTTCGCATATGATTCCTGAAAGTAATAGTGAAACGTTATTAATTACTTATGAAAATATAAATTCCCTGTTATTTATATCCATGGAGTTGGGGCAGGAAGCTAATGTGAGAAAGGAATTTTTATCTACATTCTAAGATAAATGCAAAAAAAAAAAAAGGACAGCATTTTTTTCCAGGTCTCCTATGTGGGTGCAGGTGCTTGGGCGGGATACATTCCACTGCTTTCCCAGACCCATTAGCAGGGAGCTCAACTGGAAGTGGAGCAGCAGGGACTCAAACTGGCTCCCATATGGGATGCCAGCACTGCAGAAGGTGGCTTAATCCACTATGACAAAGCTCTAGCCCCACTTTCATTTCTTTAAATAAACTCTTATAAGCACAGGCAAGAGGATAACTATTAAAGAAAATTAGGAGCCAGAGTTTTCTGCTTATGAAAAGCAATTCAAAAACATCAGCAATAAAATGCATTAAGTGAACTTTTGAATAACTACAGATCAAAGAACAAAATCAAAGTCATCAATAAAGTGTAATCAACATTTAAAAGAAAGTTACATTACTTCAAATATAGAGCACAATATAGTGTTCAAACTGGAGTCTTGAAAAGAGAAATCATAAGTCAATAAAATTGCAAATATATAGGAAATATTTCAAAGAACTTTGTAGAAATGGACTCATAACTAAACACTGTTGCAGTAAAAAGAGAATTAACTGTGATCAGTTTGTCTTTTACTTTATTGAAGTTCCCACTGCTATATGAACAACTCATAAAATACTCTGCATAACATCCTAGTGATAGTATACTAAATGTGAGGCTTACTATACTGGCTAATCACTTTAAAGAATCATCAAATGGAAATGATTCACTTATGGAAGTTTGCTACTGTAACTGTTCACCAAGCCATACATTTGAATTGATCTCTGTCATTTACTACTACTTGCTTCGTGGCTAATTCAGATTGATAAACTGATCTAGATTTGGTTGCATTTGTGAAAAGAAAGAACTCAAGGAATGGACACAAAAAGTTTTCAAATAAAAATATGAAATTAAAAAAAACAGCTTCAGGAAAACTCCCAAACAGTATTTCATGGTGTGTTTCTTCAAAAATAGCATTTTACATTGACTTTAGACATAAATCTTACATTTATCCAACATGAAATTATGTAGCCTTTATCTCTTTGGGAAATAAAAAATGAAGGCGCAAAAGATAGAATGCCATTATATTAATCATACCAAAATTTCAATTTGTAGTTCAAGCTATTAATGACCTAGCAGCAATTTTTATGTTGCCACATTTCAAAATAGTATATTAAACAAGGAAGTTAAACTTGTAATTATGAATCAAGATTAAATTATTTAACATACCTTGTGGCTTAGGAGGGAAATAAAAATTCAACAAAATTTTTATTGGAACATTGTTTCAGTCAACTTAAAATAGCATATGTTTTTATTTTACTGAATGTTCAAATCTAGGAAATCAATAATAAAAATCATCTTTATATACTTGCATTACACATTGAGCTGATTAAGGTAAATGCTATTTCACAAATGTCAACTTTAAAATAAATAAGATGAATGGATTGCTCAGAAACAAGTTATGATTTTTATATAGCCGTTAAATGAACGATCACAGTTTCCTTTAAGAAATAAACATGTTACATAAAAAGGATTTAGTGATGACATTTTCAAGTTTAACAAGAGAAAGTAACAGAAGTGGCATCTATAATTGTATGATTTACACTGACTTGGAAAATCACAGTAATAATTCACTATGCCACATGATATTCTAAAAGGTATAGTTTAACCAAATGAGTATAAGGAAGGCAGCAAGATGATAAAAGTAGACAGCTGATTATAACCTCAGGTGAGTCCTATAACCAGCTTGGCAAACCTTATGGTATAACAATTTTTTGAATATTTCATATCTTTCTGGACTTTGCATTAACAATTATTTACTATTAAAACATTATAAAGTATAAGTTAACACTTAGGCATGATTCAATATTTAAAACATTTCCTAAATGCACTACCTCTTAATTCATAATAAAGAATTCCAATAAATAATATTTGACTTGATATTTTTCATTCCCATATAAATACAAGTAAAAGATCAACTACTTCATGATTTCCATTACTAAAAATCACAACACATTTAAAATCAAATATGCCTTTCATTTAAGACTTTGTCATAGTATTAAAATATCTCTTTAATGATATATTTCAATTTATTTGCAAATAAAATATGTGATTCATGTATTGTTTGCTGAGGCAAATGTCAGAAATAGGTTGAGTCAACTATGATATGACCCAGAATGTCTTCCCATTTAAAAAGTTAATTGGATAAAAATATGTGATATGATATTCATTATATTTTAAATGCCATGAAAATTAGTTTAACGAATGGCAATTAATAGACTATTATCTAACTCCTGACCATGAGCCAAGATTGGTGGAAATTTGCGGCTAGTGATAAAAAATATCCAAGAGAACAATGCCTGCATATTTAAACAATATGCATTCAAATGCTGTAACACTTTAATTATGGTCTACCATCTTATAAAATTAAAGTTATATTTTTTCATATACTTGATGACTTCTGTGACATAAGTTACAATTTAAATTTTCTTATACAGAGTAAAGCTACATTTCAAGTAATCAGTTAAATTGCTGTAGCAGCTACACACTTTTAAATAAGAAATAATCTAACTCTGTTGCCAAATAATTGGACAAGTATCCACATATAAAAGCAACTTCAAAAGAATTCATGGGGGCCAGCAATGTGACACAGCAGGTTAAAGCCATGACCTGTAGCGCTGGCATCCCATATGGGTGCCGGTTCAAGTCTTAGCTGCTTCATTTCCAATTACCCATTAACGTGCCTGGGAAAGCAGCAGAGGATGGCCACATGGGAGAGCTAGAAGAAACTCCTGGCTCCTGGCTTCAACTTGGCCCAGCCTGGTCACTGTGGCCTTTTGGGGGGGTATACCAAGGAGTGGAAAATTTCTCTGTGTCTCCTCTCTATGACTCTGTGTTTCAAATGAATTAAAAAAAAAAAAAAACTTAGCCATTCAAACAATTAATGGAAAATGGAATTATAAATAAGGTTATTTTGGTGCAAAATACTTTTTAAATTCATGAACATGAGGGGACTTCAAAAAGCTCATGAAAAATATATATTATGAAAATTATGCATGATTTCAAATGATTTGATAAAACCATTATATCTATAGACCATTCCATATCAGAAAACATACTTCTTTCTCTACATATTTATTAAAACATTTTAATTATTATAAATAAAACTTATTTACCTTGAATTTTTTTTAACTTTTATTTAATGAATATAAATTTCCAAAGTACGATTTATGGATTACAATGGCTTCTCCCCCATAACGTCCCTCCCACCCGCAACCCTCCCCTCTCCCACTCCCTCTCCCCTTCCATTCACTTCAAGATTCATTTTCGATTCTCTTTATCTACAGAAGATCAGTTTAGCATACATAAGTAAAGATTTCAACAGTTTGCTCCCACACAGAAACATAAAGTGAAAAATAATAGATGATTTTTTAAATGATGATGAAATCAGATCAGACCTATTGTCATGTTTAATCCCAGTGAGAGTCAAGTTGGGAATTGATAATTTCTTCTTCTTCTTCTTTTTTTTTTTTTTTTTTTTTTTACAGAAGATCAGTTTAGTATACATTAAGTAAAGCTTTCAACAGTTTGCATCCCCATAGAAACACAAAGTGAAATACACTGTTTGAGTGCTAGTTATAGCATTAAGTCTCAATGTACAGCACGCTAAGGACAGAGATCCTACATGAGGAGTAAGTGCACAGTGACTCCTGTTGTTGACTTTACAAATTGACACTCCTATTTATGGCATCAGTAATCTCCCTATGCTCCAGTCATGAGTTTCCAAGGCTATGGAAGCCCCTTGAGTTCTCTGACTCTTATCTTGTTTAGACAAGGTCATAGTCAAAGTGGAGGTTCTCTCCTCCCTTCAGAGAAAGGTACCTCCTTCTTTGAAGACCTGTTCTTTCCACTGGGATCTCACTCACAGAGATCTTTCATTTAGGGTTGACTGTTTTTTTTTTTTTTTTTTTTTTTTTTTTTTTTTGCCAGAGTGTCTTGGCTTTCCATGCCTGAAATACTCTCATGGGCTTTTCAGCCAGATCGGAATGCCTTAAGGGCTGATTCTGAGGCCACAGTGCTGTTTAGGACATCCGCCATTCTATGAGTCTGCTGAGTATCTCGCTTCCCATGTTGGATCACTCTCCCCTTTATTTATTCTATCGGTTAGTATTAGCAGGTACTAGACTTGTTTATGTGCTCCCTTTGACTCTTGAAAATGCTATTTTTATTACTATTTGTAACATTTCAAACAATAAATGAAAATGAAATATAAATTTGGATTTTCACCTCCTCCACTCAAGCATGTCCAACAGAAACTTAGCAGTATGTCTTTTCCATACCTTATTTTTTAAATACATGATCATAAATATATTTGAAAATGGATATACAGGGGCCGGCTCTGTGGCACAAAGGATAAAGTGCCACTTGCAGTTCCAGCACCCTATATAGGTGCTGCTTCAAGTCCTGGCTGCTCCACTTCCGATCCAGCTCTCTGCTATTGCCTGGGAAAGCAGTAGAAGATAGCCTACGTCCTTGGGCCTTTGCACCCATGTACAGGAGCTGGAGGAAACTCCTTGCTTCAGATCAGCCCAACTCTGGCCATTTGGGGAGTGAACCAAAAGACGGTACACCTCTCTCTCTCTCTCTCTCTCTCTCTGCATCTCTCTGCATATCTGTAACTCTGCCTTTCAAATAAATAAATAAATCTTTATAAAAAAAAAGAAAACGGATATATAGATTTTCCCTACAAAAATAACAAAATAAAATTATGTCTGGTGTGGCATCAATACAGAAACCATACTTTTATTGTGAATACATTCTTTCATGTTTTTAAAAAAAGTTAACATCTATTGTGGTCTTCCTATGCATGAGGTACAGTCCAACATGCTTCCCTACTTTCAGTCTTCATAATGTCCCAAGTTAAAAATTTGTTAATATCCACTACCTTGCCTACCAAGTGCACCTCAACCTTTTAAAAAGCTGTATGGTATGCCAATGTACAAGCTAACCATCTATTTAAGTATTTTCTGATTGAAAAATTTCCAAACATACTAAAAATCTCCAGTAACCTAACTAATGATACTTCCTCAAATTTCAGCTGGGATATACTTAGTCTAAGATATCTCTAGTCAATGTGATCATTGTAAAGCTCACCTACTTTATTCAGAACAGTCTCTGAATTTCTGAACTTAGCTAATTTTCTATTTTTTTAAAATTTTTATACAACTATTATATCTCACAGACTTCTGATGCTTTGTATTATTTACTCCAAAAGAAGCAATTATTTACTTTCTTTAAAAAGTTTCCAAGTAAATTTAAGGTTATTAAGTTTAATTAATATTCAGACTAACATTGTTTTCACATTTTCATGGGATTTCTTTCTAAGTGTGTTAAACTATGGTTGTCTTAACTGATTAATGGAAGGAAACTGATTGGTTTAGTAATTTATTTACAAAAATACTTAAAGATTAATCAACATCAGCATGTCTTCACAAATTCCATTATCCTACACTATTTCCTCACTTTAAAAAAAAAAGAAAAAGATAACTTACTTATTTGAAAGAGTGGTAGAGAGAGAGAGAGATCTTCTATTTACCAGTTCACTCCTCAAATGGTGGCAGTGACTGAGGCTGGGCAAGGCTGAAGGCAGGAGTCTGAAATTCCATCTGGGTTTCCTAAATGGGTAACAGAGATCCATACCCTTGGATGTCTATGCTGCTTTCCCAGGTGCATTCGAAGTGAAATAGCCAGGGCTCAGACAGGTAAACATATGGAATGGTGGTGTCACAGCCAGTGCCTTGAGCCACTGCTCCACAATGCCAGCAGTTTCTCTAGCTTTTAAAAAGTACACTGTTACCTCTATTAAACCACGTAACCACAGCATCATATTTAAAAAAAAAAAAAAAAGTGTCATGATAGTGGTAGATAAAAGTAAGAAAGGCAATTAGTACCTAATAAATACACTGATTTTTTTTTTAAAGATTTATTTATATGAAAGGCAGAGATACATAGGGGTGGGGGGAGGTTTTTGGGGAGAGATCAATCTTCCATCAGTTGGTTCATTCCCCAAATCCCAAAACGGCCAATGTCAGGAATCAGGAGCTGCTTCTCAGTCTCCCACATGTGTAGCAGGGGCCCAAGGACTTGGGCCACTTCCCACTGACTCACTGCCCAAATGGCCACAACAATCAGAAGCCAGGAGCTTCATCTGGGTCTCCAACATGTGGCAGGAGCCCAGGGACTTGAGCCATCTTCTGCTGCTTTCCCAGGTGCATATCAGGGAGCTGGATGGGCAGTAGAGCAGCCAGGACTCGAACTGATGGCCATTCTGGATGCCGGCACTGCAGGCAGCGGCTTAACCTTTTATGCCACAGCACCGGCCCCAATATACTTTAACAAAAATGTACATAGCATTACTTTCCAAGTAAATATTATCAAAGCTCATGAAGAAGGTATACTGTGAAAACGATGCATCATTTCAAAGATCTAAAATTTCCTCCTCACTATATGTCATGTCATTTTCATCTCTAACATGTAATTTATATTACTGTAATATTGAGAAACTAATTGTATTTATTTATAAATTAAGAAAGTGAGCTTAATGAAAAATTTATTCCAATTGGACCAGTAAATAAATTTTACTATAAATATAATATTCAAAATAACAAAATTATTCCATCCAAAAAATATCTCAGTAATAATACTAAAACGAATGGTTACTGATACATACACATACACATATACACACACACACACACACACACACAAACCCTATGCATAAAACAGAATTCTGTGATATAAATTGGCTAAATTTGTTGTCTCCCTAAAATTTGCTAATCCCAATCAACCCTTCCATCCCAACTGCCTCCCTGATATCTATTACAAAAATCACCAATGACTCCCATTTAGATAATATTCAGTTCTTTAATTGATTCCACAACATTTAATGTAGTGAATTATTCATTCCTAGAATTAATGTCTTCCCTGGCCAAGGCTTTAAGTACTTTTTATGGCTTAACCTTTCATTTGTTCTCTAGATCAAAAACCAAATACCATATGTATAAATATTATAAATGTTTCTCATATATTTTCTAAAGATATTTGTTACAGATTAATGTGTAAATATCTATATAGATATTTTATCTGCTCCAGTGGATCATAATAAACTCCATGGAAACATGCCCATTTTATTAACTGTTATATCTTCAGGGCTTCAACCAGTACCTGAAACATAGCTAGAACTTTATAAATATTTATTAAGTGAATGAATAACATACAGAACTAGAATACATGATTCTTCATTTTGCTTTTTCCTTGGGCTTCAAAATAAAACGTGAAAGTTTTAATCCTAAACTACAAGAGAGTAAATTGATAAGTTACACCTTTTTTTTTTTTTTCTTAAGATTTATTTACTCAAAAGAGTTACAGAGAGAGGAGAGACAGAGATAGCGGTCTTCCATCTGCTGGTTCACACCCCAGCTGGCCACAATGGCCAGGAATGGGTAGGCCAAGGCCAGGAGCCAGAAACTTCTTCCCACATGGATATTAGGGGTCCAAGCACTTGAACCAGCCATCTTGTGCTGCTTTTCCCTGCTCATTAGCAGGGAGCTGGACTGGAAGGGGAACAGCCCTGAGCCAGCACCCATATGGATGCCAGCATTTCAAGCAGCAGCTTTACCTGCTAAGCCACAATGCTGGCCCAAGTTATATATTTTGTTTCACAATACTGTCAAGTGGATCCTCAACTATCAGTAATAAAATTGATAATGAGCACTGCGAAGTTCAATGCCCAGTTCTGAAGATGGCCTGCAAATACTTAATCTTTATAGCAATTCTAAAAGCTAGGTTATTAATGATGCCCAAATGAGAATAATACTTACAAGTACAGACATAGAAACTAAAGCTGAAAATTAAGCAATTTGTCTAACCTTTCAGGACATGGGCTGGGATTTAAGCCCACATCAGTCTCACTTAAAACTTAATGTTTACAAAGGAAATCTATATTCCACCTGTCTTTCTTTAAAATTCTAGTGTTTATTTTATTTTTTAAAAAATATTTATTTATTTGAAAGGCAGGAGGAGAAAAGAGAGTAACTGATCTTCCATCACCAGTTCATTCCACAAATGCCCAAAACACCTGGAGCTGGACCAGGCTGAAGCCAAGAGCCTCTCCATCCAAGCCTCTCAGATAGGTGGCATAGATCCAAGTACTTGAGCCATAACTTGCAGCATCCCACGGTGTGCATTTAAGGAAGCTGGATTGAAAGCAAAGGTGGGACTCCATTCCAGGCACTTAAATGTGAGTTAAGCAGCAGTTTAACTTGCTGCATCACAATGTTCACCCCATATTTACTTTAAATGAGATTCAATTTAATCCAAAAAAAAAAAAAAAAACGCTAAAGTACCTAATACATTGCAGATATTAAATATAGAAAAGCTATGATCCCTGGTCTTATGGAATTTAGTACCTAATACATTGCAGATATTAAATATAGAAAAGCTATGATCCCTGGTCTTATGGAATTTATTAAATATAATTTAAGGGACTACCATAGGTTAATTTCAAATCAGAAAGTCATTTAAAGATATTATATAAGGCAGTTATGTTGTATTTTTGAAAAATACAATATCATCTTCTTGTATGTTACCTACTTTAAAATTAAACATATTAAGTAAAATGTGGATTAGATAGAACTCACCAATAGAAATAAAATTCTAGTATATTCATATACTTAGATACTATCTTTCAGAGCATTCACAACAATTTTTATCTGAAATGCATTTGATGAAAGATGAATTGCATAGATCATGCATACAATCATGGAGCCTACTCTATAGCGAAGATTACATACACTGTGGGTTTATTACCTCATTATTCACCCTTTCTCTCTTCCAAAAGAACATATATGAACTATATTTGCAAGTCATTAAATGTACTTTATTATGAAAATATTAATTTAAATCACCTGTAATTTGCAAAACTTTAAAGAAAAGAATAGGTGTTTACTTGAATGTTATAACATTGGTCCAACTCTGGACCCTGACTTCAGTTTCCCATCAGTACATACATTAGCAGGCAAAAAGAAAGCTCAAATAATTGGGTTCCTGCCACCCACATGGAAGACATGGAATGCATACTCATTCCTAGCTTGGGACACAGCCCAGCCCTAGTCATTTTAGGTATTTGGCGAAAGAATCAGCAAATGGGAGCTCTTTGACTGAGTCTATCTCTGTCTGTCTCTCAAATAATTTTTTTAAAAATTTAAGTTTAAAGTAAAATATGCCAATTTTGGGTACTAATAATAGATAATGCTTTTTTTTTTTAACTTTTATTTAATGAATATAAATTTCCAAAGTACAGCTTATGGATTACAATGGCTTCCCCCCCATAACGTCCCTCCCACCCGCAACCCTCCCCTTTCCCACTCCCTCTCCCCTTCCATTCACATCAAGATTCATTTTCAATTCTCTTTATATACAGAAGATCAGTTTAGCATATATTAAGTAAAGATTTCAACAGTTTGCTCCCACACAGAAACATAAAGTGAAAAATACTGTTTGAGTACTAGTTATAGCATTAAATCTCAATGTACCTTGACCATTTTTAAAGCAGAATTCTTACTTTGAGTTTGCTGTAGTTTGAATGAGCCTGATTTTTCCATTGTTAATATTTATGAAAAGAATAATGCAAAATAAAATTCACTTATGGCAATTTTTGCATCAACTTTTAGGTCCCAGTCAATCTATTGTCTTTTCTTTTTTAAGATTTATTTATTTATTTGAAAGTCAGAGTTACACAGAGAGAGAAGGAAAAGCAGAGAGAGAGAGGTCTTCAATCCACTGGTTCACTCCCTTATTGGCCGCAATAGCCAGGGCTGCACTGATCTGAAGCCAGCAGCCAGGGCCACCTGGTACATGCTCAGAGGATGGTGTAGCCCAACTCCACAGGACAGATTCCTCTGTGCTGGGGACCCTGCCAGACCTCTCCACCATATGTATCCCTTCATCTAGTTACTTACTGTATCCTTTATAGGTTGGTAGCTGTAAGTATGGATTTTTTCTGAGTTATGTGAGCCACTCTGGCCAACTAATTGAACCTAAGTGGGAAATCCTTGGGAACCTTCAATGGTACAAAGTCAACTAGAAGTTCTAGAGGCCAGGACTTATGACTGGGTCTGAGATGAGTGCAGTCTTGGGGATTGAGGCCGAACTCATGTGGGATCTGAACACTTTCACCAAGCAGAGAGTATCAGACAGTGTTGAAAACTGAATTGGATTAGAGGACATCCAGCTGGTGTCCACTGCTGCAGAATTACTTGCTTATTTACTGGCAGAGAGAAATTCCCACAACTTTAGGAGTCACAAAGGTCTTCTGTGCTGAAGGAGATTTGAGCAGAGAGAAAATGATTTATTATTCCAAAACACTACCATATACCAGAAAAGCAAAAATTAAAAACAATGACAACACAAAATAGTACTGAGTATAAGAAACAAGTGGAACTCTCATACATAGAAGGGTAAGATTTAACCACTCATAACACTGTTTGGTTCTACCTTTTAAAGCTAAACACATGCTTATCCTATCGCTTACTAATGCCATTGTTAGCTACATAACCCAGAAAAATTAGTACACATAACCATCTCAAAGATTTATACAATAAAACAAAAGCTTTATTCATAAAAGGCAAATTTGGAAAATACCTATCAGTAGGAGAATGAACAAATTATTTACTCATACAAGTACCATAGAATACAATTTCAAACTACAAATCCTGTCAAAAATATACATGACTTTCATAAACATGTTAAATGGAGAAAGTCAGCCATAAATTAGTACACATTTAAATGAATTCATGATCAGGGAGTGCTAGTGAGAACATTGGTTACCTCCAATGTATCTTTCCAGGGCAAAGGGATAGTCTACATCTTCAACTAGGTAGTAATTATAAATATGTACTCAGATATTAAAAAGACAGAATGCTAGACACTTAAAAAGCTTATAGGAAAAGGAATATATAATCAAATATTGACAAAGGAAAAATATAATAAGTATTTAGGCCATATCACTAGATGAAGAAAAGTAAGAGTATAGATATCAACCCATATTTATCATTGCTTATATAATAGTAATTGAATTATTTAGTAATTAAACTAAAGGTTCCAATTAAAACATTTCTAGGTTGGTTGTAAAATACACATATACAAATGTATATACATGTACAATTCTTCTTCTCTATCTCTCCCTCCCTCCCTTCCTCTTTTCCTTGCTCAGTTTCAATCAAGAGACCAAGGTTTTCTTTCATTACACATTGAGCAAAAATACATTGCAGTTAGATTACAGAATCAGTAGAAAAAAATTTAAAATATAAGAAGAAAATATAAATGAATTATTAATACAGCCCCAGAATAGAGAAGGTTGACTCTACTATGAAAAGATAGCAAAACCACAATTAAAATAAAGATTATGATTCATAAAAAAAAATTACCAAAACAGATATAACAAAATATATACATTAAAACTCCATACTTTTTCAAAGATGGTAACATATTTGCAATGAATATGATTTGAAAATATTTATGTTAATATTATTGTTTCTGAAATGATAAAAAGATTAACGTCTGATGTTTTATATAAGTATATTAAAAAGACACATAGAATGGTAACTAAATGTTCAACTTCACATATAATAATGGAATGCAAATCAAAATAGAAATAAAGCTTTTTTAAAAATTATTCAAATCTGATCTTTTCTGGAGGGCAATTTAATATTACATATTAAGCATAAAAATTAACATAGTGTTTGCTGTATGTCAATTGAATCATCATAGTGAAATAATTACTTATGTTAATAATTTTCACTGCAATATTGTGGATAACAGCCAAATCATAAAACAAAGAAAATTTTGAAAAGCAATGAATTGTTTAAATAAATGTAGTCCAGTTTTACATTAGAGAGAGCTATATTGTAAATATACTGTGCTTATGTCTACTAATATAAAAATGTTAATGATAAATAAATAGTTAAATAATGTTAGTTTAAGGACAATGAATTTGTGTATGTGTATGAGTATTCACAATGGTATAATCCTGAATATACAACCACTCTCCAATTAAGATTTGGTAGAATGTTTGGGCAAACAAGTAATAATAGAAGAAAATTAGACAGACAGCCATCAGATCAGCTCCACCTCTATGGAAAATAAAAAACAAATCGTTTGTATTAAGTATTCCTTCTACTTTAAAGTCAAAAGAATTTAAGGTCCTGGGGCCAGCATGGTGGCATAGTGCATTAAGCCTCTGGCATAGCCTCTGGCAGCTCTGGCATCCCATATGGGTGCAGACTGGTTTCCAAGATGCTCCTCTTCTGATTCAGCTCTCTCTGCCTGTGAAAGCAATGGAAGATGGCCCAAGTGCTTGGGCCTCTGCATCCATGTGGGAGACCCAGAAGAAGCTCTTAGTTCCCGACATCAGATGGGCTCAGCTCTGGTCGTTTCAGCCATTTGGAAAGTGAACCAGCAGATGAAAAGATTTTCTCTCTGTCTCTCCCTCTCCCTGTCTGTAACTCTACCTCTCAAATAAATAAAACTTAAAATAAAAAAGAATTTAAGATCCTAATTGGAGATAAAATAATAAATATTTTAGACTTACAAATGTGATTCTCTAATGTCTGTCCATATATTTACAATGAGCTCATGAAGAATTGTTCAGTTTTTTTGTTTGTTTGTTTGTTTTTATTTAACAGGTAGAGTTACAGACAGTGAGAGAGAGACACAGAGAAAGGTCTTCCGTCCATTGGTTCACTCCCCAAATGGCCGCCACGGCCTGTGCTGCGCCAATCTGAAGCCAGGAGCTAGGTGCGTCCTCCTGGTCTCCTATGCAGGTGCAGGGCCCAAGCACTTGGGCCATCATCCACTGCCCTCCCGGGCCCAGCAGAGAGCTGGACTGGAAGAGGAGCAACTGGGACTACAACCTGGTGCCCATATGGGATGTCGGTGCCACAGGCAGAGGATTGGCCAAGTGAGCCACACGCAGACCAGAACTGTTCAGTTTTTTTAACATCCATCTCTATCCACCCACTTAGGCATACAAAGCAATTGAAGGGATCACCACTCTACAGGATTTAACAAGTAAAAGTCCCTTCTAGTTACCTACACAAACTCTAGGAGATCCAAATTCCAATAATCACATTAGATGAAGAAGTTGTCAGGAAAATCATGAAAATTAATAAAGAAAATTAAGAAAACACTCTTCAAAAACTTTCCTAATTCATCTCATTTAAGAGAATAATTAAACTTTCCCATTTCCTAGGGTATTGTGTTCTAATTTTCCTAATACATATCAGTTTTTCTTACCTAATCCATACAACACAAATATTGGGCCTACATTGCCATATTTCATATTAAATACAGTTTTTTACATGCATAGAAACATTTTACTTGGAGTCTTCACACAATCTGAAACACTTGTTTCAAATGAAACATCTGCTTTGCAAGGAAATGTTTCAAATTTGAAGACATTCATTTTAATCATTTTTAAGGAAACCAGCATTTTTCTTGAATTGAGGCCAAGTCCATTTTAATAAATTTAATATTACTAAATCTTTTCAATGGAGGAGAACTCTATTCACTGGTAGAAATCTGTATTCACAACTAGAATATTAGAGGCTAATTCTTTCTTTTTTTAACTTTTTTAAAATTTAAGTTATACATAATTAATGCATTTCAAAAATACAAATTTAGGAACATAGTGACTCTTCCACCCTACCCTCCTAACTACCCACACTCCCACCCTTCTTCCTCCTGCCTCTCCTATTCCCATTATTTTTTACTAAGATCTATTTTCAATTCACTTTATATGCATATTAGATTAACCCTACAATAAGTAAAGAGTTCAACAAATAGTATGAAAAAAAAAGTGTTCATTAACAGTCCAGACAAGGGCTGTTCAAAATCACTGCATCTCAAAGTGTCAATTTCACATCAATAGATTACCTTTTGGCTACTTTATTAGTTAACATAGATGAAGGAGAACATATGGGATTTGAGATTTCGAGACTGGCTTATTTCACTTAGTACAATGTTTTCCAGTTGCCTCTTCAACAAATGGTGCTGAGAAAACTAGATCCCCAAATGCAGAAGTATAAAGCAAGACCCCTACCTTATACCTTACATAAAATTCTACTCAAAATAGATCAAAGACCTAAATCTACAACATGATACGATCAAATTACTAGAGAACATTGGGTAAACTCTGCAAGACATTGGCATAGGCAAATACTTCCTGAAAAAGACCCCAGAGGCATAGGCAATCAAAGCCAAAATTAACGAATGGGATTACATGAAATTCAGAAGGCAATGCCTTGCAAAAGTAACACTGAACAAAGTAAACAGGCAACCAACGGAATGGGAGAAAATATTTGTAAACCATGCAAGTAATACAGTATTAATATCCAGAATCTATAAAGAGCTCAAGAAACTCAACATCCACAATACAAACAATTCTGTTAAGAAATAGGCAAAGGACTTGAAGGCATTTTCCAAAAGAGGAAATCAAAATGGCCAACAGGTACATAAAAAATGCTCAGGATCTCTAGCTACCAGAGAAATGCAAATCGAAACCAAAATGAGGTTCTACCTCACCCCAGTTAGAATGGCTTTCATACAGAAATCAACAAACAATAAATACTGGCAAAGATGTGGAGAAAAAGGTACCCTTATCCATTGTCGGTGGGAATGTAGACAGGTACAGCCACTGTGGAAGACAGTGAAGAAATCTGAAAATAGACCTACCATATGACCCAGTCATCCCACTTATGGCAATTTACCAAAAAAGAAATGAAATGAGCTCATGAAAGAGCTATCTGCACCCCCAAGTTTATTGCAGCTCAATTCATAACAGCTAAGATATGGAACCAACCCAAATATCCATCAATTGACAATTGGATAAAGAAATTACGGGGCCGGCGCCACAGCTCAATAGGCTAATCCTCCACCTGCGGTGCCGGCACACCGGGTTCTAGTCACAGTTGGGGCGCCGGATTCTGTTCCGGTTGCTCCTCTTCCAGTCCAGCTCTCTGCTGTGGCCCAGGAGTGCAGTGGAGGATGGCCCAAGTGCTTGGGCCCTGTACCCACATGGGAGACCAGGAGAAGCATCTGGCTCCTGGCTCCTGGCTTCGGATTAGCGCGGTGCGCTGGCCGCAGCAGCCATTGGGGGATGAACCAACGGCAAAAGGAAGACCTTTCTCTCTGTCTCTCTCTCTCACTATCCACTCTGCCTGTCAAAAAAAAAAAAAAAGAAAAAAAGAAATGATGGATATGTGCATCATGGAATACTACACTGTGTAAAAAAAAAATGAAATCCTGTCATTTGCAACAAATATTTGCAACATATTTTTAGACATTATCAGTTTTTCACTATTTTTAAAGATTTATATTTTATTGGAAAGGCACCATTACAGAGTGAGAGAGAGAGAGAGAAGAGAGAGAGAGATCTTCCATCTACTGGGTTCACTGCCCAAATGGCTGCAATGCCTAGGACTGGGCCAGGCCAAAGCCAGGAGCCAGGAGTTTCTTCTAGGTCTCCTACATGGGTGCAGGGCCCAATCACATGGGTCATCATCCATTGTTTTCCCAGGCATATTAGCATGGAGCTGCATCAGGAGTGGAGCAGCAAGGACTCACTGGTGCCCATATGGGATGTTAGTATCTCAGGCGGCAGCTTTACCTGCTATGCCACAGTGACAGGCCACAAAGTGATTTCTAAAAATATTTACCAAATACTTTAAATAATGCAGAACTGCAAAAAATAACAACAACGGGAACTCAATTTTTATTTATATACAACTTTTTTCCTAGTATGTTCAGCTAATAATTACCATATTTGTAAAGCAAAGAAAAGAAATATAATAAACTCCTGCTTTCTCAATTTTGAAGATATTCTTTAAAAATTTAGACTTTTGGCCGGCGCCGCGGCTCAATAGGCTAATCCTACACCTAGTGGCGCCAGCACACCAGGTTCTAGTCCTGGTTGGGGTGCCGGATTCTGTCCTGGTTGCCCATCTTCCAGGCCAGCTCTCTGCTATGGCCCGGGAAGGCAGTGGAGGATGGCCCAAGTCCTTGGGCACTGCACCCCATGGGAGACCAGGAGAAGCACCTGGCTCCTGGCTTCGGATCAGCACGGTGTGCCGGCCGCATCGCGCCAGCCGTGGCGGCCATTGGAGGGTGAACCAACGGCAAAAGGAAGACCTTTCTCTCTCTCTCTCTCTCACTATCCACTCTGTCAAAAAATAAAATAAAAAAAAATTTAGACTTTTGGCATGGTAAAAAATATGTTTGGCAATGTTTAAAATAAATTCTGTGTTCTAATAATAAACTGAATTGTATTTCTTATAAAGAAAGAATTAGCACCCATTTGTTGCAAATGACAGGATTTGGTGCAGACTGTGACACCTACAATCTCACTATGGAGCACCTATGTTTGAGCTCTGGCTCTGCTTTTGATTCCAACTTCCTTTTAATGTCACATCTGGAAAGGCCGAGCATTATGACCCAAGTAATTGAGTCCCTGAAACATGAGAGAAACAGGCTTGAATTCCAGGCTTCAGTCCTTTTCTTCCTTTTTCCCCCTTTCCTCCCCTCCTCACCCCTACCCTTGCTTCTCTCTTTCTCTGTCCTTGTTGAATAAACACAATAAAGAAATAAAACTTAAAAAATTTGGACATTTGTTGCTAATTGTACAGCCATTTCACTTTGAAAAAGTAAAAGGTTAACATTTATCGAGTATATATTCTATGCCAGGCAATTTTCTAAATTAGTCTCATATGAATGCTTTGTCTATTATAAGAATCCTACACATACTATTAAAATATCAGTTGGAAATGTAAGTAACTGAATTTCACAGAGTTCAGGTCAACTGTTTAAGGTTATGTAGATAAAAACTGGCACAATTAGCTTATTTAGCTACAAAAATCAAACACTATCTCCTTTGAGTGCATATATGATATAATACTACAGTCAAAAATGAATAGTGTAAAATAGCACATGCTAAAAACAGCAAAGACTTATTTTCAACTTATTAGGTACCAGGCAGTTTAAACCACTTTCCAATATAAACTTATTTTAACTACATACTCCCATATGAGTTTTATACCTGAGTAAACTGATGTACAAAATAGTAACGTGTCCATGGGCACAGCTAGTAAGTCACGGGCCAGAATTATGACCCAGACACTGGTTCCAAAGTCAGAATGGTTTGTTAGGTGAAGAAGTGAGAAAGATTAGCAGCTTGATAGTTATACTTAGGATTTTGGCATGGGCAGTTTGCTTGGCTGTACCATATACTGAATGAGGAAAAAATAAGGTACAGTTTTGAAAAAAATTAGTGAGTTGTCTGGAACAGTAACAGATGTTACGAGATGTCTGAAAACAATCTCTCATGCTGTGACAAATAATGTGGTTTAGAATTTAAAATTGAGGTCTTGGGGCCAGTGCTGTGGCATAGCAGGTAAAGCCATGGTCTGCAGTATCAGTATCCGATGGGCGCCAATTCGAGTTCTGGCTGCTCTACTTCCTATCTAGCTTTCTGCTCTGGCCTGGGAAAACAGTAGGAGATGGTCCAAGTCCTTGGGCCCCTGCACGGGAGACCTGGAAGAAGCTCCCAGCTCCTGGCTTCAGATCAGCCAGCCATTGCAACCATCTGGGGAGTGAACCAGCAGATGGAAGACCTCTCTCTGACTCTATCTTAGCCTCTCTTTAACTCTGCTTTACAAATAAATAAAGAAACCAAAAAAAAAAAAAAAATTGAGGTCTTACACAAATATATGACTGGAATGAATATCTGAGTCCCTCTGAGTCCCTACTTTATGCTATACATATTATATTGAATTGGAAATATGACTATACTATAGCAAACTGCAAATAGTTTTTGAACTTTTGGTTAAAAAACAGTTATACAAAAAAAAATCTTGCTATCTGTGACTCAAAATTCAAAAGAAAAAAGAAAAATAACCCCACTTTTAAAAAAAGCTTAACTCCAAGCCTATATAAACTATCAGCAAATATATAAATGCAGAAGAATTCCAAATAATTTAGGAAGACAGAATAACTCCCCAACCTTATATGTGTGCTGAGCATAGTAATTTCTCCCAAAGAACATAGTATCAAACAAGAAGAAAATCAGTAATTTTACAATTTAGAAACCCACAAATACTACCTAAGCCAGGTCTTAAAGGTCTTTTTTATTTTCATTTGAAAAACAGCAAATATTCACATAAACACTTAAGGCATACTGAAGAGAATTTTCATCAGTTACTAAATTTCAAACTTCTTTATAAAATCAGGGTCAGAAGTTATTTAAGATTCTTTAAGCCCAAATCAACTGTCCCAATAACTCATTAATTTCTACACACATAATAAAAACAAAAACTAAAATATAAAATTTAATTATAAATAAACAAAAGAAAAATGTGTTCATGTCCCCCATACTGTTATTTCCTACATATCTGAAAAATGCATATAGGCCTATATTAGAAGACAATCATGGCCGGCGCCGCGGCTCGCTAGGCTAATCCTCCGCCTAGCGGCGCCAGCACACCGGGTTCTAGTCCCGGTCGGGGCTCCGGATTCTGTCCTGGTTGCCCCTCTTCCAGGCCAGCTCTCTGCTGTGGCCAGGGAGTGCAGTGGAGGATGGCCCAAGTACTTGGGCCCTGCACCCCATGGGAGACCAGGAGAAGCACCTGGCTCCTGCCTTCAGATCAGCGCGGTGTGCTGGCCGCATCGCGCCAGCAGTGGCGGCCATTGGAGGGTGAACCAACGGCAAAGGAAGACCTTTCTCTCTGTCTCTCTCCCTCACTGTCCACTCTGCCTGTCAAAAAATAAATTAAAAAAAAAAAAAAGACAATCATAACTCAAGAACTATTCTCAAGAGAGTGGCATTTGGTCCAATGGTTAAGACACCACCAATCTCCCACAATGGAGTGCCTACGTTCAAATTCCAGCTATGTTTATGTTTCTAGCTCCCTGCTAAGGCATTCCTTTAGAAGGCAGCTGAAGTACAAATTCAGCTCCAGGTTCCTGATTTTGAGTTGGCACAGACCCAGGCTTTGTGGATATTTTGGGAGTGAATCAGGAGATGGAAGATGTCTATCTGTCACCATCTCTCTCTCTTGCTTGTTTACCCTGCCCTTTCTTTTCTGCTTTTCAAATAAAATTTTAAAAATTAATAAAAATCATTTTTAAAAATCTGTTCTTAACTCCCTGATAAACTAGTAGTATCTAACACAAAGTCTGAGAAGATGCACAAACGAATTCAACCTCTCTGCATTACCCTCATCTCCAAAATGGGAATTTAATATCTATTAGACTATTGTGGAGATACAATGTAGAACTCAAGGTCAGAATGCAAGGCAGTTAGTAGAATGCTGAAACATGTATAATAAATGTAAGCAATTAAGAACAATAGCAAGGCACCCAGAGCTGTGCCCCAGCAGGTTAAGCCTCTGCCTGCAAAACTGGCATTCCATATGGGGTTCCATTCCTGGCTGTTCGACTTTTCATCCAACTCCCTACTAATGCACCTGGGAAAGCAGCAGAGAATGACCCAAGTGCTTGGGCCCCTGCACTTGCTTGGGAGATGTGGATGAAGCTCTGGGCTCATGGCTTTGGCCTGGCACAGCCCTGGCAGTTGCGGCCATTTGGGGAGTGAACCCAGGGATGGAAGATCTCTCTGTGTCTCTTCCTCTCTCTCTGTAACTCTGGCTTTCAAATAAATAAATCTTAAAAAAAAAAAAAAAAAAGAGCAATAGTAAGATATAGAGATGGAATAAAGATAATTAGAACCATGTAATATGAAAAAAGGAAAATTTAATATGTAAGCTTTCATCATTAAATTAACAATTAGCAAACTGGACGAGTAGTTATATTTTAGAAGCTATGTTGTCTTATCTCAAATAAAAGTATAAACGCTCTATTAAGGAAACAATTCAGTAAAATAATCATCTTGAGGATAACACAAGCTACCAAAACAACACGAACAGGACAACTAATCTGTTTATGTTCTCCTAAAGCTGATGCTGATAATTTAAATAGATTTTATGATAGTGCTCGCTTCGGCATCACATATACTAAAATTGGAACGATTTTATGATAAAATTTTGCACAATTTAAATTAAAAGCAGACTAGGAAAACCAAGTCAAAAAACAGATGAAATATATTTGTAAGTTTAATTGCTTTAATCTATATTTGTTATACACAAAAGATAGATTTTCTATGTGCCACAGACTTAACACAGGCACTAAGACGATCAATCCATTTAATTCATAACTCTTTGCAGCGGTGACCATATTTTCTGAAAAAACCTGGTAAAACTATTTATTTCTTAATATTTACTATATTCTTAATAGGAAGTACTACTTCATGTGCATAGAAAAGAAGTAAAAAAAAGGAAAGGCAATTCAGGTAGAGGAGACATAGGTCCTTAGAATACTTAAGTTTCCTCATTTGCAAAACCAAAATTTTCTCTTGTGTTAAAGACAACCCACCCCATCCCCCCAAAAAAAAGACAAAATCACATCTTCAGGAATCTAAAATACTGATTTCTCTGATTATGGGAGAAATAAATTTTAAGAGCAAAAATTAATATGTAAACACTCAAATTATGAAAATTTTTTTAAAATAAACATGAAAGAATATGAGGATTTCAAGTAGGAACCCTACTGCATTACATTCAGCAATGCTCATATGTTGCTAGTTTGTAAATGGTAATTATGTGTTAAAATGAAATGTGTTTAGAATTCCATTAAATCTCATTACTGAAAACTGAGATTAAAATAAGGCCAGAATTACCTAAATTAGGACAAATCATTTTACCTCACTTTCCAGTTATATTTCTAAAAAAGCCTAGGAACACTTGGTAAACATTTTCACATGTACAAAAGGACTTCAAAAACCTGAAGGAGGGGCTGGCCTTGTGCTGCAGAGGGTTGAGCCCCCAGATGCTCCACTTCCCATTCAGCTTCCTGCTAATGTGCCAGGGAAAGCAATAGAAGACGGAGCAATTGCTCAGGCCTTGTCACCCACGTGGGACACTAGGATGGTGTTCCCGGATCCTAGCTTCAGCTTAGCCCATACCTGTCTGTTATGAACCAGTGGATGGAAGGGTCATTCTTTCTCTATCTCCTTCTCCCTCTCTGATGATCTGACTTATCACTCCGTAAAGAAGCAGAACAGGCCTCATGCTCTGCCAGCACATCAGAGTCGCTGCACTCAATCTGGGTCATCAAGGTAGGAGAAAATCTTTAATAATAAAACAACTACAAATATTGCTTGTATTCAAGTTGTAGGAAAAATGTTCAAAAACCACTTAAAATCACAACAGTGCTACAATAGTAAGAGAATAATTAGAATTATTTTTATCTAGTAGGAATTTGCAATAGGATTTGAAAACCAAGCTTTTTATCAAAAATGGCTTAAATCAGCCTAGAATCATCAGTACTATACACAGCCAAAGACTTACGATTAATGCAGTAATTTAAATAAGGTTCCAAAAATGTTTGTATTTGTTATATTAAAAACAAGTTTTAATTTTAAAATAGCATTCCACACTTTGGAAATTAAAGAATTTAAAAAAATGAAACAAAATTCACTTCCTATGACACTACAAACAGTAATTTTGCTATAGACATTTTTAAATCTACAAATTACATCAACATTTTAACAGCTGTATTCTATCACCTTGCCTTTAATTCATGATATAATTTTTAAATAGTAACATTATAGAAGAATGAAAGTAGTAAAAAAAAAAAAAACCCTCATTTTATGAATATCAGTTTTAAATCTAAAGCTTTCAAAGGTTTGAACAGGCCGGCGCCGCAGCTCACTAGGCTAATCCTCCGCCTGCGGTGCCGGCACACCGGGTTCTAGTCCCGGTTGGGGTGCCGGATTCTGTCCCGGTTGCTCCTCTTCCAGGCCAGCTCTCTGCTGTGGCCCAGGAGTGCAGTGGAGGATGGCCCAGGTCCTTGGGCCCTGCACTGGCATGGGAGACCAGGAGGAAGTACCTGGCTTCTGGCTTCGGACTGTAGTGGCCATTTGAGGGGTGAACCAACGGAAAGGAAGACCTTTCTCTCTGTCTCTCTCTCTCACTGTCTAACTCTGCTTGTCAAAAAAAATTAAAAAAAAAATTTAAAAAAAGGTTTGAACAGTGATGGAAAAAAAAATCTGAGGAATTGCACATAAAATGATAGCCACATCTCCTGACTTAATTTGCTTCTCTAGTCATTTGGATTTACTTTCAGGATTTTCTTTCAAATCTATTCTCTTCTCTCCATTGTAACACTAATTGTTTAAATTAGGCTCTCACCATCATTAACCTAAATTATTAAAACAGTATGTGTGGGGGCTGGCACCTTGACTCACTAGACTCATTAGGTTAATCCTCTGCCTGCGGCGCCGGCATCCCATATGGGCGCCAGTTCGAGTCCCGGTTGCTCTTCATCCAATCCAGCTCTTTGCTGTGGCCTGGGAAGGCAGTGGGAGACAGCCCAAATCCTTGGGCCCCTGACCCCACAAGGAAGCCGGGAGGAAGCTCCTGGCTCCTGCCGTTGGATAGGCGCAGCTCCGGCTGTTGCAGCCATTTCGATAATGAACCAGTGGACAGAAGACCTTTCTGTCTCTCCCTCTCGCTGTCTGTAACTTTACCTCTCAAATAAATAAATAAAATCTTTAAAAAAGAAAAAAAAAACAGTATGTGTGTCTGTTTTCTCTAAAAGTGTCTTCCTATTGGTGTTTAACCTCCATTTTGCCTGCTGAAACATCTTAGCAAAACAAACCCCCTTGTTTAAAAACCTGTGGTTTCCTGTTTCTTACATGTTAAAATATTAATTCCTTAAGGTGACCAAAGGGTCCTTTGAATTGGTGCTGAGCCATTTCTAGCCAGTTGCTTCAGTCTTCCATATCACATTTTAGTTTCCCTGATCTACCCCCTCTTATTTTTTTAAGATTTATGTATTTTATTTGAAAGACAAAGTTACAGAGAGGCTGAGGCAGACAGAGGCACTGGTTCACTCCCCAGATGGCAGCAACAGCAGAAGCTGTGCCAATATGAAGCCAGGAGCCAGGAGCTTCTTTCGGGTTTCCAACTCAGGTGCAGGGGCCTAAGGACTTGGGCAGAAGCTTTTCCAGGCCGTGACAGAGAGATGGAGCGGAAGTGGAGCAGCCAGGACTAGAACCGGCATCAATATAGGATGCTGGCACTGCACGCAGCAGCTTTACAGGCTATGCTACAGCGCTAGCCACGAACCCTCTCCTTTTGGTATCAATGATTTCCTACTTTCTTTTGTTGTAATGCCTTCTCCACATAAATTTAAAAATGGTGTCATGCACATATGCAACACATATGTTACATATCATATACAACAATACACATTTGTAAAGATAAGTATTAATTTAAAAATATAAATAGTAAAATATAAAGATATGTAATTTTTGTCATTGGAGGAATCAAACTGAAAATGGAACTATGGGTGTTTGTTAAATGGAACTTTGTAGTAACATTTTATTTCTTAAAAATTAAAATATAAGTAAGACAAAATGTTAATTCAGATGGATGAAAATATGAGTTCTTTGTACTATATTTCATATTTTCTTGTATTTTAAAATTTTCTCATTTAAAAAAGGATCATCGATTAGGTGTTTGCAAAGTGGTTAAAATGCCTGTATCCCACATCATAGTGCCTGGGTTGGAGTAAAAGCTCTGCCTCCTGATGCAGCTTCCTGCTAATGGAAACCCTGAGAAGCAGTGGTAACGGTTCAAGTAATTGGGTCCTCAGCACCCATGTGCAAGACATATATTAGTTCCCAGCTCCCAGCTGCAGCCCAGCTCAGCCTCAGCAACTGTAGGCATTTAGGAACTGAGCCAAGAAATGGGAGCCCTCCATTTCTCTGCCTCTCAAATGGAAGAATGAAAGGAAAGAAAAAAAAAGCATTTTGACTATTAATTCTACCTGTTCTAAAACAGGAGTGAAAGCAAGAATATACTTCTTAATTATCCTAATTATCCTACCCTATATGACCTATATAAGATTTCTTCATGTTTTCATAACACTTTGTTCATTTCTCAATCAAATCAGTAAGTACTTGCTAATGTAATTAGTTTACATACATATCTGCCATTCTACACTAGATTTTGCTTCCTGCTGAGTGGGGATAGAGGTGACATTTTTCTTTGAGAAAACTAAATTGGAAGACACAGATGTTCAAAAGATATGTGACAAAGAGAAGCAGGGTTAGATACAGTTTGTGGGAAGGAAGACACCAGGAGGAAGAAGGCAAGGGAAAAAAGGTAAAAATCAATAGGAATCTTCAACCAAATATATTAAAAATATTCAATTAAAGGTCTTAAATCATTTGGATCTCAATCTTCTCTCACTTTAAATCCAATACATGAGTTGGAATCATGTTATTATCTTCTATAATATAAGAAGTTTTCATAAAGTGGATGCCAACCAGTTTTTGTCATTTTCTACTAAAACAAATAAACTCACTTTAAAAGATATTTCAATGAAAGAAAAACTTTGGTAGTAGATGAAGATGGCATGGTATTGAAATAACACCTGAAATAGAATATAAGGTTTTGGGGTGGGTGCTGCAGTGCCAGCATCCCATATGGAGGCCAGTTCGAGACCCAGCTGCTCCACTTCTGATCCAGCTCTCTGCTATGACCTGGGAAAGCAGAGAAGATGGTCCAAGTCCTTGGGCCCTTGCACCCAAATGGGAGACAAAGAGGAAGCTTCTGGCTCCTGGCTTCGGATCAGCACAGCTCCAGTCATTGCAGCCCCGACTGGGGAGTGAACCAACAGATGGAAGACCTCTCTCTCTCTCCCCCTGCCTCTCCTTCTCTCTGTGTAACTCTGACTTTCAAATAAATCAATCTTTAAAAAAAAATAAAGAATATAAGATTTTGTCATTACAGTATAAAATAAAATTGTTTCTAATATCCAGCATCAAAATACCTTCAACCTGTAAGTGACTCTCTGTGCAAACCTCCATGGTAAAAAGTGGTGCTCCATTTCTTCATATGTAACCTGCAGGGATGATACTTTCTGCTCATTCCTTGGGATCAAGTGACTTAGACTTAGGCAATTACATGTTCCCACCTTAAATAATGAATCCTGAAGGAATGCTAAAACTCACGATAGTTAAAAAATAAGCCATGAGAGGACAACCGTATAAGAGCAGCAGCAGGGTTGACAATTCAACAGGAGAGACTGAAATACCAGTGGAGCTAAGATCAGTTGCAATTTGTCAATCTGAAGTGTTTAGTGGAATATCCCGCTTGTGTTTGCTACTGCTCAGCATCTCTTAATTTCTGCCCATTTTGGTTATTGTTCCTCCAAGGTTCCTACTGATTTTGAGAGCTATCCAAATAACTTTACAAATTCTTTCTTCATGAAATGGCCTAACTCAGTCTCTATTGCTTGCAGTCAGGATTCTAACTCATAAACTCAAAATTCCACCCTCCCCAACTCCTATCTTGATAATTAGTCACATTCATTTGACTATTACAAGTAAAGATCTCTCCCAAGTTTCTTGAAGTTCCAATATTAAATGATTATAGTTATCAATAGTAAACTTGTTAATTCTGAGGGACAAACAAAATAATAAAAGGAAAACACAAACAAAAAGGCCAGAAATATTAGGTACAGAAACAATAGATAAAATATACATGTTCAGTTTTAAGCAGTTATTGTTGGATGGTAAGGTCCCAGCCTAGGATTCAGAACAACCTAAATAATGAATCAAAAATGAATCCTGGACCTGAACCTTAGTTCTCTAGAATTAAGGATATAAATTACACATTATTGCTCATAATTTCAAAAATGAATATGACAACCAAGAAAAAAGCTACAAAGATAAGAAATAAGGCTACAGGGGCCGGCACTGTGGTGTAGTGGGTCAAGCCGCAGCCTGCAATGCCAGAATCCCATATTGGCACCGGTTTGAGTCCTGGCTGCTCCACTTCTGGTCCAACTGCTATGACCTGGAAAAGCAGTGGAAGATGGCCCAAGTCCTTGGGCTCCTGCACATACATGGGAGACCTGGGAGAAGCTCCAGGTACCTGGTGTCTGATCAGCCCAGCTCCGGACATTATGGCCAATTGGGGAGTGAACCAGTGGATGATAGACCTCTCTCTCTCTGCCTCTGAAACTCTGCCTCTCAAATAAATGATAAATAAATCTCAAAAAAAGAAAAAAAAAAGGAAAGGCTAGAAAACCCAACTCTTTTTACTAAAACATTTCCTATGGTTTTCCAAACTGATACCATAAATTCACATTACCACTGAAAACATAAAAATTAATTTTACATCATAATCTAAGATTACTAGTGCAGAGAATTAATCAGAATAAAGAATAGTGTTTCTACATGGTGGGGGGTGGTGGAGAAAAGGTAGGTAAGTTAATCATACCACTGAACTCAGAAAACAGAGATCCCAATGTAATTCCAATCAAAATTCCAGTGTCAGGAGGTGGGCAACTGGTCTAGCAATTAAGGTGTTCATCAATACACTCAGATATAGTAACTGAGTGTCTGGGTTAGATACCAAGCTCCACTCCTGACTCCATCTTTCTGCTAATACATATCCTAGGAAGCAGCAGCTGAAGTAACAAGGCTCTTGCAACCCAGGTTAGCAACCTGGATTGAGTTCCTAAAGTTCCTAGCTCCTGGCTTTGGCTCAAACCAGGCCTGGCCCAGATCTGGCTGTTTGAGGAGTGAATTTCAGAAGATAACCAGCAAATGGGTTCTCTCTCTCTGACTCTATTCTCAAATAAAAAAAAAATTGCCCTTGCACCCCACTTTCTGGTAGCAATAATCCAATTTTCTATGAGTTTCTCTCTTTTGTATTCCACATATAATTAGAATCATGCAGTATTTGTCTTTGTGATTCTGGCTTATTTCACTTTGCACAGTATCCTCCAGGTTTATCCATATCATAGCAAATGACACAATCTCTTTAAAAACTGTATAATATTCTGTGTGAGAGAATATATATATATATGAAGTGAATAATTATGCAAGAAACATGTGATATATTGACATTAGACATTAATTTCCTTGAACACACATCTAGAAGTTAGGCTAGTACAGGGTCAAATGAGAGTTGTATTTTCAGTTTTTTGAGGAACTACCATACCATTTTTCATAATGCCATACTCATTTACACTGTCATTAACAGTGTGCAAAGGTTTTCTTTTCTCTATGTCCTCATCAATACTCACATCCCATCTTTTTGACAACAGCCATTAGAACAGGTGTGAAATTTCTAATCGTGTAGTTGTGTGTTTCTATATTGATTAGACATGTTGAGCATTTTTTTCATGAATCTGTTGGCCATTTGTGTGTTTTCTTTGGAGAAAACTTGGTTTGGATTTTTGCAAACTTTTTAACCCAGTTATTTGTTTTCTTGGATTTGAGTTTCTTATATATTTTGGATATTCACTCCTTATCAGATATATGGTTTGGAAATATTTTCTCCCACTCTGTGAGTTATTTCCTTACTGTATTGTTTACTTTGTTGTGCAGAATTCTAGTATAATATAATTTTTTGGTCTCTTTTTGCTCTTTTGGCTATATCTAATGGTCATATTTTCAAAAAAAATCATCACCCAGACCAGGAGTTTTCACCCTGGATTACTTCTAGTAGTGTTATGAATTCAAGTCTAATGAGTATATATAAGTATGCAATTTAAGTTGATTTTTGTATGTTATATGAGATAAGGATCCAATTTCACTCCCTCTATGTGGACATTCAGTCTATGAGCACCATTTATTCAAGAGACTGTCCTTTCTTGGCAGCTTTCTTGAAAATCAGTTAGCCATAACTTTGTGAGCTTATTTCTAGTCTCCCTATCCTGGTCCATTGGCTTATGCATTTGTATTTACCTCAGCCCATGCTTTTTGATTATAACAGCTTTATAATACATATTTAAATCAGCAAGTGTGATGTTTCCAGATTTGTTTTTTTTTCTCAAGATTGCTTTTCCTTTGTGGGGTCTTCTATGTTTCCATATGAATTTAAGGATGGTGTTTTGATTTCTGAGAAAAATGGCACTAATTTATTTTTTTAATTTTTCTTTATTTGAGAGGTAGAGAAAGAGAAAGCCCTATTTACTGACTCATTCTAAATTGCTCACAATGTCCAGCCTAGATCTGAAGTCAGGAGCCAGAGTCTGGAGTCAGGAAGTAGAGCCAGGAATCAAACCCAGGTACTTCTAAGTGGGACTGCTAAACACTCACTCCTGGCGTAGAACAGAAGTGAAGATATCTTGTTAAAGATTCAGTTACATAGGAGGAAAAAACTTGTGAGATCTATTGCACAGGATGATGACTAAAAATAATGCGTTGAATATTTGAAAACAGATAAGGAAGTAAATTTCAATGTCTTATCACAAAAACAGTTAAGGGCAGCAGAAGGTGTGGCACACCAGGTTAACCAAGCACTTTGAATTCCCACATCCCCTATCAGAATCCCATTTGAAGACCTGGCTACTTTGCTTCTGACCGAGCTTTCTAGTAAAGCACCTGGGAAGCAACAGATAATTGCTGGCTCAAGTGTTTGAGTCCCTGACACCCATGTGGGAGATCCAGATAGCGTTCCAGGCTCCTAGCTAAGGCCTGGTCGAACTTCAGTGGTTGCAGCCATTTAGGGAGTGAACCAACAGATGGAAGATCTCCCTCTCTGTCTCTCTCTGTGTGTCTGTCTATCTGTCACTTTGTCTTTCAAATACAATAAATAAATCTTAAACAAGTCTCTTTAGAAAGATAAGTCAGATAATGAATCTGTTAATTTAATTTTTTTCAAAGATTTATTTAGGAGGTAGAGTTACAGACAGAAAGCAAGAGTCACAGAGAAAGGTCTTCCATCTACTGGTTTACTCCCCAAATGGCCTCAATGGCTGGAGTAGAGCCGATCCAAAGCCATGAGCCAGGAACTTCTTCCAGGTCACCCATGTGGATACAGGTCCCCAAGCATTTTGGCCATCTTCTATTGCTTTCCCAGGCCAGAGCAGAGTGCTGGATAGAAAGAGGAGCAGCCAGGACACGAATGGGTGCTCATACAGAATGTTGACGCTGTAGAAGGAGATTAAGCCACTATGCCACAGCGCTGGTCCCCAATTAGTTTGATTTAATCAACAGACATTGCATTCATATAACAAAACATAATACTTTACCCCTCAAATATGCACAATTATGATTAATTAGAAAAGACTATAACCCAATTATTCAAAGTGAAAAAACATCAGATACAGCTAAATTTTGAAGTACTTTATCAACTATGGCACAATGTCACTTTCATCCCTTCTCAAGGAGAGAGATCCATATTCTTTCCTGATAAATATACTCAACAAATTTGAATTAAAATAGTCACTACAAGGTAAGCACAGATTCTAAGACTGAAGGCAATGGTTCCATATTTCTTGTTTTATGCTTTCCCAGGAGAATGATCAGATCATGGTAACTTTTGCTCCTAATATGACCTTTTGTTTAAGTAGTCATTTTGCTAACAGATAAGCTATTTACACATATATATATTTTAGATTTTTATTTATTTATTTGACAGGTGGAGTTATAGACAGTGAGAGAGAGAGACAGGTCTTCCTTCCACTGGTTCACTCCCCAAATGACTGCTACGGCCGGTGCTGCGCCAATCAGAAGTCAGGAGCCAGGTGCTTCTTTCTGGTCTCCCACGTGGGTGCAAGCGCCCAAGCACTTGGGCCATCCTCCACTGCCCTCCCAGGCCTCAGCAGAGAGTTGAACTGGAAGAGGAGCAGCCGGGACTAGAACCTGGTGCCCACATGGGATGCCAGCACCGCAGGTGGAGGATTAGCCTAGTGTGCCATGGCGCCAGTCCCCAAGATAAGCTATTTTTAAAATGCATGTTTTAGTTTTAGATCAGTAAAGACAAAGAATGAAGCATGCTACCAGTGTATTTGTGTAACAAATGTTACAAATTTAAATAACCAAATAGGGTACCAAGGATATATAGTTGTTTCATTTTGGCAATTTTTTAAATTTTTTAAGAGGCATAGTTAGACAGTGAGAGAGAGAGAGACAGAGAAAGGTCTTCCTTTTTTCTGTTGGTTCACTCCCCAAATGGCTGCTACGGCCGGCGCCGCGATGCCAATACAAAGCCAGGGCCAAGGTGCTTCCTCCTGGTCTCCCATGTGGGTACAGGTGCCCAAGGACCTGGGCCATCCTCCACTGCACTCCCGCGCCACAGCAGAGAGCTGGCCTGGAAGAGGGGCAACCAGGACAGAATCCGGCGCCCCAACCGGGACTAGAACCCAGGGTGCTAGCACCACAGGTGGAGGATTAGCCTAGTGAGCCGCAGCGCCAGCCTCATTTTGGCATTTATTAAACTCTAATATTCATGTTTAAAGAGCTATAGTTGTCATATTTTAACATTTGTGTTTTCTTCTGAACTATAATTCTCTGTAAAAGTCACATTTTCTTTTTAAGGTTATGTGAGAGACAAAAGAGGAACAGATAGAGAGCTCCTATCCACTCAAATACCTGCAATGGCATGAGCTGGAGCCAGATCCATAAGCCAAGTATGCAATCCAGGTCTCCCACGTGGGTAGCAAGAATCAAATCAGTTGAATAATTACCTCCTGCCTCCCAGGGTCCATATTAGCAGAAAATTTAAAACAGGAGCCAGAGCTAGGAAATGAGCCCTGGCATTTTGATGTAGGATGTGGGCAACTTACCCAGAATCTTAGACAACCTAAGGCAAATGCCTGCTCCCCTATCTAATCCCCCCCCCAAAAAAATTAACTTAATCATACTTTCAGCTGTGATCCTCGAAAAACAAACAAAAATAATCATCTCTAAAGAGACATAAAGTATTACTTGGAAAATATATTATAGTTATAATTCTTTCTAATAATTGCATGTTCAATTGTAGCAAGTTTTCAAAAAAAGGTAATTACTCCAGTTGCCATAGAAAAGCCTTCCTGACAATAAAGAAATGCACTTTGAAGAATTAGCAATAATTATACAGACACACTAAGTTTTAGTTAATTTAAAAAAATTTAAGTTCTCAGGGTATATGCTATTTTGGGGTAACTGGCTCTTAGCTAATAATACATAGAAAAAATTTATATCTACGCCAATGAAGATAACATATTTGACTGTTTATGTTCTATACACATGCAATTCTATAACAAAAAGCATCTTCCTAAAAAGATCTATAAAATATCACATAACAAAGTATAACAGCATTTGGAGAGAGTTATGAGGAAAAAAATCAGAACAGATTTCAAATGACAGAAAAAGCAGTGCTGCTGTGGAAAGAAATTCTGGCAACAGGTGCAGAAAGATGGGCACATGGGAAGGCAGCCATGAAGCCTGACAGAATTCTGGGAATAAAATAATAATATTTAGAATTTATGCCATACTTTTTTTTTCCCTCAAGCATTTTACACACATCAACTAATTAATCATCAAAACACCCACATGAATATTTCTATTCTCATTATCACACCCAAGAATGATGAGTTGTTGCTTCTTCACTACATAGTACAAATTAAAATGTTTTTACTTTGTATATGAAACTTTTTTGCAATATTAGTCTTTTAATCTTGAACTAATTTAATCTCTGCTTTTGAATTTTTCAACATATTCTACTGTCCTAAAAACAAATCCAAAATTAGACTGCTTATTTAGAATAGATTCTTTCAAGAATAACACCACGACTTATTTTTAAAATGTCTGCATCATCTTTGCTAAGGCTCAAAATACAATCTAGAGTATATTAAAGTTCAAATAGCTAATGGAAAATAAATAGAATAATGACAATTTCTAGAAAATCTCAAGAAAACAATATGCACAGGTAGTTTCCTTTGGCTCTGCTTTATTATTGAATAAGCAAATATTTAGTAATCATGAAATCCAACAATCTTTTCAAACATGCCATGAATCCTGTGAAATTAGCTACCATACCATTCTATTATCCTCAGCCTTTGAAGACAAAGTAAAATCCAATTCACTCTCTTCCGTAAGAAATACTTCTCTAGTTACAACTGCCTCCAAATAAGTGAACTCCTCAGAATACCTACTTAGAAGTGGGTTCTAGAGTAAGATTGTCTGAATTTGAATCTAAACTCTGTCACTTACTATCTGTGTGAATGAGGGTTTTTGTCTCTGTTATCTTAGTTGTTTTATCTGTAAAAAGGAGACATTGGTAATATTGGTACCTATTTCACAGAGATTTTGTACAAAATATGATGGGTCTTTGAAAAGCTTAAGGAAAATGAAAATAATAAAAAGGGTTTGCATGAGTTTCAAAAGTTTCCACACCAAAATAAATTCATCTCTTCACTCTTCTACGAACTTTCTGATATCCCTACAAATGTGAAAAAATATCAATCAAATACATGTACAGTGCCTGGTAAGTAATATACATAACAAATACTAGCATGACAAAAGACATTAACTTCCGTTATTACTATTCTTCTCAAAATTTTATCTATACTCTAATCTAATTATTTAAATGACTCTTCCTTCATGGATTGCTTTCAAAACTAAATCTTGCCAGCATAAACTTTTTCTGGAACTCCAATTCTAACTTTCAACCTGCTGAAGATTTCCACTATAGAGCCCTGTCAACTGTACAAATTCAGTACATCCCAAACAAAACTCATCAGCATCACAAAATTATCAATCCTATGTTCTTTTTAGATGTAACAGAATTTCAAAATATGTCATATTTTGTATTCTCCTACATTGTTATACTATTTTATGTCACAACCTACTCAAGTATGGTACTAAAATGAGGCCCAATTCATTTTATCCAATTATATAGAATATAATTTGTCTTCTTATGTTTTCCCTTTTTTTGGCTAAAGTCAAAAACTTAGATCAAAAACTAATAAAAATGCAGTCCGGCATTATGGTATAAGCAAGTAAAATTGTCATCTGCGATGTTGGCATCCCATATGGGCTTCATTTTGCATCCTGGCTGCTGCACTTCCCATTCAGTTCCCTGCTAATGGCCTGGAAAAAACAGTGGAAGATGACCCAAGTGTTTGGGACCATGCCACCCATGTGGGGACCCAGATGAAGCTCCTGTCTCCTGGCTTTGGCCTGACCCAGCACTGGCTGTTGCAGCCATTTGGGAATTGATCCAGCAGATGGAAGATTTCTCTCTGTATCTTACCTTCTCTCCCTGTAACTCTTGACTTTCAAAATAATATTTTTCTTTAAAAAGATTAATAAATGCGATTTCATTACATATTCTAACAATATGCTTTATTTAGTGTCCATATGTACATCAGCCCTTTCAAGGTACTATTTTTCTTATATGGAATGATTTAGGATCTTCCTACTTCTCTTAACTCCAAAGATTCATCACAAAGGTAACTGTGAGCATCTAACTAAATCACTGTCATATTGGAGTGTTTCTGTGTTATAATATTAACATGATTTACTTTTCTTTTATGTCTTAAAATTATAGCTAGTGTATTAGGTGTACTTTTTATTGTATATATTTGGCTTATATATTAAGGCTAATTAAGGAGGTGCTATGATGTACTTTTTGCAAGAAAGAGATATTGGGTTCTGTCGCTCCCCCTCTTCATGGAGGAACGACAATAAGCCCTGCCTAGGCTTCATATCCGAGTCACGGCACCATTATGTCGCTCCCCCTCTTCGTGGAGGAACGACACAGGACCCTGCGCTGTTCTTTCGTCTGCTCGGCCCTCCGCGGGTTTGCTGCTGGTTCTTCCCGGGTTGGCTACTATGCCTTCCACCTCCGTGGAAGGGCGGTTCCCCCTGGCCACATTCCCCACTTCCGCAGGGGAGCGGCACACCGCCGGCCGGCTTTCTCGGGGGCTGCACAGGTGTTCCTTCAGCTAGATGTTCCCCTTAGATGTTCCCCGTGCATGCCGTCTCTCTCCTCCTTTATAGTCCTCCTCTGCCAATCCCAACTCGGCTGCCCACACGCCGAGTACGCTGCTCTCCTCCAATCAGGAGCAAGTCCTACAGTTTATTGGTTGAACTGGAGGCAGCTGTGCAGAAGCTGTTTACTTCTCTCCCAGCGCCATATTGTGGGAGAGCAGATGCATAGAATAAGTCTTAATTCCAGTAACTCAGTCCAGTCCGGGCTGCTCCCCACAGGTTCAATATGATTAAGGATCAAAGTTCTAATGTCTTGGTAGGCTTATTAAAGGCAGTAATATTGGTTTTTGTGTGTACGAGTGCGGAGGCCATTATCTTCTGAGTATAGCCATTAGAGTTGCTGATGAAAACTACAGAGTATAAAATAATTGTCATTACTATCATTTTTGGGTTTTTCAATACATAGAGTTAATAGTAATACAAAGAGGAAAATTTTCTGTAGACAAGCTTGAGAACTCATAAAATTTATTATTTTTTGAAATTTCTGTCTTTCAACAAAGAGACCTGGTATACATGATTTCTAGTTGTCCTATTCCCCTTCTCTTTCTCCAAGGAATAAAGCAGTAGTACTTTTTTTTAACTTTTATTTGATAAATATAAATTTCCAAAGTACAACTTTTAGATTACAGTGGCTTTTTCCGCCCATAACCTCCCTCCCACTCAAAACCCTCCCATCTCCCACAACCTCTCCCATCCCATATTCACATCAAGATTTTCAATTATCTTTTATACAGAAGATCAATTTAGTATATACTAAGTAAAGATTTCAACAGTTTGCACCCACATAGAAACACAAAGTGTAAATTACTGTTAGAGTATTGGTTATACCATTAATTCACATAGTACAACACATTAAGGACAGAGATCCTACATGGGGAGAAAGTGCACAGTGACTCTGCTGTTGACTTAACAATTTGACACTCTTCTTTATAGCGTCAGTAATTACCCTAGGCTCTTGTCATGAGCTGCCAAGGCTATGGAAGCCTTCTGAGTTCGCCAATTCTGATCTTATTTAGACATAGCCATAGTCAAAATGAAAGTTCTCTCCTCCCTTCAGAGAAAGGTACTTCCTTCTTTGATGGCCCGTTCTTTCCACTGGGATCTCACTCACAGAGATCTTTCATTTAGGTCAATTTTATTTTATTTTATTTTTTGCCAGGGTGTCTTGGCTTTCCATGCCTGAAATACTCTCATGGGCTTTTTAGCTGGATCCAAATGCCCTAAGGGCTAATTCTGAGGCCAGAGTGCTGTTTAGGATATCTGCCATTCTATGAGTCTGCTGTGTATCCCACTTCCCATGTTGGGTTTTCTCTCCTTTTTAATTCTATCAGTTAGTATTAGCAGACACTAGTCTTTTTTATGTGATCCCTTTGACTCTAAAAATTTAGAATGACAGCCAAATTTCCCAAACAGGCCCATCAGCATGACAATGAAATGTACTTTGTTCTTCAAAAAGTAACCTGAAGTTAATAAGTTATTTTTCTGTTTTGTTCCATCTGTCCTCATCGTACAAAGAAATGACCAATCAGCTAGGAGCTGGGAAGTCAATCCATATATCCCACATGGGTGGCAGGGTACTAACTACCTGAACCATCATCTGCTGTCTCCCAGGTTCTGCAATGGCAGAAAGCAGGAACTGAGTTAGGAATCAAATACAGGCACTCTGATATGGGACAGAATTGTCGTAACCAGTGTCTTAATAGCTAAACCATAGCCCATTTTTAGATTCAATTCTTGAAATGTCAAAAAGTTTTCCTTCTTTATTTCTGCCTTTTTTTTTTTTTTTTTTTGACAGGCAGAGTGGACAGTGAGAGAGAGAGAGAGAGACAAAGGTCTTCCATTTCCATTGGTTCACCCCCCAATTGCTGCTGCAGCCGGCGCACTGCGACCGGCACACCGTGCTGATCCGAAGCCAGGAGCCAGGTGCTTCTCCTGGTCTCCCATGGGGTGCAGGGCCCAAGCACTTGGGCCATCCTCCACTGCACTCCCGGGCCACAGCAGAGAGCTGGACTGGAAGAGGAGCAACTGGGACAGAATCCGGCACCCCGACTGGGACTAGAACCCAGTGTGCCGGTGCCGCAGGCAGAGGATTAGCTTATTGAGCCACGGTGCCGGCCTTATTTCTGTTTTCTTAATTCTTCTCTCTCTTAAAACCAATTAGAAAACTTATTCTATTTTATGGGATGAAGTGTTGTCTTATTCTAAACAGAAAATAAACCCAATTAAGACCTATACTCTAAATTTGTCCTTTGACACAAAGATTTTTTTTAAACATTTATTTATTTTATTTGAAAGTCAGAGTTACATGGAGAGAAAAGGAGAGGCAGAGAGAGAGAGAGAAGTCTTCCATCCACTGGTTCAGTCTCCAGTTGGCAGCAACTGCTGGAACTGAGCCAATCTGAAGCCAGGAGCCAGGAGCCAGGAGCCAGGAGCTTCTTCCAGGTCTCCCATGCAGCTGCAGGGGCCCAAGGACTTGGGCCATCTTCTACTGCTTCCCAGGCCATAGCAAAGAACTGGATCAGAAGTGGAGCAGCCAGGACTTGAACCAGAACACAAATGGGATGCCAGCACTGCAGGTAAAGGCTTTACCTGCTACACCACAGTGCTGGCTCAGCACAAGGATTTAGCGGCGGTAACATTTCACAATTTTTTACTAATTGATTTTAAGTTTATTTGACTCCCCAAAGGCCTGTAGCAGCTGGGACTGAGACTGGGCCAGAGACAGCTAAAGCCAAGAGCCAAGAGACCATGTGGTTCTCAGGGACCCAACCACTTGAGTCATAATCTTATGCTCCCATTGTACATTAACAGGAAGCAGGAGGAGAAACACAGAAACCAGGATTTGAAACAGCCACTCTGTATGGGATGGAGATGACCCAAGCAGAAACCTAAACACTTTCCCAAATACCTGCTCCTGCAAATAGGATTATCAGGTATTACACAGTTATTATTTTATAAAGTCAGCACAATACCTCATAAAATAGCTCTTGTATACTTATATACTCTTATATACCATAAAAGGACTAAAGTTTAAATAAGTCACTAAAAAAACCAGCACATAGCATTAAGCAACATACTTCCAGGATCAGAACTTAATCTTTTCAAATACTTATTAAATATCAACATCTATACATTTACCATAAACTTATTCTTTAAGTCTATTTCATTTTATTAAAATCATTTCTAATACTAGAAAATACTTACCAAAGATTGTATAACAAGTTAATGGAAACCAGAAATTACATATTATTAATATGTACTGAGAATTTACTACCCCAAAAAGTAGGTATTCTTATTATTCACATGAGAAAACCGGAGCAAAGGGAACCAAGTGGTTTTTCTAAGATCATAAAGCAAGTTAACAAGACAAAGAGCAAGGATTTTTTCTCCTCAAGCAGTCCAACTCCATAGCCTATGTTCTTAACCACCATGCAACAATCTCCCTTTCAATTATAAGTTAGGTCACCTAGTTCCCTATCCAGTAACACTGAACTTACGTAAAATTTGGGGATTAAGATGGTGGAGCAGGGAGGGAGCTCCACCATCTTAGGATAAGATAGTTTTTAAGAAGGTGGAGAGAGTGCAATCTCAGGGAAGAGTTAGGGAGAAAACAAGCACAAGAAACTCTGCACAAATTAGACGGACACAGTGGAATTACGTGCAGGGTGTGGACATGCACAACTCAGGATCCCGAGTGGCTCCACAGCAGCGTTGGAGAGTGAGATGAGACTAAACTGCAGCAGCACCAGCTACAGGTAATAAAGCTGCAGGAAGAGCCTGGAGGGAATCTAGCTTGGAGCCCTGTAGGGGATAAGGTAACTGACAAAGGAGAGGAGAAAAAAGGGGGGGGGGCACATTTTTCCTTCCCCAATCACCCTGCAAATGAGTGGGTGCCATATTGGACATACATAACAGCTGCAACAGCTCATGTCTGTACCAAGCACCCAGCCTGAGCGGAGATTCCTGAGTCTGGCAGAGAACTGACTGTGGGAGGCTTGTGTGTGGGGACTGTGAAAACACTGAGGCTACATGGGAGGATACAGGGTGTGGCTGGGCTTTGGGCACTCACTGTGGGAGGCTCCACACAATCAAGGTTCCCTGGTTACCTGGAAAGGGGCATTGATGGGTAATATGTGCTTACACAGATCCTCTGTGTGGACCTTGTGGCAGAATGGACAAATAATACACCAACAGGGGCTAACGCCCAGGCACTGGTCTCCTTTGAGGAGAGGAGCTGAGCTGATTCTAGGTCAACAAAGCAGAACAAATATCCCCTCTAATTTTAAAGAGAGATTTTACCAGCCACTCTGGTGTCACCTTAGACACTCCCTTCACACCGGAGCACTGAACAGAGTTCCCTGGAACACTCACCACACACCTCTGGGTATTCACTGAAAAAGCAGACACTCCACTAATCCACAGAGGCATATTCCAAACATAAAAGCTGCCACAGCAAGAAACCAAATAAGAAATGAAGGAGTATCACCACAAAAGCCAAATAATAAATACAGCAATTCAAGAAACAAGAATAAGAAACACAACATGATACCCGCAAAAGAATACAACACTTCAATACTAGATTGTGAAGATGAACAGATTAAAGAATATCAGATATGGAATGCAAAAAATTGTAGGATTACTTAGAAGTAATCAGAAGAAAATGCACAAAATAATGAAGTCCATACATGACATGAAAGAAAATTTCTCCCACGAAATTCATCATAAAGAGAAATCAAAATAAAATCTTGGGAATGAAGAATTCAATAGAACAAATAAAAAATACAGCAGAAAGCCTTAACAACAGAATCAGTGAAGCAGAAGAAAGAGCATCCAACTTAGAAAACAACTTGCAGGAAATCAGTCAGGACAGAAACATGAAAAAATTAGAAAATAAAACATTGTTTGTAATCTACCGGATACCATCAAACAACCCAACATATGGGATCTAGGAGTTCCTGAAGGAGTAAAATGAAAGAAAGGATTAGAAGGCTTATTTAGTGAAATAACAACAGAAAACTTGCCTACTTTGGAGATAGAAAATGACATCCAAATATAGGAGCATATAGAAATCCTAAAAGGCATGACCAGAAAAGATCTACACAAGAACACACTGCAGTCAAACTTTCCACAGGAAAACATAAAGAAAAGATTCTAAAATGTGCATGAGAGAAATGCCAGATTACTTTCAGAGGATCTCCAATTAGGCTTACAGTGGATGTCTCATCAGACTAGGACAGAATGCTAAGATACATTCCAAGTCTGAAGAAAAAAAAAACTGTCAACCCAGAATATTATACCTTGTAAAGCTCTCATTTATGAATGAAGGTGAAATAAAGACCTTCCATAAAAAAGAGAAATTGAAAGAATTTTTCACCACCAGTCCAGCCTTATAAAAGATGCTTAAGGATGTGCTGCACACAGAAACACAGAAACATGGTCATTACTATGAAAGAAGGCAAAGGCAGAGAATCTCCCAGTAAAAGTACAAAGGAAATCCAAAGTAAAAAATAGGAACACTTATGGAACACTGGCAGGGTGAAGTCATTACTTACCAATAGATATCTAGAATGTAAATGGCCTCAACTCTCCAGTTAAAAGACAAAGACTGGGTGAATCAATCAAAAAAAAAAAAAAACCAAAAAACTTCCTCAACAGTTGGGACAAGGGCTGTTCAAAGTCATTGCATCTTGAAATTAATTTCACTTTTCTTATTTTTTTAATTTTGTAATCAATACACAATTATTCTTAAATGTTGAAACTTAACTGAAAAGTGATCGCTGTTAAATATAAGAGTCGGAATAAGAGAGGGAAGAGATGTACAATTTGGGACATGCTCAAGCTGACTTGCCCCAAACGGTAGAGTTAGAAACATACCAGGGGATTCCAATTCAATCCCATCACGGTGGCATGTACCAATGCCATCTCACTAGTCCAAGTGATCAATTTCTGTTCACAATTGATCATAATGAAAGGATTAAGTATCAAAGGGATTACATAAACAAGACTAGTGTCTGCTAATACTAACTGATAGAATAAAAAAGGGAGAGACGATCCAACATGGGAAGCGAGATACACAGCAGACTCATAGAATGGCAGATGTTCTAAACAGCACTCTGGCCTCAGAATCAGTCCTTAAGGCATGCAGATCTGGCTGAAAAGCCCATGAGAGTATTTCAGGCATGGAAAGCCAAGACACTCTGGCAAAAAAAAAAAAAAAAAAAAAAAAAAAAAAACAAAAAACAAAAAAAAAACACACACCTTAAATGAAAGATCTCTGTGAGTGAGATCCCAGTGGAAAGAATAGGTCAGCAAAGAAGGAGGTACCTTTCTCTGAAGGGAGGAGAGAACTTTCACTTTGACTATGACCTTGTCTAAATATGATCAGAGTTGGTGAACGCAAAAGGCTTCCATAGCCTTGGAAACTCATGACAAGAGCCTAGGGAGATTACTGATGCCATAAACAAGAGTGTCAGTTTGTAAAGTCAACAACAGGAGTCACTGTGCACTTACTCCTCATGTAGGATCTCTGTCCTTAATGTGCTGTACATTGTGATTTAATGCTATAACCAGTACTCAAACAGTATTTTTCACTTTGTGTTTCTATGTGGGTGCAAACAGTTGAAACCTTTAATTAATATATGCTAAACTGATCTTCTGTATATAAAGAGAATTGAAAATGAACCTTGATGTGAATGAAAGGGGAGAGGGAGCGGGAAAGGGGAGAGTTGCGGGTGGGAGGGGAGTTATGGGGGAGGAGCCATTGTAATCCATAAGCTATACTTTGGAAATTTATATTCATTAAATAAAATTAAAAAAAGAAAAAGAAATTTAATTAACTTTAAAGAAGTACCCAAGAATGATAGATCTTTTGGGAGCACTTAGACATATTTATAATACAACTCTTTGAAGACAGTGTTCTTGCATGGGAAGTTTTGTTTTTTCTTTTGTTTTTGTTTTTTTTTTTTTTACATGCAAATAGTTGAACTCTTTACTTAGTATAAAGCTAGTCTTCTTTGTATAAAGTTAATTGAAAATGCATCTTAGTGGAGAATGGGACTGAGAATAGCAGAGGGAGGAAGTGGAAGGGTACGATTGTGGGTGGGAAGGTGGGTATGATGGGAAGAATCACTATACACCTAAAGTAGTACTTATAAAATGCACGAAGTTTGTATTCCTGAAATAAAAGGTTACCTTGGGGGAAAAAAAGATAAAATTTGAAGCTTTAAGTTACACAAGAATCAATGACAGAAGTATCACATAAGAACCTACTTTGAAAATTCAAACAATGCCATTAATTCAATTTATATGTTGACATTAAAATGCAAATATATAGAAATCAACAGAGCCTTGAATTTTAAACCAGAACTTCCCCTGCACTATTGATTTGGGCACTTAGCTCATGCTTCCAAATCTATCATATGGGTATTTGTATAAGGAGTCTAACAATTAGAGCCTCTGTCCAGAATCATTCTAAATTGGGACCTTAATTGTTTCTGTTTCATGAGTCAGTGAGTGTAATATTTTATCTGTTATATTTTTTAAATGCCAATTCCATCATGTTCTGAGCATAATCTTTTGCCCACTCACTAGACTGGGTCACTAAGACAAAACTTTGTAATAACAGTAAAATAAAGTTTTCTAATTCCTTATTCTTTCCTGCAACCAAAAAATTTGTATTTTTATGAGCTCACCTATCCTATGTACTTCAATATTCTCCCCTCTTCATTTATCCAATCCCAAGTGTAATCACACATTAGAATAGTTTTTCAAAATTATTTTCCAAAGCAAAAATTTTAAAAGTCTATAATAGGCTGTAAACTTACAAAAGAAAGGTTTCATAACTTTTTTTCTCTTTTGTTCTGTCTGTTCAACTACAAAAGGGAATAAAAGAAATATTTAGTGACCACATTATAGCTATCACAAACTGTATAAACAAATTCTTTTCATCAAAGTTAACAGGAATGATTTTAGATCGTGAACCCCAGTTCCTCTTTGTCATATATTTGGAGATGAGAAGTGAATTCAAGAGAAATGAGAGGCAAAGGAGGAGCCTAGGAGACAATTTGAGAGAGTAATCTAGGCTATTAGTGTTTGTAAGATGCATCGTGGTACAGCTGAAAAGTACACACAGGCTTTGAAATCATAGCAAAAAAGTCTATTCCAGCCACATGAACTTGAGCAACTCACTAAAGTTCTCAAAACCCAGTTCACTTCTCTAAAATGAACATGAAGTAGCAGGTGTAACCAAGGGATAGAAGGAAAATCTTAATGCCTTGGGAACTAAAAGCAGAAATACAAGATCCTCCAAACAACATGAATAAATCAGATATTCATATTGTAGGGGTGATATCTCTTGATTTCCAAGGCAAATAACAAAGATATCTGAAGTCTGAAGGGAAAGAATGAAACCAATAATTGTGGGGTTAAAAATTAGAAGTTAGATATTCCTTTCAGAGGAAAACTAAGGGAATCCAGGCTTGAAGGAATAGCCACAGCTTACCTGAGATTCTAACACTGGTTGAGCTAAGACACAAGAAAATTTACAAGATGCAGAAGGAGGGGTAGTAATTACATAAACAGTCAGTAAACAAAGTACTGTGCAAAATGCTAGGATAATAAAATGTAGGTACATCTCTACATAACAAAGGAAGAGGCAGGTTAACAGACAATTACAATGTAATAACAACATCCTGTAAGACAGAACAATATAATAAATAGTGCAATGAATGTTATGGAAGAAAGAAGGGGCAGAAGCATGTGCAAAGTCACAGAGGGCTAAAACAACATCCCACAGCTGATGTTTGATTCATAGGTGACAAGTAGGACATACAAACAGAAGAGGCTGAGGAGGTAGAATAGACCTGGTGGCAAAGAAATTTATACATTTTTCTAGGAACTTATACATATTTAAACTAGAAAGTGTAGTGATCAGTCTGAAGTTAAAAACATAAAACAAAATAAAAGATACATTGAGGAGTGTGCATTTAGCTTAGCAGTGAAGACACCCACATCCCATATCAGCATAACTGGGTTAAACAGCTGGATCTGGCTCCTGCTGCCACTCCTTTTTCCAGCTTCCTACTAATATATATGGGAGACGACTTCGCTCAAGTGCTTGGGTTCCTGCCACCTACGTGGGAGACTTGGATTGAATTCCTGACTCCCTTCTGGCCACTGAAGGTATTTAGGGATAGTACCAAGAGATGGGGACTTGCTATCTACATATCTATTTCAAATAAATAAGTATAAAAGAAAATTAAGATATATTGAAGGTAAGTAATCAATTAAAAGCTTTGTAAGCCATCTAGGTAAGAGTTGAGAAGGGGATAATGTGATGTTATTAAGGAGGAGGTAGGGGTGGGATATTAAGCAATCAAGAATGCCAATAGGATTTTGAACTCAAATATCAAACAATACAAGTAAATTATATACTGTAATATTTAGAGGTAAATGATCACTTTTAAATCAGGTCCAATTATCTGTTTTGAACATCAGATCCTAATATTTGTCATGTGAAAATACATAATTCATTTCAATGAAAACCTTTCAACCACAAAAAGTACATCTCAAACAGGGAAATCTTTTCTTTCTACCTATTTTCTGAATACTGTTCTTCTGTCTGAACAGATGGGAAATTCCTCCTCTTAATCCAACTGAGGGCAGAACTTCAAATGGGAAGAACTTTCTGGCAAGGGTTTACAAAGAGTGCTTAAATCTATTCCAACAACATGGTGTGGGAGTATTTCAGCACAGGCTGGAACAGTTTCAGGTTCTTCATTACCTCCTGAGAATACCTTTGATAAATAAAGTCTCATAGAAAAGTGAGACTAAAGTCTCAACTCCCTTGAATAGACAGCAATGATTCTCTTCTGCTTTTAACATTCCAATTATAATGGGCAAGACTCCCAGACTACTGATAACCGGAAGAGATAGAAATGTATCCTCATCCTTTATCATGGGTGTATTTGTCTGTTTTTTTCCCTAAAGAGATGTGTGTATAAAGGGGAAATTTTTTTCATATTTTTATTTCATTGCCACAGCAAAGTTAGCACACTCTTAATACACTTTTCCCAAATCAATATGCTCAAATTCTTCCTTTATTATTTTTCTGCTGTCTTCTTCACATTCATATCCAAAGTAATAGATAAGTGAGTTTGTTTCGGTGTTTGCTTCTGGAAGATGTATTAGTGAGAATATCTCTCACACAAATCTATCTCAATGTCCAGATAGGAGTAATAAGAAAAAATTTGGAAACAGCCAACAACAAGAATGGGAAGACAATAGAACAAAGACAAATAACAATGAAACACCAGCCAAGGTTTAGAAAGATCAGTACTATCCTAATGGGTACAATTACTGAATTGGAAAGTTTCTTAAGTATCTTGTAGTCCCAGCAATTTACTGGCAATGTGAGATAAAGGAGTACTGTGGGAGACTGGAAGGGTTGAGGCAGAGGAATAGATTACATCTTTCAACTCTAGTATATCCAAGAGCTGGACTGCCTGTCCAAGAGATGCACCTTGAGTAATGCCAGGCTGGTAGTCTATATGGTATTTGAAATTTCAAGAGGCTACATCTACATTGGCTTTGGGTCTATCTAAATATATGACATATCCCCCAATTTCTTTTTCTAAATTCCTCAGTTATCTCAATGAGTGGTTTCCTACAGAGTTATCTCAAAGATACTTTCTTGCCTAGGGGTTTTTTGAGAAATGCAAAAGTATTTTAATTAGATTTTTTTAAGATTTAAAGAGAGGTCTTTGATCCGCTGGTTCACTCCCCAGATGGCCCCAATGGCCAGAGTTGTGCCCATCTGAAGCCGGGAGCCAGGAGGTTCCTCCTGGTCTCCCATGTAGGTGAAGGGGCTCAAGGATTTGCGCCATCTTGTACAGTTTCCCAGACCACAGCAGAGAGCTGGATTGGAACTGGAGCATCCCGGATATGAACCGGTGCCCATATGGGATGCCAGCACTGTAGGCGGTGGCTTTACCCACTATGCCACAGCACAGGCCCCTTAATTAGACTTTAAGCATTGTTTCATTAAAATACTTTTTATATAGATCTTTTTTGTAGAAAATTTTTTCATTTTAAACAAATGAATCCTGAACAGCTATTTACAAGTTTGATTTGGGTAATCCATCAGAAACAGTGCAATGAGAGGAAGGAGATGGCTCCACTCTCATGTTCTCCTTAAGCCACCGTGGGACTGCAACATGCCACCCGTTGGCATATTTTAAGATGGCTATTCAAAAGACTGCAGACCTCTGCAGACAGAGAATTAACCCTGAATGATCCTTAAGTAAAAGAAATTTATAGCTATCTACATTAGTAAACAACACAGGCTTTTCCATTTGATATCCCCCTTTCTGCCAAAGAAAAATCCTTTTCTCAGGAATAAGAGATTGGGAATCAGACACCTGGCTAAACAAAAATTACGACAGGTGGCTGTAACCTAGGAAAGTTCATATGTAGAACAACACAACCTATGCTGGCTATGCAACTCCTTCTGTAGCCTGTTATCACCTCCATTCTCCCAGAAGTTCAAGCCCCTACCCTTCCTTTACAATGAGTGTACTACAACAAACTTGTTATATATTTTTTTCCCTGTTTATCTACTGTCAGTTTATTTCAAGCAAGATTTGATGCGCTCAAAGGTGGTTTGGCCATAGGACCCAAAGAATCATTTTTTTTAGGGGTAGATGCTTGATCAAGTGCAGTGGTGGGGAAGATCTGGTCCAGGGATGTATAAGGTCCATGAAATCATTTGGGCTAATCCTCCGCCTAGTGGCGCCGGCACACTGGGTTCTAGTCCCAGTCGGAGCGCCAGGTTCTGTCCCGGTTGCCTCTCTTCTCGTCCAGCTCTCTGCTATGGCCCGGGAGCACAGTGGAGGATGGCCTAAGTGCTTGGGCCCTGCACCCCATGGGGAACCAGGAGAAGCACCTGGCTCCTGCCTTCAGATCAGCGCGGTGTGCAGGCCGCAGCACACCGGCCGCGGCGGCCATTGGAGGGTGAACCACTGGCAAAAAGGAAGACCTTTCTCTCTGTCTGTCTCTCTCCCTCACTGTCCAATCCGCCTGTAAAAAAAAAAAAAAAAAAATCATTTGGTCTGGTCCAGCCAAGGCACCCACAGATGGGACTCAAAATTTAATAAATGTTTAGCAGGCTAATTTTTGATAATTTTGTATGAACCATGAATGATGTTTATAAATGTCCAAATGACCCTTGCCAGAAAAAAAAAAAAAATAGGTTCCTACCCCTGGTCTAGGAGTTAAGAAGCTGGTTAGGAAAGGGCATGTGGCACAGTGGGTTAAGTTGCCACTTGGGATGTCTGCATCCCATAAAGAGTGACTACGATTGAGTCTCCCTTTTACTTCCAGTTCAGCTTCCTGCTAACATACCTGAGAGGCAGAAGGTAATATACTAATGTATTTGGGTTCCTGTCACCCAAAGAGACTTGGATGCAATTCATGGCTCCTGCTCTTAGCCTGGCCTAGCTCTGGCTCGTGTAAGCATTTGGAGAGTGAACCAGCAGATAGATCTCTCTTCATATCTCTCCTTCTCTTCTGTCACTCTGCGTTTCAAAAAAATAAATAAATAAACATTAAAAAAAAGAAGCTAGTTAGGATGCCCATGTTCCACATCAGAGTAACTGGATTTGATCCAGGCTCTGGCTTTATGATTCCAGTTTCTTGCTAATGCACCACATGAAGTCTCAAGATAGCTGGGGTCTTGCCACCAATGTGGGAGACCTGGATTGAGTTCCTGGCTTCCATGCTAAGCTCCCCAGGCTTCAGGCCATTACAGGTATCTGGAAGATAAACCCATAGATGGGAGTTCTCTTTTTCTCTCTTCCTTCTTCTTCATCTCAAATAAATAATAATTTTAAAGGATCATGCATTTTAAATCCACAATCATATCTTTTTTAAAAAATATTTTATTTGAAAGTCAGAGTTGCACAGAGACACAGAGAGATCTTCCTTCTGCTGGTTCATTCCCTAAAGGGCTGCAACTGCCAGGATCAGGCAGGCCGAAGTAGGAGGCTGGAGTTTCTTCTGGATCTCCAATGTGGGTGCAGGTGCCCAAACTATTGGGCCATCTGCTGCTGCTTTCCCAAGCACATTAGCAAGGAGCTGGGTCAGAAGTGAAGCAGCAGGGTCTTGAACTGGTGACCAATTAGGATGCCAACATTACATCACAACGCTGGGTCCTGACCATCACTCATCAGAACAAACATAGAGGATAATGAAAGAAAACCAATAGATCAAATGGTGTTCTTTGTTCATAAACAAATTTGAAGGTATAAGAAAACTCATGCAATGCTTTCCATCAAAGATTGTACACATATTCCATCAAACCTAAAATGATGTTGATAGAAGACACTGTATCAATTTTACATGCATGAAGATGTTATCAATTGAATTATAACATCAGCAGTTGTAAAATATATCTCAATTTCAATCAATAACTTCAAAAGTTATTTAAAAGGAATGAATATAAGATATGTAACCTATTTATTATCCTACAGATTATTTATTTTAATTAGATCAAATGCTTTTCCTGAATTTTCCTTTGGCATAATTCCCAAATCTGGCAGTAGAGAGCACATTAAAGTTCTGTTGTATGTTGCCTAAGGTCTTCACTATAAAGATACTGTTGAGGATTTTGAAGAAGTTATTAATTCACAGGTCTTCAAGTTTCACATTCGATTATGAGCAAATATAATTCCAATCTCACAGAGAAATAACTTTTGTAAAGTGCCTGAAACCTGGTAGGCCCTTATTTGTGAGTTCTTTCTTCTTAGTTCCTCAGTAATTCACCCTAGTTTTTTATCATCTTGCCTAAACACAATTGTTCTCTTCAGTCAAAACATCATTCTTGTCTTGATTTCCTCTTGTAGTTTTCTATAAACATGAAGGATACCTAATTAATCCTCCCTTGCAAAATGCATGATATAAATAAAAAACTTTCTTTCAAACAAATATGAGCCTAATGAAGAAATATATTTTTTCAAAATATGTCATTTTTAATGAACTTATAAAGGTCAAAGTAATGCAATGTAAAGGAATCTAAATAAGCCATTTAATTTTGTTTTATTAACTGAAATACACAGTACTTAGTTAGAGTGGGTTCTTATTTGACAAATCAATATACTATTATTGTATGAACTATTTTCTGTGGAGCATAAAAGACTTCTCTCACAGACTGATAAATTAGCAAGATAAAAAGAAAAAGAATTGTATTGAAAATTTTTTTCTAGACGAAAAGGCATCAAGCAAGGACGAAATTAAACACAAATGACACAGGACTCATAAAAGGGCTCATAAAAAATCAACATGGTAGCTATAGGTCTAGTCAACAGAATTTTAAAAATTCATAATGCAAAACAAAACCCTAAATATCAAAGAACAATTAAACAAGTTGCCAAAAGACAAAATACTTTGGTGGGATGTCAATCAGTAACACTGAGCTGACAACTGTGCCTTAATTAATTTTGAAACTGTTTCCAATTAGTTAGTATAGAACACTAGAGGCTTCATGCTGCCTATGACTCAGTGCACTGACTCATCCACCAAAACTTTTCTTACACAAGAAATATCCAAGCACCCGCCAGGATGCAAGATCAAAAGGAAAGAAGGTTCACCAACCTTCTTAGTTAAAGCCCTGTGATAAATTTAGATGACCGGAAGGATATAGAACAAGTTTCCAAAAAGGTTTAACAGTCAGAAATAGCTTGGAAACTTTGATTTGTTAACAAAACAGTGAAAATGCATTATTTCAAAATCAGTTTTGCAAATATATCTTTTAAAAAATGATAGATGTTTTTTAAAGTATATAGAAGATACAAATAATATAACATTAAAATACTCAGTTAACTTCAGCTAGACATCATATATTTGCCCCATATTTCCTAACTCCTTACAATAGCAAGGAAAACAAAATTTAGATGTGAGCAAACACCTAAAATCATCACATACATTTATGCCAAAGGCACTATTTTTTATATGTAGTGATCCAAGATAACTTACTTTTCTAGAATTAATCTAAATGCTCTAAATGTTTTTTCAAGAAAAACTACAAAATATAAAATACATAGTAATTAGCTTCCTTTGCTTTTATTATGAAGCTGACATCTACCTAACTCAGTTTACTAACTCAGAGTATCAATATCAGTAATACTTTTTATATCAATAAATTATTGAGTGGGGAGAATGGATAGAAGCTCACAGGAAAACGGAACACAAGACCATGCCCTGAAAGGAAAACAAAGAAGAGAATATCCCTTATTCAAAAAACAGAAGAAAAAAGAAGACAGAGTGCACTCCAGGCACCCAGATATCAATCTCAGATCTTGAAGAGTTCAGAGGATCCAGTGAGATGGTCCAGTTTGGCACCAAGTCTGTTCCCAAACAAATTACAATAAGAGATACATTGTATTATATAGATGTCTACATGTAATTTTTAATCCCATATGATTAAAATTTGTTGAGATGACAGAGATAAATTAGTACAGAAAGTAAAAAGTAAAGAAGCAGAATTTGGAAGACAAAGATGGCAACAAAGGAGGGACTTCAAAAATATAATTGTAGTCAACAGTATGACTATTAATCAAAGCACAGGACATAAAATGTTTATGTACTTTGATGAAAACAAACTACAAAATTTACAATGAATTTCCTAGAAGCCACAGCAAAGAAAAACACGAGCAGCTGCATCATTTATATCAAAACAAAATTAAGCAAATATGGACGTATATAAGCTTTCCTACTACTGTATCATGAAAAAAAAATCCTTTGGTAATCAAAAACACAAAAAGGAATTTTCAAGTTACTTTTTTTTTAAAAAAATTTTATTTTATTTATTTGAAAGAGTTACAAAGAGAGGCAGAGACACAGAGAAAGGTCTTCCATCCACTGGTTCACTCTCCAAATGGCCGCAACCGCTGGAGCTGAGCCAATACTAAGCCAGGAGCTGCGAGCTTCTTCTAGGTCTCCCACGTGGGTGCAGTGTCACAAGGACTTGGCCCATCCTCAGCTGCTTTCCCAGACACATTAGTAGAGAGCTGGATTGGAAGTGGAGAAGCTGGGACTCAAACTGGTGCCCATTTGGGCTGCCGGTGCTGCAGGCAGAGGCTTTAACCCACTGTGCCACAGCACCGGCCCCTCAAGTTACTTTTAAGACCTGTCACTATAATCTATATAGTAACAGCAAAGTATGACTCAGTAAAATTCATTCTAGAAGTATAAAAATTATACAGTTCACGTACACTGCAGTCCTTCATAAATTTTATTTTTCCCAAATTTTTATACATAATAGTTGGCAGAGAGTTCAAAGTCAAAATATAACATGAGAACCTGGAATACAGTTATTTTATGTTATCTGCTAAAGAGGTCTATATATTTTTACAATTTGTTAAGCAGAAAATGTTTGATGTACACATATGAACTCTACTGAGACTAATGAAAATACTTGTCTAAAATAATTAAACAAGCACTCACTGAATCCTGTCAGTTAAGATAGTACTTACTTAGGAAACTTGCCTCCCATTCTCCCACAAGATATAGTCAATTGGGGGCCACATGCAACTAAGTAACAATTGAAATGGTAAATAATAGAATATCACTTCTGGTAAAGAGTCTAACTTGGACATGCCAGAAATGACGTTCCAAAGTAACTAATAGCTAAGTTGAAGTTTAAACAGGAGAGTTAAGTCTGAAATTTCAGTTACAGGTCAAGGGAGATCATAATCAGTCTCCTCTAAACACAACTTCCTTAACCCAGTCAGTAAGTGACAGAACTACTCAAGAATCAGGACATCTTTTCATTTATTAAGTGAAAAGGCAAAATTTATCTATGCCCATAGTTTCCATTTTTATTTAAATGCTGATAATTCAGTTACTTGAACAACAAAACAAAAATTAATTTGTCACTGTTCTCAGACGGGTTCCCTGAGTGTGCTTACTTTCCTTAAGCCATCAAAAGAAATTTGGCTTTGTGCTCCTAGTTTCTTTCCTTACCCTCCATGGCAAGAAAAGTCCTCTGTTGTCAAAACAGGAACATTCATACCAATTAAACAAAGAGCAAGAAACAAAACATAAAGGATGAATTAGAAAAAAAAAAAAGCTAGCTTGGATGGTAGTAGAGGAACAGCTTTTTCAGGATTTGGGGTGGGGGAAAGGATGGAATACAGCTGCATTTTATGAAGAGGCTCTTGAGAGGTTGAGAAAGAGAATAAGAACAATATTAGAAAGTACTGATGGGAATTAAGAGGCTCTTTCAAGGTTTTAAGAAACGCATAAAGGACTGGCATTATTTTGAAATAATTATTGTTTTAATGGACTGTGTTCTTTTCACCACAAGCCCAGGAGTACACTTACAATGACAGTATCACATGGCTATGATTTTTTTTTTAATGTTTGCTTGCTTGCTTATTTATTTATTTTCATCTACTTGAAAGGCAGAGCAAGAGAGAAACAGAGATAGAGATTCCATCTGCTGGTTCACTCCCCAAATGCCTACAACACCGGAGGTCAGGTCAGGCCAAAGCTAGGAGTCAGAAATTCAATCCGAGTCTCCCATTTGGATGGCAGGGGCCCAAGCACTTGAAGAATATTTTGTTGCCTCCAGGATGCAGCAACCTGAGTGGGAAGTAAAGTAGCAAGATTTCTACTGGCACTCTGATATGGAATGCAGGCATCCCAAGCAGTGACTTAATCTGTTGTACTACAACACCCATCTCACCTGGTTATGATTTAATAAGAATTAAATGACAAATTTTGCAACATGCTCTGATCTCTCTTGAGCTCCTAAACAATACATATATCTAGCTGGCTCTTAAAACTCTATTTTGGGTAATGGGCATTTAGCACAGTGGTTAGGATACCCCTTGGAATGCAACCAACATCCCATATCAGATTACCTGGTTCAAGTCCCCAGATCCTTTGTTTCAGATTCAGCTTCTTGCTAATGTATACCTGGTAAGGCAGCAAGTAGCTCAAGTACTCTGGTCCCTGCCACAAATGTGGGAGAACAAGACTGAGGATTAGCAGCCAGGACTAGTCCTGGCTACTGCCAGCATTTGGGGAGTGATCAGTGGATGGAAGATTGCTCACTGGCTCTCTCTCCCCTCCTCTCTATTTCAAATAAAATATTAAAAAAAAAAAAAAAAAAAAAAAAAAAAACAAGAACTCCATTTTATCTTCATACAGCATCTATAATCATGTCCAAAACAAACAAAAAATAAAAATAATAAATATATTTTACCGAGGAAATATGGTCCTCATCTATCCAATGAGGTCAAACATCTGCCTTAAAATACCCCCCTCTTGCTTTACCTCCTCTATCTAACTCCTCTTCACATCTGTTTATTTTACATGCAAAACCTTTCAAATGAACTCCCCTCTCTCCATTTATACTGCTAGTACAGGGACCAGCATTGTGGCACAGTGAGTCAAGCCGCCACCTGCCATGCCATCAACTTATATCAATATGCAGGTTCAAGTTCCAGCTGTCCCACTTCTGATCCAGCTCAATGTTCCTGGGAAGGCATCAGAAGATAGTCCAAGTATTTGGGACCTGTCACCCATGTGGGAGTCTCAGATGGAGTTCTCGCGGCTTTGTCCTGAAACAGCAGGGCCATTGCAGCCATTTGGGGAATAAATCAGGAAAAGGAAAATCTCTCCCCCTTCCTCTCGCCTTCCTCTTCTTTTACCTACCCTCTCTCCCCTTATCTCATCCTACCTTTCAAATAAATAAATAAATCTTCTAAAAATTTGTTTTAAAAACTTCTAGTCCAAAATGTCATCATCTCTTCAATAAATACAATAGCTTTCTAACTGGTCTCTTTCATCCATTCATGTACAATCCATTCCCAGCCTACTATCTCTATTCTATTCTCCACAAGGCAATCTGAATGTTCTTTACAAAATATCTTTCTCATGTAGTTATATCACATTCACTGCTCAGAATGTTCCAATAAATTCCCATGTCTTTTAAAATAAAGAGCAAAATTCTTAATACGACCTCATGCCTAACACTCTGATCATCCTACCATCATCTCTTCCTGTCTTCCTTTCTGTGTACACTTAGATATGATGATCATATTTTGGTTTCTCAAAAGTGCCTTGCTATTTCCCATAACAGCATGGTTTCACATGCCGTTCCTTCTATCAGGAATGTTCTTTCCTGTTCTTTAGATCTAAGCTCACATACTAGGTCAGAAGTCTGTTAGCTATTCTGATAACAGCACAATACTTCTCTTTATGGCAGTAATCACAGTCAAAACTTGACTTCTATTTTTGTGTATATTACTTATTTTGGTTGCATAATAAATTAAGAGACTCAAAACAATCAAAATTAGTTACCTCACAGCTTCTAATGGTCAGGAATTCAAAAGTAGTTTAACCATCTGATCTCTCACAAGGCTGCAGTCAGAATGACAGCCAGGACTGCATTTATCTAAGGACTTCTTTTAGCCTATAGGATCTTTGCAACATGCCTTACCTGCCAAGTACAGATCTTTGGGAGATCTTAATTCCACTGCATGTAGGCCTCATAAACTTCCTAATGACATGGTAGCTGGCCATCCCACAGCAGGCTATTTGACAGACATATGGAAGAAGCCACAATCACTATGACTTAAGACTCAGAAATCACATCATTTCTGCAGTACCTCACTGGTTACACTGGTCCACCAGTTCAATATAGGAGAGAACTGTCACTATGACTACTGTAGTGTGTTAAGTATTTTTTTGGAAATCTTCCACAATAGATTAAAACTTCAAGTCTTAAAGTAACCACAATAAGCCTGAAATTGCTTTGAAATCTTATATTTAATAAAAGACACAACTCTCATCCCCAAGATACCTTGCCATTTCAGTAAGAAAAAAAAAATCCCTTTTTAAATTATTCTACAACTGCCTTACTCCCTTAAACCACTATTCTAGTTCAACAACTCCAAGAGATATCTTTAAATCAATTTTTCTAAGTATTCCAAGAAAGAAAAATTTGCAAAATTATGGATTATACGCTAAGATTTTACCTTTTGTATTTTTCTTAAATTAAATTAGCTTTAAATAATACCGCCAGGTAGAATTTTGTTGATTATGACCTATGTTTTAAAATGTAATCCACTGGGGCTAAAGCTGTAGTGTAGCATGTAAAGCTGCTCCCTGCATTGCCGGCATCCCAAAAGGGTACCTGTCCGAGTCCGAGCTGCTCCACTTCCATCCAGCTCTCTGTTGTGGCCTGGGAAAGCAATAGAAGATGGTTCAAGTCCTTGGGCCCCTAAACCCATGTGAGAGACCCGGAAGAAGCTCCTGGCTCCTGGGTTCAGATCAGCTCTGGCCATTGTGGCCAGCTGGGGAGTGAACCAGCAGATAGAAGATTCTCTCTCTCTTTATGCAACTGAGTCTGCAACTCTTCCTTTCAAATAAAATCAATAAATCTTTAAAAAATAAAAAAAATTTTAAAAAAACATAATCCATTAAAATTTTATTTTATAAGACTTAAGACACAACAGAAGAGATTAAAATGGTGGGGTAGGGAGAGAGCTTGCTGCTCTAGTCTAGGAGAAGAGAGTGTTAAAAAGGTGAAAAGAGGGCAGTTTCAGGGAAGAATTAGAGTGGTCCACCAATGTGGAAGCAGTGAAGTATTTTACTCTCAGGGAAGAGTTTCAGCATAGGAAATTGTATGCAATTTGGAGGGACACAGTAGCAGGCGAGGACACACACAACTCAGAACCCCAGCACCCAAGATCCTCCATACCAGGGTTGGAGAGGGAGATGAGAAAGACTACAGCAGCCCAATAAAAAGAATAATCAAAAATTACTACAAAGAGTTGTGTGCCAACAAACTGGGAAACTCAGAAGAAATGGAAATATTTCTCAACACACACAACCTACCTAAATTGAGCCATGAAGACATAGAAAACCTAAATTACCAAGACCCATTACCAAGACAGAACTGAATCAATAATGAAGACCTTCCCAACAAAGAAAAGTCCAGATAGATGGCTTCACTGTGCTGAATTCTACTAGACATTTAAAGAACTAACTCCACTTCTTCTCAAGTTATTCAAAACAATTGAAAGGGAGGGTATCCTCCCCAAATTCTAAGAAGTCAGCATCACCTTAATTCCTAAACCTAGAAAAGATGCAAAAGAGAGAACTACAGACCAATTGCCCTGATGAACATAGACACAAAAATCCTCAAGAAAATTCTAGCCAATCGAATCCAACAACACATAAGAAAGTTCCTCTACACAGACCAAGTGGGATTTATCCCTTGTATGCAGGGATGGTTCAACATTCACAAATCAATCAATGTGATACATCACATTAACAAACTGAAGAACAAAAACCATATAATTATTGCAATAGACACAGAGACAGCATACGATAAAATACAATAGCTTTTCATGATGAAAACTGTAAGCAAATTGGGTACAGAAGGAACATTCCTCAACACAATCAAGGCAATCTATGACAAACCATGGCCTGTATCCTATTGAAAGGGGAAAAGTTGGATACATTCCCTCTGAGATCCAGAACCAGACAAGGATAACCACTCTCAACACTGCTGTTTAACATATTCATGAAAGTTTTAGCCAGAGCCATTAAACAAGAAAAAGAAATCAAAGGAATATAGATTGGGAAAGAGGAAGTCAAACTATCCCTATTTGCAGATAACATGATTCTATATATAGGGGACACAAAAGGCTCCACCAGAGGCCACTGGAAGTCATAGAAGAGTAAGGTAAAGTAGCAGGATATAAAATAAGAACACAAATAACAACAGCCTTTGTAAACACAGACAATGCCAAAGCTGAGAAAGAACTTCTAAAAAGTTCTTTCATAGTAACTACAAAAAAAATCAAATACCTTGCAATAATTTAATTAAGGATATCAAGGATCTCTATGATGAGAATTACAAAACATTAAATAAGGAAATAGAAGATATAAAAAAATAGAAAAATCTTCCATGTTCACACATTGAAATAATCAATATCATCAAAATGTCCATTCTTTCACAAGAAATTTACAGATTCAATGTGATACCAATCAAAATACAAAGACATTCTTCTCAGTGCAGAAAAAAATGATGCTGAAATTCACATGGAAAACAGAAGACCCCAAATAGCTAAAGCAATCATAGAGAACAAAACTAAAGCCAGAGGCATCACAACACCAGTTTTTAAGACATACTAAAAGGCAGCTATAATCAAAACAGCCTGGTAGTGGTAAAAAACAGATGGACAGACCAATGGAAAAGAATAGCAATGCCAGAAATCAATCCAAGCATCTGTAACTAACTTAGATTTGACCAAGGAGCTAAAACCAATCCCTGGAGTAAGGACAGTCTCTTGAACAAATGGTGCTGGGAAAACTGGATTTCCACATGCAGAAGTACTTTAAACCTTACACCTTACACAAAAATCCATTTTAAATGGATTGAAGACCTAAATCTACAACCTCATATCATGTAATTAGAGAACATTGGGGAAACCCTGTAAGATATTGGCACAGACTAAGAGTTCTTGGAAAAGACCCCAGAGGCATAGGCAATCAAAGCCAAAGTTAACAAATGGGATTACATCAAACTAACAAGCTTCTGTATAATAAAAAAAAGGGAGAGAACGATCCAACATGGGAAGCGGGATACACAGCATACTCATAGAATGGCAGATGTCCTAAATAGCACTCTGGCCTCAGAATCAGCCCTTAAGGCATTCGTATCTGGCTGAAGAGCCCATGAGAGTATTTTAGGCATGGAAAGCCAAGACACTCTGGAAAAAATAAAAATTAAAAAAAAAAAAAAAAAAAAAAAAAAAAAAAAAAAAAAAAAAAACACACACCAACCCTGAATGAAAGATCTCTGCAAGTGAGATCCCAGTGTAAAGAACAGGGCCATCAAAGAAGGAGGTACCTTTCTCTGAAGGGAGGAGAGAACTTCCACTTTGACTATGACCCTGTCGGAATAAGATCAAAATCGGCGAACTCAAAAGACTTCCATAGCCTTGGCAACTCATGACTAGAGCCTAGGGTGATTACTGACACCATTAACAAGAGTGTCAAATTGCTAAGTCTCCCTGACCTGTAGTAATGAATAGAGCACCTAAAAGGAATTTTGTAGAAGTGAAACTGACACTTTGAGAAGCAATGATTTGATCAGCCCTTGTCTTGACTATTGAGAAATCATGTGTTTTTTTCATAGTATTTGTTGAATACTTAACCCAGAGTTAATTATATGTGTATAAAGTTCATTGAAAATAGATCACAGGAAAAAATAAGAGTGGGAATAAAAGAGGGAGGAGGAAGTTTGTAACTGTAAAGCTGTATAGTTCTGCATACACTCCTATGGACTTACTTTTTTCTTTTTAGATTTTTTTATTTATTTATTTGACAGGTGGAGTTTTACAGATGGTGAGAGAGAGAGACAGAAAGGTCTTCCTTCCGTTGATTCACTCTCCAAATGGCCGCAGCAGCTGGAGCTGCGCTGATCCAAAGCCAAGAGCCAGGAGTTTCTTCCTGGTCTCCCATTGTGGGTGCAGGGGCCCAAGCACTTGGGCCATCCTCCACTGCTATCCCAGGCCACAGCAGAGAGCTGGACTGGAAAAGGAGCAACCAGGACTAGAACCCAGTGTCCATATGGTGTGCCATGGTGCTGGCCCTTGGACTTATTTCTAAGGGTACAGTTTAAAAGCTTGCCATGGGACCCCAAATCAAATTAAGCTGGGTAGTAAAAATGCCATCTTAAATGTTAAAGATATCATATTGATAGGATTGTTAAAGTGATCATATAGGTAGGATTAAGTGTTAAAGGGATCATATAAATAAGATCAAATGCCTGAAATATAAACAGAATTAAAAAGTTGAGAATGCTCCAACATGGGAAGCAGTCCACAAAGCAGATTCATAGAATGGCAACCACTTAAATAGCACTGTGACCTCAGTCCTTAAGGCATTCTGGTTTGGCTGAAAAGCCCATGAGAGCATTTCAGACATGGAAAGCCAAGATACTGTGGCAAAAAAAAAAAAACAAACAAACAAACACAAACAAACACACACAAAACACACAACTACATGGAGGATCTCTGTGAGTGAGACTACCACAGAAAGAAGTGGCCATTAAAGATGTACTTTTCTCTGAAGGGAGAGGAGAACTTCTACTTTGCTTATGGCCTTGTCTAAATACTGACAGAGACTGTAGATTCAAAAGGCCCCCACAGCCTTTGCAGCTTATGTCAAGAGCCTCGGGTGATCACTGACATCATACATAAGAGTGTTAATTTTTAAATTAACAACAGGAGTCATTGTGCGTTTATTTCCCATGCAGGACTTCTGTCCTCAATGAGTGATATTATGAGAAGTAACTTTAAAACTTGTTCTCAGTTTTTTTGTGTGTGCATTTGTGTGCAAATTGCTGAAATCTTTACTTAGTATAGAGTTGGTCTTCTGTGTATAAAGTTAATTGAAAATGAATTGAAATGAATGGGACTGGCAATGGGAGAGGGAGGAAGTGATGGGGTGAGAGTGGGTGTGGGAGGGTGGGTATGGTGGGAAGGATCACTATATTCCTAAAGCTGTACTTAATGAAATTTGTACTCATTAAATAAAAGGTTTTTTGGGAAAAAATAAGACTTAAGGCACTATAATTAAATTCCTTATATTTCATTATTCCAACAGATTGTGGACTTCCAAATCAGAGGAGACAAATATTGGAAGTTAAAAGAACACATCCTCTCTTTAAACTCACAAAACTATTATCAAATTTTGAAATAAGTGTATATTCATTCAGTACTTTAAGTTCAAATAAAACACGATACCATTATAATGTAATGCAGTGAGGAGAAAGAAGCTTTTGAAATTTGATATTAACATCAAGTTTTTATAAACCTGTCTGTGGTGGCGAAAACAAATAAAGCAAAAGAACAAAAAGCAGTATGCCATGCATCAAAGATGAAGAAATAAGTCTATAATGCACCTTATGCCACAGCAAATGAATTTTCCTAGGATAGATAATAAAGAAATTGACTTTAAGGATAAAAGTAAACTCTATTATACTTTGTGATACTCTCCTGTGAAAACCTCATAAAGGATAAACTTCAAAGCAGCTGAGATTAATTAATTAATTGGCTTAACTGATTTATTTCCAAGTTTATAAGAAAAAGAACAAATTAAAACAAGACTAAATAATGTATTAATGTTTAAAACAGACTAAATAATGTATTAAAGTTAATGATAGGGAACAAGAACAAATTGGATTTTAAGAAATATCTGATTTTTCCTAACATAAAAATGATACACATTTTCATTTATTTGAGAGACAGACCAAAATAGAGAGCTCCATACACTGGTTCACCTCCCAAATTCACTCAGTGGCTTGAGCTGGTCTGGACTCAACTGTGTGCCTATAACTCAAGGTAAGTTTTTCACAAATGGGTGAAAGCAATCTAACTACTGGAACCATCAACTACTGTTTCCCAGGGCCTACACTGGAAAGATGCTGGAGTCAGGAGTTGGAGCTGAGTATCAAACTTTGGCACTCTGATGTGTTAAGGTGTCTTAAAGATTAGACTAAACAAAAATAATATATTTTAATATGGAAGAAATATAACTGAATAGAGAGATGTTGCTCATATATATAACTGCAATATATTTACATGGTAACATTTAAGTCATTTACATAGTGATTATACTATTCCATTTCAAAACCAAGTCTGCTGCCAGGTCCTTTACAGGGTAGAAAAGAAGTTTCAGTGTAACAGCTCTGACTTCCCTACAGAGAGACTACAGAAGCACAACAGTTAATACTATTAGCATTAGCACTTCTATGGAATGGGCATTTCTGGAAAAAAGAATATTTCACTTTGCAAGCATATTTCAAAAACTACTCCTGATTTTCAATATGGTTTTACTTAAAAATTACCCTTCTTGTGTAATTAAAAAAATTTTAGCATCCTAAATTCTTAAATTTTATTTAAAATACTATAAATTAATTAATTTAAAATAAGACCTCTAAAATGGAAATTACAAAACACTGATGAAAGAAATTGAAGACATCAATAAAAGACTTCCCATGTTCATGGATTAGAAGAATTAATGTTGTCAAAATGTCCATATAATCCAAAGTGACCTACAGATTCAGTGCAATTTGTATCAAAAGGTAAACAATAATGTTCATAAAACAAGAAAAAACAATCACAAAACAAATAGAAGAGCACCCCAAATACTATAAGCAATCCTAGGCAAGAAAAAAAAATACAATAGTTAAGGCAATACAATACCTGCCTTCAAAACATACTAGGGGCCAGTACCGTGGCTGATATAGCCATCACCTGAGATATCAGCATCCCACATGGGCACAAGTTCAAGTTCCAGCTGTTCCACTTCTGATCCAGCTCCCTGCTGATGTGGCTGGGAAGTAACAAAGATGGCCAAAGTCCTTGGACCCCTGACATCCACCTGGGAGACTCAGATTAAGATCCTGTCTCATGGTTCCTAGCTCCTGGCTTCCAACTGGCCCAGCACTGGTCATTGCGGCCATTTCATAAGTGAGTCAGAGGATGTAAGATCTCCTTCTCTGTCTCTCTCTCTCTCTCCCTCTCTCTCTTTCTAACTCCGCCTTTCAAATAAATAAATGAATCTTTAAAAAAAAAAACACACAAAGCAACTAAGATACATGGTACTGGCATAAAAACAGACACATAGATCAATAGAACAGAATACAGAACACAGAAATAAATCCACGAATTGACAGCCAGTGATTTGCAACAAAGGCAGCAAGAATACCCAGTTGAGAAAACAAGTTTCTTCAATAAAAAATGGCTTTGAAAACTGAATATTTATATAAAGAAGAAACTGCATCCCAAACCCTCACCATATGCAAAAATTAAATCAACATCACTCAAAGACTAGTAAGACCCAAAGCTGTGACACTACTGGAAGAAAAAATAGCAGAAACATCACAGCTCATTGGTCCAGACAAAGATTTGCTTTTAGATATGACACCAACAGGACAAGCAATAAAAGTAAAAATTGACAAATCAAATTACATCAAGATAAAAACCTTATGCAAAGTGAAGGAAACAGTAAGGTGAAAAGACTATCCATAGAATAGAAAATGTCTGCAAACTATCCCACAGGGATTAATATCTGATATATAAGAAACTCAAACAACAGAGCACACACGCAAGCACACACGAGCACGCGCACACACACATACACACACAAAAAAAAAGGAAAAAAAACTATAATTTTATAATGGAAAAATGTTCTGAATAGACATTTCTCAAAAGAGGATATACAAGAGGCCAACAAATAAATGAAAATTGCTCAATATCACTGACCATTAGGGAAACAAAAATCAAATCCATAATGAGATATTATTTCACCCCAGTTAGAAGGCTGATATCAAAAATGTAAAAAATGAAATGCAAAAGAAGACAAAGAGGGAAATTCTCATGTGCTGCTAGGAGGAATGTAAAAACAGTACAGAAATCCTCAAAAAAAAAAAAAAAAACAGAGCCGGCGCCGTGGCTCAATAGGCTAATCCTCCACCTTGCGGCGCCGGCACACCGGGTTCTAGTCCCGGTTGGGGCGCCGGATTCTGTCCCGGTTGCCCCTCTTCCAGGCCAGCTCTCTGCTATGGCCAGGGAGTGCAGTGGAGGATGGCCCAGGTGCTTGGGCCCTGCACCCCATGGGAGACCAGGAAAAGCACCTGGCTCCTGGCTCCTGCCAGGATCAGCGCGGTGCGCCGGCTGCAGCGGCGGCCATTGGAGGGTGAACCAGCGGCAAAGGAAGACCTTTCTCTCTCTGTCTCTCTCTCTCACTGTCCACTCTGCCTGTCAAAAAAAAAAAAAAAAAACAGAAATGTAACTACCATATGATCAAGCAATCCCACTGTTGAATATATAACCAAAGGAATTAAAATCATTATGCCAAAGAGAGAGCTGAACTCACACATATATTGCAGCATTATTCTCAATAGCCAAGTTATAGAATCAACCACGGTGTCTATCAATGGGGTTAATGGATAAAGAAAATGGAGTGTATAGACAACAGCACATAAGAATGATATTCTGTCTCTCATAACATTAATGAAACTAGAAACACCATGTTAAGTGAAATCTAAACAGAAAAACAAAAACTTCATATTCTCACTTGTAGAAGCTACATGGTTGATGTCATATAAACTTAGAATGCAGTAGTTATTACCATGGGGCAGGCATATGGCACATCAACACAGTCTTAGCTTGGGATGCCTAGAGTCCATATCAGAGTGTCTGGTTCAAGTACCAACTCCTCTGCCTCCACTTCAGCTTCCTGCTAATGCATATCCTGAAAGGCAGCAAATGCTGGCTGAAATAGCTGGGTCCTTGCCACCTACCCAGAAGACTTGGATTCAATTCCAGGCTTCTAGCTTCAGCCCGGTCCAGCTGTGAATGTTGAGGGCATATGAGGAGTGAACCAACAGACAGAAGATGTGCATGGGAGCAGGGAGGGGGGAGTATACGTCCCTCTGCCTTCCAAATAAAATGAAAATAAATTTATTAAAGAAAAAGTGGTTACCAAAGTCTGGGAATTGGAGTAGGAAGGGTATAGACAGTAGGTGTAAGGGTTAGAGGATGTAGTTGGGAGAAGGGAACAAATGCTAATGTTCCTGGAGCTGGCACTGTGGCTCACTTGGTTAATCCTCTGCCTGTGGTGCCAGCATCCCATATGGACGACGGTTCTAGTCCCAGTTGCTCCTCTTCTAGCCCAGCTCTCTGCTGTGGCCCAGGAGGGCAGTGGAAGATGGCCCAGGTGCTTGGGCCCTGCACCCGCATGGGAGACCAGAAGGAGGCACCTGGCTCCTGGCTTCGGATCAGCACAGTGCACTGGCTGTGATGGCCATTTTGGGGGTGAACCAACGGAAGGAAAACCTTTCTCTCTGTCTCTCTCACTGTCTAATTCTGCCTGTTAAAAAAAAATGCTAACGTTCCACAGCATATAACTATGGTTGACAATAATTAATTGAATATCTTTTTAAAAGAGAGAGAAAGAAAGACAGGTCTTTCATTCACTGGTTCACTCTCCAAATGGCCGCGGTTCAGCTGATGTGATGCTGGGAGCCAGGAGCTTCTTCCTGGTCTCCCACATGGGTGCAGGGGCCCAAGGACTTTGGCCATCTTCTGCTGCTTTCCCTGGCACATCAGCAGGGAGTTGGATTGGAAGTATAGCAGCTGGGACTTGAACCAGCGCCCATATGGGATATCAGCACTGCAGGTCATGGCTTTAATCTGCTGTGCCACAGTGCTGGCCCCAATCAAATATTTCAAAAGAGTCAGTAGTGAAGATTTTGACCCAATACAAAGAAATGATATATGTTTGAAGTGATATGCCAATTATATTGATTATATCATTTACACATTGCCTAAGTGCCTTGATAAGTCACATTATACTCCATAAACATATCCAACTACTATGCATGAACTAAAAGTAAAAATATATAGCAAAAAAAAAACACATAGTATCAGATAGTTCAATTCAGCTAGATAACACTCTTTAGAAATCCAATACTTTTGATTAAATAGGATCACAAATATAAACCGGTACAAATGAGACAATTCTTCCAAAACAACAAAAAAAAACTCTTAAAGTTGGCCAAAGGTAACTCTACTAAATGTTTATCAATTAGAACAAAAGAAATCACAGCAATCACCCTCACTGAGTTTACTACATGGTCGCAAACATAGAAAGCTAACGATTATCCCAGAAAGACAAAATATCATTTTGTAACTAATTTGTGAAAGCTAATATAGAGAGAGCTTATAAATCGTGTGGATCTCATAGCATTTGGCATACAGCTATAAACATTGTTTCACTAAATTATACAATTTACATGTATTTTTCTCTCCACTTTATGATCATGGTCATGCATTCCATATTTTGTGACAGTATACCCCTATTTCCAAGAAAAAATTAGTATATATGTATATGTGTATAATATCTACGTATGAATTGAACATAGCAAAATGATAAAAATTGTTCAATTTAATTTAAAAAAAAAAGCTTTAAAAAGGGAAAAGAAATTCCATGATTATATTTATTCAATACATTTACTTATGGCATGAATAAAACAAATAAACAAACATTTACATGGGAAAGATCACAAAAAAAGGAAAATACTAACTTAAAAAATTGTGCTAAAATTGTACAAACCCAGACAAGAATTCTCACTTGGGCTTAAAGTGTTATCATAAACAGGCTACCAGTTAAGCTTGAGATATGGGTGGTTTGAGGGAAGAGATAATGTGACCAGGAAGCCTAGATAGTAAATCTTTACCACCTCACACCACTGCCATTTTATAACAGGATTCTACTGAGATTTTGTTGCCAGGCAATTCCTTGCCTTACATCTGTGTCATACTGTTCATTGTGCAAAACAGAACCTCTCGCTTTGGTTATAATCTATGAACTTCTATATGCTTTCTTTAGATGAACCTGGTAATGTTCAATGGGACATTTTGAAAATGCGTTTAGCCATATAAAAGAATGAGAGACTGCCACCAGCACTTAATGGGTGAAATACAGGAATACTGGATATCCTGCTATGCATACACAAGAGAGTGCTACAAAACAAAATGGCCCACATGCATGACTTACTGTGCCTATTCATAAAGGCAGCAAGAGCAGAAACAATTATCCAAGTCTGATTCAAAACTTCATTTTTCATATCACTCAATACTCTTTATAAAGATTTAATGCACACAATTTTTCAGGAACACAACTAATGTTTAAAGTGAGAGAAAGTTTAACAAGAATAGTCCTCTATTTCCAAAAATCAACTCTAGTTTAGCAATACCATTTGTCATACATAAGAGATTAATACAACATATCTTGCTCAATGTGAACGTGCAGAGGATGAACTCAAATTTGTGCTATTTTTAAGTACAAACCTCTCCTACTAGAACAAAATACCCATCTCAAATGTAATAACCTCTGCCCCTCAGTCAGTTGCTGCTTGATTTTTTCATCAGTTTAAAATGTTCTACCCTGGGGCCAGCGCCGTGGCGTAGTAGGTTAATCCTCTGCCTGCAGCACCAGCATCCCATATGGGTGCCGATTCTAGTACCTGCTGCCCCTCTTCCAGTCCAGCTCTCTGCTATGGCCTGGTGAAGCAGTAGAAGATGGCTCAAGTCCTTGGGCCCCTGCACTCACATGGGAGACCAGGAAGAATTGCCTGGCTCCTGGCTTCAGATCGGCGCATCTCCGGCCGTTGTGGCCATTTGGGGAGTGAAGACCTTTCTCTCTCTCTCTCTCTCTCTGTCTTTCACTGTCTGTAACTCTAACTCTCAAATAAAATAAATAACATCTTTAAATAAATAAATAAAATGTTCTACCCTTAGAATTTTGAATTAAAATATTCTAATTGTAACCACAACTTCAGACATCCTATGTCTACGCCAGCTTAAACTGTCATTTTATCTCTCTCTTACATCATCTCCAATCATATTACTCGCTTTGCACTTTATCTTTTATGCTTCAATAATACAATATAATCATGACTACAATTTATAGAATATTAACTATGTGACAGACACTATCTCAATCACTTTATATGTAAACATTCATTAATCCTGACAATGATGTGAGAACTATTATTATCACCATTTTACAGATGAAAATTGAGGACAGAGAGATATTAAACCTTGTCTGTGATCACATAGCTAATTAGGAGAAGAGTTTTAGATCCTATGCTTTTGGTTCATTCCTCAAATGGCCACAACGGCCAGGGTTAAGCCAGAACAACGCCAGGAGCCAGGAGCTTCTTCCATGTCTGCCATGTGGGGGGAGGGGTCCAAGATTTGGGCCATCTTCCACTGCTTTCCTGTGGGGAGCAACTCGGACTAGACTAAGTTACTGGAATTAAGACTTATTCTATGCATCTGCTCTCCCACAATATGGCGCTGGGAGAGAAGAAAACAGCTTCTACACAGCTGCCTCCAGTTCAGCCAATAAACTGTAGGACTTGCTCCTGATTGGAGGAGAGCAGTGTACTCGGCGTGTGGGCAGCCGAGTTAGGATTGGCGGAGGAGGACTATAAAGGAGGAGAGAGACGGCATGCACCAGGAACATCTAAGGGGAACATCTGAAGGAACACCTGTGCAGCCCCCGAGAGAGCCGGCCGGCGGTGTGCCGCTCCCCTGCGGAAGTGGGGAAAGTGGCCAGGGGGAACCGCCCTTCCACGGAGGTGGAAGGGACAGTAGCCAACCCGGGAAGAACCAGCAGCAAACCCGGGGAGGGCTGAGCAGACGAAAGAACAGCGCAGGGTCCTGTGTCGTTCCTCCATGAAGAGGGGGAGCGACATAATGGTGCCGTGACTCGGATATGAAGCCGAGGCAGGGCTTAGTGTCGTTCCTCCACGAAGAGGGGGAGCGACATAATGGTGCCGTGACTCGGATATGAAGCCTAGGCAGGGTTTATTGTCGTTCCTCCACGAAGAGGGGGAGCGACATAATGGTGCCGTGACTCGGATATGAAGCCTAGGCAGGGCTTAGTGTCGTTCCTCCACGAAGAGGGGGAGCGACATAATGGTGCCGTGACTCGGATATGAAGCCTAGGCAGGGTTTAGTGTCGTTCCTCCACGAAGAGGGGGAGCGACATAATGGTGCCGTGACTCGGATAGGAAGCCTAGGAAACCTAGGAGGGAAGAAACGGGAAGAAATGGGAAAATACCGGAGAGAGAGAGACTAGCAAACAGCCTAGGAAAAGCCGGACGAAAAAGGTGCCAGAAGAAGCTATTGAAAGCCTAGGCATAGACTCAGATACGGATTACGGGGGGAAGCTGGGAGAAATCTCTAAGGTTGAAAGCGAAAGTGAAAGCCAGAACAAACAGACTCGGATGCGGACTGTGGGGAGAGGCCAGGAGAAATGAGGGAGGAGTATTGTTGGAGGAAAGCTTGGGGAAACATACCAGGTAGAGAAAAATGTTAGGGAAATTGAAGCCACGAGTGCAGGCTGAGGCGGAGACGAAAGCTACTTTGGGATTCTCAAGTTAGCCCGGGAATAAGGGGCGAAAAGTTAAAACCAGAAGCGGAAACGTAAGCCAGGATGGAATCCGTCTGATTAGCCCGGGGAGCAAAGGACGGGAAGCCAAATCGTGGGGCGGAAACGTGAGCTGGGTTGAATTCACCAGGTTAGCCCGGGGAACTTAGATTGAATGCTAGTGGCGGAGACGTAAGCTACGCTGTGTGACTCGTGGAGGCTGCCATGCGCAGAGAGAGCGTGCGGGGCACAAGTAGATAGGGAACGCTGGGCTAGTGCGAGACCGCGGAGTGTGCGCGCAAAGCCGAGCCGCGCAGATGAGAGAGGCGCGGGCTGAAGCAGCTCAGAGCCGGGAAGCCGCCACGGGGCGGGCGCCGAGAAGCAGCCTCGGGGTGGGCGCCGGGAAGCTGCAGGGATAAGAGAAACAGAAGTTTAGAAGTAAAATGAGAGAAATAGGAATGCTGGAAGATAGAAGTAAAATGGGAGAAATAGGAATGCCCGGAGATAGAGAAATAGAGAAATAGAAAGGCCTCCCCACAACACAGCAATGAGAGAGCTTGGATTCGGTCTGCCTGATTAGGAAGGCGGTGAGCACCTGCGGGCGGCTAGCAGCTTATGCGCCGCAGGTCACCGAAGACAGGCACGAATTAACATCAATAAGGCCTCCCCACAATACCGCAATGAGAAGGCTTGGATTCGGTCTGCCTGATTAGTAAGGCGGTAAGCACCAGCAGGCAGCTCGACCAGAGTATGAGCTGCAGGTCACCGAAGATAGGCACGAATCAACACCAATAAGCCTCCCCACAATATGGCAATGAGAAGGCATGGATTCGGTTTGCCTGATAGGGCTTGTAAGTACCTGCAGGCAGAGCAGAGCATGCGCTGCAGGGCACCGAACACAGGCACGCATCAGCGCCTAAAAACCTCCTCACAACATGGCGAAGAGAGGACCCGGATTCGGTTTGCCTGATTGATAGGACTTGTAAGAACCTGTGGCAACTCTAGCAAGTAGAGCAGAGTGTGTGCCGCGGGACACCGAAGACAGGCGCGTATCAATGCTAAACAAATAAAAAGAAAGGGGGATCTGTGGGGAGCAACTCGGACTAGACTAAGTTACTGGAATTAAGACTTATTCTATGCATCTGCTCTCCCACAATATGGCGCTGGGAGAGAAGAAAACAGCTTCTACACAGCTGCCTCCAGTTCAGCCAATAAACTGTAGGACTTGCTCCTGATTGGAGGAGAGCAGTGTACTCGGCGTGTGGGCAGCCGAGTTAGGATTGGCGGAGGAGGACTATAAAGGAGGAGAGAGACGGCATGCACCAGGAACATCTAAGGGGAACATCTAAGGGGAACACCTGTGCAGCCCCCGAGAGAGCCGGCCGGCGGTGTGCCGCTCCCCTGCGGAAGTGGGGAAAGTGGCCAGGGGGAACCGCCCTTCCACGGAGGTGGAAGGGACAGTAGCCAACCCGGGAAGAACCAGCAGCAAACCCGGGGAGGGCCGAGCAGACGAAAGAACAGCGCAGGGTCCTGTGTCGTTCCTCCATGAAGAGGGGGAGCGACACTTTCCCAGGTGCATTTGCAGGGAGCTGGATAGGAAGTGGAATAGCTAGGACTTGAACAGGTACCATATGGGATGCAAGCACCAGACACAGCTTTACCATATAAGCCACAGTACAGGTTCCGAAACTTCAAGGAGTTCCACTGGCATAATAAAAAATTCCATTCATCTTCACCTAACTAGCCTAATACTAATCTCCACCAGAAAAATGACTTAAATAAACTACTGTAGCGCTCTCACTACTTATGAAGTAAGGAAAGAGGCATACATTCATACAACTCAAAAACAAGTAGCATACAATGTAATTGTGACCATTAATATCCAAGATATTACCTAGAGAGTTTAATATGTCATCCCTTCTAGGAATATTTCCACTTTATAGGGACTATTAGTGACACTTTAAAAGAGAGTAAGTTCTCAAGATGGACAGAATAGTGTCAAGTCATTCCAAGAGAATAGAAAGTGTTCAGAAACCTGGCAGAAAAAAAGGTGGCATACTACTGGATCTGAGGTTAGTCTAATTAAGGGACTAATCACAAAGATGTAGACATACTGGAAGATACAGAAAAGGGGAGACTGCATAAATCTTGGGGTATCTTGCAACAGATAACACCAAACCTAATCCTGAAGAGCAACAGGAATAAGTCATTACCAGAATTTAGAGAGAATTAATTACACACAGCCTTGAGAGAGGACAGCTGCCTATTTAAAGCAATACAACAGAGGATATCAGAGGAATTAGTGCCATGACTTCACTTTTCCCTCACTGTCTAATTTGCTGTTGGTTCCCACTGGTCTAACTCAATCAGAAGCCAAAGACAAGATAACCAGATAAGCAGTTGGTAAAGGCTGGTTTCCTAGAACATACATGAGGGAGAGAAGGATAGAGAGTGGTTCTGCATGGGTAAACAGAAGTTATCAGTTCACTTATAAAGTCTACTCTGATCATTACAAATGATCTGTTATAGTTTGTAAAGCCCCTTAAGGAGGACATAGTTGCAAAATCTTCATTTTCCATAATAGGAACTGAGCAATGTCACATCATTACTTAGCAGTAACATATTAACGGGAGGCCAGGTCACTGACAATTTCTACCTCATGACTCCTATAAGCTTCCCTCAAACAAATACTCAAGTTCTCAAAAATCATAACCACTTTTCTAAGCCTTTCTTTTTTTTTTAAATGATCGATGAAGGCTGCCCACCTCTAGTTCTCTCTCTCTCACTCTCTCTCTCTCTCTCTCTTTTTTTTTTTTATTTGACAGATAGAGTTAGTGAGAGAAAGAGACAGAGAGAAAGGCTTCCTTCCGTTTGTTCACTCCCCAACTAGACGCTATGGCCGGAGCTACGCCAACCCAAAGCCAGGAGCCAGATGCTTCCTCCTGGTCTCCCATGCAGGTGCAGAGGCCCAAGCACTTGGGCCATCCTCCACTGCCTTCCCCGGGCCCACAGCAGAGAGCTGGACTGGAAGAGGAGCAACCGGGACCAGAACCCGGCGCCCAAATGGGATGCTGGTGCCGCATGTGGAAGATTAACCAAGTGAGCCAAGGTGCTGGCCTCCTAAGCCTTCTCAAATGCTAACTTTCTGAAGTGCATTTTCTGAAAACCTCAAAATGATATAATCACACTCTTCTCTAATTTAAACAGTATGCCCGTGCCCTTCTTCTAACCCTTATCTTTTCAGCTATCCTATCCATGTATTATTTTGGTCATATGCATATGAATAATTCCTATCTACTGAGTTATAAGCCCCAGGAGAAATTTAAATCCACCCTTTCACATATCCTCTAACAGGACTGCCAAGGCAATATATGCTCTTTAAGTGAAAGAAAGCCTATCCCTCTTTATCCCAAGAATTCTGGAATAATGTCATACCTAGCTTTTTCTTTATCATCTCTAGATTCGGATGATCAAATTGTATTCAGTGTCTTCTCATACTAATATTTAATTTAAAATAAGTCTTTATTTAAAAGACAAAATCTCCTGAATATTAATTATGACCTCCATGTTTATTTATTGATCCACTATTCTAGTCATCCCTAGATCCCCAAATATAATGCTAAACACACAAAAATGTACACTTACTGGCCTAAATTTTTTAAAGTTCTTTTATAGAATACCAACAAAAAAAGTAATTTGATTTGATATGACCAGGAGATTTTCCCCTCAAGTCTCTATGTTAGAAAAAAGTACAAAAACAAATGTCAAAGTATGAATGTGCTTTTCTTCTGCAATCTAACGAAATCAAATACAAAATGTTATGAAAATTAGGAGAAAAATTTAAAAATTTCAACTGTTTTAGATAAACATACTTCTATATATAGACATGTTGACCTAAAGTCTACAGGCCTGCTGTGTGCATGAACAGCATCTAAAAGACACTTCTGAGTCAAGAGAATAAATTAACATAACAATTAGGAAAATCATCAAAGGCTAATTGATGTAATACAGTCAATTTAATGTTTTTGCACTCTCCTAAAACACCATTAGCATGACTTTAAATTACAGACTAAAGCATTCAGTTGATGGTCAACATATCCCCAACTCATCTAAGACTAATTAAATAATAAAGTCTTTTCTACTAAATCTGAATGACCAGAAAACTCATTTCAGAGAATGTATTTTCCTTACTCAAATTTTTACAGGAAATCACATATACTTGAATTTAACAAAGGAAAACAATGATTGCATAGTTTCTGCTCACTTTTGAACTTTCATGAAAAAAGACTACAAAATAAAACCATAACTGAAGAGCTAGATATTGGGGCTGGCGCTGTGGCACAGTGGGTTAAAGCCCTGGTCTACAGTGCCAGCATCCCATGTGGGTGCCAGCTGCTCTATTTCCGATTCAGCTCTCTGCTATGCCCTGGGAAAGCAGTAGAAGATGGCCCAAGTCCTTGGGCCCCTGCACCCAGGTGGGAGACCTGGAAGAAGCTCCTGGCTCCTGGCTTCAGATCAGCTCAGCTCTGGCCATTGCAGTCATTTGAGGAGTGAACCAGCGGATGAAGACCTCTCTCTGGCTCTACCTCTCTCTGCAACTGTGTTCTTCAAATAAATAAAATAAATCTTAAAGGAATTATATAAAATGTTCATTCAAAAACATGTAAGTTTCTATTATTAGCATTGAGATTTTGAGAGGAAAGTAAAATATAACATGTCCAACTTTTAAGAATCTTGAAAATAAATGTGTACAGTGAACATATAGTGTTAATTTTCAGCAAATGACAAGACATTTATATTATAAAACTCCCTGAATACCTCTTAAATATCAAAGGAACTCCCCTTTCAGTTTCTAGCATTATATAGATTCAAGCCTAATTGTTCTGATTTAATTATATTAAATATTAAATGCTTTTAAATAAATATTATTTTAAATAGTATAGAATGAGTGACATAAATATTATCTAATGTGTTCATTAGAGATCATACTGATTCTAGATAAATGTTTTTCTATACTTTTTACTTTTTTTAAAACTACACAAAAATGCATAAATATGGAAATAAGATTTCTGTCTTAGTTTTAACAATGAACATCAGAAAATACCTACAGAGAATTCAACAGAAACTCACATCCAAGAGCATTCCCTTTTTCTTATTATGTATTAATACTATAATTCATCAAGTAAGTAACTAATGATGTAATTAAGGAATTGCATTCACAACTCAAGTGAGTCCTTCCTGATACTTAATTCACACAGAACACAAGGTCAGTCCTTGATAGGTGATAAGCCAACCAATATGTTGAATATTCAGCCAAGGCAAGGAAGCTATAAAAACAAGGAAAGTAACACAACAAAATTGAAGTAACGGATAGCTAACATCATACTTACCAACTTGACACATTTTGAGCAGTTTGGACAATTTCTTTAGTTTACTTTGTATAACAAAAACAACAACAACAACCAAAAAAAAAAAAAAAAACCTCAGGATTAGTCGCAATAATGACATATTATATAGAAGCCCAGTTCTACCCACCAGAAAGCTAGCTGAATAAAACAAGATTCAGGCAAAGGAATTGATTCAAATCAACTGGACCCAACATAGTCTCCAGATCAACCACTAGCAGGCCTCCAGCTTCATTATACCTTCATTATAATTTGCTAGCAGAACAGAAATCACTCTTCTCATACCATGACAGTTTACAACTGCCATGATAACATATAAAAGTGACTATACAAGGAGAAAAAAGAGGTGGAACCCTAATTCCTGGATGGCACTGTTGCTTTACCAGAAATTAAGATGAACAATCTATCCAGATATTAACATAAATTTCTTGGACCCCATAAATGTAGAACCCCAACAGCACACTCCAGTGCTGTTCCATCTGAGAAGTGGCTTGCTCTTTGTGGCTTTTTCTAATAGAACTCTCTTGCTTTCACTACATTGGCTTGCAATTGATTCCTATTTTTGCAGAAGCCAAGGACCTTCTTGAGATAGTGAAAGGTCCACATGAGGGTCCCCAACTGTCCTGTATCAATAATAATAGTTTAATTAGTTGGATCTATCTGGTAACGTTTAACATAAAACAACAGCAATAAAAACTAATTTCAAGGCACTATACAGATTCTGATTTCTAGAACTTAGATGAAATATTTCTAACAGCAGCAAGAAGAAGGATAATTTTAAATATTAAGAAAACTGTCCAAGTATTGAAGGTATTACAAATAATTTTTACTTGTTACTTGAGCTATTCACAGGGCCAAGAAATCTTCAAGTCCTGGGCCATTAGAAACAGCTTAGACAGGGCAGCTATTTAAAGGCCAACTCACTTTACATTTCTACTAACCTCTTATCCCTTCTTTTCTCTCTCACAAATTATTTTACAGCTCTAATATTCAATGTGTTTGCCCAAGGTTTTCTTCTTTCTACCTTGACAATCATATTCATTCTAAAAGGTTTAAATATGACCTGTATGGAACACTCTATACCCATATTTAGTTCCTACTGCTAGTCCTTCACTTCCATTAATGAACATTTCAGATGAAGGTACCACCTCTTCAAATTCAATCATCCATTTCCCATATCTACCCAAAATGAACTTCATTCCTGGGGATTCATATGAAACCTGACAGCAAAATGAAAAGAGGAAGGAACTCATCAAGCCTCCCCATCTCCCACAAGATACAGTCCCCTATCACACCTTACACATTCCTTTATGTTCTGAACCTTAGGTTTTCCTAAGCAAACAATACTTTCTCATATGTTTTTGCCTTTGAAACAAGTTTTCTCTAAATAGAATTTCTTCCTCTCCTTATCTCCTTATCCTCTTAGAAGACTCCTTACTTCTGAAGATTCCTCACTTCTGAAGACTCTGTGAATCTCAGACAGAATTAATGTTACCCTCACTAGTATCCCAAAGCAATCTATTATATGTCTCTATCTTATTCTTCCCTACCCACCTGCTTTCTCCCATGTGAGGACACAGCAAGAGGACCACCATCTTCTACAAGTCAGGAGGCAGGCTCTTACCAGACAGTGATGACCACAATGGCCAGAGCTCGCATATCCGAAGTCAGGAGCCAGGGACCTTTTTCAAGTCTCCTACAATGGTGCAGGGGTCCAAGGACTTGGGCCATCTTCTGCTTTCCGAGGTTATAGCAGAGCGCTGGATTGTAAATGGAGGAGCCAGGACTGGAACCAGCACCCATATAGGATGCCAGCAATGCAGGCAGCGGCTTTACCCACTACACCACAGCGCCAGCCACAATGATTGTATCTTGATAAAAAATATTTTTTTCAAAAATTTGTTAACTATTTTATTTTTTAAAGATATACTTATTGATTGATTTGAAAGGTAGAGTTAGAGAGAAGGAGAGGCAGAGGCAGAGACAGAGTGCAGTCTTCCATCCACTGGTTCACTCTTCAAATGTCCATGACTGTCCCAGATCAAAGCCAGAAGCCAGGGGCTTCATCCTAGTCTCCAACCTGGATACAGAGGATCCAGAACTTGGGCAAGCTTCTGCTCCTTTCCCAAGGGCATTTGCAGGGAGCTGTATCAGAAGTGGAGCAGCTGGGTCTCGAACCAGTGCCCATAAAGGATGCTGGCATGGCAGGTGGCAGCCAACCCACTATGCCACAGCATTGGCCTCTCATTAACCATTTTAAAAAATATTTATGAGGCTAGCACTGTGCTGCAGCAGGTTAATGCCCTGGCCTGAAGCGCCAGCATCCCATATGGGCGCCGGTTCAAGACCCAGCTGCTCCATTTCCAATTCAGCTCTCTGCTATGGACTGAGAAAGCAGTGGAAGATGGCCCAAGTCCTTGGGCCCCTGCACCCAGGTGGGAGACCTGGAAGAAGCTCCTGGCTCCTGGCTTCAGATCGGCGCAGCTCCAGCCATTGTGGCCAACTGGCGAGTGAACCATCGGATGGAAGGCCTCTCTCTCTCTGCCTCTCCTCTGTGCAACTCTTTCAAATAAATAAATAAAATATTTCAAAAAAATTATTTTAAAAAAATTTCCCAAAATGAATATAAACCAAATCTGTTGAAATCCAGAACACTATACATTGAAAACCAAATAGATTTTCAAATTTTTGCAGGGATATTTTTCTTTCTCCAACTATAAAAGGTTCAGAAACCAGAATGGTTCCAATCTACATACTGAAGATTTCAGAAGAAATAATGAATTTGAAACTAAGACAACTTTTCACTCCTTGTTTTCAGAAGGCACAGTTACCTTAAGCAGAACTTACTGTGACTTTGGTAAAATTTCTCAAAAAATTTTTAACATATTCTTCAAATAACTTACTCTTGAAACAGTACACCTTGGGAAACATAATGGCTCAATTACTTGAGTTCCTGCCACTTACGTGGCAGACTCAGATGGAGTTCTTGGCTCCCGACTTCAGCATGACCTCGCCCTGGATGTTGCAGGCATTTGGGAAGTGAACTAGCAGATGGAAGAGCTGGAAGAAATCTCTCCTGTGTGTGCTCATATACTCTCTTGCTCTCTCTCGCATGCTTTCTCTTGTCTTTCCTTTTCAAACAAATAAACAAAACTTTAAAATCTTGAAATAGTTATTTTGTAAGCTGCTGCTTCTTATCTGTTGGTGTAATAAAATACTTGAGACAAGATAATTTGTAAAGAATAGAAAAGTTTAAGGGCAGGCATTTAGCATAGCAGTTAAGATGTTATTTGGGATGCCCACATCCCATATTGGAGTACCTGGGTTCAAGACCTGGTTCCCCTCCCAATTTCAGCTTCCTGCTAATGCACACCCTGTACAGCAATGGGTATTGACTCAAGTGATGGGAATCTTGTATTGAGTTTCCAGCTTCTGGCTTCAGACTGGCCCAGGACTAGCTATTTCAGACATCTGGGGAATAAATGAGAGGATGAGAGCTCTGCTTCTGAAATAAATAGATTTTAAAAAGAAATAGAAGTTTATTTGGCTCACAACTCTGGAGACTGGGGAATCTAAGAACACAGAGCTAGCATCTGCTTCACATCTGGAGAAGGTGTTCTTGCTGAATCATAATCCAGCATAGGGCATGCTGGCTGGGATCTCTCTTCCTCCTCTTATACAGCCACTACTGTCATCCCAAATGCCCATGACTTCATCTAATCCTAATTACTTTTCAAAGTCTCCACCTTGAAATCATTACCATATGAATTTTCAGATTAGGTTTCCAAAACATGAAATTGGGAGGAGATACATTCAAATCACAGCATGTATCAATCATGCCTTTAAACTAAAGGCTTCTCATGGCAAAGCTTAATTTTAGAAAAATCTGGGTAGTTCCTATTAAACTGTTAAAAAATATAGAAACATAAAACAATTATCTTTCATACTTATCTCCATTTCCACTTCTAAAAAATCTCAGTCTGAATTTTAATTCTAAAGCAATGCCAAGCCACAGAAGTTGGTTCATGTTCATTCACAAAAGTAGTTTGCTATTTCTGTAATTTTAAATTGGAGAAAAATCAAGCCTTTCAATTCAAAATTGTTTCTTTTACAATCAGTGCTCAAAAAGGAGCCACCTCGGCGATGATATTCTGTACAGGTAGAAAACCAGAAGTATTCATATGACCAGAATTTAATGTCATTTTTACAAAGTAGGTGAGAAGCAGAATCAGCTTTACGTAAGAGTAAAATCAAAACCATACAAAGGGACTTAGGGTAGCTTGGTGGCACAGGAAGCAGAGAAATAAAGAAACTGTTTTCCTTTTCAGTACTTTTAAACTGTTTTTAAACTTTTAATTACTGGGACCAGAATTACAGCACTTACATCCCATATGGAAGTTGGTTTGGTTTGTGTTCCAGCTGCTCCATTTCTGATGCAGCTCCATGCTAATCATCTGGGAAAAACAGTGTAAGATGACCCAAATGTTTGGGGCCCTGCACCCACATGGGAGACACAGATGGAGCTTGGCTTCCGCCTGGCCAGGCCTTGCTGTTGCAGTCATCTGGGGAGTGAATCAATGGAGGGAAGACTGATATCTTCTTCTCTGTTTCCCATCTCTGACTTTCAAAAAAATTTCCTTTATTTATTTATTTTAATGTTGTTTGAAAGCCAGAGAGAGAAAGAAATGAAATCATCCACCCACTGGTTCACTCCCCAAATGTCTTCACCGTAAGGGCCACACAAGGCCAAGCCAGGAGTTGGGAGCTCAATCCAGGTCTCACGGGCTACACAAGCAGGAAGCAGGAATCAGAAGCAGAGCTAGAGCTGAAACCACATACTCTGACATGGGATGGAAGCATCCCAAGTGACAAGTCAATCCTGTGCCAAATGTCCACCCTCTTTTTCAGCAGCTACATTTTGTTGCTTCAGATCATTCTGACAGTTGTGGTTTGTTGTTTTTTTTTTTTTTTTTTTTTTTTCCCTCTTCAAACCATACCCATCTCTCTAACTTCATTTTTAAACTTCAGTCACTCGGAGGTTCTAGTCGGTTTATCTGGTTCCTTTCTTTGAGCAAATTCTTTTCCTATCCAGTCATTACAAATATAGTTTCCTTGAAAGAATAAGAGGTCAATTTGGGATCAAGCTTTGAAAATTCCAGTGAACTGATCAATGAGATGAGTATGGACTCCTCTGCATAAATTTCTGAAAGCAAGAGCAGTATAACATGCTACAAATTACTAATCACAGGCATAATCCCAAGTGCGCAGGCTGGTATTCTAATCTCTAGAGACATTCAGCCAAACTGGCTCCAAAGATATCATAGGCTGAGCACTAGAACCTAAGAATACTAAGAACATCATATGTTACTACATCATTCCAGAGGAACAGACCCACTGGAGACATCTGACCTCCTTCCTACATTTGGCATAATGTACAAAATACTACTGAGATTAGTACCAACGAAAAAAAGCACAGAGAATAATAAAGGAAAGTCCTCTTGAAATAGTAAAATCTTATATAACAGTAAAATTTTACACAACTGTATACTGTTATTATTAATAATACTGTTCTCAGCATATATTGGCCTCCAGTGGAAAATCTCCATCTTTATAAATATTTTCAATATCCAGTTTATTTCTTTTGCTTTCCAGAAAGAAAATAAATGTTTGGCAAATGGGAGAATTAGGTTTCATCTTGAAACTTAGTTATAAATATAGACAAATACTATTTAGGATACAGAGCAACTAAATAGGAAAAGGATAAAATACATGCCTAAATTAGTTTATAGTGTGATATAATACTATCTCAAATACTGAAGACCAAACAAGCCAAGTTAATAGTTTATACAGAATGGGAGGGAAAATAAATAAAAAGTGTGCTTAAGTATTTTTAAAGCAATATTCATCAAGAAAAATAAAATCTTTAAAAGCATATTAACTTCTGGTAAATAGGATTCATTTCACCAACAAGGAACAGCCACTAGCACCAACCAAAAAAGAAAAAGGACAGAGAAAGAGAGTTTATTGAACAATAAAAGATGAGTCACCAAAAGGCTTTGCAACTTGGTTTATTATAAAATAACATTTTAGGTATGCTACTTACAGCTCAGCAGTTTGTGATATTAGAAGGTACAAGAGTAAAATAAAATGCTATGAGAACTTCAAAAGGTCAAGGTATACTTCCTAAACACTCTTCACAAAAACAATATGGAACTTAGAATAATGGGAAAAGACAAAAACCACTGAATCTATCCTCTTGCAGTACCTATGATTAGACTATTGATCAGGGTCTAGTGCTGACCTAAATAGAGAGTAACCAGTACCCAGGATGACTCATGTGAATGTGTTTCATGAAGGAAAAAAAAAAAAAAAGGTAGAGACCTTACCTGTTTCTCCTTTTTCTTTAAATAGGCTTCCCTTATCCAAGTAGACCTCTGTTTTCTTCCAGGGTCATCTCTATTTATGAACCACATCAATGACTCTTAAATAAATTTAAAATTCAGTGCATACATCTGACTTTTAAATATAAAAGAATATCATTTTTCTTGACCATGAAATATTTAGTTTCCGGGTTTTATGACAGGGTCTTCAAGTTCATGGAAAACATACACTACGAAAAAATTATGCATGAATTTCAAATGTTTTTACACAAACACCTCTTAATTTCATCCTCCCCTCAACTGCCTGAAGTACCTTTGTATTTGCAACAATTTTGATAACTTTATTTTTTAGAGCAATTCTCTGGACATAGAAAAAAATCAGAGGAATATTCATAGATTTCCCATATACTCACTGTTCTCTCACATACATAACTTCTCCCATTAAAAACAGCCCCCCACCAGACTGGTACATTTGTTAAAAAGGATGAACTTATGTTGACACATCCTTATATAAACATCATAGTTTAGAGTCCCCTCCTCGTAGTATGCATCGTATTAGAAAAATGTATGATGACATGTACTCACCATTACAGGTTCATAAAGAGTAGTTTCACTGTCCTAAAAATTCCCAGTACTCTGCCAATTCATCTCCCTCCCCAGTAAACCCTGGCAAACAGTGATCTTTTTACTGTCCCCATAGTTTCAATTTTTCTAGACTGACATATAGTTGGAACCTCACAATATTCATTCTTTTTTGATTAGCTTCTATTACTTGGTAATATACATTTCAGTTTACTCTATTATTTTGATTGTTTACAAGCTCATTTCTGTTTAGTAATGAATATCAATCCAATGCTGTTGGTATAAAAAAGCTATTTCAGTCACCTGTAAAACATCTTGGTTGTTATTCAGTTCTGGCAATTCAAAATAAAGATGCCATCAACATCAATGTACAGGTTTTTGTATAGTCGTGTTTTCAATTCCTTTTTGAAAATAGCCAGAAGTATGATTTCTATATCATATATTAAGAATATAGCTCGAGCCAGCGTTGTGGCGCAGCAGGTTAAAGCCCTGGCCTGAGGCACCGGGTGCCAGTTCTAGTCCTTGCTGCTCCTCTTCCGATCCAGCTCTCTGCTATGGCCTGGGAAAGCAGTAGAAGGTGGCCCAAGTCCTTGGTCCCCTGCACCCACATGGGAGACCCGGAAGAAGCTCCTTGCTCCTGGCTTCGGATCAGCGCAGCTCCGGCCGTTGCGGCCATGTGGGGAGTAAACCAGTGGATGGAAGACCTCTCTCTCTGTCTCTACCTCTCTCTGTAACTCTGTCTTTCAAATAAATAAAATAATTCTTTTTTTTAAAAAAAAGAAAGAATATAGCTTTGTAAGAAACTGCCAAACTGTCTTCCAATGTGACTGTACCATTTTGAATTCCCAAGAGCAATGAGAGTTCCTATTGTTCCACATCCTCACCAGCATTTGCTGTGTGTCTCAATTCTGGCCATTATTTAAAATGTATTTTTTTCTTTTTTTTAATTTTTTATTTAGTAAATATAAATTTTCAAAGTACAGTTAATGGATTGCAATGGCTTCCCCCCTCCCATAATTTCCCTCCCACTCACACCCCTCCCATCTCCCGCTCCCTCTCCCATTCCATTCACATCAAGGTTCATTTTCAATTCTCTTTATATACAGAAGATCAATTCAGTATATATTAAGTAAAGATTTCATCAGTTTGCACCCACACAGAAACACAAAGTGTAAAATACTGTTTCAGTATTAGTTATAGAATTACTTCACATTGGACAACACACTAAGGACAGATCCCACATGAGAAGTAAGTACACAGCGACTCCTGTTGTTGACTTAACAATTACTGACACCATAAACAAGAGTGTCAAGAATGCATTTTTAAATGTATTTTTCAAATGTGTATTTATTTATTTTCATCTACTTGAAAGGCAGAGTAAGAGTGAGAGAAAGAGAGAGATCCACTTACTTATTGTCACCCCAAATGCTCCCAACAGCCATGGTTGCGCCATGCCAACGCCAGGACCCAAAAACTCCATTTGAGTCTCCCATGTGGTTGGAAGATATTCCAGTACTTGTGCCTTTATTTAGTGGGAATAATATTTACTGGAAAGCCAACAAGGGACTTGATCCCAGGCACTCTGATATGAGACGCAGGCATCCCAAGTGGTACTGTACCATATTGCCTGCCCCTCATTTTTTTAATTTTGTTTTCTTGAGTTTTAAGAGTTCTTTTTATATTTTGGATACAGTGTTTTATCAGATGTATCCTTTGCAAAAAAATTTTTGAAGCCTATGGCTAGACTTTCTATTCTCTTTAGATAGAGAACAGAAATTTTAATTATAATGAAGTTCAGCTTATCAATTATTTCTTTCATGGATCATGCCTTTGGTGTCATAAACAAAAAAGTCACTGCCAAACCAAAGATCATCTATATTTTCTCCTACATTCTCCCACTTTTATTACTCATGGATTTCAAAGAATTGTGTCAAAGCTTTCAGTTTATATCAAATGGTAGAGTCAAAAAGTCTCTTATATTTTATTTTAAAAATGTGAATTCTCAAAGTTACAGTTGTAATGTCTTTTCCTTCTTCTTGTGAAATTCTTAACTCCAGCGATTGGTGATAAACCCCAGCTGACCACAGATAAACTGATAATTTTTAAACTTATTTAAAAGCATCTTTGCGGTTGAATTTTTTATACCTTAATTCTTATATTTCATTAAGCAAAAGCATAACACGGACTCAGCATTTAGACAATAAAATATATCAAACTAGAAGGATAATTTAAAGACACTAGATAGGCAAAATAACTGAGTAAAGTTGTTGGCTCTTACATAGGTATCTAATACTCTTTATTGACAATTTAGTTCTAAACTGCAATTAAGAGAATTAAATGCAGTGATAAAATTGTATTAATTTGGGGCCGGCGCTGCTGCATAGCAGGTAAAGCCGCCACCTGTAGTGCCAGCATCCCATATGGGCACTGATTCAGGTCCCGGCTGCTCCACTTCCTATCCAGCTCTGTGCTATGGTCTGGGAAAGCAGCAGCAGATGGTCCAAGCCCTTGGGTCCCTGCACCCACATGGGAGACCCAGAAGAAGCTCCTAGCTGCTGGCTCCTGGCTTCGGATTGCCACAACTCTGGCCGTCACGGCCATTTGGGGAGTGAACCAACAGATGGAAGACCTCTCTCTCTCTCCGCCTCTCCTTCTTTCTCTGTATGACTCTGAGTTTCAATTAAATAAATAAATCTTTTAAATAAATGTATTAATTCCTTGGTAGAAAAATCAAGCAAATTCACACAGATGATGAGGTTACTAAAAAAGGTGGTATACCTAAAATTCACTACAAATATTAAATATTTGAAAATGAAAATATTTATTTAGTCTCACATATGTATAGGTATATAGTCATATATATGCACACATCTATAAGTCTGTATATATACTTGTCTGTCCATCTGTGTGTGTGTATATATATATATATGCACACACCCCTATGTTTGTTAGTACTTCAAAAAGCTCATACAAAATAGAATTAAGAGCATAAATTTCTTTTGTATAGTTTTTTTTATAACATACATTTTCATCTTAGTTATAAATAATACAAACACTTCTAAAACTTTAAAGAATTGTTAGTGACTAAGACTTTGGCTACAACTGAGTAGCATTTACCAAACAGACATTATTTCTTTATACATAACAAGTAAAATTTGAAGAGATAACCAAAAACTCATTTGTGTATCATTTGTTTCACCTTTCTTTTAACATGGTAAGAACAAGCAGTTAATAAATAGCATTAAAATATACATTACCATTAAAGAAAATGTGCTAAATTTACCAGAGGGCACCATACTCCAATTTCCTCCACCCCAAAATTCTCTAAAGAAATTTCTACATGCAATAGTGTAAGTTATATGGAATTAGAGAATATATAGTAGAGTTTTGATATAATATTTTTATAACTAGAAATTCTTCATAAAAAGAAACTATCAATTAAATCATCAAATCTAAGAACTCGACATTTAATTGTTACCTAATTGCTTTGTGTTTACTACTACTGACTCCGTAAAGGCTTTAAACACCTTAACAAGAACATACAAAATGTTCATCACTTACCAGGCAGCACAGTCTCCATATAAATGATACCAATAAGAAAATAAACATGCCATTAAATAAACTAATAACAAATACATGTCACTAATAAAATACTGCATATAATAAAAATCTAATCAAAAACTCAATAATGGGATTTTTAATTATACAACAGTATTTCAAAAAGTTAATAGAAACTGAAATTTAGAAGTTTATTACTGAAGTTTATTTTGTTGCCAAGAATTTTGAAATTCATATATATGAGGAGTACTTAAAAAGTTTACTGAAACACATTCTGTGAAAACTTTATACATGAATTTCAAAATTATGGACTATCACAAGTTACACAAAATACATCATAAGATGTGTTAGAAGTATTAAAAGGACTTCCTTGGGGTCAGCATTGCAGCCATGGCATGTTGAGCTGCTGCTTGCAATGCAACATTCATTTTGAAAACCAGTTTGTGTCTGGATGCTCCACTTACAATTCAGCTCCCTGCTAATGGCCTGGGAAAGGCAGTAAAAGAAGGCCCAAGTGCTTGAGCTCTTGCCAACCACATGGGAGACCCAGAAGCTCCTCACTTCAGCCTAGCCCAGTGCTGGTTGTTGCAGCTATCTGGGGAGATGGAAAATCTGTCTGTCTGTCTGTCTCTCTCTCTCTCTCTCTGTAACTCTTTCAAATACACAAATAAATCTTAAAAAAAAAAAAAAAGATGTCCTTCTAAATGTATTTTTTAAATGAGGCAAGAAATCACTATATATAATAGACCCCAAGTACAGCTTTACTTTCAAGTCTTAATGTGTAAATAAGAAAGCCAATGAAATCAAATCAATTCACAACATTAATAAGTTATCAGCTCAACTACAATTAAACAATTTTTGCCCTCCACTATAAATCAGGCATCATACTGGTGCTGGGAATACAAAGAAGAAAAAGGCATTCTCCCTGCTGTTAAAGAGATTCTAATCTAGTGGCAATAAAGAATTATAGTATAATATAATCCACTTTATAATTATAAAAAGGACAAGGTTTTACAGTAGTAGAGAGAAGGAAATGAGAGAATGACTACCCTTTCAGAGATACATGAAGGAAGATAAACCAATAAAACCAGATTTTAAAATATTAATAAGATGATCTCAACCCAACAAGTCACTGGGAAAAGTAAATACAAAGTAATAGATACAATACTATGCAGTGTATGAAAAACTGTCTTATCATTAATATAAACTTCAAGAAGTAGGAAAACAAGTTAAAGAAAGAGGCAGACTGAATGCATATTCAGTGACATAAGTTGGTAGCTTAAAGTGGATAATGGTAGAAGTATGTAAACCATTGATATGTGCAAAAATTAAAATCAAGGTTTACTTTTCTGTACATTCAAAACCTACCCCCATCCTCAGTGTCAAATGTGGAACACTGACCAGCACCACATTGGAAATATCACACTTCAGAAGGCATTTTAATACAAGGGCCACTAAATGTGATGTGTGATTAAAACAAAAGTATTCTTAAAATGTAGAATATAATTTGAAATAAAATGGTGCCTCAAAGAAAAACAATGTATATTGACATTTCATATATGTAGTGTCACTATATATAAAAATGCCACTATATATAAAAACACCAAATACATATATATATGTGTGTATATATATATATATATGTCTTCAGTATTTAATTAAAATACTAACAGTCTCAATATTTTCTTTTGATGATTACTCTCTATTAAAGATTGCAAAAATATTCAAGTAAAGCAATACTACTGATGGCCCAGTGCTGGCTGTGGCAGCCATCTGGGAAGTGAGCCAGTGGGTTGAAAATCTGTCCCTCTCTTCTCGTCTCTTCCTCTATTTCTATAACTCTGGCATTCAAAACAAATGAATAAATCTTTAAAAATAAAGGAAACCAAAACAACAAAACATAATGGATGGTTTTAAACGATCTTATTTATGTATTTGAAAGGAAGAGTGACAAAATGAGAGAGACAGAGATTTCCCATCTGTGGTTTACTTCCCGACTTGCCACAACAGCTGGGTTGGGCCAGATTGATGCCATAAGCCTGGAACTCCATCCTTGCCTCCTGGATGGGAAGTAGGGCCCCAAGCATTGGGACAATCTTCTACTACTTTCCCAGGCACATTAGCCAGAAGCTGGATCAGAAGCCAAGCAGTCAAAAGTCAGACCAGCATTCTGATATGAGATGCAGGCATCACAAGTGGCAGCTTAACTTGCTGCACCACAATGTCAGCTTCACAGTGACTTTTACAAAGAGATTATCAAAACGAGTATCATGACAACTTTATCACATCTAATAATTATAAAAATTAATATTCAATGTTACAATATTATGATAGGTAAAATATTTATAAACCAAACATTACAACCTTAGTCTACTTGTCATCATATTTTGCATCATTTTAATGCTACTTTATTTTCTTAGTCCTTACTGTGCCTTCTTCACCAGCTTTCTATAGCTACTTAATCAAAGCCTTCCACACGGAGGTTAGAATAATATAAAAGTCTTAACTGAAAGAAACTACCTTAGTACCCAAGGAACATTCCTTTTATTGATACTTCACATATGCCTTTGGATTATTTTTGACTTTTATTCATTCATTTAACATCTTCACAAAACCACACACGGCAAGCCTTTTAACCACGCATCAGAGACATAATGTTAACCAAGATAAACATTTCTATGATTTTATGACAGTCTACCAGGAGAATTGTTCATTGAATAAATATAAAAACTATAATTATAAATTATTAGTGCTATGTGAGAAAAATACATATGACACAATTCTAAGACTATATAAGGGTGCTTCAATAAGTTTATGGAATAATGGAACTAAAAGTTAATGCAAATTTTCAATGAACTTGTTAAAAAATATTGATTTATTTGAAATGCAGAGTAAGAGAGATAGAGAAAGAGAGAGAGAGAGAGCGAGCAAGCCTCCATCCACTGGTTCATTCCTCAAATGGCTGCAACAGGCAGGTCCACGCCAGGCAAAACCCAGGAGTCAAGAACTCCATCCTAGCACCTGAGCCATCTTCTGCTGCCTTCCCAGGCCCATCAGAAGGAAGTTCAATTGGAAGAACAGCCAAGACTCAAACCAACACTCTGATAAGGGATGCTGGTGTTACAGGCAGCAACCTGCTTGCACCAAACAATGCTGGCTCCTTCCATGAACTGTTTTTGTTTTTGTTTAATATTTATTCATTTATTTGAAAGGCAGAGCTACGGAGAGGCAGAGGCAGAGAGAGAGAAGTCTTCCATCTGCTGCTTCACTCTCCAAATGGCCACAAAGGCCGGGGCGGAGCCGATCTAAAGCCCAGAGCCAGGAGCTTCCTCTAGGTAGGTCTCCCACACGGGTGGGTGGGGCCCAAGGACTTGAGCCATCTTCTACTGCTTTCCCAGGCCATGGCAGCAAGCTGGATCAGAAGTGGAGCAGATGGGACTCAAACGGGGGCCCATATGGGATGCTGGCACTGCAGGTGGAGGCTTAGCCCACTGCACCACAGTGCCGGCCCCTCCCCCTCCATGAACTGTTTTTGAAACCCTTCATAAACAGTTTCCTCTGGAAGTTCAGAAAATGCTCAGAGAAAGTAAAAAAAAAAAGATTTGAAAGATGGTGATGGGTAGAGTTCCAGGCAAAGTAATCATTATTTGTTTAGTTCCAAATAAGATATACTGGTTCTACCTTTGTAGTCTCCTGGCAGTTTTCTTTGTTGTTGCTCTTTTTATCCAGCTACCAACCCTAATACTTCTTATCCCAATAAGAGTTACAGCTAATGTTTACTGAGTTCATACTACTTGGAAGATATAATTCTAAGTAATTTACATCTAGTCCTCAGAGTAAACATATGACATACTTACTCATTTCATGGATGAGGAATCTGAGGCTCAGCCACAAATTAATTGACCAAAACTGCACAGCTACTGATATTAGTCTTCACATATCCATCATCTCCTTTACAGAAGCCCCAAGGCATCAAGCTAATTTAGCACTATTTCTGGGCAACAAACATGAAATCTCCTATACCCTCCAAACTACTACCATCCTAAACAAGGCAGGATCATCCTTATTTTCTCCAGTTTTCAGAAATTAGCAGTAAAAACTGGACCAATGTAGCTTAGGTTAAAATGTTCCACAAACAACAAAAATGATTTTAGATAACTAATACATCCTTAACAAGACAATTTATTCATCTAGAACATGAAATACTAAAAACTAAGCAAGGAGAAACAACCATAATTTAGTGCCCTCAGAACCTACCAAGAAAAAGATAACTTTTTTCTTATAAATCAAACTAGCAAATATTTCAATGTATTTGTATTATGTAGTAAACTAGCTATGATGCAGAAGAAATAGATATGATTCTGAAGAAATTCCTTAAACCAATATTTTCTTTAAATATTGGTACTTTCTGAAGATTAAGAAAAAATAATCATAAAATGCTGTCTTACTTAAAAACTACATTTAGGTTTTTTTAAGGTCCTGTTATGATCAAAAGTTTCATCTGTAAATTCATTGTTGAAGGTGATGTGAAAAAGTAATAATTAAGTGGGTGATTGATACAAGTGAGCGCATGACTCATAGCTTGCAAAGGAAAATGATTTTTGGGAAAAGGCTCAGGAAGAAGAAAAGCAAATAATGGATTCTGGATGAAATGAAGATCTTTCCTGTCCAAGACTGTCACTAGTACTTTATTGCTTGAAGATTAAGGGAATAGTGAATAAAGCTGTCTGGCAGACAGCAGAAAGGTAAGAAATAGCATCATCTCTAAGTGTACATCACATGAAAGTTTTCAGAAATAACATTCATAAAATTAAACTTTCTATAAAAAGTTATTTGAAAACCCAACTGAAATTAAACAATGAAAAGTCACAATAAACCAATATTACATTTGTCTGGAATTTGAACAGAAAAATACAGTAGTGTAGATCAAATTGGAGAATCCTCTAATTTTATTCAATTCCATTTAAGAAAAAAGGCATATACAATACTGATTTATTAGGAGACTTGGTGGAGTTTGTTCTTCTAACTCATGGGTTAGTGAAAAATAAATATTTGGCTTTGCCACTAAGATTCAGTAAGTTGATACAATGTAATTTTGGTTCATGGTTGCCAGCAGTCAAATTCAAGGTGCTAAATTCAGTTCCAGTTTTTTACTAACTTCCCCTCTCTCTATATATATCAATATATTTAAAGTTTCTCTCTATATATGAATGTATTTAAAATAAATCACAAGGGTCAGCGTTGTGGCCCTTGTTAAGGGTCAGCAGGTTAAGCTGACACTAATGATTCCAGCAACTCATATTGCAGTGCCAGTTCAAGACTATGCTGCTCTGCTTCAGATCTAGTCTCCTGCTAATGCACCTAGGAAGGCAGTAGATAATGACCCAAGTGCTTGAACTCCTGCCACCCATGAAGAATATACCAAGATGGCGCCTAGCTTTATCCTGGCCCAAACCAGCTGTTTCAGCCACTTGGCAAGTAAACAGGTGGGTAGAAAATGGATCTACCTCTCTCTCTCTCTCTCTCTCTCTCTCTCTCTGCCTGTCTCCATCTCTGTCTCTCTGCTGCTCTGCCTTTCAAATAAATCAATCTTCAAAAAATAATAAATCACATATACATATATAAAAAATTGCACTGAGATTATTTTAAGTGCTATACTTGCTTTATGAATCTTTAAGAAAATAAAGAAGATTTCACTTAATTAAAACCATATTCAACAGGAAGTTTTACCCAACTTAATTTTTAAATTTACATTTTAATGTATATTTATTCTAGAGTCCCTACATGACAGCATTGAGCGAGATGCCTTGTATATATAAAGTCATGTAAGCATGCTTGAATTATTTTGTTTTATGAACAATATTCTTATGAAACAACCCATTTGATATCACTGATGGCTTTTTCTTTTTCTTTTTTTTTTTTTTGGACAGGCAAAGTTAGTTAGTGAGAGAGAGAGAGAGAGAGAGAGAAAGGTCTTCCTTCCGTTGGTTCACCCCCAAAATGGCCACCACAGACGGCACACTGCACCCATCCAAAGCCAGAAGCCAGGTGCTTCCTCCTGGTCTCCCATGCAGGTGCAGGGCCCAAGACCTTGGGCCATCCTTCACTGCCTTCCGAGGCCACAGCAGAGAGCTGGACTGGAAGAGGAGCAACTGGGATAAAACCCAGTGCCCCAACCAGAACTAGAACCCGGGGTACCAGCATCGCAGGCGGAGGATTAGCCAAGTGAGCTGTGGCGCTGGCCACTTATGGCTTTTATATGAGCAACATCCACTAATTCTAATATATATATATATATATATATATTCTAATATATATATAATCCTTATCCATATAAATTAGAATTTAGTTTATGAAAACCACTTGATACAACTTGAATAAGTCTTAGAAAAAAAAGAAAAAAGATACTGCACATTAAGAGCTTTTTTTTTCTCAGACAAGAGATTCTAAACAGGCAGTCCAGTCCCAGAATCTTGCTAACCACTAAGTTATGTTCTCCTATATATTGGAAAAAGAAGTGAAGTATGACTTTCAAAATGAAAATAAATGACTTTGGTAAAAACAATAGCTTTTAGTATAAGGGATCCCATTTCTGAAGGCAGTACACTGGAAAGCACAGTATTAATCACTTAATAGACACTTGAGGAAAACCTAGCAAAAAGTAATTAATTGTGTGTGTTTCTATGTATGTTTCTAGTATTTTCTTTTTGGATATTGTATCACTTCACATTTTTGTTAACTCTTCATGAGTTTTAAAGCTTTTCCTATCAAAGACTTTTTTATCCTGCTGGCCATACTGTAAGTAAGATAGGTGTTATCTTTAATGTTATGTGTGAATCTGGTTGGGCAACAGTGCCCAGATATTTAGTTAAACATTATGCCGGATGCCTCTTTAATCCTATTTTCTGGATGAGATAGCATTTAAATAGGTGGACTTCGAGTAAAGCAGATTATTCTTCATAATATGAGAGCGTCTCAACCAATCAGGAGAGGCCTTAATAGAACAAAAGCTGACATTCAATAGAACAAGAAGGAATTCTGCTAGCAGAGTTCCTTTAGACTACTTTCCTAGTTCCCCTGCCTGCCAGTCCGTCTTGCTGATTTTGAATTTACCATCACTACATACTACATGAGTCAAATTGTTCAATTCATTCATATTTTCAATCTCTCTCCCCCTCCCACACTTTGTCTTTCCCTCTTCTCTTCTCTTTCTCACCTGTAGGTATACCCTCCCCTTATCCATAATTTATTGCAGAAAAAATAATTCTTAAGTTTTAAATTACATGCCATTCTAGATATACCTTCCCAATATGTCCCACTCAGGACATGAACAATCCTTTGTCCAATACGTCCACACTGTACACTCTACCACCATGAGTCACTTAGTAGTCATCTCCACTATCAGGTTATCAGATTGATGGTCACACATTGCAGCGCTTGTGTTCATCTAACACTTATTTTACTTAATAGTCCCAAAGCACAAGAATAATTATGCTGGTAAATCATATATGCCAAAAGCTCTCAATTTAGTAGGAAGAAAAATTATATGCTGATATAGGGTAAGAACAGGAAAACAACATTATGTAATAATAAAGTTTGGTACTATCTATGGTTTTAGATATCTACCTGATGTAGATATCTACATCTTAGATGATGTACCCTGAAGGGGAAACTATCATCTGTAAATGCACGCACATGCACGCACGTGCACACATATGCACATATTGCTATGATTTAGTTGTGGTTTGTCTTAGAAATGGGTCGTCCTTTGGAAATATGATCCCCAGTGTGGCCAAGTTCAGATATGTTCTGACCTTTAAGAAGTGGGTCAAGTGAGAAACAATTAGTAAAAGGAATTTATATAGTGTTCAAGAGACTCTGGTTAGTTCTCATGGAAAGGTTGTTGTAAACAAAGAAAACTGGCCTCTCACCAACACTCTGCCTTCCTGACTTGCCATGTGATATGCTCTCCCTCTCCTACTATCTCCCTCTATGCCAACCACTGTGCTGAGATGCAGCTTGGGTATGTTTTGCCAGAGCCAGTTCCAAGATATTTTGACTTCCACTTCCAATAGCATAAGTTGAGGAAATCTCTTTCATTATTTCATCATGGAAATGAAAAACAGATACATACACACTCTACTGGTTTTCTCATAAGAATTCTTACTAATACAGCAGATGCCTGAAAAATAAGACTAAGATAATAGGGAACAGGAATTTAGATTCAAATCTTTGTCTCCAATCATGGCTAAAAAGATAAAATTCCCAAAAAGTTTCACAGGCATTCACTTATTACCCTAGCATTTAAAAATGTTCTTTTTTAATTGTCATTTGATGAAACTAATCAACTTTGGGAAATCATTTGGCAAATCTTCAAAAAGTTAAGCATAAAGCAATTCCACTCCTAAATATCCAAAAGAAAGGAAAACATGTCTACAAAAACTTGTATACAAGTTCAGAGTAATATTATTAACAATAGTGACAAAGCACAAGCAACATAAATGGCTGTTAACAGATAAATGTGGCATATCCACACAAGGGAATGAGTTAGCCATTAAAAAAGAAACAAAGTACAGATATATGCCACACCATGGATGAAACTTGAAAACATGCTGCGTAAAGGAAGGCACATACAAAAGTTCATATCTTATGTGAATCAATTTTTATGAAATGTCCAGAACAGGCAAATCCATAGAGACAAAATATAGACTAGCGATTGTCAGGAGTTAAGGGAAGGAGGCCAATGGGAAATGAATATAATGGATATAGGGTTTCCTTCTGCAATGACGAAAATATTCCTGAATTAGATGGTAGTAATGACTGTAAAACCTTATGAATATGCTGAAGAGCATTGAATTGTAAAATTTAAAATAGAGAAAATTACAATAAATAATTTGTAACTCAATAACAAGTACTATAAGTAAAAACCCAATCAACTCACCTGCCCTTTCTGTGGTGCCAAACAACGGACAACTTCATCCACCATTACTGGAATGTGTAATTCAGTCATAGCTTCAGAATCTCTATCTTGAGATTTGTGCAACTCCTGAGCTCCAGTTTGATCTGATTGTCCCTGGGCTTCATAGTCATTATGTACTTCTGCTGTACTGTGTATTTTTTTTGGCCAGACACCTAAATTAAGCATGCCAAATTCCAACCAGCATGAAGGAAATTCTTTACATATTCTACAAAAATATGAGTACCGAAGCATTCTGTATGTAGGTCAACGAATCTAGAAAAAAAAATTCAAAACACAATTCTTGAATATTTTAAAAGAATGTTATAACACTTGGAGGAAAGCAAAATAATATGAAATATTCAACTCATCAAAAAATAGGGCTCATCATCTGCAGATCTTAAACAAATTGTAGTAACTAACCTTCTTACAGCAAACAAGGAATCTAAGAGACTGCAGAAACATAATTTAAATGCAAGTTTAATGTGGCCTGATAAAAACATTGTTTCAACCATCAGGGATACGATAATTGATTATTCAGTCTTTTTTTGGAAATATACTTTTTTTGAATTTTAATAAATTCTAAAGAGTAGGTTTAATAAGCTTAAATTGCTCATCTGAAAAGCTATCTGGACAACTGAAGGGATTATAAGCATCCTATTTTAGATTCAGGTGGTATTTTATTTCAAGTTCTTTCATTTGTTTTTCTCTTATTATTAAAGTCTCAATTTCAAGTTAACTTTTTATGAGAGACTGTTCCTAGAAAGAGACAAGACATGTACACCCAAAAAGAAAAGGAGACACTTTGGCATTTCATATCCATCTTTGTTTTTGAGCCCCATGCCCAAACTAAGCAATAACTGATAAATGCCTTGAAATTTCTCAGACCTGTTCAAATGTCTTCTGCAATCTATACTTCTTTTGAAGACGAAAGAAGAAAATTATTTATGTAAATACATTAACAAATATATTGACAACATTATGATTTTTACTAAGTTGGCTCCAAGCAACATTTTTAACACTACCACAGTAAATAATCAGTAAACACTACTCTTTTCTCCTCCTGGATACTGAGTTATACAAAAACAAGACCCCAACACTTTTCTATGCATATATCAAGACACACAGAATGCATACTAAGTATTTTCTGAGGAAAAAGATGAACAGATAAATTCCACACAGAAGTCACATTTTTATGAATTCCCATTTCAAGAAATCCCACCTGTCTCACTCCAAAAATCACATCCTCAAAATACTTCAAAAAACATAAATCAAAAGCTGAAACACTGATCACATGTAATGACTAAAACAGAATGAAATATAAATATGATAGCATATCAGTATGCCATGAATAAGATGTTATCTTGATAATAAACTAACTTTATTATTGATAAAATCCACAGAACTTTATGGCAAATATAACAAAGAAAAATATGGCCAAAAAGAAAAATAGTGGAGTGTTTTAAATTTTTGGATACTAAGCAGTTAACTAGTCAATCAATTATCCATCAGAAAGCTTACAAAATGTAAAACCAACCACTCTCTTAGTGTTTTTCTCATTTTTCAAAATAGTTAACATTTATTTAGCATTTATTAAATACCACTTACTGTTATTTTAAGCACACTACACATGTACTAGCTCACTCAATCCTTACCACAACTGTTATTATTATCCCCATTTTACAGATGAGGAAAACGGGGCAATTAAGTACTTTGCCAAAGCCAGAAATGTAACGCAACTGCTCCATCCCCAGAGCCTAAAAATCTTAATTCTAATGTTATAAACATAGCACACTGGAACTACTTCATTTACTCATGAAATTTAATGGTACTTCAATTATACTGACTATGGATTTGTGAATTTAGATTCAATTATTTTAAGGAATCAACATCCTATGTCTTGGCCCTGATCTGCTTGAAAAGAACAATAGGCTGCAAGGTATCCGAAAGAGAGCTTTCTGCTTACAGACCGAAATAGCGGAATTGGGGGTATTTAAACAAGCTGTACTATGTGTCTAGATTTTTATAATTAAGAGAGAAAGCCCAAGCAGCAGCAGAAGCAATTCCAATATACCCACCAAACCCACCTGAGGAAAAGCAGTAATAGGCAAGAAAACAAAATGCTATCACCAGCATTAAATTATCCTCTAATGTATTCAATGTGTTTGTATGTATATATGTTATATCTATACAATATTTTATATATTAAAACTATAATCAAGGTATAACGCCTTGATTTTTATTGTGAATTAATTGTCTAAGTTGTATCAAATGGAGAAAGGGCTACAAATAATTCATTTTCCTCTATGGTTGTTTCTGGAATACCTACCTCAAAACGGGAAGAAAGCTCTAAACGAAGTTCTTTTCCCTGTCCAGCAGCCGGGTCTCCTACCAGACAACCCAAAGCCCCCAGCTGTCTTCCGAGAGGCAGCCACCTAAAGGATTTCCGATTAAATTCCCTCTGGTCATAGGAAGGCAGCAGTCAGCTATCTAGGGTGGGCCCCGCGGTGTTCTAGGTAAGTCCTTTAACTTTTGTCTACTAGCCAGATTCAGTTTTAGCTTGTTGAGACTACACAATTGGCCCGTTTACTCTGTTTACTCCGGGCAAACAGGTGAAGGGTATCTGTGAAGACGACTTCCTCAAGCGTGCTAACAATTACCATAACTGCAGTTCAATTTCCTCTGCAGGGAAACCCTGTCTGAAAATGTAATTCTTAACCACAAAAATGCGACCTGGAGACGGGCGCGGGAACGCACAGAAAGTGAAAGAGGTTCTAAGGCAAAGGAAGAACACGCGCTTTTGCCTAAGAACTGTCCTCTGAGGAAGGAAAACTGTCGGGAAACTTCAAAACCCAGGTAGAAGGCGTGTGGAGGAAAGCGGGTGGGAAAGGGGCGTGTTCTTTCCCGGAGTACTAGCTGGGCCACCCCCGGGGTGTACTCCTAAAGGTGTATCGGCTCCCTCAGAGCCGCGGGGACTTGGGCTCCTTCTCCTCACCTGGGGCACGGAGAGTTCTCAGTCGCCCTTTACCTCGGGCCAGCGACCCACACTGCGACGCCGGAGAACCTGAATCTGCAGCACGTCCAGGTCCCAGCCCGGGGGGAAACTTGCGGACGGACAGACTGGGCTCACGTCCGCCCCTGCAACCAAGGACTGGCTGCCTTTGGTTCCGCAGCTTCCAGTCCTGGCTCCTAAAGGGTCCTCAAGGCGCTGGGTTTTCCAAATGAGGTTCCTAGGGGGAATAAATAAGGCCTCACCAATGCCGTGTTAAATTCACTTTTACTTTTTTTTTTTTAAGTGTCTGAGGCAACTTTACCTTTCCATTTTATCCTTACGTCTACTCCTATAGGTTTATTTTAAACTTATTAAATTTGTGTTCTAATAACACTGCAGTTAGTTATATAGTACTCCAATTTCTGAAAGGTGGGAATTTCTATCGCTTTAGCTCTACGTAAAGTTTTGATTCTTTTCTCCTTCATTCCCTTACAAAATGCTCCATTCTCTTATCCTCTTATAATCCCCTTGAAGTCTTGCCAAACTGAAGAGTAGCCAGCTGGCACAGCAATGGCATGGATTATGACCTCAAAATCTGTTTTAACAAAATATACAATTACTTAAGAATACAGACCTCATAATCAGAACATTGCTATATGACTAGTGAAATTAAAATTGGGTGTGGAAACACCTGAGGGCCTGATTACCCTGTACAATATGGGTATCCAAAAAAAAAAAAAGCCCAAATTTTAAATTTTCATTTACTTCATCAAAGATCAACGAAATTTTATAATAGCAAGGTAAGTATATTTTCCAACTAGATTAAGATACGATCTTAATGTCAATCTAAAAACTATTTCAAATGACTGATCTCTAAATTGACTTGTTTGTACAACTCAAGAAAAATATTTCCTTCAGTGATGTACTGAAACTTGTTTTCTCTCAATAAAATGAAAGGAACCATACCTATATCTCATGGGCTGTTTTGAGAACTAAATGATGTATCAAATGTAAAATTATTAATAAAATGCCTGAGATATTAAAAGTAAAGTACTATACAGTCAGCAATTACTTGAAATAAAGTAAAAAATCTTCTCAATTTTATTACCAAACCCAGCAAGCATACAAATAATTGTTCATTAGCTAAGATACATGTAGTAAACCAGAAATAGCTTTATTGATGTTCTAGCCAATGTTCAGAAACAATCATATAACATGCATGATATAAAATATGTAATACTCCTGGCTTTCAATGGGAAATAAATGTCTATAATGAGGGGGGATTTCCACACTTTGTTTTATTGTTAATACTCTGCCTTGGTGTGGTGTCATTTTTTTTAACACAATAATAGAGTCGTCAGAATATAAACTCCAAGAGGGCAGCGATTTTTTTTTACTATACCATGAATTACTGTGTCTCTAAAATCTACAATCTATATTTACTAATAAACAAATAAAATAGTAATAGAAAGAAAAATGAAATTCAGATCATACTATTAAAAATATCCTAACAAATAGTTATCTTAGCAAACACATTTCTCATTTTTTCCAGTTTTTTACCCCCTCTTTTTAAAGTGTTCATTCTGAAATACTTGTAACCCGCGACTTTAAAAAAACCACTTCATCTAATAACAAACTTAGCCAAAATCCTAAAGTGAATTTAATACTATCATTAAAGAATGTAAAAAGCAATCATATAACAAATCTTTTCAGTTAGCACTAAGGAGAGTAGGCCTGGGGTAGCGCAAAATGAACCCTCAGGCCTCAAAGCAAAAGACCAGAGACTTGCAATGAACTCAGCTGAAGAGACCCCAAAGGTCTGCTCAAGTGACTGTGGCTGTTAGCAGGTACCTACACCTTGCACAGAGAAGGGGCTTTGGAGGCCTCACTAATCCATGAAAAGGAGAAAATAAATACCCAGAATCCTACCCCCTTACCCCACACCCTACAGGCTCCGCCTCTCCTCCTGCCGAAGGACAGACGCCAACCCGGCCCGCCCGATCTCACTCACACCCTGAACCCTGGGACCGGGCCCGAGCCCGCGGAACTGGAGGGTGCCGGACCATCCCTAGGCAGCTGCCTCCCGCCGGCCGCTCCAGTCCAGCCCCGCCCACCTCTGCCACAGCCTCCGGAAATGACCGAGTGCGTTGCCACGGCGACGCACAACAAGGTCGCCTCCACCACGCGGAGCGGCTGAGCCTCCCGGCGCCAAGCTTCAGCGAGCCGGGCAACGTCCGACGTGATGACGTCACGAGGAACCCGCCAATGAAACGGGGCGCTGAGAAAGCTGGCTTGGGTTTGAATTTTGAGATTAAGTGTGAAGCGCCGGGAGGCGGACATTAAAGAGAAGTGGTCGCGGTGGCCTTTCTTGGGGCCTGAGGTGAGTGAGAGGCACGCGAGGAGAAAACTGCTTTCTAAAACGCTCTTTTTGGTAAATTGCCTCACTGGTACCGGAGGGTCTCGCCGCTTCAGGGCTGGAGGACCCGATGGGCTTGTTGACAAATGCGGAAGCATTGTGTGGCTGTCGGTTTGCGGAGGGAGCGTAGTCGGGATCCCTGAGGAGAAAGTGAAAGCCAGGAGGAACTGGAGAAGCAGCCCGGAGCAGGGCTCTGGCTGATCTCTCTCCACTACTCTGCAGGAAGGGCTGGGATCGCCTGCCTTCAATTTTGGAAGGAAGTTGGAAATTTTAAAGTGTGTCTTGGCCCCTTTCCCAGACTGTGGCAGAGAACTTTAAGTCTTCAGCACCTTGCAGTGTGGAGTGCCTTCCGGCATCGAAATTCAGAGTGTTTTGTGTCACGAGGAGTTGTTAAGTGTGTCTCTGGGTTTAGCTATCAGATGAGAAACTTTCGTCCATTGATTACCGCAGCAGTTTTTGTCCAGCAAGGTTCTGCTGTTAGCCTCGCCGTGGCCGCTCGGGGCCCGCCCGAACCCAGGTGTGTAGCATTGAGATCACTGTCTTGAGTGCCTAACGGGTCGCTGAGGATCAGAGGAGCTGTACAGCTTGGCCGGGTGCTCCGCACACAGGGGGACTGTAAGCGCCGGGCTTTCTACAGTCCATTGTTAGTTTCTTTAACAGTTCATTTGCCTCTCATTTACAACGAAACCAAGGCTGACCACTGCCTTCTCCTAAATGACATTATTTGGTCAGAACTAATTTATAACCTAATATAATTCAGGTTATAAACTATGGAACAATTCAAAGAATACATTAGACACTCCATAGGTTTTCACTTTGTCATTCTCACAGCATGCAGTTCTGCCACCTTGGGCTGTAGGGTGGTTTTTTTTTTTTTTAAATGAATGTTATTGCTAAAGAATGAGTAACAAAGACTAAACGGTGTTGGTTATATCATTTGTGAGACCTGTCCATTTCAGTGAACAAGTTGATCTACCTTTAACACTAGTAATTAATCTCATGTAATGAATATGTATTTACGTGTACATAAAATTTCCATTTCGAAAGCGCCTGATCAATTAAGGTTTACAATAAAATGAATTTTGTGCTACTTATGAAAAGTAGGAGGAAAAATAGGTTGTCAATACTTCCCTCCATTTGAACTTTTCATACATCTCTGAAGCTTGTAAATTATTGAAAGTGGTGCCTCTAACACTAAGGTTATTCCAAAGAGGTTTAAGATAGGAACTATATATAACACTGTCGAAAATAGTTCCCAGTCCTAAAAAATGTTTACGGAATATGAATCTAATTGAGATTTCAGTTTGTGTATAAGAAACAGGGCTGGCGCCGCGGCTCACTTGGCTAATCCTCCACCTGCAGCGCCAGTACCCCAGGTTCTAGTCCCGGTTGGGGCGGCGGGTACTAATCCCAGTTGCTCCTCTTCCAGTCCAGCTCTCTGCTGTGGCCCGGAAGGGCAACGGAGGATGGCCCAAGTCTTAGGGCCCCTGCACCCGCATGGGAGACCTGGAGGAAGTACCCGGCTCCTGGCTTCGGATCGGCGCAGCACCTGCGGTAGCAGCCTTTAGGGGAGTGAACCAATGGAAGGAAGACCTTTCTCTCTCTCTCTCTCTCTCACTGTCTAACTCTGCCAGGCAAAAAAAAAAAAAAAAAAAAAAGAAACAACCAGGGTCCAGGGTTGTGGCATAGAGGGTTAAGCTGCTGCCTGTGACACCTTGGTTGGAATCCCGGCTGCTTCACTTCTGATCCAGCTCCCTGCTAATGACCTGCAAAAGCAGCAGAAGATGACCCAAATGCTTGGACCCTTGTACCCACAAGGGAGACCTAGAGGAAGCTCCTGGCTCCACCAAGCCCCAGCAGTTGAGGCCATCTAGGGAATGAACCAGCAGAGACAGATGTCCCTCTGTCTGTAACTCTGACTTTCGAATAAACAAATCATTTAAAAAAAAAATGCTATAAATTTCCTGGCATACATTTTCCTTTGGTTAATCCCTTTTTGGAAAAAGAAAAAATCATGACTGTACTGCTTTACTTGTGTATGATTGTGTAGAAGCATGCTCTCTGATTCCAGCAGAGCAAAGTTGGGAAGAGAGACTGGATTTAGACATAGGTCTAGTCTAGACTTAATTTTAAATACCAGCAATACAAAAGGATATAAAAATAGGAATGCCTTTCATCTAGGCCTTCCTTCATGGACAGCTGGTGTTATTAGTGTGGACTGTTCCTTTGGAACAGTGCTTTAGGAACACTGAGAAAGTCAGTGTGGTTGAAGCAGAGTAACTAAGGGGTGGTGGGTTTGTGGGAAACAATAGAAGGAATCAGAGAAATAGATAGGGGCCAGATGTGGACTTCACAGATCATAGTAAGGAGTTTATTCTTATGGTAAGAAGTGATTAGAGAGTTTAGAGTAAGGGAGAGAAAAAAGTGATGTGCTTACTTTTGAAAAGAGTACCTAAATATAACGAATAAAATAAAATTTATTATTGCACTTGAATACGATTGGAAGTCAATCTTTAACTTTATCAGCTTATCTCTCGGCTGAGAAATAGCTTATAAATTAAGGATTTGCCTGCCTGTCCAACTGAGTTTATATTGCACTACAACTATTGAAGAGAATTAGGTTTTTCACACCTTAAACATTGCAGAGGAATGAGCTAAAAAATAAAACATAATCTTCCTATTTCTTCAATTTTTTAAACAAGAAATTGGACACATTATTTGACCTTTTTTTGATGCCTCCGGGTCCTCATTGTGGTTTCCTGTTATCATTCATGATACTCTACTATAGTGTTTCTCTTAAAAAGATATTCTCTTTGCCTTTACTCTGAGTGCATTGCTTTTAAGATTCTATATAGTTTATTAAGCAAGTTGTTCCTCGTATTTTTGAGAGTTCACTGTATATCAGACTCACTACAAGAAACTAAGGCTATAAAGTAAAAATAGACAGTCTTATTAATATCATTTATTATTTTCTTGTACTTTTCTCTTTTTTTATACAGAAAAGGACCTTAGACAGCATATACACTAACCCCCTCATTTTATATTAGCAGTGGAAGCCATTTCATCAGCCCCCTTCATTAATTTTTATTCTTCACTTTCCAAGTTAGATCTTCTTCAGTAATTATGAACATCGGTGTATTAAGTATTTATCCTTCATGTTTTACCCCACCAGTAAAATCCTACCAGTTTTACGCGTTGATTCTATTCAAAACCATAAACCATTTAGGATTAGATAACACAAAATTGATCAGAGGCTGTTATATATGTGTGTGTTTATATATATATATATATATATATTCTGAACTGTTGTCTGGAAAGAATATGCAAATCAACACATTATTGCACAGATAATTTTGAGGCTTTTCTTTTCTGCTTCATATTAAACATGATCAAAGAATTTGTTCTCTGTATGCCTAATTCAGAATCAATTAAATGGACATCTCTTTTATTCAACTATGTTAGAAAAAAAGAGGGGGAGGGTGCACCATATATTACAGTAGGAAAAATCTGATTAATCTTGGAAGATGTTATTACATTTGAACATAGACAGATTCTACATTTGAATGATTCTGTTGACATTAGGCATTTAAAAATCATGTCCAGGCCTGTGTGGCGGCTCACTAGGTAATCCTCCACCTTGCGACGCCGGCACACCGGGTTCTAGTTCCGGTCGGGGCGCCGGATTCTGTCCTGGTTGCCCCTCTTCCAGGCCAGCTCTCTGCTGTGGCCAGGGAGTGCAGTGGAGGATGACCCAACTGCTTGGGCCCTGCACCCCATGGGAGACCAGGATAAGCACCTGCTCCTGCCATCGGATCAGCGCGCAGGCCGCAGCAGCCATTGGAGGGAGAACCAACGGCAAAAGGAAGACCTTTCTCTCTGTCTCTCTCACTGTCCACTCTGCCTGTCCAAAAAAAAAAAAAATGTCCACTTTATTTTTCCAGTGGATAGTCCTTAAGGATTTTTCTTAGTCCTTAAGAATTAAAATTCTTAAAGGAGCTTTCATGGAGGTGTCAGAGCAGCACCAGCAAGTAGTAGTGTTAATTCCTTTGGGGCTTCACAAGTTGGATTCCTAAGTACCTTGCTGTAAATGCCACAGATCACACAATAATTAAGCTTCATGTATAGCTTCAGAAGTACAGTCATTGAAGACACTCGCTTTAGAAAGAACCCTGATGATTAGAGCCTCAACTGTATTTCAAATGATAAAATTCTTCAGAATGCCTCTAGAATCTGGCCTCTTTCTATCTCTGCTGCCACCACCCTGTTTTGAGCTGACACTGTCATCTCATGTCATGTCTACATTGCTAGTCTCTCCTCTGACACAGCATTAAGAGTGATGGATTGTAACTCTTATGCTCAAAACCTTTCAATAGTCCATTATTCACAGTACAAGCCAAGGTTCTTTTCATGGCTTTCACTTTTCATCGAGTATCTTTACTACTCTTCCTTTTGTGCACTGATCTTTCCAGTAGTTATGCTCTGTTGGAAAGTCATTGACTTTCTGCCATGCTAGTGGGAGATTGCATTATGTTTCCAGTTCCTGTCAACTTTGGCCCTAACCCAGTCCAGGCCATTGCAGGGACTTAGGGAGTGAACCAGTGAATGGGAATTCTCTCTCCCTCCCTCCCTGTCCCTCTATCTCTTTTACTCAAATAAATACATATAATTTTTAAATTCTACTTTCTTAGCAATTTTGAAGCACAATATTTTATTAACTATAGTCATGCTGTGCAACAGATTACCAGAATTTTTCATCTTCTCAAACTAAAACTTTGTACCCTTTTGATTAACCTTGCACCTTTCTCCACACATCCTATGCCTACCCCCACCCCTAGCCTCTGGTAATCATCATTCAACTGTAATTCTGAGTTCAAATTTTAAAGATTCTATATGTAAGTGAGATCATACAATTTTTGTTTTTCTGTGCTTGGTTTAACTCACTTGAGATAATATCCTCTATATTCATCCATGTTTGTCACAAATAACAGAATTCCATTCTTTTGTAAGGCTGAATAGTACTCCACTTTGTTTATATACCCCAATTTACCATAGCCACTCATCTATTGGTAGGCACTTAAGTGTTTCCACATCTTGGTTATTTTGACTGGTATTGCAGTGAACATCAGAGTTAAGACAGCTCTTCAATATTACTGGTTTTTGTTCCTTTGGATATATTCCCAGAAGTGGGATTAATAGATTGCATTTAGTCCCTCAACAACTTCAAGTCTTTTCTCAAATGTTGTTTTGGTGTTTATTTGTTATAACTTTCAGGTTCTAGATTAATATCTGAATAATTGAGACTTCCAAATTATTGATCTTTGTTAGTTTACCTTTAATCTTTTCATGTGAGGTAGTTAGAAGGTCAAACCACAATTTTTTATGTCCATTATCATTAGCCAGCAGAGATTAGGATCTATGAATGTACCAAAGAGTATATACCATCTCTGTCAATCTCACACCTTAGCTAGCTACTTGATGCATCCTTGGAACTATTTTTAACCCGATGAGATTCTGAGATAATGTTAAGATCAACTGGATGCATCACTTTTCTCTACCAAGAGTTCTGCAACCACGATCGCTTTACTAAAAATAGCTCACAAGCTAAAGCTCTCTCGGCATTTGCTTGATATGATTCTGAATGATCGTTTGCTTTCCATTCTCAGGACCCAAGCTAAAATAGTAGTAGACCCCTTGTGAATGTCAGAGCTGGGATTTGTGGGTAGCATAACTGATTACATGAGGTTCATCCATAGTATTTGAGTTTAATCTGAAGCCCAGGATCTGACTAATAATTCAGATGAAGAGGGTTTTTTTCTTGGTTTTGTGTACATGTGTGCCATTTAACTTTTTGTTTGAGGATATGTAAATGCATGTATTTTTTTTTTCCCCAGTAACATTTACTAGGTGAGTAGAACAGAATTGATACCTTTTTCAAATGAATACTACACAATAGTATATTGTATTCAAATGAATGAATTGTATTCAAATGAATGTATTCAAATGAATACAATAAGTAGAACTAATAATGAAACTTTTTTTTAATTTTAGAGAAAGATCTAGGTATAGTCAGAAATCAAGATAATCAACAATGTCTGCCACTGAAGAAGACCTGTGTCACCACATGAAAGTAGTTGTTCGTGTACGTCCTGAAAACACAAAGGAAAAGGCAGCTGGATTCCGTAAAGTGGTCCATGTTGTGGATAAACATATACTACTTTTTGATCCCAAACAAGAAGAAATCAGTTTTTTTCATAAAAAGAAAACTACAAATTTTGATATTACAAAGAGACAAAATAAAGATCTTAAATTTGTATTTGATACTGTTTTTGATGAAACTTCAACTCAATTGGAAGTTTTTGAACAAACAACTAAGCCAATTCTTCGTAGTTTTTTGAATGGATATAATTGCACAGGTAATTGTTTCAGTTTGGCATTCAATTTCTCCATTTGGATTGCAGTTTTATATAGGAAAATCATATAGTTGGCCCTTATTAAGATGCTTCTGTGGTAAAGTTCAGCAGACAAATGACAAAATAGACTTTCTTTAAAATTTTGCCATTGTATATAACATATATCAATTGTGAGACTTTGTTTCCTGTGGTCTCATTGTGTCCCCTATAGATTTAATCCTTTCTGTTTCCTATATTATTAAACCACATATTTCTGGCAGTTTACAGTGGAGTTCTCAAAATTTGTATTCCTAAATATACCCACTGCTGACCTCTACAATTATCTATCTCTGGGGTAGTAGTCCTGGTTTTCTGAATACTTAGTAATATCATTGCAACACTGTTTATCTTGATGATACATTGAAATAAAAATATTAAAAGTTCATCTTATCTGAATATTTTGTGCCATTTTAGGATATCAGAGCCCAAAAAGTCTAATGCTTTGGAGAGGCTATAGTAATTTTCCTTTCAAATTACTGTTGATCCTAGAATAAATGAGACCCTTAATAGTCAGTTAATTCAATTTATACATTTTAGGAAATGCATGGCTGTTATGTTATTAATATCATATTTTCATAGTTAAAAGTTTGTATAACATTTCTCCAAGACACCCCTCAAAGACAGTGGTATAGAAAAGGAGCAGCAAATGCTGAAAACATTGAATCTAATACATCTAGAAATAAGAAATAAACCTGGAAAAATAAACAAGCACCTTCCCTTAGAGTGATTTATCATTTTTCCAAGGTGGGGAATTTGAATTTCTCATGTAGGAATATGAGACTAAATGGAAAGTTTAACATAATTGGATCCCATTTTGCTGAAGATGATTTTAGTATGAATCCCAAGGGATGGATAATAGAAGACTGAGACTAATAGGTAGGGAGATCCATGATTGGTTAAAATTTACAAGACTACTTTGGAAGAAAGGGCACAAGTTTGGAGTAGGAGGTGCTGGGTGATGGTAGCATTAATCACAATGGAATATGGGTGTAAGAGATTTGTGCTAGAATTCCCAGGTTTTGAGCATTAATCAAATTTGGATCTGTTAGGTTTAAAGTTACTGTAAAGAATATCCAGATGGAACTATCCACTTGTCAGTGCATAGGAGAGTGTTACATGTCATAACAAAGAGCTTTGATTCCTTTTCATAAAAATTCAGTACTTGCCTATGGGGCCACTGGAGCTGGGAAGACCCACACAATGCTAGGATCAGTTGGTGAACCTGGAGTGATGTACCTAACGATGTTAGACCTTTACAAATCCATGGATGAAATTAAAGAAGAGAAAGTATGCAGTACTGCAGTCTCTTATCTGGAGGTAAGCTGGCAGTTTCATTTGTTTAAATTAATAGTTTTGAGAAATCTTTGTTATGGTTCATTAAAACTATTTTATTGCACAAGAGTTTTCAATATATAAATTCATTAAAATTCCTGGTCTGGAGTATTTATTGTACATTTTTTTAGGGTTAATTTTTTATGGGGCCGACGCTGTGGCTCACTTTGTTAATCCTCTGCCTGCGGCGCTGGCATCCCATATGGGCGCCGGGTTCTAGTCCCGGTTGCTCCTCTTTCAGTCCAGCTCTCTGCTGTGGCCCAGGAAGGCAGTGGAGGATGGCCCAGGTGCTTGGGCCTCTGCATCCACATAGGAGACCAGGGGGAAGCACCAGGCTCCTGGCTTCGGATCGCCGGCCATGGTGGCCATTTGTTGTTTTTTTTTTTTTTTGGACAGGCAGAGTTAGACAGTGAGAGAGAGAGACAGAGAGAAAGGTCTTCCTTCCGTTGGTTCACCCCCAAATGGCCACTACGGCTGTTGCTGCGCCAATCCGAAGCCAGGAGCCAGGTGCTTCCTCCTGGTCTCCATGCAGGTGCAGGACCCAAGCACGTGGGCCATCCTCCACTGCCTTCCCGTGCCACATCAGAGAGCTGGACTGGAAGAGGAGCAACTGGGACAGAACCCAGCACCCCAACCGGGACTAGAACCCAGAGTGCCGGCGCCACAGGCGGAAGATTAGCCTAGTGAGCCGCGGCACCGGCCAATGGCGGCCATTTGGGGAGTAAACCAACAGAAGGAAGACCTTTCTCTCTGTCTCTCTCACTGTCTATAACTCTACCTGTCAAATAAAAAAAATCGTGTTTAAAAAAAAGATTAATTTTTTATTTATTTGAAAGACAGAGTTACAGAGAGATCTTCCATCTGCTGGTTCACTCCCCAAATGGCTGCAACGGCTGAGACTGGGCCAGGCTGAAGCCAGGAGTCTGGAACTTCTTCCAGGTCTCCCACATGGTGCAGCGGCCCAAGTACTTGGCCTATCTTATGCTGCTTTCTCAGGAGCATTAGTGGGAAGCTGGATCAGAAGTGGATCCTCCTGGACTCAAACCAGCGCTAATAGCACCGCCACGCCACAGTGCTGGCCCCATTTTACTCTTTGTCTAATAAGCTTTTTGTTTTCCCATATCTCACGTACAGAGAAGTTCAACTAGTACAAAAAATTTCCAGTTACCTTTCACCCAGATCCTCCATTTGTTAACATTTTACTGCATTTGCTTTCTCTCTTTGGATATAAGTATATGTAATTCTTTTTTCAGAGCTGTTTAAGTTGCATACTTGTTGTATAAACAGGAAGTTTTCTCAGACAACTCCTGAATAATTATCAAATTAGCAAGGATCCAACATTATTATATAACTATAGACCCTAAAGAGATTTTGCTAGCACTTCTGATAAAGCTCTTTACTGGAAAAGAAGGTCCAAGGTAGCAAATTATATTCAGTTGTTTCTCTTTAGCCTCTTTACTCTGATGCTGTCATATAATCCTCAGTTTGGGTTTGTCATGATTAAATTCAGGTTATACATTGGCAGGAACACTACAGAAGTTATATTGATTCTTACGGCATCATACTAAGAGGCTTATGTGGTTGATTGATCCCATTACTGTTTTGACATCAAGCAGTTCTTTTTCTATTAAGGTATATAATGAACAGATCCGTGACCTCTTAGTAAATTCAGGGCCACTTGCTGTCCGGGAAGATGCTCAAAAAGGCGTGGTCGTTCAAGGACTGACTTTACACCAGGTATGTGGATTAAAGTCTTTTTCTCATTGGAGAATAACAAGTTTGGTTATTTAGCCATCTTTACCAGCATTTTATTTTCCAGCCAACTTGGAAAAGATCAGGGACTAGCTTTCATCATTTTAATTTTTTAAGTAATTGAGTCATCTTTAAAAAATCTGCTTCAAAGTAAGAAAGTTAACCTCGTAGTTAAGAGATTGCTTCTCACATTGGAGTACCTGGGTCTGATTCTTGGCTGCAGCTTCTGATTCTACCTTCCTGCCAGTGCAGACACTGAGAAGTAGCCATGATGGCTCATGTGCTTGGGTCTCTCCAACCCGTGTGGAAGATGTGTATTGAGCTCCCAATTTGACTTGGCCCCAATCCAGTCCTAGGCATTGTGGGCATTTGGGGAGTGATACCTGTCAAATAAATTAATTACAAACAAAATCTCACTCCCACATACCATATTCAAGTGCCTGGTTCAAGCCCTGAATCTACTTCCAATCCAGCTTCCTGCTGATGTGTGCCAGTAAGGCACTAGATGATGGCTCAAGTACTTGGGTCCCTGAAATCCATGTGGGAGACCTGGATTCAGCACCTGGCTTCAGCAAGGCACAACCCTGGCTGTTGGGGGTTTTGGAAAGTGAATCAACAGATAGAAGATCTGTCTACCTAAAAAGAAAAAAAAAAAAAGGAAATAAATGAAACTTTTAAGACCTGCTTGAGCATTTAATATAATTCATTCTGCTTAATGCATTTATATTTCATCTCCTTGGAGACTACATTTTATCTTTTATTACTCATATAACACAAAAATACCAAGTAGATCCTCCAAACTGACTATTCAATAGTATTGAATATATAGAGAACATTTTCTTTTAGAGGTCTTCTTTAGGTGGACATTTTGTACAGCAGATAAGATTGCACTCTGGATACTCACATCCCATACCAGAGTACCTTCGTTTGAATCCCAGTTCTACTCCTTATGAGCAACCTGGGAGGAAGCAGGTAACTGCTCAAGGAGCTGGATTCCTGTGAAAGACCCACATGGAGTTCTTGGCTGTGACTCCTGACTTCTGGCTGGCCTAACCCTGGCTGTTGTGGGCATTTAGGGAGTGAACCAGAAAATGAAAGATAGCTTTATCTCTTCTCTCTTCTCTGCCTTTCAGATAAATAGATAAATTTGTAAAAATAATGAAAATCATGTTGTTGAAAGTTTATTGAAAAATTCAAAGCTAGAATCCCAATTTCTGTATTTGTCTTCTTAATCTTCTCTAGCCCAAATCCTCAGCAGAAATTTTACAATTATTGGATAATGGCAACAAAAACAGGACACAACATCCCACTGATTTGAATGCTACATCTTCTCGTTCTCATGCTGTTTTCCAGGTAACAGACCACTAGATATGTCACTCTTAAAATATGCTTTAAAATAAATGAAACCAAGTGCATAGATAGTAATTTTCAAACATGAGAAAAAATAATCTGCATCTATGTACATGTCTACTTCTTTCCTTTGCTGCTTTGAGAAGATTGTGTAACCAAAATTATTTAGGGTTGAGATAACATAAAGCAAAATTGTAAATTCTTACCTTTGTCAAGATGCAAGATGATAAAATGCTTATGTTAGAAGATTTTTTTGTTTCAATACTAATATTTAAATTTGTAATTAATATTTAAATTATAATTTAAATACTAATATTTTCAGTAGATATTTTTATATAATAATGAGATTTCTCTCTGTGAATCAAGATTGCTAGAATCAATAAATTGAAAAGATGTTGATTCACTTTTTTGAAAAGATTTCACTATAACGACCATGTAAGTAGTTGTATTCCTTAAGGAAGTATGATTCAGTTGACACTGTACTTTTTAGGACTATAGTCCTGGAAAGAGCTAAAGCATAAGTTAGTTGATATTAGTTTATACTTTCTGTTCCTTTTAATATTGAAATGATTATTATTTAAAGCTTCTTTCTGGATTATGCTATTTGAATTGCATCTTCTGAAAAGGAAATTATTGCATTTTCAGTCAGCAAAATTTCATTAATGTTCTCCTTAATCTATTAATAATCTTAAGAAAAATGTTGATTTGTGACATTGAAATATCTCTGTGCCGGGGAGTCCTGGCACCAGAATTGTGAGAGGCATGGGTGAGCGCGGCGAGTGGTGGGCTGGAGCCTCCCCAGGACCTGCACCCTCACGAGTCTCCAGGCAGGGGACCAGCAACGCCAGAGGTGGTCAGGTGGAGGCGGTGGCAGGGCCCTAGTCAGCCGCCCTTGTGGGGATTTTTTTAACTGTACATCTCTGTTAGATCGTGTGCTCGGTGCCCCCACCCGGCTCTGCAGGACAGCTGCCCGGGAGCTGCTGCTGGCCTCTCCCGCCCCCAGGCCCAGGCTCAATTGCTGGGCTCTGGCCCCTCTGTGGTGTATGTGTCCCTGCCAACTCCGGTTCACTCTGGATGCAGGATGTTCTAGAATGTTCTCTGTTCTTAATGTTCAAAGACATTAGTTATAAAATGAAGTCTTATAACGCAGAAAAAAAAAGAAATATCTCTGAAAAGTGTTGGACCCTCCTTCATAAAGAAATTTAATAAGATTTTATAATGGAATAATAGCTTACCTTCTTAATCTCATATTTTTAAGTTTACCAGCTATTTAATTCATTTAAACTGCTACAGAGTAGTTGAATATATTATGCTTTATTCTACTGTAGAGTTGAAATGGCAAATACACTTTACTACTACCTTTTTTAAATATAATGACTTCTTAATTAAGGAAACACAACCATTGAAGGGATTAGAATAACTTCACTCTTCAGTGAAGTGTTTTGGTTCAAAAAATGTTCAAAAAATACAAATAGCAGTCACTTTGACTTTTTAACAGGTCAAGAGTTATTTTTCCCGCTGGTACAAGTATAAGAAATCTTTCTATTTTAATATTTTTCTCAACTTTGGTTAATATTTCTAATACTCAAATATTAGATTATATTTTGTTCAGTTGATTTTTAAAATGAAAATTTCTATTTCATAATCTTTTGGAAATAAAGTGTTAATTGTTCTTTTAATTTTGTTAAACTTATTCTCATTTTTCTTCAATGCCCTATAATTTCAAAAAGATTTATTTGCGACAACAAGACAAGACAGCAAGCATCAGTCAAAATGTTCGTATTGCCAAGATGTCATTAATTGACCTGGCAGGATCTGAGCGTGCCAGTGCTACCAGTGCTAAAGGGACCCGGTTTGTAGAAGGCACAAATATTAATAGGTCACTTCTGGCTCTTGGGAATGTCATTAATGCCTTAGCAGACACAAAGGTATGCACTCTGTTTCTTTGTGAAATATTTTGAAATATTAAAATATACCACTCATGGAAAGATACTATTTTATATGATTTTAAAAGTTATTATAAATCATAATTCAAGGGCATATCAGTCATGTTTATATACAGATCAGACCAGGAAACCCTTGTTTTTATATTTCTTAGGATTTTCAATCTTATAATCAAAATTGAATGAAAAGTAGTGAATATCAAATTAATAATTAGCATTTTATAGTATATTATTATCACTTATTTTAAACTTGGTGGGAGTTTTTTGTTATTGTTTTAAGATATATTTATTCGAAAGGTGGAGCTATAGAGAAAATGGGGAGAGAGAGAGAGAGCTTCTGTCCTCCGGTTAACTCCTCAAATAGCTGCAACAGCCAGTACTGGGCCAGGCCTAAGTCAAGAATCAAGAACTCCAGCCTGGTCTCCCACGTGAGCGGCAGGGGCCCAGGTATTTGGGCCGTCTTCCATTGCCTTCCCAGGCACACTAGCAGATCGTTGAATTGGAAACAGAGTAGCCAGAATGCCAAACAACACTCTAATATAGGAATCTGGCATCACAGACTGTGCCTTAATATACTGCACCACAATGCCGACCCTTAACCTTGTTGTTTAAAGTGCTAATTTAATGACCAAGCTCAATAACTGAATTGGCATGAAGGCAAAAACATTTTTAGAAAAACTGGATTTTCTTCTAGTTAGTTGTGCACTTTGAAATTAGATTAAAGAGTGTTTGATTTTTTTGTGGAAGAGGAGCTTAAGAGGCAGAATGTTATGAAATCACTTAATAGAATATTTAATAGGTGCTTTGGAGGCATATCAAAATATTTTACATGTATTATATTTCTGAAGTGCTCACTAAAACACAGTGTCATTGTAAAAATAACATCCTTTTTTTTTTTTTTCAAAAAAAAAAAAAGATTTATTTTATTTATTTGAAAGGTAGAGTTTCAGAGAGAGAAAGGTCTTCCATCCACTGGTTCACTCCCCAAGTAGTTGCAACAACTGGGGCTGGACCAGGCCAAAGGCAGGAGCCAGGAACTTCTTCCAGGTCTCTCACATGGGTACAGGGACCCAAGGACTTGGGCCCCAGCTGCATTAGCAGGGAGCTAGAGTAGAACTGGAGCAGTCAGGATGTGAACCGGTGGCTGTATGGGATGCCTACGCTGCAGGCCTAGGCATTAACTTGCTGTGCCACAGCAGCACGGGCCCAATATCCTTTTTTAAAAGTTAAAATATGGGGGCCGGTGCTGTGGCATAGGCGGTAAAGCTGCCTCCTGCAGTGCTGACGTCTGATGTAGGCACCAGTTTGAGACCTGGCTGCTCCACTTCAGGTCCAGCTCTCTGTTATGGCCTAGAAAGCAGTGGGGATGGCCCAAATCCTTGGACCCTTACACCAGCATGGGAGACCCGGAAGAAGCTCCTGGCTCCTGGCTTTAAATTGGCCCAGCTCCAGCCATTGCGGCCATTTGAGGAGTGAACCAGCGGATGGAAGACCTCTCTCTCTCTCTCTCTCTCTCTGCCTCTGCCTCTGCCTCTCTGGAACTCCGCCTTTCAAATAAATAACTAAATCTTAAAAAAGTTAAAATATGATCAGATAAACTAGGCTTAAAAGCTTTAGGGCAGTTACCGCTAAACAGTTCAAAATATATAATTTCATTTAGAATAAAGTATATTAAAATTATTGGAAGAATATTTTAGAGCAGGTTGCTGAATTCAAATGAAAATTGTAAAAGTAAGTTTTTCTTTTTTAATTCAAACTTAAGTTTCAAACTGACAGCATAATGTAAGAACTGATTTTGTAAATTTTTTTGTTGTTTTCTAAATGCAAATCATTTATATGATTTTTGCCATAAATGAGTCATGATTTAATGCATGTATTGTGCGTATAAAATCATTTCATTAGCATATACTTTCCATGCTATTTGGGAAAACCTATATGGTAGTAGGCATTGGTAGAAAATTTTATTATTACTGTGATTTGGGGAACCTAGGATGTATTTCTGTCCCTGAATTACAAGCTGTATGACCTGAGGCAAGTCATTTTATTTTTTGCCTATCTTCAGTTTCTGCTTCTATATTTTGAAAGATAGAAATAGGTAACACAAAGTTACTTTTAGCTTAACACTGTAATGAATCTATTTTTATATTGAAGTTGTGTGTTTTGGGAAATAGTTGTTTCAAAATCAGAGCTTTAAATAAGTTTTGAAAATTTTGTTAATAGTACATATTTTGTATTTATGGGCTACAGTATATTTCAATAAATGTTACATTGTGTACTGATCAAAACAGTATAATCAACGTTTCCCTTCTTTAATGTTATTTTATGATTACAAGTTTGGTGCTTCTTCTATTTGTTCATGCAGTATATTATTATTGTGAACTATAGTTTCCTAACTGTTGTAATTTTGACAAATTCTCATAGAACTCTATTGTAATTCCAGGTAAAATATCTCTAATGCCATAAACAATATATATTTCTAATTTTATTTACTTATTTGAGATGTAGAGTTACAGAAAGGGGGAGAGACAGAGAGAAAGGTCTTCCATCCACTGGTTCACATGGCCACAATGGCCAAAGCTGGGCCAATTCAGAGCCAGGATCTTCTTCAGGTCTCCCACGTGAATGTAGGGTCCCAAATACTTGGGCCATCTTTCACTGCTTTCCCAGGCCATAAGCAGAGAGCTGGATTGGAAGTAGAGCAGCTGCAACATGAACCAGTGCCCATATGGGATGCCGGCAGTACAGGCAGAGGCATCCCATATGAGATGCCGGTGCCACAAGGCAGAGGCTTAGCCTGCTATGCCACAGCATCAGTCCCTATAATTATATTTTCAGATCATTTTAGATTACACAAAAATTGTTAAATATGCCCATCCAGTACCCTGTTAACTTTTCACATTAGTATAGTACATTAAAACTAATAAGCCAGTATTGATACATTATCTTATTATGAATTAAAGTTCATACTTAGTCAAATTAAGAAACAATTTTTGAAGAGCATACTTGTTTTATATATCCACTGAATAATCCTGTAAGATTTGTTATTAACATTTTAATAATTATATCATAAGCCTGCAAAGTTGGACAGTGCTTAAGTTCTTATAGTGAAGTGGTAGCAAGTTTGTTTTTAAATGTGGAAAATGACATAAGAATTCTTTTTCTGTTCTTTCAGAGAAAGAATCAGCATATTCCTTACAGAAATAGTAAGCTTACTCGCTTGTTAAAGGATTCTCTCGGAGGAAACTGTCAAACTATAATGATAGCTGCTGTTAGTCCTTCCTCTTTATTCTATGATGACACATACAACACTCTTAAGTATGCTAACCGTGCAAAGGACATTAAATCTTCTGTAAGTATGTTTACTTTGCCTTTATTTTGAGACTGTTGAGTGTATATTGTTTTTATAATTCTAATGAAATTCTTAGTTGAGATTGTGTTTCTACTAAGCTGGACAACTGAGGGTGAAAAGCAATCTTTACTAACAGTTAATTGTACATTAATTTAAACATTTAAACTTCTTTGTATCTATATGAAAGATACAGCTGTTAAGTCTTTTGAGAACTCAGATGCTTTGGTTCCTTTTTCCCAACTTTTTTCATATTAATGCACGTGGTATTTTGGTGGCATCCTAGAGTAATCAGTCAAAGCTTTAACACATATGTAATAGCCAAACCTGATATATTCTACAACAGCAGGACTTGGTACTTTTTACCTGACTTCCCGGCACCTGTTAGTTAATCTCTCCAAACCTTAGTTCCTTTAGCTATAAAACAGAATATGTGCCTCAGTTTTTCTATATAATTTTAAAATTTGTTTTTATTTGAAAAGCATAGCGAGATACAGTGACCGAGAGAGAGAGAGAGAGAGCTTCTATCCATTTGTTTGCCCCTATATGCCTACAAGAGGCTGTTCTGGACAACATTGAAACCAGGAGCCCAGATCTCACATTCTAGGTCTTCTACATAGGTAGCAGGGACCCAACTACTTGAACCATCAACTCTTGCCTCCCAGGGTTGTAATTTTGACAAATTCTCATAGAACTCTATTGTAATTCCAGGTAAAATATCTCCCATGATGTTGCTATAGCAATCTCTATTTGGCCCCTGAAATAACATCATAATTAAAAATGTCACTATTCTTAAGAAAGGTATAGAGTACTTTAGGTTTTTAGCCTAGCAGTTAAGATACCAGAATCACAAATCCAAGTGCCTGAGTTCAGTTCCTGGCCCGTGGATCCCAACTCCAGCTTCCCGCTGATGCAGATTACTGGGTAACAGTAATGCCACCCTCATGGAAGGTCTGGATTGAGTTCCCAAAACCTGGCTCTGGCCCTACCCATTGTCAGGAAGTTCTCCATATCTCTGTCTCATCTTTCTCTCTGTTCACCATCTCTCTCTCTCCATCTCTCTATCTCATCTGCCCCTACCCCAATCATGAATAACAGATTTTTTAAAATAAAAAATGTAAGTCAAAACATGTTATGTGTATAAATCTCAGGATTGGGAAAGACCTAGAATTAAACTGATAAAATGATGACTCTTTCCTTTACTCTCCTCTGCTCCCATTAAATGTGTCTGAAGATGAGTTGTTTGTTGTCATTCTGAAAAGAATATTCATATACTATTTATGTAATTAATTGCAAAAGGTTGTACTGTGTGGGTATATAAAGGTTTTTCACACGTTTTTCATGTAATCCTTGCTGCAACCATTGAAGAAGACATTTTTATCTTCACTTTAATATTATCTTCACTATTCCATAGATGATGCCAAGGGTCTTACACTCTTATAAAAAGGATAAAATATAAAAGGAACTCACTAAAAAGTAGTTCAACTCATGAATGGTTGAAACATAAAATTATCTCTGAGTTTCTTTGAAAGTAGGTAATTTTTATCATGTTGTAAATGAATGCTTAAAAGTGCCTTTTCTCAGTAAGGCAATTTCTTTATAATTTCCTTTACTTTATTAATGTGCTAAGCCTATCTTCTTGTCCTAAGTTTTAAACATGAACGTAACCGATGGTTGTCACATAATCATAATGTCATCAGTTCTGAACACATAGGACAAATAATGAAGATACAGTGTCATTTTGTTCATGTTTATAACTATGTGATTATCTGTATAAACAAAATCATAATTTCTATCTTTTAACAGTTGAAGAGCAATGTTCTTAACCTGGATAATCATATTTCTCAATATGTAAAGATATGTAATGAGCAGAAGGCAGAGGTATGTCTACTGTTTAAATTGTTAGGCTGATCTCCCTTAGTTCCTCTTTTATAAGATTCTGTAATCCTAACTGTCCCCATATTTAACATTTTCCTATTACAATTGAAATTTGATTTCTCCAGTTATTTTTCACAACTAGAAATTTTCCTGTGGCCATGTTAGAGACAAATAACTTGTATTTTAACTAGTATTTTCTTTCTATTAGATTTTAATGTTAAAAGAAAAGCTAAAAGCTTATGAAGAACAGAAAGCCTTTACTGATGAAAATGGCAAAGCAAAGTTAATGACTTCAAAGCCTGAGGAAAAAGAATTTGAAAGGTAAAAGTGACATTAAAAATCTCATTTTGAGGAATGTATTGTTTCATAATATAATCAGATATTTTATATTAATCATCATTTGTTATATGTCACACACTCAACTAACTGAATTCAGGAAATCACTGATGGCTTTTCATTTTGTACAGTTTGGAGATCAGATCATTTTAGTTATGATTTTATGGATGGGAAGGAGAACCAGGACTTAGGCAAAATGAATAGAAAATAAAGCTAATTATGTCATTTGTGAAGTTACATTTTTAGTTATATTTTTCTTCTCTGTTACCAGCATTCTGTAATTCATGTAAATTTGCTCTGTTTTGTTGACCATATATACCTCTAATAGCCCTCTTATGGTGTTTAAGTGGATAATTATGTAACTAGACATCTCTCAGTGAAATAAATTGATAGAGAATTGTGGTAGGTTCCAAATAAGCTTTCCAGCAGGTAAATAAAAACAAGCCAGTTAATAATTTAGTAGTCAAAAGTACTTTTTTCCCAAGCAGTTATCACAGTTTTCCAAAGTGACCCATTGGGACACTGAATCAGAAATGTTAAGCTTAGTAGGTTTAAAAATGCAGTAAGGAATTCCTGGATCAAACAAATTTTGGGAGTACACTTGTTCCTTGGTATCTTCCTGGAATTGGTTCCAGGAACCCCTGTGAATACCAAAATCTGTTGATGCTCAAATCCCTTATATAAAATGGTGCAGTATTTGCATATGACCTACACCTACCCTCCTGTATACAATTTAGTCATGTCTAGATTATTTATGTTGCCAAATACTAAGTAAATATTAAATAAATATTAAATATAATATAAATATTATATATTATATAAATATTATATAAATATTTGTTGTCAAATACTAAGTAAATATTATATAAATATTTGTTATACTTTATTATTTAGGGAATAATGACAGGGGAAGTCTGTATAGAAACAGAGGAGATAGTTTTGTGAATCTACAATTTATTGAATAGAGAGCTTATATACAGAAGGCCTGTGTCCTCCATACAGAGAAATAATCTGAGAAATTCCCAAAGTATAATCCACATGTTAAAGGCTCTGAGATGGGCCGGCGCCATGGCTCACTTGGCTAATCCTCTATCTGCAGCGCCAGCATCCCATATGGGCATAGGGTTCTAGTCCCGGTTGCTCCTCTTCCAGTCTAGCTCTCTGGGCCGGGGAAGGCAGTGGAGGATGGCCCAAGTGCTTGGGCACCTGCACCCACGTAAGAGACCAGGAAGAAGCAGCTGGCTCCTGGCTTTGGCCGTAGCGGCCATTTGGGGGGTGAACCAACGTAAGGAAGACCTTTCTCTCTGTCTCTCTCTCTCTCTCTCTCTATCTCTGTCAAATAAATAAATAAATACATAAATAAATAAATACATAAAAAACATGGGGGGAAAAAAGGCTCTAAGATACCCGTTCAGCTTTGATTATAGTGGAATTAAGTTAAACTTACTTGACGTTCATTCTCCAGTGCCAGTTGTCTCCTACTAGTATGAGAAACCAACCACATTTCATACTGTTTTGAAATTTATTGGAAGCGACTTGGTATCCATAAGGAAAATAGGAAGTTTCTGATTAGCTGTGGCTTTCAACCTCAATCCAACTCCACCGACTTTTCATAGTTGCACATGTGTATTGAAGTTTTACATAAAATGTAACATTTTGATTTGAAAAAAATATATATATTTTTCTGCCACAATGGACCCTTGGTGCTAAGATAACTCCTTATTTGTTTTTATATATGGCTTTGTTGATGATTTTTAGACCCATATTAATTACATCTGATCACTATAACAACTCCTTCAAATAATGGATATATTGTTTTGTCATAGAGAAGCTTAAGAAGGAGAACATTTTTCAAGTCTTATCCTTGTGTTTCCATACTTTGCTACTTTGTAGACATCATAAGTAGTAACTACCACAGTTATTTCTACCAATGACAAAAAAATCAGTTTTTTATGTGGGGTAAGATTGACATCTGTATTATTATTATTATTATTATTATTATTATAGTGTAAGAACTCTATTTAATTGGAAATTTTTCTAGCGTGTTCTTTGTTAATCCCCCTAATAATGCATTTCAAGTTAAATTGCTGTTATATTACTCTTGTGTTGTTTTCCTATCCCACCAATTGATTGTCTTTTGTAAAATAACCTAAGTAAAAATGATTTCTAGTTATTATTTATCCATATCAAGGAAAACTTTAAACTCTCATGCACTATGGTTGTTATTCCATTGTTAGTAAAATGTAGGAGTGGCCCTCATGCAACCGTATATCTCTGTTAATTCAGGTTTCCTAATAATTAAAAAGTCACCAGTTTCTGAAATTTGGAATAACATTTCCCATAGAATTGCTCAGCACTACTTAACTGGTTCTACTTTCCTATGAAAACCTTAAGATCAGTAAATTTTCATGGAGTAGATAACTTTGAATTATTGAGTCTCCCTTTGGTAAAGTAATTAAAGAGATGGCCCAAGCTATAAAATAAGAACTTATTTGGGAGCTAGCATTGGGGCCCAGTGGGTTAAGTTGCAGCCTGTAATACTGACGCACCATACAGGTGAAGGTTAGGGTCCTGGCTGCTTCACTTCTAATCCAGCTCCCTGCTAATGCACCTGGGAAAACAGTGAAGGATGGTCCAAGTGCTTGGGCCTTTGCTATCCACATGAGAGACCTGGATGAAGCTCCTAGCTCCTGGTTTCGGGCCTTGGTCATTGCAGCCATCTGGGGTGTGAACCAGCAGATGGAAGATCTCTCACACTCTTTCTAACTTTGCCTTTCAAATAAATGATCTTAAAAAAATGTATTGGATATTTTTCCTTCTCTCTACCTGACTTTCAACAAACAATAAAAACTTTAATTTTAACTGATGCTGCATGATAATTTACTTGTATTTATAAATAAATTAATGATAAAATTATGTACCCTATAACATTTGTCATTTTCCTTAAAAAGTAACTGAATCCTAAAAGAAATATATGAAATATTTTTCATTATATCAGTCACACTGTTGCATAGGGTTTTTTCAATAACATGGATTTTCAAAATGTCTTTTTCCATAAAACTCAAATAACCTTTTGATGAAGTTTAAGCAAGAACATAGAATATCTGGTCTTTATTAAAGCTACTTGGAAATATAATATTTAAAAGGAAGTCATAAACAAAATACAATTGTTTCTTATAAAAACTAATTATAATGCTTCATTTGTGGACTAGAAAAGGAAATTGTTTAGAATTTAACCCATTATTTATCACCTAAAAATATTAGTACACATTTTGGTTTTCTAGTAAACTTTAGTGTTTCAAATAATTAGAAAATAATTATTAGTAGTCTTTCCCCTAGGACTCTTTCTGGTTTTTTTTAAAATGATAATTTCTCACAAAGACCATTTGGTACTAATTCTCTTCCTTCCATCCTAATCTGTAAATGCCACCAAGTAAACAAAGTATGTCTGAACCACAAAATTAGAGTATTGGCAGATACTTAATTTTGTTCTTGAGCAAAAAATTACACCAAAACTAAGAAATTATATTTGAGTGTAACCTAAAGATAACTTATCAATTCATTTACTGGCATTCACGTAGGTGTAATATAATACAATGAAATCACATATTTCCTATGAAATATTTATCAGTTTGAAAAAACTGCAGTAAAGTCAATGTATTGTGGTTTATAGTCATTCCCCATAGAGTTTCATTAAGAACTAGTGACGTAAATTGGCAGTGGTTATACCACAGATCCTTACAAATATATCTAAAATTCTGGCCAAAGAACATTTATTTTTAAATGCATATATTTGATTTTATTCTAAAGACTTCACATTTAATTTTTCTTTGGAGTTTTTGTCTGTACACTCATGTAATTGTTTATACTGTTACTGTAGCTTAGAGCTAATATGTGATTCAAAAGTGTAAATATATGTTTATAAACTTAAAATATCACTATGACCAAAGTTCTGTTGACCCCTGGAAGGTACAGAACTTCAGTTTCCTTCCAGTGTTTTCACAGGAGTTAATGACATTTAAGTCTTTGGAGATCTGAATTATGCTATCAATTTTAATTCTCTAGATCTATGTTACCCTTTGGAGGAAATACACTATTACAGCTTTTCTAGGTTTACCACACTGTAAACTTGGATGTTTTTGGGTCCTGGCAGTGTCATTTGACTCTTAGCCAGACTGTAGGGGGTACCTAACCATATGTCATGTTTTCACTATAACAAATTTTGAAGCTAAAAACTGACTCTCATTTTCCCTAGGGGACCATAGAGGCACCATATGATTATAACTCCTACTGCTTATTTCTTCACAGTGAGCCAACACCAAAACACAGTGTCATGTTGCTAACGGGGCCTTGTTAATTGACATAGTACAGGTCCAAGTTATCATCCTTTTCCTATAAACAAAATATTTTTTTGCTAAGCAGTTGTATCATATGTAGATATTAAGTGTAGATATGACATATTACTACTGCCAGAGGCCTTTTGATACCTATATATTTCAATAACATCTTCCTCGGGGGAGACAAAAAGAATTCTAACATACTAGAAATTACATGAAAGCCCCTAAGTATTTCTGTAATGAGAAACAATCATTCTAACCTATTTGTTGTTTATCATTGAATAAAATTCTGTTAGTGATATGTACTTTGTGCACCTTTTAAAGAAATTATGTATGGTTTATCACAAAATTAGTAAAATTATGCAATGTGTTTTCTATAGATTTCATGAAATTCTGAACTGCTTGTTTCAAAATAGAGAAGAAATCAGACAAGAATATCTGAAATTGGAAATGTTGCTTAAAGAAAATGAACTTAAGTCATTCTATCAACAACAGTGTCATAAACAAATAGAAATGATGTGTTCTGAAGACAAAGTAGAAAAGGTATTTAACAATTTTGTGATTATATTTATAGAATGTAATACCATGAGGACTTTGGAGTTTTAATAGACGAGTTAGTTAGTCATCCATTTTCTACAAACACCAGGAAATTTTCTCTGGGGTTTATGGAGTTCTTTTTTTTTTTTATTTTAAAGATTTATTTATTTATTCGAAAGGCAGAGTTACAGAGAAGCAGAGAGAGAGAAAAGTGTTCCATCCACTGGTTCACTCCCCAGATGGCCACAATGGCCAGAGCTGGGCCGATCTGAAGGCAGGAGCCAGGAGCTTCTGCCAGGCCTCCCACATGGGTGCAGGGGCCTAAGGACTTGGGTCATCTTATACTGCTTTCCAGGCCATAACAGAGAGCTGGATCAGAAGTGGAGCAGCCGAGATTCAAACCAGCGCCCATTTGAGATGCCTACACTGCAGGCGGCGGCTTTACCCACTATGCCACAGCTCAGGCCCCTGTGGAGTTCTTAAAAGGAAGTTAACACTCAGAGAGAATTGGTTTCCAAAGGTGCAGCAGTAGTAGCAGTCCGGGAGCAGATGCAAGCATTAGTTTATAACTTATCATCAGATTGTCTTTTTCAAGGAAGAATACTGTTAGATACAGCTGAAGTGAGCTCCAAATGCAGCATAAAGAGATAGTATATGTGGATGGAATGGATTTGGCCTAGTGGTTAAATACTGATTGGGACACTTGTATTCCATATCTGAGTTTCTAGGTTAGAATTCTGGCTCTGTGCTTGATTCCAGTATCCTGCTAATATAAACCCTTGGAGTTAGCAGGTGATGGCTCTACTAGTTGGGTCACTGCCACTGACATGGGGAGGCCAGGATTAAGTTCCCAATTCCCAGCTTCAGCCTGGTCTAGCCCCTGGTATTTAGGGAGTAAACCAACAGATGGAAGCTCTGCCTTTTATTTTTATCTGTGTGTGTCTCTCTCGATCTCTTCCTCTCCTTACCTTTCAAACAAATAAATAGATTTTTAAAGATAGCATATGTAGACTAGGTATCATATAACAAACTGAAAATATGCATTCATCTGTTAGGCTTTCGAGGAGGAGATTGTGAGAAAGGACAATTGTGTAAAAAATTTATGGTTGAGAATTTTATAGGACCAATAAGATAAATTCAAGAAGCTTCATTCTGAGCAGTATAAAATAATTTTATAGCTAGACATGTGAAACTACAGATTGCAAATGATCAAAAAAATGAGCATTTTGAAAATACTAGATAATCATTCTCCCTAGTTTTGCTATTCATCAATGGTAAGTTTTGTCATATTTTATGTAATTTACAGAATGCTTTAACAAACTAGCATTTTACTTTTTTCTTAGCCTCTGAAATAGGTAAGATGTGATATACTAAAAAATAATCACAGGCATTCATTAATGGTATCATTGATACCGATTTATCAGAAGCTACTAAACTGTATTATGAAAATCAATAATTTGTTTACTGACTGTTTTTGTGTGCCTTGTCTTACTGAAAATTCCTTTCTAATTTTATTTATTTCAAATTTTACTTAAAATATCCCTCACATTCTTTTTTTTGCAGAATAAAAACTAAATTTTTATCTTTGAAACTTGCTACTATATATGCACTTTAATGTTAAAATGAAAATTTTCAGTTTAATTTGATAAATATAATGAGATGCAAATAACAGATTATCTCATAGGATTAATATAATACTTTGTTGTTTATATGTTTGCTAGATATAATTCTGAAATAATACCATATTATATATTTTAAGAGTTGTATATTTTGTTTTAGTTATTAGTACTTCTTATAGAGTAATGTTTAATGGGAATAGTAATTTCTCTTTCAGGTTTTATGTTGATATCTATTAAATATGGTTCAGGTATTTGAATCTGTAATTATCTAACTTTTTGACCAAAGGCAAGAAATGTAATCATGGGAATCTGATATTGAGTTAATATCACAATTTTAACAACAGTTACTATTTAACATGTTTCTATGCAAAGCCTTGTGCTAGACACAATGGAAAAGTATGAGACACTGTATTGCTTTCACTTATTTACATGCTAATTCAATAGTAAAAAATGATAAGGCACTATTAATTGTCATATGTAGGAGTATAATAGTAATAAGACCAGCTAATATTGTTGAGCAGTGCCAGGCAATTTTTTTTTTTTTTTAATTTATCTGAAAAAATGACAGGGAAGAGGCAGACATCTTTCATCCAGTGGTTCACTCCTGAAATGGCTGCAACAGGACTGGACCAAGCCAGAGTCAGGAGCCTGAAACTCCATCTGGGTCTCCCATGTGTGTGTCAGGGGCTAAAGTACTTAGCTTCTTTTGCTGCTTTCTCAGGTGTATCATCAGGGAGCTGAATGGGGAGCAGAAAAACCGAGACACGAATTGGCACTCAGATATGTGGTGCAAGCATCACAGACAGCAGCCCAACCTGCTGCACCACAACGCCAGCCCTAGACATTTTTCTATGTATAGATTTTTCTTTGTATAGATTAATTCATTTAGTATATATAACTATCCTATGAGATAGATCCAAAATTATTACCATCTATGAGCAAGAGGATTTAAAACTCAGTAAATTGTCTGGAGTTGCACCATTATTAAACTGTAGCTGTCTGATTTTACAGTGTGCATTCTTAATCACACTGCTGTACTATAAGTATAAATACTGTGGCTGCTCAGAAGAGAAAATAGTAGCTTTCAGTTGTGATGAAAAAGGGGTTCTTAGTGGAAGGACAAAATTTGCACTGCGCTTTGCATTAAAATACGATAGGAACACTGTGTTCAAGATAACTGACCAGAACAAGGCATATTTGTAGGACTATATCTATAGAAGAAAATTACTAGACTCAACACTTCCTACCAATTGATGTTGTGTTACACGTGGTAAAAGTCCATCTATTTCCATAACCTGTTCTTTCTGAACCTGAAAGAAGTCAGAGTTCACCACTACAAATGGATTGAGGTTGGAACAAAATGTAAGGCATATTTGCTGTATTAGAAATTATTGACAATAGATGGAAAGAGAGGCTAGTAGGACAGATTATAGAAATATTTGTTGCCAGAAATTTAGCATCTATTTTTGTAACCAAAAGGAAATCTTTGAAACCAAGTGGCATTATAAGAGCTCAGAAACCAAGTGATACTTTAAACATTTGTATATTCTTATTTAGTATAATTAATAACCTTGCCCTGTTTGATGACAAACTAATTTTTGAAGTTGTTATTTTAGTATTATTATTATTTTCACCCAATGAGTTTTGAATGTCTGGAATTATCAAGACATGGAGTAATGGAATGGGTTTGACTAGATTTCTTTAATGTTTTACTCTTTCCATCTTACTCTGTTTAGTGGTCTTTTTTCAACTCTTATAACTATTATAAGACTTGATAAGCAATGCAGATATAAACTTTGAAGTTATTATTAAGTTAAGCCATGGAGAAACAGAAAAACATCAGAAATTGAGTTGGGTTCTTGTTCTGTTTTTACACACTAGTGTCAAACTTCAGTTTTACCATTGTAGAACTAGGAATTATGTTTTCAATCTTTTGAAAAAGTAGCTATTCATTAAGAGTACTGAAAGAATCTCCTAACATTGATTCAGATATAAAAAGTAGAGAATTGACTCTGAGATTAGTATTAAAGTGAAGCTCCTGGGTAATTTTATGGTTACATAAAGATAATCTATAAAATTATTTTTAGAGTTTATCATAGCATCAGTTCTCTTTTACAAAGCAGCAGTAGCATGTAGAATGTCAGAATTATGTGTCTATTCTCTCTTAAGACATTAGTGGCATTCTGAGTATTTTGTTGATGAAATATATAAAGCATTTGAAACCTTAATGGGAAACATTTCACTTTAATGTCAGAATTTAATGTGTATATTTTAGAATATAGTCCCAAACATTTAACTTGCCATTTTAGAATAATGATTCCATAGGACTACCTGCAAGGGAAATGTCTCCATGGAGCATCATGAGGATACATCATATGCACCTAAAAAGTAAAAAAAGTCAATGCCAGTATTGTGGCATAGTGGGTAAAGCCACTGCCTACAACACCAGCAACCCATATGGACACTGGTTCATGTCCTAGCCACTCTGCCTCTGATCCAGCTCCCTCTAATGCCCTGGGGAAAGCAGCAGATGATGTCCCAAATGTTTGGCCCCCTGCCACCCACATGGGAGACATAAAGTTCCTGGTTCCTGGTCTCTGCCCGACCCACTGCTGAACATTGCATCCATCTGGGGAGTGAACCAGTGGATGGAAGATCTCTCTCTGTCTCTTCCTGTCTCCTCCCTTTCTCCCTCCCTCCCTCCCTCCCTCCTTCTTGTCCTCCTCCTCTCCTCCACCTCTCCTCCACCTCTCCTCCTCCTCCTTCTCTCTCTCTCTCTCTCACCCTGCCTTTCAAAAATAAGTAAATAAATCTTTTTTTTTTTTTTTTTTTTGACAGGCAGAGTGGACAGTGAGAGAGAGAGACAGAGAGAGAAAGGTCTTCCTTTGCCGTTGGTTCACCCTCCAATGGCCGCCGCTGCAGCCGGCGCACCGCGCTGATCCGATGGCAGGAGCCAGGATCCAGGTGCTTTTCCTGGTCTCCCATGGGGTGCAGGGCCCAAGCACCTGGGCCATCCTCCACTGCACTCCCTGGCCAGAGCAGAGAGCTGGCCTGGAAGAGGGGCAACCGGGACAGAATCCGGCGCCCCGACCGGGACTAGAACCCGGTGTGCCGGCGCCGCAAGGTGGAGGATTAGCCTATTGAGCCACGGCGCCGGCTTAAATAAATCTTTTTAAAAAATTACTCAAAAGTCAAATCCATACTTCCTGGGATTTTCGGTTAGGATTTTCTGGTATTAAATATTGTTGCCATGGGACCCACAGATCATATCCTACCCTGGTTTCTGGGAGTGCCTACGACATTTGTGAATGTTAAAGCAAAATAATATCAGTGGACTCTAAACTTCAAGTGTCAAGATCTCTTTCCACTTTATAAAAAAAATTATGTAGGACCTCAAAGAGCTCTTATTTATATGGATTCCATCTATCAATATTAATTATGTTAGAAATTAAAACTGAAATTCATAAAAATATATTTGTTCATTGGAAAATATCATTTCATAACATAGTTAACATTTTTATAAAAGTCACTAATTATATTTTCCTTTTTTTTTTTTAAGATTTATTTATTTATTTGAGAGGCAGAGTTACAGAGAGAGATCTTCCATCTGCTGGTTCAGTCCCCAAATGGCCACAATGGCCAGAGTTGAGCTGATTCGAAGGCAGGAGCCAGGAGCTTCTTCTAGTTCTCCCACATCAGCACAGAGGCCCTAGTACAAGGGCCCTCTTCCACTGCTTTCCCAGGCCATTAGCAGGGAGCTGGATCAGAGGTGTAGCAACCGGTACTCAAACCCACACCCTTATGGGATACAGGCACTGCAACTGTTTCTTTGACACCCTATTGAACTATTACACATCCTTTAACCTCTAGAAACCTTTATAATGTGTATGCAAGTAAGAATTAAAAAGGCTTAGTGTTATTATAAAAATAATTTGACATTGTGAATTCCGTCAAAGACTCTCAAGGATCCTTAGGATCCCTGTACCACACCTAGAGAATCTGTATTATAGCTATCTTTCTTACTCCTCTTCCTGACAAACTGATTGTTTTGAAGGGTTACTTGTTGTTTGTTTTATCTTCTTGACTACTCAGTTTCTTTGTTGAAGGTTTTTTATTAATGTCTTACCTTGTCAAGGTGCAATTGAGGTGTCATAATTAACTAGAGAAACCAGAGTAGTCAAGAACCTCTGTGAGAATGACAATACTCATCAACCATTTTCCCCTCATCTAATGGACTCCAGGCTGAAATGGAGTCTGCTTCTCCTTGGTCCTTATAATTTCCTTAAAAGGAATGTCAAGTAAAATTTTATGGCTGTCTAAGGCTTGGCTGTGACTTCTGTTAGCCACCTTTGCCTTGCATTAAATCTTTCATAAGTTCACATCCTCTATGTAGATGATAATGATAATATTTTTATTGTTGTATACCCCAAATGTCAATAGTACATCTTGCTTGAAAGTCAGAAAGAAATTAGAGTTTACAAAGAGAAGGAGGTCTCTGATCGGTTTCAATAGTTTTTGTTTTTGTTTTCATTCTCCACTTCAAAATTCAACTGTAGATGGTTCTATTCCATAGAAATCTATTATTTCAGGTGTAGCCATATCTAATAATTGTTTAATTCAGTGTCTATTGGCAGAGAGGCCAACCTTTATTGTCCCACAGATTCCATGATAATGTGTAAGATCCTAGGAGCTAGACACCCCAAAATTAGTTTTAATCTCAATTTGTACCTCTGTAAAACTCCAAAACTATTGAGGTTATCTGCATGGATCCTGAACCAACCATCAGGAAAGATACTGATAGGCACACTGATACAACTCTCTTTTCTGTCATTTGTATCAACCAATTTAAGGCCACATAGGCAAAACTTAGCAATACAACACAATTTCTTCACATCTTTCAAATTGAACCAATGACTAAAACAAGATATACATCTTTTTTGACTGTATTAAAGCAAATCATGGAATTTATCTGACCTTGTGCGAACTTTTCAATTGTAATATACTGAAAGAAATGTATTTTAGGGCAAAAGAAAGGAAAAGAGAAAAGGAAGTTACAGTCTTCAATTTGGCCTTTGTATTTCTTAAAACCATAAACTCTCAACATGTAATTTTATAAAAATGACTCACAATTCAATTTCCTATTTTCCTGCAAGCAGTGGGATTGTGTGATGTCAAGGGGAAAATAGCTTTAAATACAAAAGAATGGTTTAATTTCATAAGCTACGATAGCATACTTAAAAGAAAATGTACCACTTTACTAATATCACATCAAATATAGAAATTAGGTTGATTATTAGGGGCCAGTGCTGTGGTGCAGTAGGTTAATCCTCCACCGGCACCGACATCCCATATGGGCACCGGTTCTAGTCCCTGCTGCTGCTCTTCAAATCCCGCTCTCTGCCATGGAGAAGATGAATCAAGTCCTTGGGCCCCTGTACCCGCATTGCAGCCATTTGGAGAGTGAACCAATGGACAAAAGACCTTTCTCTCTGTCTCTCCTCACTGTAACTCTCTCAAATAAATAAATGAAATATTTTTAAAAAAAATTAGGTTGATTATTAAATGCATTATGTTTCAGGCCACTTGCAAAAGAGATCACAGACTTGCAATGTTGAAAACTCGTCGCTGCTACCTGGAGAAAAAGAAAGAAGAAGAATTGAAGCAATTTGATGAGAATACTAATTGGCTGCATCGTGTTGAAAATGAAATGAGACTCCTAGGTCAAAATGGTCATATTCCAAAGGTACTTGTATTTGTATGTTCAGATTTTTATTTAAGAACTTAGTTCTTTATCTTTCTTGTATTGAATAAGTGTCCTTCATAACACTATTGTCCAATTTCTCTGAGATTTCCCTGATCCTTTTACTGTTGTTAAATGAATGTATATCTCTTATGCTTTCTAATTACCTATTAGATTTGCTTTGTCCATACTTTCTTTTTTTTGTAATTTTTTTTTATTTTTATTTATTTATTTTTATTTTTGACAGGCAGAGTGTACAGTGAGAGAGAGAGAGAGACAGAGAGAAAGGTCTTCCTTTTGCCATTGGTTTACCCTCCAATGGCCGCCACCGCTGGCGCGCTGTGGCCGGCACATCGCGCTGATCCGAAGCCAGGAGCCAGGTGCTTTTCCTGGTCTCCCATGGGGCGCAGGGCCCAAGCACTTGGGCCATCCTCCACTGCACTCCCGGGCCACAGCAGAGAGCTGGCCTGGAAGAGGGGCAACCGGGACAGAACCTGGCACCCTGACCGGCACTAGAACCCGGTGTGCCGGTGCCGCAAGGTGGAGGATTAGCCTATTGAGCCACGGCGCTGGCCTGTCTATACTTTGAAAACAATAAAGTTACTTAAGGAATTGCATCGTTTTATGAAGTAGCTATTAAAATAGAGTAAATTCCATTTCAAACTACACTTGAGGCTTTTTCAAGTAGGTAATTTAAGTTTGTTTTAAATTTTTATATATATTGTGCAAAAGTGATTTTAAGTGTGGGCACCATTAGTAGTATTCTAAAGAAAACCAATTTAAAAGAGTGAGTGTGTGTGTATAACTGAAAATATTATACCTTAATTTGGCAAAAGTTTAAACTTCTAGTAAATGATGTATGATGATGCCTAATGGCTCTATTAGGTTAGAATTTTGTTCTACCACAAGATTTCAATAATCTGACTTCAGTGTCTTAACTAGTTTGGGCTGTATTTTGCTCCTTAAAAGTGTTGGAAGTATGCAGTTTGGTCTTGTTGGAGTACTTCCAAAAAGTGATCAAAGTCATCATTGTGCTTTTCATTTCATGATTTGTAACATTACTATTTCATTTCTAGTCTCAAATTTATACCCAGACCAGAAGAAAAGTAAAAGGGAAACTGTGTTTCTATCAGGAAAACAAGGACTTTCCAGAAATTCCTAACAGACTGTATGTTAGCTAAAATTAAGTCACATAGCTATCCTCAGGTAAAAAGGAGTGTAGAAAGGTTCCATTTTCTTTTACTGGATACATTATTATCCTGAACAAAATTGGAGTTCTACTAATAAGAAAGAAGTGGAAACTGAATATGGGATAAGCAACTGGTAGCAACTGTCACAAAGTAATTAATATTGATCCTGAAACCTTGCACATTAAAGAACGTCTTTACTTTTTTTTTTTTTTTTTTTTTTTTTTTTTTTTTTTTTTTTGACAAGCAGAGTTAGACAATGAGAGAGAGAGACAGAGAGAAAGGTCTTCCTTTTGCCATTGGTTCACACTCCAATGGCCACTGCTGCCGGCGCACTGCACCGATCTGAAGCCAAGAGCCAGGTGCTTCTCCTGGTCTCCCATGGGGTGTAGGGCCCAAGCACTTGGGCCATCCTCCACTGCACTCCCGGGCCACAGCAGAGAGCTGGCCTGGAAGAGGGGCAATCGGGACAGAATCCGGTGCCCCCCCCACCCCAGGACAGGATCCCAGGGTGATGGCACCACAGGCGGAGGGTTAGCCTAGTGAGCTGCAGCACCAGCCCAATTTTTTTTCTTAGAGGAGGATGATTATGAGTTGGCCCTGGAATGCATACAAGATTTTAAACTCCAAAGTCTTACATTAATGGTACAAAGAATTTATGAACTTAATCCAATTATGGTATTTAGAGGTGAGGCCTTAGGGAAGTGCTTAAGATTGGTTTAGGTCTTTAAAGTGGAGCCCTCATGACTGAATCCTGGTGGATTCATAGCAAGACAGGCTATAGATTGTTCAGATTTAGACATTCTGGATCCCTATCTTTTGCCGTGAGATTCTCTGCACCACACCAGAATTCTGCCAGTGAGAAGGCTATCACTAGGTGGGGGCCCTTAGACCTTGCGCTTCTGGAACTGTAAACCAAAATAATCCTCTTTTTTTTTCTTTTTTTAATGAAGTTAGCCTGCCTTAGATATTTCTTGAGAGTAATGAAAAGCTGACTAATACTGAGGAGTATCTAAGTCTGTACTTTGATGATGCTCTTCTGAAATTCACTGTTCTCTATGAGCTAGTTGATATCTTTCTAAGGTCTTAAAATATCTTGAAGAGTGCCACACTAAAATAGAGGTGAAAGAAAATATGAAGTATTCAGTAACAAACTTTAAAACTCAAAATTTTTTTAATACTACCTAATGCCTCATAACCAGGGGGATGTATTCTGTGATTGACTAGCAGTGACTGTAAATGGTCATTAAGCATTAAAACTCAGACATACAGAAGACTTAAGTTACATGAAGCTTTTCCATTAACCAATGTTATAACTATCTACTTTAGGGACCAGTGTTGTGGTGCAGCAATGCCACTTGCAATACTGACATCCCGTTTCAGAGTGCCAGTTCAAGCCCTGGTCCATATCATCATGCCAGTTTGAATCCCAGGTGCTCTACTTCTGAACCAGCTCTGTGCTAAAGTGCCTGGGAAGGCAGCAGAAGGTAGACCAAGTGCTTGGACCCCTGCCACCCACTTGAGAGGCCAGATAGATCTTCAGGTTCCTGAAACTTTTGTACCATTTGGGGGTTAAATCAGCAGATGGAAGATTTTTCTCCCTTCCTCTCTTTGTCACTCTGCCTTTCAAATAACTAAATCTTAAAGGGGGGGGGGGGGGCAGGACATCTACTTTAGAGGGATAATAAAAAACTTTAAAATGCTGTATCCATCTCAAGATAATATAATGAGTAATCAAAGGAGTAATCAAAAATGTTGGAGTTGTCTAGGCTTAAAAAAGGTAACTTCAGAAATTTCACATTACGTATTCGTTATCTAAAACAATGGAGACTCTTCATTGACTACTGTCATCTCCATGAGTGTACCTGTAAAAGAACCAAAACCATGTTCTGCATAAAAAGTATTTGAAGAAAGTAGCTGATAATCCTGACCGCTTGAATATTTCTCATTCAGTGCACTGGAGCTGATTCTCTTAAGTGTTCTATGTTGACAGTACTTTTTGATTTTTTTTATTATTTGTATATCTAAAGAAGTGCTTTTGAGATTATCATTTTGTAAGCTAATAAAATTATAAGTATTTTGGTTAAAGGTAATCTTTGACCTTATTTAATAATGACTACTATATTACTAATGCATGACTGATTATTTAGCACTTTATTGGTCAAAAACTTTCTTAAGAGGAGTCTAAAAGAATTTTTTGTGTGTGGTAAAATATAACATAAAATTTACCATTTTTAGATTGACATTTCAGTGACATTACATTCATTTAAAAAACTTACATATATAAAATATGATTTTAAAAGTTATCAATATTATTTTGGTTATTTTAATGCATTTAAATTGTTTCAGTGTGGTCAAACCTAATTTTTCTAATTGTCTTCTAGAACTCAAGTGGAAATTTTGCACATTTAAATGTGAACCTAAAATTGATTTTAAATTCTGTGTTTTTTTTTTTGTTTTTTTTTTGTTTTGTTTTTTTTTTTTTTTACAGGCAGAGTGGACAGTGAGAAAGAGAGAGACAGAGAGAAAGGTCTTCCTTTGTAATTGGTTCACCCTCCAGTGGCCGCCGCGGCCTGCGCACCGTGCTGATCCAAAAGCAGGAACCAGGTGCTTCTCCTGGTCTCCCAAGGGGTGCAGGGCCCAAGCACTTGGGCCATCCTCCATCCTCCACTGCACTCCCGGGCCACAGCAGAGAGCTGGCCTGGAAGAGGGGCAACCAGGACAGAACCTGGCGCCCCGACCGGGACTAGAACCCCTGGTTCCGGCGCCGCAGGCGGAGGATTAGCCTAGTGAGCCGCGCACCGGCCTTAAGTTCTGTTTTTTTTTTTAATACATTGGGAAGTATCACTATGTTCCGAACATTGTATTTATGAAATTCTTGAAGTTTATATCCCTTAAATAAAAGGTTTCTGGTTAAAAAAAAATCTGGGCCAGCAGCCATTGAGGGGTGAACCAGCGGAAAAGGAAGACCTTTCTCTCTGTCTCTCTCTCTCTCACTGTCCACTCTGGCTGTCAAAAGAAAACTGAAAATATTTAAAATTGAAATTGTTTCCATGTCTACTACCTAAGTCCCACCCTAGTTTTCTTTTTTCTCTATATTGCACAGCTGAATTAACTAGTTATTAAGTTGATGAAGGGACTATATTCAGGATCACACAACACTAGACTAACTACTTTTGACTTCTTATTGATTCTGTTTTCTCTACACTCTCCATCATTATCTACTTTTTATGCTTTTAAATCTATCCCCATCTATCATTAAATCCAACTACACTATTTCAGATTCCAACTACACTATTTCCAACCCCCTATTTCTGGGCAGCTAATTTTTACTTTCTGCTTCCATTCATGTTTTGCTGCAATTCATTCTCTATACTACAGCCAGAATGAGGTTTTAAAGAGTAATCCTGATCATATGATTCTTCAATACCCTCTCCCTACTATATACTGTGCATTATGATTTACCAGGCATAGCATGGTCTGGCACCTGACTAACTAACTAACTCTCAAGTTTTACACTTGATCTTAGGCAAAAGGCCAAGAAGTGATGCTTCTTAAGTTTTATATGTCACCTCTCCATGTAGCCTGCACTTCAGCCATTAATAGTGCCTACTTGTAGTTTTCAGAATTAGATCGTGCTCTTTCAGTCAGATTCAATCATTAGTGTGTCGTGACATAAAAATAAGACTCAAATTGTAAACTTGCTTTTCCAAAGATGAAAAGCTTACCATGACTCATTAACTAATATAATCATACCGCTGAATTTTTTTGAGAGATTTATTTATTTTTATTTTAATGTCAGAGTTACACTGAGAGAGGAGAGGCAGAGAGAGAGGGAGAGGTCTTCCATCCTCTAGTTCACTCCCAAAATGGCCACAATGGCCAGAGCTGCACTGATCCGAAGCCAGGAGTGAGGAGTTTCTTCACAGTCTCCCACGCGGGTGCAGGGGCCCAAGGACTTGGGCCATCTTCTGCTGCTTTCCCAGGCCATAGCAGAGAGCTGGATCGGAAGTAGAGCAGCCGGGACTCGAATTGGTGCCCATGTGGGATGCTGGCACTGCAGGCGGCAGCTTTACCCGCTGTGTCACTGTGCCAGCTCCCACAGCTGAATCTTTTTTCTATGAAAGAATAATTCAAGGAGATAAAAGAATAAGATTATCAGAAACTGTATATAAAGGAAGAATTTTGTATGTAGTATAAATGGAATATTTGGCAAAGATGTTCACACTATATCACTCAATTTTCTAACTGGAAAGCACTATCTTCATCTAGTAAACTGATATCCATAAACGCCATATATTTGACTTAAGATGGCTTTTGTTTCAAGGCTAACAATAAAATCACATGACTTATAGGCCAGTGCTCTAAGCATATAATCCTGACTCCATAAAGACTTTTATTTTTCCAAATGCTTGCTATATTTCTTGGAATATAGTCATGAATTATGTAAATAACCTTTAACTTCAATATATCAGACAAATAGAGTGACATTATTTCTCTCTTACATTTTCTACCATGGCATAGGAAGTGTTGAAAAGAAAGAAAAAGCTACTTTCACCTTTTAGAGACTTAGTAACCAACTGTGAATTGGGAAGGCTTTTTAGAAAGCTAAAATGCATTATACTTTTGAGGAAGTTTCCGGTCATAACTCCGCCTGATAAGCATTGCTGTCTTGTCTGTTCAAAATATCCAGAAAACTTCCATCCTTTTCATTATACTCACTGATATTCTGAGAATGTTGTCGGAATATCATTCATACTTTAGTGTACTCACTTAGCTGATATTTCCTGTGCTTAGTTTAGTACACCAAATTTGAGGAAAGACAAGTAATTTTAGGTAATATAGTAGAGGGCCCCTGACCCTAGGCAGGTGCTGATTAGGAATATTGGAACCCTTAAGAGGCTTGTTCATATTTTGGCCAACAACAAAGCTTACTTATGCCAAGAGTGGTTGTGGACAAAACATTTTCATAATTAAATATATAAATAAATGAAAATATTACTGATCAATGCCATGAGAATATTGGAAGTTGAGTGGACAGTTCCATCTTTAAATACATTTCTTTAAATACATTGCTACCCTGAGGAAGCAGCATTTAAGTAAAAACTGATCATCCTCATGTATTTTCACAAAATAATGAACTAATAGGATTGACCAAAAAACTCTCATCTTCAGAAATCCTACCTTATTTCTGAGGAAATCTGGTACCTTTTACTGCTTATAAATTATAGACCATCTCTACAAGAATTTGCTTCTAAACATCATTTGATAACCTAAAATAATTGAAACTATTCACTATATAAAATAAGCTTTATTGAAATTAAGTTTAATATTTTTAAAAGTCTCTGAAATATATTTTCTTTATTTTCCCAGGAACTCAGTAAAGATTTTCATTGCCATCATCTGCACCTCCAGAACAAGGATTTGAAAGCACAAATTAGACATATGATGGATCTAGCCTGTCTTCAAGAACAACACCACAGACAGACTGAGGCGTATGTTTATGGATTTACCTATTCTACAAATTTACCACTATAGACCTAAAGTACTTGAAGCATAGGAGGCCAGTTATCCTTTGCTAAAAAGCTAAGTTTTTTATCTGATATAAATACATCATTTCTAAGTGTTTGCTAGCATCAGAAAACATGCAAAGTTAGAAAACATGCAAAATTGACAGAGTATAAAAGATATGATTCTTCCCTTCCAGCTAACTTTTTTATTCTTTTTATTTAAAAAAATTATTTTTTTATTTGAGGGGCAGAGTTACAGAGAGAGAGAAGAGAGAGGCAGAGAGAGGGAGGTCTTCCATCCCCTGGATCACTTCAGAGCTGGGCCAATCCGAAGACAGGAGCCAGGAGCTTCTTCCTGGTCTCCCATGCAGGTGCAGAGGCCCAAGCACTTGGGCCATCTTCTACTGCTTTCCCAGGCCATAGCAGAGAGCTGGATCAGAAGTGGAACAGCCGAGACTCGAATCAGCGCCCATATGGGATGTCAGCGCTGCAGGTGGAGGCTTAGCCTACTGCACCATGGCGCTGGCCCTAGCTTTTTATACTTTAAGATGTATTTGTTTGTGTGAAAGAGTTACAGGGAAAGAGAGAGACAGAGAGATCTTCCATCTGCTGATTCACTCCCCAGATAGCCTCAACGGCCAGGGCCATGCAAAACCCAGGAACCAGGAGCTTCTTCCAGGTCTCTCCCAAAAGCATGGTAGGGGCCAAACAATTGGGCCATCTTCTGCTGCTTTACTTTCATAATCAAAAGAAGTCTGCATTCATTTCCATCCTCTAGTCATCCATTTAGCTCTTATTAACAATTTACTATTAACACCAACTGAATTTTTAGTAGGCAATTGTTAATTATTCCTAATTCAGAATGATTTTTTGCTGTCATTAAAATGCAGTTACTAAACATCAGATTTATGTGAACCCTTTTATACTGTCTCTACTAGATCAGTGGTAACATGTTAGTCATTTATTTGAAAAAAATAGTAAAAAAATATTGATCAACATAATCCATATTAATTATTTAAATTCAATGAGCCTTAAAGTTCTTGTATGTGAATTAGATTGCAATGTGTTCCATTTAAAGGTTTTGAAACTGTTAAACAATATAAAAATAAGTAATGCTAAAAGTACCTTTCTTTGCATTCTTAAAACCATTCCTAGTTTCAGTGATTCACTCTGGGGATTCACAGACTCATCATACAGCTGTTCTCAATGACTATGATTTTTTACATCAGAAAGATGCAAACCAAAATCACTAAAGGGAAAAGGCTCATGGGCGATTGGGAGGCTACCAGATAAAAGTTTCTAGAATTCTTCCAGTGGGGTCACACAGAATCTGCTTAAATCCTCCAGCAAAAAGTTGTGATAATGCATATGAAATGTTGTCTATTTTGAAAGACTCAGTGTCCTGGATTTTTACTGGTAACTGGTCACATAGGCACCCTCTGCCTAGCATGCACCAGAGATGGGAAGCAAGTGTTCAGTATAAATCACACTTCTGTCATATCCATTCTGAAAATGATGAGAGCTCTCCCAAAATCCAAGTTTCAAATACCAGCCAAGGCCAACTTTGCAACCAAGCCTTTCTTGGCCTTCCCAGCCATACAGTGTTAACTCTTGTTATCAGTATAGTTGGTCAATAAATAACTGCTTTATTGACTTTTTAATTAGTAACTGTTCCCTATGTTTGTTGCCTACTTGACTTAAATGTACTACTCTTAGAAACCCTCACCATAAAGAAATTCAAAAATAATTTGTACTGCTATCTAAATGCTTAATGCTCCTAGTTATCAGATGGTTATTTCATAATGTGTTCAATTTAATGCCTGATTATTCTTTTTTCACTGCCCTATCAATACTTCAAATGATTCTATTTTCCTAGATGTTATGGATCAACTGAAACATCATCTATTGACTGCCACAGATTTCTGACTGAATCATTTCAAGATCACTTATATTATTTGCCAACTTTTACAAGTTAGGAAACGTTGGTTGAATGCATAAATTTATAACTGGTTAGCTGTGATATTTTACCAGTAAATAGGATACATTCAATGTAGCTGATTGTTGAAGATAGGAAAGATTTTGGGTCAGAACCACGAATCTAATGCCCTATCAATTCTAATATCCACCTTCCTTGTCCACAACTTTTCTCCCTGAATCCCCTTTAAATTCTATTCTGAAAGCCATTGCTTTGGGTAATTTATCTTTTTTTTTTTTTTTTTTTTTTTTTTTTTTTTTTTTTTTTTTTTGACAGGCAGAGTGGATAGTGAGAGAGAGAAACAGAGAGAAAGGTTTTCCTTTTGCCGTTGGTTCACCCTCCAATGGCCGCCACAGCTGGCGCGCTGCGGCCGGCGCACCGCGCTGATCCGATGGCAGGAGCCAGATGCTTCTCCTGGTCTCCCATGGCGTGCAGGGCCCAAGCACTTGGGCCATCCTCCACTGCACTCCCGGGCTGCAGCAGAGAGCTGGCCTGGAAGAGGGGCAACCGGGAAAGAATCTGGCGCCCTGACCGGGACTAGAACCCAGTGTGCCGGCGCCGCGAGGTGGAGGATTAGCCTATTGAGCCGTGGCGCTGGCTGGGTAATTTATCTTAAAAATGAGTTGGGATTTCTTCTTTTGTGATGAGTTATTGTATATGTGTGTGTATATTATATACCAAAAATGAGCCTATTCATTTGACATAGTGTATTTTTCATTTGAATCCATAATTATTAGTAACAGTAGCAATATGTGTGGTTTGTAAATCATGTTTTGCAAAAGCTTTTTTTATGTATTTAACTCATTTAACCCTCAAAGCAATCTGTGATATAAGTAATGGCTTTTTAAATTTTTATTTTATTGGAAAGAGAAAAAGTTTTCCCCAAATGACTATAACAGCTCGGGCTGGGCCAGCCTGAAACTAGGAGCCAAGAACCCAATCTAGGTATACCAGATGGGTAGCTGGTTCCCAATATTTGATCCATCACCTGCTGCTTTCCACAGTACACATTAATAGGAAGCTGGATGAGCCGGCGCCGTGGCTCAATAGGCTAATCCTCCACCTTGCGGCGCCGGCACACCGGGTTCTAGTCCCGGTCGGGGCGCCGGATTCTGTCCCGGTTGCCCCTCTTCCAGGCCAGCTCTCTGCTATGGCCAGGGAGTGCAGTGGAGGATGGCCCAGGTGCTTGGGCCCTGCACCCCATGGGAGACCAGGAAAAAGCACCTGGCTCCTGGCTCCTGCCAGGATCAGCGCGGTGCGCCGGCTGCAGCGGCGGCCATTGGAGGGTGAACCAACGGCAAAGGAAGACCTTTCTCTCTCTGTCTCTCTCTCTCACTGTCCACTCTGCCTGTCAAAAAAAAAAAAAAAAAAAAAAAAAAATAGGAAGCTGGAACTAAGAGCCAGACTCAAACTTAGGCAATCTCATATGGGATGTACACATTCCAAATAATGTTTTAACTATTGGCAAATGCCCACAGGCTATCTAGTTGTCCCTTACTTTAATTTATGTTTGTATATTTGTATGTTTGCAAGTTTAACTTCCTTTCATGGCTGCAACAGTTCCCTGTCCAGAACTGTATCTGAAAGTCCAGAACTCAATCCACATATCCCATGTGGGTGATTGGAACCAAGTCACTTTGATTATTACCTCTGCCTCTCAGCATATAGGAAAGTTATAGGATACAGGAAGCTGTAGTCAGGAGCAGAGCCTGTATCCATACCAGGTACTAGTCCAATATGGAACATATATGTCTTAACCCTTAGGATAAATTTATGCCCACCCCAAGCCTACCAGCTTAGAGGAACAAGTTTAGTTTATGCTTTGTCCAAGGTTAAGTAGGAGTGACATGAAGACTATCTGAGACTTGTAATTCCTATCCAAGATTGTTTGCACTCTTTATGTAATGTACTAAGAATATGTTGACGTATTTGATTGAAATATCATTCTAAAAGAAAAGATAAATGGAATAATGTCAATAATATATTGATACTTTGGGTGTTACATAAAAGAACCATAGTATTTAAAATTTAGTATTTATCTCTCCTGTTTTTTTCTCCTTCTGCATATAGAGTTTTGAATGCTTTACTTCCAGCCCTAAGAAAACAGTATTGCACTTTAAAAGAAGCTGGTCTATCAAATGCTGCTTTTGAATCTGACTTTAAAGAAATTGAACATTTGGTGGAGAGGAAAAAAGTGGTGGTCTGGGCAGACCAAACTGCTGAACATCCAAAGCAAAATGACCTACCAGGGATTTCTGTTCTTATGACCTTTCCGCAGCTTGGACCAATTCAGTCTATCCCTTGTTGTAAGTACAACTTTTATTTTATAAAGTAAATAGTAACATTAGTCCTAAAGAGATCTTTATGTATCCATCTACAGAAAAGTTAATTTTTTTAAAGGCTTGGCTATTTTATGAGAACAGGAAAATTAACTTCAAAATTATTTGTTAACCAGTCTTTTCCAAATATCTTAGAACAAGTTTGCTTTGGTGTTCAAAATAACTGTAGTAATAAAACCTATTTATTAGAATTTTGCTCTTTTTCTGCTGACAGATCACTTTGTATCTCTCCATCCCCATCTCTCTCTTTGTCTCTCTCATAAAAGTATTCACTGGACATTTTAATTGCATAGCTAATATATAATCATGGTTGAAAAAAATTAGCATAAAATTCAGATGATACAAGAAATTGAATGTTCTTCTGTTCTTCCTATAATCCCAATCTGATATCACATCTGAAAGATAAATGCTATTAATAGTTTGGTTATCCTTTCAGTGTGTGGGGGAGGAGGTATTTCTGTATCACGAAAAAATTTTGGATACTCTATTTTTTTTAGGTTTTTACATGAATGGTAGCATATTATACATACTGGTCTGCAACAATTTTTGTTTAATTTATTAGGAACATTTTAGAGTACATAAATGAAGAATCTTAATTCATTGTTTGAACTTTTAAAAATTCAGAGAAGTACCATGAATGACTTAACCACTGTTCTGTTAGTAAGCACTGCATCTGAGAACCTGCTTGTTATATGCTCCTAGGTTCCTAGAATAGGTTCCTAGAAGCTGATTTTCTGAGATTAAAGGACAGATAAGACCTTATTCTATGTGAAAGCAAATGAGTTTTCTCCTGCTTGGGCTGGACAAGACCAATTGAGCATCATAATAAAGAATGTCAAAGATCTTCAAAAAAATTTGGCCACAAAAATCTACAGACTTTCTGGGGGAAGTTGACGTTGACTGTATTGTGCCTGATATATTTTTTAAAGATTCATTAATTTATTTATTTGAAGGGCAGATCAGAAAGAGAGATCATCCATTCACTGTTTCAGACCCCAAATGATCACAACAGCCAGGATTGGCCCAGGCCAAAGTTAAGAACCCAGAACTCCATCCAGCTCTCCCATAAGGATAACAGGGGCCCAGAGACTTGAGCCATTATCCACTGCCTTCCCAAACACATTAGTAGGACACTGAATCAGAAGCAGACACACTGATACTTGAATCGGCACTCCAGCAAGTATCACCTTAACTTGCTACACCACAATACCGGCCCCTGTGCCTAATATTTGTGAGTTCACAGACTATCTAGGAACAGATTGAAAGGTGTGCAGAAGCTTCCCATCCTTGAGATGGAAGAATAAGAAGACTCAGAAACAAATTTCACCTTTGTCTCTTCTACAGGATAGTCTTAGCACCAGCTAAGACCAGCTCTTAGTGGAGTCTACTTTACCATTCTCTTCCACCACTCATTATATCAGTACCACATGTGAATTACCTGTAATGAGTCTTCAATCCTTTTTTTACCATCTTTTAAATAGAGAAAAATTGCACAGAGAAAATATATCCAACAAAAAAATGCCAGCAGAGAAAATACGAATTGTGCATGAACCTAATGTGAGGAAAATATCTAAAAGCAGGGACTGTAATGAAATAATTGATGATCCAAATAACGACCCTTAATATTGGGGTGAAGAGCTAATTCAGGATATTAAGGTTGTAATGGTTAGCAATATGCCCTCCTCTGTTATCCATGTAATAAGTAGACTATATATCTAAATGCATATCTATATACTAAGAATGTGTAATAAAATATGAATTGTAAAATAAAGTGAAGGTATATCAGACAAATCACCAAAAAAAGAAAGAAGAATGAAGGAAAATTTCTGTGATGGAATAATTTAATTTTAAAAATATTAACAGGATAAAGAAAGATACTAGATAATGAAAAAAGCACATTTCAATAAATTAATCATAAATTTGCACTCACAAATGTATACCACCTAAATATGTAGACCAATAATTTTTACAGATACCAAGAACAAGCAAAATAGATGATTATGATCAGTTTCAGTATTCCCTCTTTAAGAATTTAAGTAATCTTGGCCAGCGCCGCGGGTCACTAGGCTAACCCTCCACCTGCAGTGCCAGCACCCCGGCTTCTAGTCCCGGTCGGGGCGCCGGATTCTGTCTCGGTTGCTCCTCTTCCAGTCCAGCTCAATGCTGTGGCCCAGGAGTGCAGTGGAGGATGGCCCAGGTCCTTGGGCCCTGCACCCGCATGGGAGACCAGGAGGAAGCAGCTGGCTCCTGGTTTCGGATGGGCGCAGCACGCCGGCTGCGACGTGCCAACCGTAGCTGCCACTTGGGGGGTGAACCAAAGGAAAATGGAAGACCTTTTCTCTGTCTCTCTCTGCCTGTCCAAAAAATAATAAATAAATAGATAGATAGATAGATAGATAGATAGAATTTAAGTAATCTGGGGCCAGTATTGTGGCATAGTGGATAAGACCTTCCCCCGTGATGCCGGCATCCCAACTGGGCACTGGTTCCATACTTGGCTGCTGCTCTTCCGTTCCAGCTCCCTGCTAATGTGCCTGGGAAAGCAGCAGAGGATGGCCCAAAAACTTAGGTCCCTATACCCTTGTGGGAGAAGAAGCTCCTGGATCCTGACTTCAGACTGGCCCAGCTCTGGCCATTGTAACCATCTGGGGAGTGAACCAGCGATTCAAAGATATCTCTCTCTCTCTCTCTCTCTCTCTCTCTTTCTGTGTTTCTCCCTCTGTTTCTTCTGTAACTGTGCCTTTCAATTAAATAAATAAATCTCAAAAAAAAAAAAAAAGAATTGGAGTAATCTAATAGGAAACACTGAATTTAAACATTATATTTAAGCTTTGTTTAATAGATATACAAGAAACATCTACATTTAGTATAACTATTGAAGAAATCATTTTATCATGTCATGCCGAAGAGTCATCTCATTAATCTTTTCTGGAATTTGTTGAAGCTTTCAGTTCTATAGATTCAGGTTTTTGTTGAACTTAGAAAATGGTCTTTCATTATTTTTTTAATTATACTTATCCCATGATCATCTCTTTTATTCTTCCTCTAGAGGTTTTTATAAAGTACATATTTTATTTAGAATGTAACAAAATTAGAAGTAAGTAACTAAAAGGTGATAGGCGGGTGTTTGGTACAAAGGCTTAAGACACCACCTGGGACGCCTGTACCCCATACTCAAGAGCCTGGTCCCAGTCCCAGCTGTTCTGCTTCCTGTCCAGTTTCCTGCCAATACGCATCCTACGAGGAAGCAGACGATGGCTCTAATACATGAATTGCTGCCACCCTTGTGGAAGGCCCAGGTGGCCTTCTGAGTTCCTGGCTTGCTTCTACCCTAGTATTGCTGTTGCTGATATTTGGGGGAGCGATCCAGTGGATGAAATAAGTATATAAAAAACTGGGAGTCACTGGTATTGTGTTGCAGCAATTTTAGCTGCCACAGGCATCCTATATTAGAGTGCTGGTTCAAATCCACTTCTGATCCAGCTCCCTGTCACACATGTGGGTGAACTGAATTCAGACTTTGTGACTGCTGACCTTGGCTTGGCCAGGCTCCAGCTGTGGCACCATTTAAGGATCACACCAGCAGGTAGAAGATCTCTTTCTCTCTCTCTTTCAAATAAATAAATAAATTTTAAAACAAAAACAAAAGAAAATAATTCTTTAAGGTGACCAAAATCTTAATGGATTCAAAATTATCAACAATACTGGGAATTCCATAGAAAAGCAAAATCCAAAGTATAATTATAAATTATATGGAAATAATAAAAAGCACTAAATCTGTGCTCAAAGCAGAAAATTTTAGCTAAGAATTTGTTTTAAATAACATGACCTCTCAAGACCTAAGAAAAACAGTGTAATAGAAGCTAGGAAGAATAAAGGTAATGGTAGAAAATCATGACACAAAAATTTAAAAATTGAAGGGGGGGAAAAATAAATAAATCCAAAAGCTGATCGTTTGCAAGCAGAAAAAAGAAAGAAAAACAACATCAAATATTTTCTCAGTCTATTTAAGGAAAAGTAGACATAGCATATATTAAAAATTAGAAAAGACATAGAAGTATTACCAGAGTGAAATTTAAAATCTAAAAGATAATACCAAAAGTAACCCCAAGAGAAGATGTGACCTGGGGTAGTTTTCCTTATGGCTTTCAAATTTTTTATGTCTTTCTTGGAAAAATCTTTCCTGCCATAATGTGAAAATACCTGCTCATGTTTCTTTAAGATTTTTAGTAGTACTTTGCTTTTTCTGACTTCATCCGCAATACTAATTTAGTGTTTAATTGTGTCCATTCTATCATTTAGCCCTTCTGTTTAATTTTTTATTCTTATTTTCCTTTTTTTTTTTTTTTTTTTTTTTAGTTTTTGTGCTTGTTTCTTGTTTTGAATAGAAACTTCTTGAGTTATTTTAATAAAATACAATATATGGGGATGGTAGCTGAATTTCTTTTTAACTTTTCTCTTTGTTCATTATGCCTCTTGCCTCTGTATTCTTTTCTTTCAAGCTTTTGGTTTTTTTTGAGTGTTGAAACTTCATTGTCAAACATATTTAATGTGATTAAGACTAGGATGATTGTGATCGGTTTCTCTTTGGGCTTTCTCAGTGATAGAGTATTTCTGTTTCTTCATCTGATCGTTTTCCTGAATGAAAAGATTGTTTAAAGCTTTAGATAAGTAAATGGGTCATATCAATCTCCAGGGCCCACACAGGTAGGCAAACAGGCAATCCTTCATATTTGCACAAGTAAGATCACACTGTCCTCTAAGGATATATAGTGCTTTAGAGTTTCACTTCTGGTCTCAACTGCTATCCTGTGCCACTCCCTTACCGCCAAGCTTTCATTTTTCTGGAAGTCTGGATCTTCCCAAGGTTCTGCTCCACTTTTTTCTCTTTCCAGTGCTATTCCTGGGATATCCCCACTATATTTAGAGAGTTTTAACTCAGATTACATGGAAAATTCATGGAAAATACACATTATCTTCTAGTTCCATTTTTCTATAAACTTGTTAAACATGACAGTCATAGTTGAGCAATTAATGTGTTAATTATCAATAAGTTACCTCTTTGCCTGTTTCCCATTACAATTGGATTTTATTTCATTGTGTAAAAGTTTTATATTGATGCTATAACAAACACAAATGTACCAATTGAAAATAACAATGATTTATACTCTCACAGTTCTGTGGGTCAGAAGTCCAGCAAGTTCAACTGGTTACTCAAGAGTTTCACAGTGCCAAAATCAAGGTGTCAACCAATCTGGAGCTTCTGGGGGAGAGTGTGCTTCTTTGCTCATTTTGGTTAAAAGCAGAATTCAGTTTCATGTGACTGCTTTAGGGCTGAGGTCCCTGTTTGCTTACTGGCTCTGGCCAAAGGTCATTTTCAGTTTCTAGAGGTCAGCCATATTTCTTAGCTGATGACCTACTTCATCTTACCCACCAAAAACAGTCAAAGCCTTTTCTTCTTTTGTCTCCAGTTAGAGAAATTCTCAGCATTTAAAAAGAGTTCTTAAGATTAGATTGTATTGGACCCACCAGATAATCCAACAAATCTCCCTGTTTTAAATAGCATAATTTCAATTACATCAGCAAAATCTCTTTGCCAGGTAATATAACATACCCACAGGATCCAGAGCCAGGCATGGACATCTTTGGGAGGACCATTTTGCCTATCACACATTTCTCCTTGTGGTTCTGTCAGTATTTACTTTATATAATCTGTATTTTGAGGTTTTATTACATTCATTATTTGGAGATTTTATTACATTCATTTATTACACTCATTATCTTGAGATTTTATTACATTCATATAGTTCATAAATGTCACTTCTTTTATTATTATAAATAAATTTCTTCTAATAATTCTTCCTGACTTTGTTTACCTTAATATTTATAGAGTTGTTCCATCTTTTCCCTCTCATATTTATGTTTTTTAAAGATTTTATTTATTTATTTGAGAGGTACAGTTACAGAGAGAGAGGGAGAGATAGTGAAAAAAGGTCTTCCATCCACTGATTCACTTCCTGAATGGCCACAGTGATCCAAAGCCTAGAGCCAGGATCTGGCTTCATCCAACTCTCCTACGTGGGTTGTGTGGGCCCAAGTATTTGGGCCATCTTCCACTGCTTTCCTAGGCAATAGCAGAGAGCTGGATAAGACGAGAAGCAGCTGGGACACGAATCAATGCCCATATCGGATGCTGGCACCACAGGCAGAGGCTTAGCTTACTATGCCCCAGCGCCAGCCCCTGCTGATTTTTATGATTTACCTTTTTATCCAATTCTTTCACTTTTAATCTTTTTATAATATTATGTTTCAAATCTGTGTCTTATAAACAGTACAGAGTTAGAGTTTGCATTTTGTTCTGTTTTCTAATCTTTATCTTTTAATTCAATTACTCATTTATTGATATTTGGATTTAAATCTATAATCTTGAAGTTTGCTTTCTAATTGCCCTGGTTAATTGAAGCTCCTTAATTGTTATGCATTTTACTTTGAAGTGATAGAATTGTATTTAATTATTTCCCACCACCTCCACCCTTTGAACTTGGAAGCCATACATACTTTTAATATTTTTTTAGTGGTTATTGTACATTTGAAGTTAAATATCCTTGATTTACCAAAGTCTATTTATCAAAGTAATTATTTGTTACTTGTGACTTTTTTTTTTTTTTTTTTTTTTTGACAGGAAGAGTTAGACAGTGAGAGAGAGGCAGAGAGAAAGGTCTTCCTTTTCCATTGGTTCACCCCCCCCCCAATGGCCACTATGGCCGGCACTCTGCACCAATCTGAAGCCAGGAGCCAGGTGCTTCCTCCTGGTCTCCCATGCGGGTGCAAGGCCCAAAGGGCCATCCTCCACTGCACTCCCGGGCCACAGCAGAGCACTGGACTGGAAGAGAAGCAACCAGGACAGAATCTGGCACCCCAACCAGGACTAGAACTCGGGATGCCGGCGCCACAGGTGGAGGATTAGCCAAGTGAGCCATGGCACCGGCCAATTGTGACTTCTTTTCAGACAATGCCAGAGCTGAAAAATGTTTTCACTCCATTAGCCATTTTGACATACATATACATATGGCTATTTTCAGAGGAGGGGACAAAAAGGTGTCATTTTTATTGTCCCTACAGTCAGTATTCTCATTCACTCTTTTTGTTCTTCACATTTCATCATCTCTACATTTGAATCTGAGGTAACTTTTCTTTCATCCAGAGAACCTGTTTTTGTATATCTGAAAAAAGTAATTTATTTTCTGTCTGAGGACTATTTTGCTAAGTATAGAATTCTGACTTGGTGTTCCTTTATTTTAGCAATGCAAAAAAATCTTTTTATTAATTTCTGGCTTATGTTATTTCTATTAAAATTTGCTTTGATCCTAAGTTTTGCTTCTGTAAATATAATCTTTTTCTGACTTCTGAAAATATTTTTTTCTAGTGTTTGAATTTTGCTTAGCTTCTATATTGAACCTAATTAATTTTACTTTTACCTATCACAGAACTATTCTCAATTTGTGTCTGCATTATTTTTCATTCATTTTGGAATGTTCCTAGCCATTATCTCTTTAGATACTGCTTTTGCCACTTTTGTTATCTCTACTTCTGAAACTCAAGAAAAGTAGAGGTACCTATGTGGTGCCTTCTCTGATTATATTATTTATACCTTTTACTTTACTGCTTTTCTTTATGTTTTCCTTTTTTGGAAATTTTTTTCTCACTTCCTGTCATTTTATTTTTCACCTTTGTCAGCTAGCTCTTAAATCCATCAAGTCCTTACATTTCAATTACTGTATTTCAATTTAGGGTTTCCATTTGATTGTTTTTTTTTTATAGTTTCCATCTGTTTGCAAAATTCTTATTGAACAAATTGAATATAGTTATTTTAAAGTCTATGAAAATTCCTGAATCTATAATGCTCTGATCTGTTTCTGTTACCTATTTATTTGTGCTGATTTTCTTTCATATGTTAGTTTTTTGTGTATTTGCTAAACTATCTGTCAAAATACTTTGAGGCTTCTGCTAATGATGTCTTCCTTCTGAGATTATTTACATTTGCTTCTCCAGACTTGTGATATTGGCAATTGAAAATCACTTCAATCCTATTTCAGAGACTGAGATAATTTGAAACTAAACTGCACTGTCTTACATGGTCTGGCTACTTCTGATTTGCTCTCTAGGGTGTAGCTGTTTAGTATCTCAACTCAAAGTTAGGGCTTGCCAAAATTCCAGACCAGCACCTCATTTCCATAACCTCTCAACAGTGTTGTTAAGCATTTCTGATACCTTTTCTAGCATCAGTGAACAACTTCACCGGGAAATTAGCTATAATTGCAGAGATTACCTTCCTGTGCCTCCAACTTCCTCTTGATACTCACCTATAATTCTTCACAGTCTTAATAGCAATCCAGTACCTTCAAACACATGTTTCTTATATTTTGTCCAGATTTTTGTAACCTTCAGAAAAGAGGTCGGTCTGAATTATCTACATCTTTATTGTTAGCAGAAGTTGTCTTTATTATATATTCACATTAAGACGATAGGAAAGTTGAATAGATTTTTCTTAAATATTTTATCTTTCTCTTAAATATATGAATATATATATATTTTCTTTTAAATATATACATATTATCTTCCATTTCTTTAAATAAAGTATTATCGTCATTAGACTTGACCGTTAGCTGAAATCTTTAAAGCAAAGCCTTGAAATTTTTTTCAGAGCCTCATACCTTTTAGGCCTTATTTTTTAATGTATTCAAGATGTTGGAGAGGAAGTGGGGTTTTAACACAAAAATTGAGAAATACTGGCCACCTGCTATATGATGATCATTATTCCTTATTTAAAAATCCATATTTTACATACAGTGTTCTTACATAGACTATACTTGTCAACGATGAAAAGAAAAACATTTATTTGTTTCTTGATTCGTTTTTACAGTCTTTCCACAAAAAAAGACTATTGAATTCATGCAATGTTTTAAAAATACATAGTTTCTTTTAAGAATGTATCAGAAGGTTGATTTTGTTTTTATAGAGTTTTGCTCATGGTTTGTTATTTTACTATTTTGTTCAAATGATTTCAGAAATTAACTGCTTAATTTCTTGCTTTTCCTGTTAATTAGAAATGCATGCATTATGAATACTATCAAATAGCAGAATAGATATATCGTTAATCCATTTACAAATATTTATTGTTTTTAGTCTTAGACTATTGAAGTAGTTCACAGAAGAAAGCATGAAGCAATACTCAGATAATTAAGTATTGTGAAAATTATACGATTATTGGTACTCTAAAATTTTAGAAAATTTTAAAAGTAAAATTCAGAAGGTTCAAGTTAGCAAATTAACTTAGAAAAACAGTCAAATTTGTCTAATAGTAATAGCAAGTAGCTTCATCGTTAAGCATTAGTATTTAAAAAATACTATTTAGTATTTCAAAATTCTAAACACTGTGGAATTTGAATTTCAAAAAAATTCCTTAGAGACCTTTAGGAGTATTTATTAGATCAACATGTTTCTTTTTATTTAAAACACACACAGGATGCTTTTAAAAGTCTGATGAGATTAAATTAGCCTGTCCTCTATTTTTGGTCTTTAGTTTGTTTTAATAAAGTGTGATTACAAGTAATATTGTTAATAGTGTTAATAATTAATGTTTTATTAATGAAATAACAATATTGATAAAGTTTTATTTTTACAAGTAATATTTCACTAAGCAAATATGAATATTTGTCTTGCTGTCTGTCTGATAAGCCCTATCATAAATTCATACAAATGGAATTTCTTTCTTAAGGTATATGAAAGTTTTTCAAAATTTGTAATATATGTTATAAAATTATTCTCCTCCCGGCCGGCGCCGCGGCTCACTAGGCTAATCCTCCGCCTTGCGGCGCCGGCACACCGGGTTCTAGTCCCGGTCGGGGCGCCGGATTCTGTCCCGGTTGCCCCTCTTCCAGGCCAGCTCTCTGCTGTGGCCAGGGAGTGCAGTGGAGGATGGCCCAGGTGCTTGGGCCCTGCACCCCATGGGAGACCAGGATAAATACCTGGCTCCTGCCATCGGATCGGCGCGGTGTGCTGGCCGCAGTGCGCCGGCTGCGGCGGCCATTGGAGGGTGAACCAACGGCAAAGGAAGACCTTTCTCTGTCTCTCTCTCTCTCACTGTCCACTCTGTCTGTCAAAAAAATAAAAATAAAAAAAAAATTATTCTCCTCCCTCATGATTATAATCATTTTAACTTCCATCAAGTGTGTAAGAAAATAAGCTCCTTTCTCCTTTTATCTTTACCGGCTTTCCTGTGTTAAAAGATTTTCAACTTGTACTTTTAGTAAAATAATTACAAACTCATACAAGTACAAAGAATATTATAATAAGCCACAGAATGAGCCCTACATGCCCGTCACCTAACTTTGATAATTATCAGTTCATGTCTGGTCTCAAAAACTGTCTTCTTTCTTCTACACTAGCTACTCCACTGGATTACTTTGAAATAAATTACAGTCTGCATATCATTTCTTCCATTTACAATCTTTCCCTCCTTCATGGACCCTGGAAAAAGACAATAATTAGTAAACAGAATCTTAGAAGGTGATGCATGCTATATAGGAAAATAAAGGGAGGTCAAGAGTAAGGCCAGAGAGAAGTGGTTGTTACTATTTTAAATATCAGAGTCAAGGTAGATCTCAATGATAAAACTTGTAGGAGTTCATGGAATGAGCTATGTGGATATTTGGGGGAAGAATGTTTTGCAGATAGTGGGAACAAGCAGTGTAAAATTTCTGACATAGAAATTTGCCTGGCATATTTCTAAGAATGGCAAGGAAGACAAATGGTATGACTGGTACAGAGGAAAGGGAAGAAAAGTATATACTGACAAGTTCATAGAGAGAGAGAGAAGGAAAGCAGATCAGGAGAGCTTTGTAGTTTTTTTTATAGGGACTTAGTCTTACTCTGAATGAAATGGTGTCAGGGCATAATCAAATGGAGAGCCTAAAATGCCTCAATCCTTTGTTAAGTAGGACTCTGGATGCTATGTTAAGAATAGATTGTAGCCAGCGCTGTGGCTCACTAGGCTAATCCTCCGCCTTGCAGTGCCGGCACACCGGGTTCTAGTCCCGGTCGGGGCACCGGATTCTGTCCCAGTTGCCCCTCTTCCAGGCCAGCTCTCTGCTGTGGCCTGGAGTGCAGTGGAGGATGGCCCAAATGCTTGGGCCCTGCTCCCCATGGGAGACCAGGAGAAGCACCTGGCTCCTGCCTTCGGATCAGCATGGTGCGCCGGCCGCAGCACGCTGGCCGCGGCAGCCATTGGAGGGTGAACCAACGGCAAAGGAAGACCTTTCTCTCTGTCTCTCTGTCCACTCTGCTTTCAAAAAATAAATAAATAAATAAAAATAAAAAAAAATAAAAAGAAAAGATTGTAGTATGACAAGGGTTGAAACATTAAGAGGCTACTACGATAACAAGTAAAAATGATGGTAGCTCTGTCAAGGTTTGTAGTAGTGAAGTTCGAGAGATGTGATCAGAGTTGGAGAGATGTGTGTTTTGAAGGTAGAACAAGGAAGAGTTGGTAAAAAATGAAGAGTTCAGTTTGTGACATGTTAAATTTACATAAGGGTACATCCAAGTGGAGGCATTTTATAGAGAATTAAGAACCTGAAGTTCAGTAGAGAAGTCTAAACTGAAATAATTAATTTCAGAGTTTTTAACATTTAGATGATATTTAAGATGACCATGGAATTTTAACTGTTTACACATAATTATATTCTTTTAAGTTTCATCATTTACTCTTTGCTTAAAATATCCTTTTTTAATATTGAAATATAAAACTTTTTGTATAGAATACTTTTTTCTCAATGCCTTTGGAATCATTACTTGAAAGGTCTTTCCATCCATAAATTTTAAATTTTTTTCCCTTACATTTCCCCTCATTTATTTCTGTGTTGGATGGTAAGCAACAATCTAACTTTATTGTTTCCAAGGAACCTATCATATTTATTATATTCACAATTTTACATATAGAATATTGACAATTCATCTTTTTAATACTTTTGTTTTACATATAATAAGTAGTCATTTATAATTCAATGTAAGAGTTTTTAAATGTATGTTCTATGCATTTGTTATTTAAAATATCTCTAAATATAATATTTTACATATTTGTTATATGAACTTTTTTGTTTCCTATATTTATAAGCCTATGTTACTCTTTATTCTGGAAGAAATAAAATTTTGTTAAAGTTAATACTTTACCAACATCAATATGTTAGGTTTTTGTATAGATATTTGACTTGAGTTCTTTTGTTCTAAACTACATGTGTATTGACAAAGAGTAAAACATGCTCCTATTTTAAGTCTAGAAAACAGAAAGCACACTCACTGAGTACGGTGCAGGATGGGGGTGCTGACAGCAAGGTTTATTTATGGGACTGATAAAATTTCTGACATTAAATGAAAAGTCAAGATTTCCTCATTATCCATCTGGAAACTTACATTTAGTAATATTTCTGTCTCTAACCTTTCCATTTTTGAGTTTTGTACCCCATGTTCTCAGTTTTTTCTTAAAGCACAATGAAAGAAGATACTAGTAGAACCAATTTCTTGTACAGATATTCTCATTGAAAATAGTTCTCACATAAGTTTAGGTTTCTCCTGAAAATACTTGAAAGAAGGAAATTTCTTGTTAAAAAAGAGCAACTTGCCAATTCTTCATATAACATGTAAAACTGCAAAAATATTTATAAACTAAATCTTCCATATTTTTGTCAGTTTGGCAACAAAATTCAATCATTGCCAGTGAGCAATGGAAGTTGTGCCTACAGCCCTAAATGCATTTTGTTTGACTCTTAAACTCCATGTAAATAAGACAGTTTTCAGTTATTCATCTATAACTTCAAATATTGCTATAGATTAAAAGATTCCTTGCATTGTCCATCTTAAATAAATATGACAACTGGAAAATGAGGCTCAGAGGAAAACATTTTATTTACTATTTCTCACAGAGACAATTGTCAGAAGCTTATGATTTATCTATTATCCAAATGCTAGATTCATTTAAAAGACTATAATTTAATACATGGGAAAATGTATTCTCATTTTTAATGTTTTATAGACATTATCTGTGTAGGTACTAATACTATATAGTAACCACAATAAATGTCTCATAAATATTTTATAAAAATGTTTATAGGGTTTGGTTAATTTAGGGGGAACTTTAAGGTTACATATCTTTTAAGTAGTTGAAATTCATTCAGCTGTATCATTTGCAACTCAATGAGTCATAATGCTTTTAAAAAGAATCCAGATTTATGATTAGTATAGTAATTGTATCAATCATTTGTAACCTAGAAGTGTTTATTGAAATGCAGACATTAATATTTGATTATACTTTAGAATTTTGCCCACCTAATTGTGATTTAGCATAGTTTCCCCAAATACTTCTTCATGTATATATTAATAGGGGTGCCAGCGGAAGAAGAATCCTTGCCATGGACCTCAATTAGGTCTAACCCCATTCATCAATGTCTCCCTGTCATGAACCCTACTTTGCAGCCTGTGACTCATGTTTTTTCAATACTGCATTCTTCTTTTTACACTAATGTATAGCTCTGTAAATCTTTTAACGTTTACAGTCTTAAGCTCTTGATAAATTAGTTCCTCTGGGTAAAATCACTCTAAACACATGATGTGGCACATCAAAAGATGACCCCAAAAGATCTGTCCATTTTTTAAGAGAGGGATTTTAAACTCATTAGTGATAAATGATCTTGTCTGTTTATTTAAAGGAACCATCTGTGAAATACTTCAAAAAGCTAAAAAATAATAGACCTCTCCATGTAAGAAACCACATGAATTACCAGTTAGTAGTTGTGTTCTAGAGATTTATTTAAAACAGAGAAAAAGGGTGTTTCTTAATTCTATTTATTTTAAAACATTTTGAGGATGCGTGATGTAAGAAATGAATAATTATAGTGACATCTAAACTAGTTTTCATTTCTTTTTTGCCCTGTATTTTTTTTGAGGTTCATAACTGGCATTTATTAGCATTAGGTCACAATAATTTAAGACAGAAAGGACTCTATATTACAGGGATTTTTTAAATTGACCATTCATACAACAAATGGTGAAAACTGAGCAGTGCACAACACCATCAGCCAACAGGTGATTTTCAGACTCACAGCTCATCTATCATTTTCCATGGAATATTTCATCTGTTTTCCCCTAAAACATGAGGCCAAATTAATTCAAACGAGCTGTTATCTATGTTTATATTTCTCCCTGAGACTTCTGTGTCTATGGAATATATATGAATAACTCGTATTTTCTACTCGTATTTAGAATCCATCAGGTGTCAGATTTTGGCAAATGTTAAGAATTACACTGAGCAATTTTTCACTGATTATGAATTTCAAGATAATATGGGGTTGTAGTCAAAGTATGAACCATAGCTAAAACCTCAAAGGACATACATATAGTAAACATATTGTAACTCAAAAGACATGTAGTAAATATAAATGGACTAAACCTCAACAGTACCTACTTATACAAAAAATCAGAAAGAACAACATTTAGGAGAGCCAAATTCAGTCTGGTTTTACCATTTTTCAGGAGTAAGATCTTAGGTGTGTTATTTTGCTCCAGGACTATTGGGAAATTCACAGTGCTTCCTTAGATCCCACCCAAAAAGACCTTGAAAGTATTTTTTTATACCAGCAAAATCAGGAAGAACACACTTTGAAAAATGAAATGACACAGCCTTTCACACATATTAAGACCTGGGTCACTGGCAGTCCTCACAGATCACGCCCTAGCTCCTAATGCTTGAAGTTGGAAGCACCTTCCCTTGAAATTCCCCTGTACGTCCTACACAGACAGTACTTAAAGTGATCAAACACTTCAATTCATTCAATCAAGCCTAGAAATTACATAGTTGATGCAAGTTTAACTTATTTTAGTCACTTAGTAAATTTTAAATTGCCTCCCATTAGTGGTAAACAGAAGACTTTGTATTTGGTGGAAACCAAATAAATCAGGCTTTTCCCTTTACAGTAAATTGTTTACTTGTGTGTAAAGAGCTAGCTTTATGTACAAACTAAACTAAGTATACCCTAAAAGCGCCTTTGAAGTATTGAGACTTACACCTCACAATCTACCCTTCATGTTACCCCCAAAGTGATCTTCCTCGTCAAATTCAGATATCTAAGGAGAGCCTTCAAAGACTTTCTGAGCCCAATGTTACTGTGCAGTTAGTAGCCCACGCTTCTTCATAAACCTGTTTTCTGTTTCTTGCTTGTTCAGTTTCCAAGTTTTTCCTTCAATTTCCAATGCTGCTTCCTCTCCCTCCATTCTCCATCCTATCCTGTTAAATCCTTCTCTGTGTTGAGAGGCTAATTCAGATACTACCTTTTTTATAAAACCTTTACTTTTTTTAAAAAAAATATTAATTTCAGTTAAGCAAGATTTATATATTTCATATATACAGATTTAGGAACCTTTTCTTTCATGAGTCATCTGTACTGAGCCTACACATATTCTTTGGCATTCCTGGGGTTTTTGTTTTGATTCCAACATATATACCAATTATCATTACCTCAACTTCCCTCTCCCGAAAAAACTGTGTCATTAACAGAAACCATATTTCTTAGAATTCATTTTTATTTTTACTTGCGTTATGAATGTTTTATCTTTTTTATTATATTAGCAATATGTGTTCTTTTATTTTAATTTGGAAGAATTCAAACCAAAAATGCTTTGCCCATTAACAAAGTAACATTTTGATATTTTGTTTTGATAACCTGTGGGACATTTTTAAGTATAAATATAGTGTACTTTTTTTTTAACTTTTATTTAATGAATATAAATTTCCAAAGTACAGCTTATAGATTACAGTGGCTTCCTGCCCCCCATAACTTCCCTCACACCCACAACCCTCCCATCTTCCGCTCCCTCTCCCATTCCATTCACATCAAGATTCATTTTCAATGATCTTTATATACAGAAGATCAATTTAGTATATATTAAGTAACGATTTCAACACTTTGCACCCATACAGAAACACAAAATGTAAAATACCGTCTGAGTACTAGTTATAGCATTAATTCACATTGTAAACACATTAAGGACAGAGATCCTACATGAGGAGTAAGTGCACAGTGACTCCTGTTGTTGACTTAACAATTTGACACTCTTGTTTATGGCATCAGTAATCACCCTAGGTTCTTGTCATGAGTTGCCATGGCTATGGAAACCTTTTTGAGTTCACCGACTCTGATCTTATTTAGACATAGCCATAGTCAAAGTGGAAGTTCTCTCCTCCCTTCAGAGAAAGGTACTTCCTTCTTTGATGACCTGTTCTTTCCACTGGAATCTCACTCCCAGAGATGTTCCATTTAGGTTTTTTGTTTTTTTGTTTTGTTTTGTTTTGTTTTGTTTTTGCCACAGTGTTTTGGCTTTCCATGCCTGAAATACTCTCATGGGCTCTTCAGCCAGATCTGAATGCCTTAAGGCTGATTCTGAGGCCAGAGTACTGTTTAGGACATCTGCCATTCTATGAGTCTGCTGTGTATCCCACTTCCCATGTTGGATCGTTCTCTCCCTGTTTTATTCTATCAGTTAGTATTTACAGACACTAGTCTTGTTTATGTGATCCCTTTGACACTTAGTCCTATCAGTGTGATCAATTGTGACCTGAAATTGATCACTTGGAATAGTGAGATTGCATTGGTACATGCCACCTCGAAGGGATTGAATTGGAATCCCCTGGCACCTTTCTAACTACCATTTGGGGCAAGTCAGATTGAGCATGTCCCAAATTGTACACCTCCTCCCTCTATTATTCCCACTCTTATATTTAACAGGGATCACTTTTCAGTTAAATTTCAACAACTAAGAATAATTGTGTTAATTACAGAGTTCAACCAATCGTATTAAGTAGAACAAAAAAAAAGATACTAAAAGGGGTAAAGTATCAAGTTGTTCATCAACATTCAGTACAAGAGCTGATCAAGTCACTGTTTCTCATAGTGTCCATTTCACTTACAGGTTTCCTTTTTGATGCTTGGTTAGTTGTCACTGATCAGGGAGAGCATATGATATTTGTCCCTTTGGGACTGGCTTAGTTCACTCAGCATGATGTCTTCCAGATTCCTCCATTTTGCTGCAAATGACCTGATTACATTGTTTTTTACTGTTGTATAATATTCTATAGAGTACATGTCCCATAATTTCTTTATCCAGCCTACTGTTGATGGGCATTTGGGTTGATTCCATGTCTTAGCTATTGTGAATTGAGCTGCAATAAACATTAAGGTACAGACAGCTTTTATGTTTGCCAATTTCATGTCCTTTGGGTAAATTCCAAGGAGTGGGATGGCTGGGTTGTATGGTAGGGTTATATTCAGGTTTCTGAGGAATCTCCAGACTGACTTCCATAGTGGCTTTACCAGTTTGCATTCCCACCAACAGTGGGTTAGTGTCCCTTTTTCCCCACATCCTCGCCAGCATCTGTTGTTGGTAGATTTCTGTATGTGAGCCATTCTAACCGGGGTGAAGTGAAATCTCAAAGTGGTTTTGATTTGCATTTCCCTGATGGCTAGTGATCCTGAACATTTTTTCATGTATTGGCCATTTGGATTTCCTCTTTTGAAAAATGTATGTTGAGGTCCTTGGCCCATCTCTTAAGTGGGTTGTTTGTTTTGTTGTTGTGGAGTTTTTTGATCTCTTTGTAGATTCTGGTTATTAATCCTTTATCTGTAGCATAGTTTGCAAATATTTTTTCCCATTCTGTCGGTTGCCTCTTCACTTTCCTGACTGTTTCTTTTGAAGTACAGAAACTTCTCAATTTGATGCAATCCCAAATGTTAATTTTGGCTTTGACTGCCTTTGCTTCTGGGGTATTTTCCAAGAAGTCTTTGCTGGTACCTATATCTTGCAGGTTTTTTCCAATGCTCTCTAGTAATTTGATGGTGTCAGGTCGTAGATTTAAGTCTTTAATCCATGTTGAGTGAATTTTTGTGTAAGGTGTAAGGTAGGGGTCTTGCTTCATGCTTCTGCATGTAGAAATCCAGTTTTCCCTGCACCATTTGTTGAATAGACTCTCCTTGCTCCAGGAATTGGATTTAGATCCTTGATCAAGTATAAGCTGGCTATAGATGTTTGGATTGATTTCTGGTGTTTCTATTCTGTTCCATTGGTCTATCCATCTGTTTCTGTACCAGTATCATGCTGTTTTGATTACAACTGCCCTGTAGTATGTCCTGAAATCTGGTATTGTGATGCCTCCGGCTTTGTTTTTGTTGTACAAGATTGCTTTAGCTATTTGAGGTGTCCTGTGTCTGCATATGAATTCCAACATCATTTTTTCCAGATCTGCGAAGAATATCTTTGGTATTTGATTGGTATTGCATTGAATGTATAAATTACTTTTGGGAGAATAGATTTTTTTTTTTTTTTTTTGACAGACAGAGTGGACAGTGAGAGAAAGAGACAGAGAGAAAGGTCTTCCTTTTTTGCCGTTGGTTCACCCTCCAATGGCCGCCGCGGCCGGCACGCTGCAGCCGCTGCACCGCGCTGATCCGATGGCAGGAGCCAGGTACTTATCCTGGTCTCCCAGGGGGTGCAGGGCCCAAGCACTTGGGCCATCCTCCACTGCACTCCCTGGTCACAGCAGAGAGCTGGCCTGGAAGAGGGGCAACCAGGACAGAATCCGGCACCCTGACTGGGACTAGAACCTGGTGTGCTGGTGCCGCAAGGCGGAGGATTAGCCTAGCGAGCCGCGGCGCTGGGCGAGAATGGACATTTTGATGATATTGATTCTTCCAATCCATGAGCATGGGAGATTTTTCCATTTTTTGGTATCCTCTTCTAATCCTCAATAACATTCTGGCCAATAGAATGCAACAACACATCAGAAAGTTCATCCACACAGACCAAGTGGGATTTATCCCTGGTATGCAGGGATATTTCAGTGTTTGCAAATCAATCAATGTGATACACCACATTAACAACTGCAGAAGAAAACTCATATGATTATCTCAATACATGGAGAGAAAGCATTCAATAAAATACAACACCCTTTCATGATGAATACTCTAAGCAAATTGGGTATAGAAGGAACCTTCCTCAATACAATCAAAGCAATTTATGAGAAACCCACAGCCAGCATCCTATTGAATAGGGAAAAGTTGGAAGCATTTCCACTGAGATCTGGTACCAGATAGGGATGCACTGCTATTCAATATAATTCTGGAAGTTTTAGCCAGAGCCATTAGGCAAGAAAAAGAAATTAAAGGGATATAAATTGGGAAGGAAGAAGTCAAATGATCCCTCTTTGCAGATGATGATTCTTTATTTAGGGGATCCAAAGAACTCTCCTAAGAGTCTGTTGGAACTCATAGAAGAGTTTGGCAAAGTAGCAGGATTTAAAATCAGTGCACAAAAATCAACAGCCTTTGTATACACAGGCAATGCCACGGCTGAGAAAGAACTTCTAAGATCAATCCCTTTCACAATAGCCACAAAAACAATCAAATACCTTGGAATAAACTTAACCAAAGGTGTTAAAGATCTCTACGATGAGAATTACAAAATCTTATAGTGTACTTTTAAAAATTTATTTATTTTTATTTGAAGAGCAAAGAGAGGGGGAATGACAGCAATCTCCCATTGCTGATTTACCCTCTAAATACCTGCAACAGCCAGGACTGAACTAGGCCAAAGCCAGGAGCTGGGAACTCAAAACAGATCTCCCACATGAGTGACGGGGACCAAACTACCTGAGGTATCACCTGCTGCTTCCCAAGGTGTATATTAGCATGGAGCTGGAATTGAGAGCAGTTCCTAGACTAAAATCCACACTCTTCCTGTAGTAGATGCAGGTATCCTTTTATCTTAACCACTACAACTTAACCAAACACCTGTTCCTATAGTTTACTTTTTCTTTTTTTTTTTTTTTTTTTTTTTTTTTGACAGACAGAGTGGACAGAGAGAGAGAGAGACAGAGAGAAAGGTCTTCCTTTTGCCGTTGGTTCACCCCCCAATGGCCGCTGTGGCTGGCGCAGCACACTGATCCGAAGCCAGGAGCCAGGTGTTTCTCCTTGTCTCCCATGTGGGTGCAGGAACCAAGGACTTGGGCCATCCTCCACTGCACTCCCAGGCCATAGCAGAGAGCTGGCCTGGAAGAGGGGCAACCAGGACAGAATCCGGCACCCCAACCATTACTAGACCCCAGGGTGCCGGCACCGCAGGCGGAGGATTAGCCTAGTGAGCTGTGGCTCCGGCCTATAGTTTACTTTTTCAAAACCCAAGCAATAGAATCCATTGAAAATCCAGCTGATAACCATTTTTTGTTTACTGGACCATGTTATAGACACATTTTCCTATCAATAATTGTGAAGTTCAGTGTTTTTTATTTTTCTTTTTTTTTATTATGACACAAACAGATTTCCCATACCCTGGTCCATCCCCAAATGCCTACAGCAGCAGTGGCTGGGTTAGGCAGATGCAAGTAGCCAAAAACTCAATCCAACTCTACTATATAAGTGGCAGGGATCCAGGCGCTTGAGCCATCATGTGCTATTTCTGAGGGTAGTGCATTCCACAAGAAGCTGGAATCCGGAGTGGTGCTGAGTGCAACCCAGTTTCTCCCATATGGGATGCAGGTATCTCAAGTGGTACCTTTACCACTAAGGCAAACACCTGCCCTAATTTACATTTGTGAAAACAAAAACATCTGTTGTACATAAAATTTATAATCAGCTTTTTTCACTGAACTACTTTTGTATTTTCCTCTCAGTAATATGAATTCAGGGGCTGGTGCTGTGGCTGAGTGGCTAAGGCCACCTCTTGCAATGCTGGCATCCCATATGGACACTGGTTTGAGTCCCAGCTAATCCATTTCTAATCCAGCTCTCTTCTATGGCCTGGGAAAGCAGTACAAGATGGCCCAAGTCCTTGGGCCCCTGCATCCGCGTAGGAGGCCCAGAAGAAGCTCCTGGCTCCTGGCTTAGGATCGGCACAGCTCAGGCCATTACAGCCATCTGGGGAGTGAACCAGCAGATGAAAGACCCCTCCCTCCCTCCCTCCCTCTCTATCTCTGTCTGCCTCTCCTCTCTGTGTAACTCTGGCTTTCAAATAAATAAATAAATCTTTTTAAAAAATAGGAATTCAAGTCATTTTAATACATGCATATTATATTTATCTAGTCCCTCATAATAAACGTGTAGTTTGTATTTTTAGTAGCAACACTCCATTAAACATCTGTGTATTACTTATTGTCTAATTATTTCCTTCGGCTAACCTCCTAAAATGGAATATCTAGATCAAATCATTTGTATATTTTTAAAGCATTTGATATACATTATCAAATTAATGTCCTGAACTATTATAAATATATAGTCTACTATCATTTTCATATACTTTTTGTCTAATTATTCGTTCTGTTAATCACCTGTTTATTTCCTTTGTCTTATTTTGCTGTGGTATCATCTTAGTTTTTTTGTAGGAGTTTTTTCTCTAAGATTGATAGATACAAATATATATATGCATATATACATATATATATATATATATATAAAAAACATAGGTAAAGCTTCTTTACCTTTCCACATAATCCTGCTAACTAAAATCTTTGTGCTACTTCTAGAAGCCAAAGTTTATTTTCCATACCTTCTCTATAGCCTGGGACTGTCTCCTTCTTTGCTTACTCTCCTCCTTTAACTCACCTCAGCATAATAACTACACCTATCCTTTCTGAATAAAAATGTGTTATCCTCAAACCCCAGAGGGTTTCTGCTGCTGTGAGTCCATGAGAATTCAAACTACAGAAGGAAAGAGCCAGATTCCAACATTCCTGGAATTATTTGGATCAGAACTGTTGAATACTGGACAGGTCTTCAAATCTGAATAGTAGAGGTAGGAGAAAGGTGATCTCAAAAGAAGAGTGCCAAATTTGAGGGAAAATGAGGAACACCTGACAATGTTTCATGATGTCTTAGATTGTTGTCCATTTCTGTTGATGTATTTGTATAAAAGTAACATATAATACCTCTTCATCTCTGTTCCTTACTGTGAACTTCTTATCTTTGTTCCGTATGGAGATGTAGCTAATCACACTTATATTGTTATCTATTGTATGGATTTACTTCATTTTTTTTAAAGATTTATTTTATTTATTTTATTTATTTTAAAGAGTTATAAAGAGAGGTAGAGACAGAGAGAGAGGTCTTCCATCCACTGGTTCACTCCCCACATGGCCGGAGCTGCGCCAATCTGAAGCCAGGAGCCAGGAGCTTCTTCTGGGTCTCCCATGTGGGTACAGGGAACTTGGGCCATCTTGTACTGCTTTCCCAGGCCATAGCAGAGAGCTGGATTGGAAGAGGAGCAACCGGGATTAGAAACAGTGCCCATATGGGATGCAGGAGTTTCAAGCCAGGCATTAACCCACTGAGCCACAGTGCTGGCCCCCTACTTTATATTTTTTTATCTGATTATTTGATTGTAATACACTTCTCTCCATTGCTACTACCACTCTTTTTCAAGCTCTCATTATTTCTTGACAGAGCTGTTGCTAGATCCTTGTTACTATTTCTCTACACAGCAAGTAAATATGTCTTTTTCTTAAACATCAATCAAATTACATCATATTCATACTTGGAAATCCTCCTCAGGAAACCCTTTGTGCTTGGAGTAACTTTAAGCCCTTATTTTGACTGTAAATCCTAACATAGTTAATTGACCACTCTTTAGTGCTCCATTCTCTTATTTCTACTCTCCCTTTCACTCACTGGACTTCAGTTACACTAGCATCCTCTCTTATGGTTGAATTGAGTAAATTCATTGTTGACATTGTATACTTGCAATTTCTTCTGCCTTTTCCTCCAGTTCTTCATAGAACTGATTTCTCCATAGCCATTCAAGTCTCAGGTCACATATACCATGTCTAGAATTGGTTTCCATGGCCATCATAGTTAAAATCATCCCTCTTGTCTGTCATCTGTATTCCATTTTTCTGCTTCATATTTTTTTTTTTAGTTCATCATTGTTTTATTGTCATCTGCATTCCTCCCTCAAAAATGTGACTTCTTAATTGCAAGACAGCTTGAATTTGCAATGCCCACCAAGGCATGAGCATGGCAGAAATAAATGTTGGGTGAATGGACAGTAAATGACTTATATGTGTGTACAGTCTTCTTAGATTACTGGTCTTGCACTACAACTAACCAAAACCTTTTCTCTTTCATAAAAAGCAACATGCTTTTCTTCTGGATTTGGTTATTAATTTCAGCAACTTATATTCACCTACATCCCATGGATTATAACATTTCAGAGCAATAGAAATGCAGTTCACAAATCTTTTCTATTTCGCAAGACCTTGTCTTATAGCAATGCACTTTTTTTTTTTTTTTTTTTTTTTTTGACAGGCAGAGTGGACAGTGAGAGAGAGAGACAGAGAGAAAGGTCTTCCTTTGCCGTTGGTTAACCCTCTAATGGCCGCCACGGCCAGCGCGCTGCGGCCAGCGCACAGCGCTGATCCGATGGCAGGAGCCAGGTGCTTATCCTGGTCTCCCATGGGGTGCAGGGCCCAAGCACTTGGGCCATCCTCCACTGCACTCCCTGGCCACAGCAGAGAGTTGGCCTAGAAGAGGGGCAACTGGGAAAGAATCTGGTGCCCTGACTGGGACTAGAACGTGGTGTGCCGGCACCACAAGGCGGAGGATTAGCCTAGTGAGCCGCGGCGCCGGCCAACAGCAATGCACTTTTAACTTCCTTTCCCCTCCTGTGTAGTATCCTCATTGCTATGGTTTTACATTGACTCTTTATCTGTAGGGTGCTTTGTTCTGACAGCCTACAACTACATGATTCCTTTTCTTATTTTATGGGACCTTTCTAAAGGAATTATAATTTGCCTGCAGGTCCCTCCTTTATTACTTGTACACTGTGAGCCCAGAAATTATGAAATTTTGTTAGATAGTATTTTCCCAGGCTGAATCAAGGAAAACTGTACAACTACCCCAAGCTTACTGTTCTGGAAAGTTACTGAATCCCCTTTCTCTCTAATGGAAAATTACAGCAAATTTTTTATACACATAAATCTAGCATACCCAATAGTTCTCTCTCATCATTATAAACCCTATAATGCCTTAAACCGAACATTCTCCAGTTGCCATACCCACTTCAAATATTCTGTCATATAACTTAGCTAAAAATAGTTATGTTTTTAGATTCTAAGAATCATATTCAAAGTAAAATGCCTATTTTTATTGTGTTCTTTTAGTTTTAAGTAATAGAGTATGTCATTATCCCTTTACATTTATAGTGATAGTTGATTACTACTGAATTTTTATTTAAGCCTTTGAATCCTGCTTTTGCTGTTGTTAACTCCTGAATTTTTGTTAGCAATAAGTCAGTCTAAGTAGTCCTGAGTAGACCATCTACTCTCTGCCCTCTTGTTAGTATTTTTATCTGAATTTAATAATTCAGAGTATAAATTTAATAACTGAGAGGATAAAAAGAAAAGACCCTTTCAGATTCGTATTGTATACATTCTGTGTCTCTAACATCTCTCCTTCCAGGCCTAGTAAAACAACTGTATGTAAATCTACATTAACTACTGCATTTCCTTAATTTCTTCAGATTATTGTATTTTGCCAGAAGAGCAGAATTATAGTGAAAGATACATCTTATGACATTATTCCTTTTGCTGACAAACTGTTAATCTGATTATATCAAATTTGATATTGGGTATGTGTTTAGAGTATCCATGAGGACAGGTGGCTATTTCTTCAGTGTCTTGTGGGGAGGCCTTCATTTTCATGCTCTTTGTTAGCAGAAGGGAAAAGAGGTCCACCACATAAGTCTTTGCCCAGTTGTACCTCCAGAGATTATGCCCTCTAAATATGTACAAGAAAAATAGTGGCTTTGGATAATCCTTACCACCTGAGGTTTCATGTCCCATTGTATTCTAAGTGGGTGTTTAGAAAGTTAGCATTTGCAAATAACACATACATATGCCTATTTTAACATACCTTTTGTTTATATTTGCAATTTATGATAAGCCTTGATAAACTTGGTTTCTGACAACTGAAAGTAAGACATTTTTTAGAATTAACTGTGAGGTAGCTGTTGATATACTACTGGAAAATAAATTACAACTTTCCTTATGATAGTGTACTACTAACAGTTTGAAGCATATTTGAATTTGTAGAGCCTTTCTTTGAACCCTAAATTTTTTTCTAATCCTAGTAAATTCCCTGTCCATAAGCGAGTAGTATTCCTTTTGTTCTATGGGATGTTTATGTCCACACTGCTTAAGTGAGTTACCCAAGGTCACTCAATGAGTCGTTGATGGAGCCAGAAATAGAATCCAAGTCTCCTGACTCTCAATTCAGTTCTCTATCCTGGATATAGTTTTCTATCCTCTATACCTCTGCTGCCTCTCATGGGAAAAGAAGTTAATCTTCCAGCTATTAATAGCCACCAAATTGGTGATAGCAGCACAGTGGAGAAAAGTAACTGTCTTTACACTGCAGCATTAGTATAAAAATATCTGGTAATGGAAAATTTGACAAATGTCATGTTAAAGGGAGTGGAAAATTATTTTAAGATCTGGATCTCATTTATCTAGTTCTCAGAAAAGTAAAATTCCTTAGTAGAACAGGAATCATATTTTTCTTCCTGTTTTTAAATTGTATTTCCTAGAGGGTAATTGTCAACCTAGCCATAGCAGAGCCTATTGTCAACTAACATAATAAGAATAATACATGTACTACTGTTGGTGATTGTTTTAAGTGTATTTTTAACTTGTTTGATATTCTGAATTGCTTTATTAAAATACAATACACAACTTTATTCAATTTTCAGTGTTATTTAAGTTAGTTCTATATAATAAAGAAAATATAACAGTACTTGAAAATTTTACCTCATTGTCTAAAAGTGTAGACAGAAATGCACATATTACTTTCTTACATGCTACACTCCAAGCAAAGGCACATGTCAGGCTCCATGAAGTTCACCAGGGTAGAAAAAAGTTTATTAAGAAATAAAAGGTAAGTATTATCTGAAGTTACTAAAAATTTTTCTAGATACCATGTTTCTATCTAAGTATTGATTATCAAAGCAAAGTGCAACTGCTTAGGTGATTTTCTATACTCACTGGATGGAGGAAGAGATTAACATAGATTATAAAGATAAGGTTATAATGTTGAAAAGCTAAACTGACCTCTTCATTTTTGTTATTAAATCTAATTTTTGCAAACCTATGATGTGTATGTGTGTGTATAGCATATCAGCTGCAGTGTTTAACTCAGTATGTATGAAATCATAATAGATGAAGTTATTTTAGAAATCTGGTATTTTATTGTTATCACCCTTGTTAGTTTAGACTACTAGACTTACACTTAAAGGTTGAACATCCATAATCCAAAAAATCCAAAATCTGAAATATCCCCAGACTAACGACTTTTTGAATTATATACCATGAAGCTTTGCTTCATTCACAAAATTATTAAAAATTATTGTGTAAAATTATCTTCAGGCTATATGTATAAGTTATAAATGAAACAAATGAATTTCATGTTATATTTGAGTTATATCTCCAAAATATTTTGTTATGTACAATGATACTTCAAAAAGTATTTCATCAAAAATAACATTAGGGAGCTGGCATTGTGGAGCAGTAGGTTAAACCACTACCTGCAACTCTAGCAACCATATGGGTGCTGGTTTGAGTCCTGTCTTTTCCATTTATGATCCTGCACCCTACTAATGCTCCTGAGAAAGCAATAAGGATGGCCCAATTATCTGGGCCCCTACCACTCATGTGGGAGACATGGATGGAGTTCCAAACTCCCTGGCTTCAGCCTAGCACCACCTCTGCCATTATAGCCTTTTGGGGCGTGAACCAGCAGATGGAAGATCTCCTTCTCTCTCTGTTTCTCCTTCTCCTTCCATTTCTCTGTTCTGTCTTACAAACAAATAAATTTTAAAAAAATAAAGTTAGAAGTAAAGTTTATTTTGGTGTGGAAAAATTTGTAAATCCTTTTGTACAAATACATTGAGATAGTCTAAAAATCAAAACCAAAAAAAAAAATATATGAAACGCTTTTTTTTTCCAAGCATTTCCAATATGGGATTCTCACCCCATTATAATAAACTAGTAATTTTTTACAGTAGAACAAGTATTAAATCTCTGTGTATACAAATTTTAAATATTACTTTTTCTTAAGCCTACATCAAAACATGAAAGCTAGAAATTGCTTGTAGATTTTAATATAATTGATTAGAAATTTGTTTTTGTAATTATCCAATATATCAAAATAGCTATACTGGTATTAATATTGATGTTAGCAATTTACTATATTCTGTTTTAGAATCTCTTTATATATAATAAGTTTGTTATCTTTATTTGCCTTTTTTACCAAAAAAAACTCTTTTGTTTTCTTTTCCAACTTATTTTCATTCAGTTTTTTGGCAAAAAATAAGTACTCATTAGTGATGTTTTTTAAACTAATGAAGTTACTGGAAAACTTTGAGCAGCATTTTAATTACCTTTTTAATTTTATTGAACAGGTACATCTTCAAGTGATCCTAACCTGCTTAAAATTCCTCCACAAAAAAGAACTCGTAGAAGACTAATGTCTTCTCCCTTAAAAGTCAAACACACGGAAAAGTCTGCGCTGTCTGAAAGTATGCATCTCAATGATTCTCTCAGCCAAGAACTTCAACCTATTGTATATACTCCAGAAAACTGTAGAAAACCTTTTCAGAATCCATCTCCAGTAGCCTTAATAAAGCCATCATCACATACTGCGGGTTTTCAGGACATCAGCTCAAACAGAAACAGTGATAATTCTCTAAAACTGTTATGTGAAGAGGAAATTTTGAATTCTACATTTACTATATGTGAAGACACTAGGAGCTTGAAGAGTAAATTACCTGAACAAGAACCTCAACCAAACAACAATAAAAACATTTTACAAAGGTACAAAACAGAGATATTTTCCAGTTCTTTTTTGTTAACATAGCACTCAGACTAGTTTTCTTTCTTATTAGCTATATTTGAGGTGTATTTTATAGATCTAGTAGGCTGTCTGGATTACAAAACTGTATTTTACTTGTGTTAAATCTTTTTCTCTGAAGTATTCACTAACAATATTTTAAAATGTCAGAATGAATTTGATCTTTAGTCAGTTGACCCTCATTCAGCTAGGAGAGACCTTAAGATATATTCAATTTGTGCTTCATATTTCAAAGTTAGATAATCTATCATCAGAGGATTACCATGTTTATTTTTATTCATTAATATCTTCACTAAAGGAGATTCCAGTTCTACTGATGTTTATCAAACCTCAGCTTACTCTGTAATAGTCATGTGTTTAAGGTATGGTTGACCACATGTCATCCAAGCACACATTTCCTTCTCACTTTATTTACATAATGATACCCAATCTAAATATGAGGAGAAAAATACTTTCTTCACTTTCTGTCCTGCTGGGAATGCAGAAATCTCTTGATAGCAGCTCTACCTATGGTATGAAGAAGGAAAAAAAAATCCTTAGGGTAAGTTTGCAAAGTTCTATAGTATATAAGAATGTTTGTGTTTATCTATTAATATCAGATAGTTTTTTAGTGGAAGTGTATGCCCCTTTTTTCTCTATAGTATAAATCAAACTTATTCTGTTTTGGTTTTCACTATTTAATATGCAGGCTGGACCCTTCATTCTCAACTAAGCATTCTATGCCTCTACCAAGCGTGGTGCCATCCTACATGGCAATGACTGCTGCTGCCAAAAGGAAACGGAAATTAACAAGGTATGATTACACAGAAAGAAGTGTGGTAATTGTATTTATATAAGATCATCTTATACTTTGTTTTCAATAGCCCTTTTATTTCTTGTAATTAGACTCTCAGTTCATATTTAAGCAAACTCGTGATAAATTTATTTGAATGAGCCACTGAATTTATGTTACTGAAAGGGGATCTTGAAAAAGCCCAAGTATTCCGTTTGATATTTACGTAAGTATTCCATATTTCAGATTATTAAAAATAAACTGAGGAGGCTTCTGGCTTACAAAAATGTCACTTAATTTTAACATTTCTTCTAGTGAAAATGTTTACTTATTTGGTTATTTTTCTTTTTAAGCATTACTGAAAATCTTCCATCCCAGAATTATATTATTTGAATGGATTTTGATATATGACTAACGTATAATGAGTAAGGAAACTTCTATTTCTGACTATGGCAGCATAATTGTGTCAGATCAAACCACCCATGAAAAAAAGTTGTAAAAGCTGGATACAGAGGCCAGCGCTGTAGCACAGCAAGTTAAAGCCCCTTCCTCTAGTGCCAACATCCCATATGGGCTCTGGTTCTGGTCCCAGCTACTCCCCTTTCCAATCCAGTTCTCTGCTGTAGCCTAGAGAGGCAGTGGAAGATGGCCTAAGTCCTTGGGTCCTGCATCCAAGTGGGAGACCCTGAGGAAGTTCCTGGCTCCTGGCTTCAGATCAGTGCAGCTCCAGTCATTGTGGCCATCTCAGGAGTGAACTAGTGGATGGAAAACCTCACTCTCTCTCTCTCTCTCTCACTCTCTCTCTCTCTCTCTCTCTCTCACTCTATCTCTCTCTCTCTCTGCCTCTCTGTAACTCTGCCTTTCAAGTAAATAAATAAATCTTTAAAAAAAAAAAAAAAACCCCAGATACAGTAAAACTAACAGCCACTTAGGGCTTGGGAGAACAACCAAGGCCACAAGTGGTTGGAAGTGTAAAATTATAGAGAAAGGGGGGATGTGCTATAGAGAGCCAGACTTTCTCTCTTTTTTCCATTTAGCTTTTGCTGAATTAAGATATATGACAAAGAGGACAAACAGAAGATGGAAGTTAGAGCTATGATCAGTTTCACTGTGATAGGGAAACAAAATCATTCTGTGCAGTTTTTGCCCTCAAGGTATTCACTAAGTTCTAAACTCTAGAATAAGAGGCCAAGAAACCACACTGAAAGTAGTTAATAAGAGGGTAAAGTATTAAACAGAAAAATTAAAATTCAGAGACCACCATGGAAAAGTTTTATTTGAGATCTCTGAAGCTCAGTATACTCTAAGAGTAGGACCAACTGGAAATAGGTTGCTTCCTCAAAACCAGAAACAGACCTTGAACCAACTCAGCTGGATCAAGGTAATCAATCACTACTCTGCTTACTTGCCATAGAAAATCTAGTATCACTGAGAGACTATATTATGTGGATCCTTTATGATTTTTCATATATAGTACTTGGTATTTAAACAAATTAAGTATGCCAAGAGACAAGATAAATGACTAAAATCCAACTTTTCTAAAAAGTTAGAGAAGCAATGATTCATAAATTATGCAAATATTAGGTTATCAGAAGCTGAGAGTTTAACTGGTTAATTTCAAAATAAAATAAGATGGAAAGCTAGGAAATTTCATAGAGAATTAGCTTCTGTTAAAATGGATCTACTACAGACTGGCATTGTGGCATAATGGTCAAGCCTCTGGCTGCAATGCCAGCATCCCATATGAGTCATCAACTGCTCCACTTCCTATCCAGCTCTCTGCTGTTGAGCGCAAGAAAGCAGTGGAGGATGACCCAAGTGGTTGGGCCCTGTATCCATGTGGGAGACCCTGATGAAGCTCCTGGCTCCTGGCTTTGGCCTGGCCCGGCCCCAGTTGTTGTGATTATTTGGGGAGTGAACCAGCAGATGGAAGATTTCTCTGTCTCTGTATCTCCCTCCCTATGTAAACTTGCTTTTCAAAAATAAAAAATAAATGTTTTTTTAAAAAAAAAATTAAATGGACTGGGGCCGATGCCATGGCTCACTTGGTTAATCCTTCACCTGCGGCACCGGCATCCCATATGGGCACTGGGTTCTAGTCCTGGCTGCTCCTCTTCCAGTCCAGCTCTCTGCTGTGGCCCGGGAGGGCAGTGGAGGATGGCCCAAGTGCTTGGGCCCCTGCATCCGCATGGGAGACCAGGAGGAAGCACCTGGCTCCTGCCTTTGGATCAGTGCAGTGCTAGCCATGGCAGCCATTTGGGGAGTGAACCAATGGAAGGAAGACCTTTCTCTCTGTCTCTCTCTCTCTCACTGTCTAGCTCTATCTGTCAAATAAATAAAAATAAAATAAAATAAAATAAAATGTACCATTTGAATGTTCTAGATCTGAAAAGAGAATTTACTGAAATTAAGAACTCAATAAAAAGTAGAACTAAATAGACATTTCTCAAAAAAAAGTTATACTTCTGGCCAACAGGAACATAAAAAATGCTCTGTATCACTGACCATCATGGAAATTCACATGAAAACCACAATGAGAAATCACCTTGCTCTAATTAGATGGACTGTTAATCAAAAACACAAAAGTTAATTCTCATAAGGATATGGCAAAAGGGAAACCTTGCACACTGCTGCTGAGTATACAAATTACTGCAGCCACTGTAGAAAACAGTATAGAAGCTCCTCAAAAATCTAAAAGTACCATATGATCCAGCAAATTCTACTATTGGGCATGTATAAAAGGAACTGAAGAGACATCTGCACCCCATGTTCATTACAACACTATTCACAATAGCCAAGAAATGAAAACAACCAGATGTCCATCTTCTGGTAAATAGATAATACAAATGTACTATAACAGAATACTACTCAGCCATAAAAAAGGATTTTAAAAAATCTTATCATTTGTAGTAACATCAATGAAACTGGAAGTCATTATGTTAGGTGATTAAATAAGCCAAGCACAGAAAAACTAGTACCATATAATCTCACTCATCTGTGGAGAATTAATCCCATAGAAGTTATAAAATTTAATGATGGTTACCAAAATCTGAGAATGGGAGATGATGGGAGGAATGGGGAAACGTTGATTAAGAAGTACTGTGTTATTGCTAGATCAGAGTAAGAAGCTCTAGTGTTATGTTGCACAGTAGGGTGACTATCACTAGTGATAATGTAATATTCATATTTCTTAAAAATATTTTAAAATCTGGGAGAAAAAGTTTTTCATGTTTTCCTCATTGAAAGCATTTAATATTTAAGGAGCTATGTTTCCTCTACTGGGCATTACACAATGTATGCATGTATGGAAAGGTCACATGATACCCCATAAATATGTACAATTTGTATGTGTCATTTAAAAGAAAAACACAATTATAAATAAGTTTTAAGAGAAGAATTCAGTAAATCGATCTAACAGATTAGTCATAGCAAAAAGTTTTAATGGATTAAAGGTACATTGATAGAAAAATATTCAACTTGATGTACAAAAAAATTAAAAATGGAAAATAAAAGAGTGAATATAAATATATTAGAAAGAGTTAAAAAGGGGAGAGTCTGGAATACATGTATTGGGTCTCAGAAAGAAACAAGAGAAAGAATGGGGAGAAACAGTTTTTCAAGAGAAAATGACTCCTAATTTCTGAAACTGACAGATGAATCACAGATTTGAAAAGTGCTGTAAACCACAAGCAGGGTAATACAAAGAGAAATAAGCCAGTTACACAATAATAATTTAAAAACAAAGAAAATGGAAAAATCTTAAGTACACCGAGTCATATAAGATGCAGTGTATTATATGTTCTTTGGATTCTACAAATTGAGTGCCGAGACAAAAAATACTAAATAAATATAAAATGAATCTGACTTGCTCTGAGTATAAGAAGTGTAGGACCTTAAGACACCACTTTTAAAATGTTTTTCACTATGGATCTATTATCTATATCTTTATTATCTATTATCATCTAGGCTAGAGGAAATAAATTTACAAATAGCCTAATTATCCGTGCTTCATAGAGGGTCTTCTCATAGATGAATTTAAGATACATCCTTGCCCCTCCAAAACAAATTACAGCAGAGCCTAAGAATGTGCATATTTAAATTCATGGATTGCTTTTTCCTGAATGTGTCTAACTATGCATGACATTTAAAAACATGCACTGTAGTATCCTCTTAGTCATGATTTCACTTTCTGCAGATTCACTTACCTGTGGTTAACCAAGGTTCAAAAATATTGAATGGAAAGTGGCAAAAATAATCAATGAATTTTAAATTATGAGCTGTTCTGAGTAATGTGTTGAAATCTCATGTTTTCTGACTCCATCCCACAACATGGATCATTCCTTTTTCCAGTGTATATGTATGTGCACTATATATTTTCTGTATATGCTGTCTGCTCATTAGCTACTTAGTAGTTGACTCAGTTATCAGATCAGCTGTCTCAGTATTACAGTACTTGTGTCCCAGTAACCTTTATTTTAGTTAATAATGGCCCCAAAGCACAATATTAGTGACACTGATTATTTGGATGTGCCAAAGAAAAGCCATAAAAATATATTACTATGTAGGGTTTGTTACTGTCTCCATTTCAGGCAATCACAGGGGTCTTACAACATATCCCCAGCAGAAAAGAAAGAACTAATATATTTTTGCTAGGGCACAAATTTGAATTGTGCAATCAGTCTGACATGGCAGTCAGTCAACTTGTGAGTGAGCCTACCTAACTACCATCATCTGTTATATCCATTTTGTCACCAATTTACATTGTACCAGTTTTGTCAGTTCTTTCCACTAATTGATGTTAATGGAATTTTCTTGTCCTTCAGTAGTAATGCACTCTGTTGTATTTACTAAGATGTGGCAAAAGGTTATACCTAAGAATAGTTTTAAGATATAAGCATAGTCATTAAATCACATGATTTTTCAAGAAATATCCAGGTATGTGAATTATGTATTTAGTAGACTGGTTTTAGTAGAGTTAAAGGGCTTGCTTCCACATGAGTAACTAAGATTGTGAAATATTAAAGAACATGTAAAGAAAATGCTTGATTTCTCATAGCCTATTACTCTATTACATTCCCTCTGGTACCAATAATTAGATCCTGCCATTAACTAAGGTTAAAAGAGATTAATGCCAGAAATGTACATGGTCACTTTTTTTTTTAATCTTCCTTTTCCCCAATTAAAGCTACATGGGCTTGAGAGTAATAAACTCTGGTATTTTCCACCTAGCAGCTTTATACCTATTTAAATGTGTATATATTCTATCATTTTTAAAAATTAAGAAAAAAGCCATTTCTGGAGTATAGTTTTTCTTTCTCAAAAGAGTCCAAATGCACTGCATATTACAAAACCTACCAAAATACTGGATTTTGAATCTTTTTTTTTAAAGATTTATTTTATTTATTTGAAAATCAGAGTTACACAGAGAAAGGAGAGGCAGAGAGAGAGAGGTCTTCCGTCCAATACTCCCCAGATGGCTGCAACGGCCAGAGCTGCACCAATCCGAAGCCAGGAGCTAGGAGCTGCTTCTGGGTCTCCCACGTGGGTGCAGGGACCCAAGGACTTGGGCCATCTTGTACTGATTTCCCAGGCCATTGCAGAGAGCTGGATTGGAAGAGGAGCAGCCAGGACTAGAACCGGCATCCATATGGGATGCCAGCGCTTCAGGCCAGGGCTTTAACCCACTGCGCCACAGTACCGGCCCCTGGATTTTGAATCTTAACAATTTGTTTAGTAGCAGACTTTGGATTAAGTGAATCAGCCTACCAACTATACAAATACATATGTTAGCTTTTATTTATAAATTATGTTAATCAGAGTTTGGAATGTTTGTCTTGTATTTGGTTAGTTGACTGGTTGGTTTTTTCATTTGTTTAAGAAATAATGCCTAAAAATGTCTCAGACTGCCATATCTTTTTTGTTTTGAAATATGTCTAATGATCCCAACTAGAAATCACTTCTACTAGAAGAATATAAATTGCACTACCTTTATTGTGTAGAAAATTCCACTTATGTGGGGGAGCAAATGTTAATTTTCAGCTTTGTTAATACTTAGAAAAATAATAGGGAGATTACTGATGCCATAAACAGGAGTGTCAATTGGTAAAGTCAACAACAGGAGTCACTGTGCACTTACTCCTCATGTAGGATCTCTGTCATTAATGTGCTGTGCATTGAGATTTAATGCTATAACGAGTACTCAAATAATATATTTCACTTTGTGTTTCTATGGGGGTGCAAACTGTTGAAATCTTTACTTAATGCATACTAAACTGATCCTCTGTAAAAAAAAAAAAAAAAAAAAAAAAAAAAAAAAGAATAGAAACTATCAACTCCCAACTTGACTCTCACTGGGATTAAACATGACAATAGGTCTGCTCTGATTTCATCATCATTAAAAAAAATCATCTATTATTTTTCACTTTATGTTTCTGTGTGGGAGCAAACTGTTGAAATCCTTACTTAATGTATACTAAGCTGATCTTCTGTATATTAAGATAATCGAAAATGAATCTTGATGTGAATGGAAGGGGAGAGGGAGTGGGAAAGGGGAGGGTTGTGGGTGGGAGGGACGGTATGGGGGGGAAGCCATAGTAATCCATTATTCGTACTTTGGAAACGTATATTCATTAAATAAAAGTTAAAAAAAAAAAAAATAAAAAAAAAAAAAATACTTAGAAAAATATATTTGGCTTATAACTACAAGAGTTGTTGGATCTCATCTTTTTTTTTTTTTTTTTTTTTTTTTTATTTTATTTTTTTTGACAGGCAGAGTGGACAGTGAGAGAGAGAGACAGAGAGAAAGGTCTTCCTTTGCCGTTGGTTCACCCTCCAATGGCCGCCGCGGCCGGCGCGCTGCGGCCGGCGCACCGCGCTGATCCGATGGCAGGAGCCAGGAGCCAGGTGCTTTTCCTGGTCTCCCATGGGGTGCAGGGCCCAAGCACCTGGGCCATCCTCCACTGCACTCCCTGGCCACAGCAGAAGGCTGGCCTGGAAGAGGGGCAACCGGGACAGAATCCGGCGCCCCGACCGGGACTAGGACCCGGTGTGCCGGCGCCGCTAGGCGGAGGATTAGCCTAGTGAGCCGCGGCGCCGGCCGGATCTCATCTTAATATAGTCCTTCACATAATATGAATTTGTGCCCATATAAATTTTGCCTTTATTTTATAATCTAACTTCTAAATTCTAAACATTTAACAGTAGACTGCTTTAATTAAATCCTAAAAATATTTGGGTATGTTTGACTTACATATAACTATGCAACATATTTTATTAGACTTGGATTTCATTCCTAGAAATATGAATTTTAATCAAATAGGCTTATTCCAAAGACTGAATTTAAAATAAGAGCATGGTATAAGAAGTGGGGCCGGCGCTGTGGTGCAGTGGGTTAAAGCCCTGGCCTAAAGCGCCAGCATCCCATATGGGCACCGGTTCTAGTCCCAGCTGCTCCTCTTCTGAACCAGCTCTCTGCCATGGCCTGGAAAGCATAGAAGATGGCCCAGGTCCTTGGGCCCCTGAACCCATGTGGGAGACCCAGAAGCACCTCCTGGCTCCTGGCTTCAGTTGGTACAACTCCGGCCTTTGCAGCCATCTGGGGAGTGAACCAGTGGATGGGAGACCTCTCTGTCTCTACCTCTCTCTATAACTCTGATTTTCAAATATATAAATAAATCTTTTAAAAAACATAAGATTCTAGAACTAACCAAAGTGAAAAATCACACTATAAAATAAAAAAGACAACTTTAAGATAAATGATATGGAAAATGGCATTGCTCTTTTACTTAAATAAAATCACCAAATGATGACTTTAAAAAAGAATTTCTGCCATGGATCACTAGTAGATATATATAATATAAAAAATGTTTAGTATTCAAAACAATTATAGTAACTTATTTACCACCTGTTAGGAATGGGTAATTTCTATAGTTGAATTTGTTTACTTTTATAGCACCAGCACTTCCTTTCTAACCATTTTGGATAAATGTGATTTGCATTCTTGGACAGAGGAGGTATAAACAACAAAATTATTTCTCTCAAGGGCTCTAGAAATGGACCTACCTCAATTGAGTTGTTTTCCCCTGCATACATTGTGCTCATGTGTGTTTGCAGTGAGCATGCCACTAACCCATCTTTTCCCTGTTCTATACACATACTCCTGTACCAATTTAAAACATGGTTGGGATCACCAGAAGACCAAGTTGTTGCCTTTAAAGGAAAACCCCCAATTGTTAACCCAACTGATAAGCAAATTAGCATCAGTTTATATTATGATGTATAGTCTCTATGAGCCAGATTTTCTGTAAAATTAGCTTAGTTAAATTAGTTTGGAAGGAGGATGGTCTTCCCCAATGAACCCTGGATCCTTTCTAGAACAAGGAAGGATTGCTATAATTGAAGGTTCTGATCAAATTCATCACATCTTGAAGATCTGTAGCTCCTTGAAATTTGAAAACCTGTGGCACTTTTTTTAATTCTACCATATTAATTCATGTATTTGTCTCGTGTTTTCCTTGTCCTCACTTGATGTTTGTGGTATAGCTTAGCAGGACAGAAATTATTTGTGCCTTACTGGTTTGCATATCCTATAACACAGATCTATTATGGGTATTCAGTATTATGCTAACTCAAATTGAGTTAGAAATTTGACACTTAATGTGAGATATATTTTTTAAAGACAAATGAAAGTAGATCATTCTTTTTCATTTCAGTCTCTGTAATTGTAATAATTAGAGATTGTCAGTCTATTACCATGTTTTGATTTAAAGACAAACTCCCCAAATAATCTCAGTTGTTTATATTCCCAGATTGGGGTTCTTGGTCCAAATTTGTTCAAGATACTAGCTTTGCACATCTTGTGATTATATGTTACTGATTTCTATACTTTGAATATAAGTGCTCACTTATATTCCAGCAGAGCACCCTAGAAATATTCTGCAGTCAGAATTGTTACTCACACTTACAATCATAATGTGCAATTGGAATAAACATTAAAGTCACAAACAGCTAAATTTCTGTCGGCCAAAAATGTGTTTAGTAGCTCCAATTACTTCTGTAGGATTTCACAGCTTCACATTTCTGTATTTGATTTCTTCTATCATTGCTGCATGTAGAACAGAAATTAGAACTTAGAGATGAAAAAAATACTTAAAAAATTTTCTCCTCAATATCTGCATCAAGTATTCCATCAGCTGCTGAAGAAAACCATGGATTTGCCAAACGTGTTCGATCAGATAATTCAAGTGATAAACATTTACAAGAACACAGAACAACCACAGGTATGTTTATTTGGTAATTTAATCTTAATGATATGATTACCTATCATAGATATAGTAGATTACTCTTTTTATACTGTTTTCATAGGAATCTCTTTATATACTACTTATCACCTTTATTGTATGGTAAAACAAGTGTAATAATCTTGTTAAAAATAAAGCTATTTATAAGTTATTAATTAAGTATAAGTTACAGATAAATTATATCCACCTGAAATGTTTCTCTTAGCCTATTATTTTTAATTTAGCTTCTTAGTCATTTGTGTAATTACTACACAAGCTCCGCTCTCTGCACAGTTACAATCATATTATTATAATTCCCATTGGCAAAGTGAAAAAGATGCAACTTGAGGTGACTACATTCCCTCAACTGCATATAATTGTCAAATTAGAAACTTCAAAGAGCTAGGTTAAAAGATTACAGATTATTAAGGATAATTGAACACTTGGAAAGTTATTAAGTTTTAAGGGAAGATAACATTGTATATTAGAACATCCAAATAAAATTGCTACACACACCAGAAATGCCTAGAATAGTGAAGGTTGAGACTGCCTTTTTTAGATTATGTTTCCCTGAATTCTCCAATTATCAATGTACAAATGATAAAGTAAAAGAATATCAGTGGGAAAGATGGCAACAGCTGTTGACTGAGCAGTTAGAGAAATAAGAAATAGTGTCAAGAGGAGGTGGGCATTTAGTCCAGCAATTAAGGAACTCCCACCCCACTTGAGAGTGCTGGATTCATTGACTAGCTCCAGCTTCAGTCTCTAGTTTCCTACCAATGCAGAATCCAGGAGGCAGCAGTAATTATTTAAGCTTATCAGTTTCTGCCACCCTGGCAGAAGACCTGATTGAGTTCCTGGCTCCCAGCTTTGTCCTCTTCAGCCCAGCCCCAGGCATTGTAGCCATTCAGAGTTCAGAGAGTGAACTAGCAGAGAGAAGCATATTTCTCTCTCTGTCCCTCTCTCCCTCTCTCCCTCTCTCCCTCTTAAACAAAAATTGGAGGGAGGGAGGGAGGAAGGAGGAAAGGAATTAGAGTTAGGGAATATATATATGGAATATATATATATATTTCTCCTCTAAAATTAAAACCTAATGTGACCAATGAAATGTACAACCAATTAAGTGCTCTCAAAAGAAGTCAGTGGCCCTAGATTTTACAGTAGTGTTGAGTGGAAGATTGTTTTAAAGACTGATAAAGAATCAGAGTAGGCATAGACCAAAACATCTGAAAGGGATTTTACATTTTGACACAGCAGCTTGAGACACTGGCATACTGTATCATAAGTGCTAGTTTGTGTTTCAGCTGCTCTACTTTCAATCCAGCTTCCTTCTGGTGCACCTGGGAAGACAGCATATGATAGTCCAAGTAGTTGGGTCCCTGCCACTCAGGCGGGAGACATAGATGGAGTTCCTGGCTCCTAGTTTCAGCCTGGCCTTGGCTATTGCAGCTATTTGGGGAGTGAATCAACTGACAGAAGATCTCTGTCCCTCGTCCCTCTATCATTCTCCCTTTCAAATAAATAAATATTTAAAAAGAACAAGAAGAAAAAGGAAAAGAAACATTTGAAAGGTGGCAGTGAAAGCAAAAAGGGCTATAGGACTAGGATCAGCCTTCTAGGAAGTACTGATAACCTTTTCTTAGAATATGGACATTTAAAAGCCCTGGTGAAATAATCAAAGAATGAGAAAATTAAGAAAACAATAAAGCAACAAATGCTTGTAAAAATAGTCTTCTGTTAGAAGGAAAGTGAATCTGCAGTTTATTCAGTGACTTTTGATACCTCTGTATGTGCAGTTGCTCACTGAATCTTCAACTTGCAACATAGAGAAATGGATTTGGCAAGCAGTTTTACAGCAAAGGTGTTAATATTTCTTTGTTAAATTTCAAATCGTGTTAACAACTATGAATTTCAAGAGCAAATATTCCTATATATGGTTATAATTTTCAAGTTGAATGAATAGTAAAAATTATTTTCAAATGATACCATATTTATACATCTTTTTATTTCTTCTCTAGAATTTAAAAGAAACATCCATAAGATAAATCCAAGGATAGTTAGAAAATTTGGAAGAAACATTTCAAAAGGAAATCTAAGGTGAATCACTTCAAAGTCAAGAAAAATAAAATTGATCAAATTTGCTTTTAAAAATTTGCTTTGTTGGTATCTTTTCAGAAATGTATTTAAAATCTTTGAAAGAAGACTGTTTTAAAGCTATGTCTAAATACTTTCAGCAAGCAGAAAAGAAACTGTTTTTCTCCTTTTGTATTGTAAGTAAATACAACATTTCAACAGAAAAGGTTATGTTGTAAAATATTTGTTATCTTTTTAAGTCCCTAAGTCACCTGATGGCAGCTTCCTGTTACTATGCTTCAGCAAATCAGTTAGGACATTTTAGAAAATAATAGTCAAAATTATTCCCATTTTTTGTGTCAATAAGGAAAATTTGGAAGTGATCAAATTACACCGCCAGATATATTTGGACTTCTATTATGTTTTCATACATTATTTTAATTATACATACTTCTCTTTCTAAAAATACTTTGATGTACAAATGTAGATAATGTGTCCATAAAGTTGTAAATAGTATTTAAATAGTTGTCCTGAATAAAATACTAATATTGTTCCTTGATACTTTACATATTAAAGATGCAGATTTTAAAGTGGTTTTCCTGTCTCATTACTACCCCTTATATATGCCAGACTATTACTTTATATAAAATGTGAATGTTACAGATTTGTATTTCAGATTATAACAAGAAATATGGTACCATAACCAAATCTTAAAATACTCCATACATTTCTTAATGATAGGGAAAAAAATTTTAATCTATTCCTGCTGCTTTAGAAATTATATAGACCTATAAGTTAATTATATAACCTTCTTTACCCTGCTGCTAAATACAACAAATAGTTAAATGCACTTTTTATTTTATACAGTGCAGGAAACTTCACACCAAAGCAAATAATCATAGAACTGTCATAAGGAGAGTCACCATACTCATTATTTTGGATGCTTCATCAATAAATTTTTTTATTGTATTGCCCTTTTTAACAATAATTTTTACCTCTCTGTTATTCCCTTCAGTGTAATTTAATTGTGTGATTCAAAGAAATCTTACCAAATGCTGATGAGTGGCTAACATGATTAATAAGTGGTCATAGCTTATAGTCCATCATACTATATTATTAACTAGAGATATTTCCTACTGTAAAAATTAATAATACCTTTGAAATGCAACCATGTTAAGGAGAAATTAGGAGGAATAAATTATAATGAATATGGGAAAAGAAAGCTATTGAATATGTTACTAAGACAAAATATGCATCTAAACTAGAACAAAAATTCTATTCAATGTCACTTTGAACAGTTCATTCATAAATGAATTCTATGTAAAAAATGGATCAGTCATAAGTATATAGCTCAATAGATTTTTTGCAAAATGAGCATACTGATATACCTGCATATAATGGAAATATTCAGGGCCTCAAAAGCCCTCCTTGTACCCCATCACAGCTACCATATCCCCCAAGGGTAACAACTTTTCTAACATCATACATTGACTTTAACTAAAATAATTTGTATTAAAACATATTGTATTCTAAAAAAAAAAGATACAGAATTGTAAAGAGTAAAATGTGTGTCCTCACCCTGTACCAATAGCACTCCTAAATGTGACTGCTGTTAATTCAAGTTCAAGGACTACCAAATTATTTATTCATATATAATTCTATATAAGGGCAACAAAAACTGAGTCATGCTTTTTAATATTTTTGGCTATTTGCTTTTTTATTTACATTTAAAAACATCCTAGACATCGTTGTAAAGTTTTTAAGTATCAGTTTCATAAATATTGCTGACAATAAATATACTTCCAGTCACCAAATTTTTCCACACTTTTTTGAGCTCTATGTAATAATGCTTTAAATGCATTTTCACCTATTCCTTGCAACAAGCCTTTAAAGCAGATTACAATTATGTTGTACATGAGAAATATGTTTTATTATTTGAAAAATAAACATCATATTTACACCCACTCATTCACAATTTCAAATTCCACTCTTCAGATTTTGAAAATGAGTCCTTGTGATTGTTAAAGCCTGAATTCTAACATGAGACTCAATAGTCTTATCCTCCTTAATGTGAACATTCAAAGGCTTTGCTGTAGAAATGTTAGTATTTGATTAGAAATGTTTGCTTCAGACCCCATGTCTATGACAAATTACCTGAAGTTGAGTACTTTATGAAGGGAAGAGATTTATTTAGACCACAGGTTTGTAGGCTAAAAGTCCAAGATCAAGCAACTCTACCCATTGGTTCAAGCTTTAGTGAAGGCCCCCTTGACTGTCATTACATGGCAGAGGAAGAGGAAGAAAGCCAGCATCAAGTAGAAAGAGGCAAGCACATGTTAGGCCTTGCTTCCTAACAACTCACTCTCAGGAGAATCAACTCAATGAGACCAGCATTAATCCCAAGGGCAATGTTGCCAATGACCTAAACAGCTTTCACCAGCCCCAACCTCTTAAATGTTCTATAGCCTCTTAGTATTATCACACTAGGGCTCAGACTTCCAGTACAAGAAACTGAGGGACAAACTGCATCCAAGCCATAGCAGGGTGAAAGACAAACATGCTGTATGCCCAATATTACCTATATTACCACTTGAAAACAAAACATTCTGAATCCCCAACAGCCATAAACAGATGATTGTTTATTAACAACATTTGTTTTCCTGATTAAAGCAGCAGATATTTAGAAAAGTTAATTTGCCAAAACCTACAACTGGACAGTAGCATAGTTGGTATTTTGAACTAAGGTTATTATAATAGCTGCTACTATACTGAGCCTATTGTACATTGCCTCTGTCTACAGTGTGACCCAAATTGTGCATATGGATAATTACTCAAAGCACTTCTACCACAAAAAACAAATCCAAGTCACATGTTCACCTAGGATTGGTAATTAATGTGTGCTGAAGGTCAGTAAACTAATTATACCTGAAATTTGGTTTTAAGATTTCACAAGAGTGCATTTTGTAATTATAAGAAAATTACATTTAGCTCACATGTTTATATCAAAAACAAAAAATATTGTTACTCGAACATGTAGAGAAGTGGTATCATTGAAAGCATTCAAAAATCTTATGGCTTGGGACCAGCGCTGAGGCATAGTGGATTAAGCCACCATCTGCAGTGCAGGCATCCATATGGGCACCAGATTCAAGCCCCAGCTGCTCCACTTCCAATCCAACTCTGCTAATGTGCCTGGGAAAGCAGCACAAGATGTTTCAAGTGGATGAGCACCTGCACCCATGTAGGAGACCCAGATGAAGTTCCTAGTGCCTGGCTCAGCCCTGGCCATTGCAGCCATTTGGGGAGTGAACCAGCTGATGGAAGATCTCTGTGTGTCTCTAATTCTGATTTTCAAATAAATAAATAAATCTTTTTTAAAAAATCCTATGGGTTGATTTTTCAAGGACTTTTTTTTACAGTCAAAATCTCATACAAACAGTATTTTTTGCAAATTCATAACTTGCTCATAAGTTGTTACCAACCACTTGAAATAGATAAGCACCTTCTGCACCCATCACTTTCCTGTTTTCCTCTTCATGTGTGTATTTTGGAATAATCATCTTTTTTTTTAAAGTGTTAAAGCTTACTGTTCTTCTCAATAATAGTTATTAGTGTAGATTCTTAACTTTCACCCCAGTTCTCTCAATTCAACATGCTACTTAAAAATTTTCTTTCATTCTAGTTCATTGCCCTCCTGAATTCTTCATATCAAGATAAAAATGCAAGCATATCACATCTACTCAAAACTAAGGTTAAAAATCAACACCTAACTTCTTGTTATGTTCTCTCTACCTCCTTCCTTTGCTTTCTCCAAATAAGTCTACCTGTCCACTCCACTTCTTCATTCAATTTTAAGGTAACTACTGTGGTTAGTCTTTCATTAGTTTACCTACAGGTTGAAAAGAATCTTCAGAAAGATCATCCCTGGGAACTAACAAGCCCTTTACTATATTGAGTGTTACCTAAATGGCCACAACTGAGAAGAAAGGTTCCCAGCTACTCCTGAGCTTAATAATTGTCATAATGTGGTTTTTACCTATATAAAGTATACTGTCCAATTTTGCATAGATGAGCATTTCTAAATGCCAGAATCAACATTACTTTTTTCCAAAACTTAAATTTAACCTGTTTAAATATTTCATCATTTTACCTATAAAATTTTAGTTTCTGTATAAAGATCACAAAGGATTTCTAATTTTTATCAACTTCATTCAGTCCAAGATTTTTCATTTTATCACTGTCTCAAGACTATGCTTCTTGTAAGCTTTTGGTTAATTACTCAATTTTGTTCAGGGTTTCTGGCCTTTATTTTTCTTTCAAAATATAAATACAATTTAAATCTGTAACCATTCCTTGTTATAGCAATAATCAACATGTTTTTATCAAGTACTTGTGTTTATACATATTCACAGAGTTGTCATTGTGACACTTTGGTAGTATAGCAGATATCTGTTTTACCTGACCTACCTAAACTCAGTTTGATTAAAAAGTCTCGGGTATTCTTTGGAAAACCACTCCTTTCCCCAGTGAAGTCCTGATGGAGTTATCTTTGCACCCCTCCCCCTAGTACCCTGGGGTAGGACCCTGAGAGACACACACACATCCATCTACTCCCTAAGCCCCTATCCTTTATAGTACTAGCTAAATAATAATTCTATCTCTAGATTTGGGAGGAAATAGTAGAAATTCCTATGCTATGTTGGTACTCCTATCCAAACCTTATTTTTTTTTTTTTTTTTTTTTTTTTACAGGCAGAGTGGACAGTGAGGGAGAGAGACAGAGAGAAAGGTCTTCCTTTTGCTGTTGGTTCACCTTCCAATGGCAGCTGCGGCCGGCGCACTGCACTGATCCAAAGCCAGGAGCCAGATGCTTCTCCTGGTCTCCCATGGGGTGCAGGACCCAAGGACTTGGGCCATCCTCCACTGCACTCCCGGGCCATAGAGGAGAGCTGGCCTGGAAGAGGGGCAACCAGGACAGAATCCGGCGCCCCGACCGGGACTTGAACCCGGTGTGCCGGTGCCGCAAGGCAGAGGATTAGCCTAGTGAGCCATGGGGCCGGCCATTCTTCATTGGTTTTGAACCCCAAGGAAAAGACATATGAGAGGCCGGCGCCGCGGCTCACTAGGCTAATCCTCTGCCTGGCGGCGCCGGCACACCGGGTTCTAGTCCCGGTCTGGGAGCCGGATTCTGTCCCGGTTGCCCCTCTTCCAGGCCAGCTCTCTGCTGTGGCCAGGGTGTGCAGTGGAGGATGGCCCAGGTGCACCCATGGGAGACCAGGAAAAGCACCTGGCTCCTGGCTCCTGCCATCGCGGTGCGCCGGCCGCAGCGCGCCGGCCGCGGCGGCCATTGGAAGGGGAACCAACGGCAAAGGAAGACCTTTACTATCTGTCTCTCACACTGTCCACTCTGCCTGTCAAAAAAAAAAAAAAGAAAAGACATATGAGAAATTAGTTTTTCCCTAACCTTCGGTAAAATACTTACAAGTCCTATATGATCTCTCCAAGAAATGCCACTTTAAGCTTTTTAAATAATTAAATTTTATTGTACTAAAATAGTTGCTTGAATTCTTATCTGTTCATACCACTCTACTACTCTCTCCTCAACACAGATAAATATGTACCTTTATATTTTGATATCAAGATTTTGAACATTACTGAGTTTTTTAATTAAACAGCTCCCCACACACAAGGGACCCAAAATCACATAATTCAGTTCCACACAATAATCTACTGAATGCCTACTCTCAAACTGCCATTCCAGTTGAAACACACTTTCAGTATAATCAGTGCTGTCATTTTCTTTTTTTTTTTTTTTTTTTTTTGACAGGCAGAGTGGACAGTGAGAGAGAGAGACAAAGGTCTGCCTTGTCATTTTCATTTTTATACTTCTGCAAAATAACTTTTTCATATTACTAACTTCACATACTGATAAAATTATATTTCATGACCATTCTTCCATATTTTCCTAGTATGCTAAAAAAGTAGGAAGAGAAAAGCAAGGAAAAGAAAAAGTGCAAAGTATCCATAGGGTTCATGTTTCCCTGCCTACCCATCACTGGCACTTGAGCAGGAAGTCCTGCAGGAAATAGAAGGTTTCAATAAGGGATGTGCATGGTAAGAAAAAGTAGAACATCTATCAGTAATTATGGTAACATAGGGGTATGTATCTTGGCCATCTTTCATGTGGACTTTTCCAAAATCGGTGCTTAACTTCAAGCCAGTGCATCTGACAAAGTCATCTACTTGGCTATAATTTGATAAAGCCACCCTGAGACTTTCGCACTAGAGTATAAATCAAACAGTTGGGTTCTTGCACTGCTGAAGTCTAAAGAAATCCATGATCCTATCTCTTAGCTTTCAAAGTCTATAATGACAGAGGCTTCAGCCTTGGTTACCTTTCCTGTTTTAAAGCTGTGACCTAAAAACCTAATTAGCAAATTAGCTCTTTCTGGTACTCAGTCTGCCAAATATGCTATCCTAAGTACTTTGCTGATCTTGACTCTTGAAGACATGTGTTATTTCAGGTGAAGACTTAAAGACAAGCCTTGTGAATTAACTGAGCCAAATAAACATTGTGCAGGTGGATTTCAACACTTTCTTTGTAACCAGTACAATAAATTTTGGCCCCTGTAACAGTGATTTTCCCTGGGATGCTGCTTCCTCATGCTTGTAAGTTTAATTTGAAAGGAGGCATACTGTAATGAATTTTTGGTTTTATTTAGTAGTTATAACTCCCTAGAACAGCTCATTCTCCCTCCCAGAATAAGAAATTATGAATAACAATTCGTGATATTAAACATCTTTTGTAGGTATTGGGTAGGTTTCATCATTAACTTTTGGAAGTTAATTTTTAACCAAGGGTGGTGAGAAGTGAAGGCTGTCAAAATTAGTTGGAACTCATTTCGAAATTCCCCATCTGTCAGTAGTTCAGCATCATTGCTCATAGACCCAAGATGATACAATTGATTGCATAGAAATGACATTTCCAGGTGAAATCCATTTACAAAAAAACTGATTTCCAGTCATGACCTTAATGACCATTGGAGAATCTCTCAGTAACCAAAAGTAAAGCTGCAGCAGGAAGATGAATGTGAGCATTCATTTGGCATGTGCCAGACATGAAAATTTTCTAGTTCTTTCCCCAATTCATTTAATGCTCATTTAGAAATGCACACCCAAAAGTACTTGATATTTAATTCTTTTATAAACTGTAAACACATCACAGTGGTATTTGGATATCTTACAGACTTTGTCTGTAAACAAAAGTTGCTTCAAGGCATATTCCAGATACTTGCTGGTACAAAATTTTAGAAGCTTAACAAGTTCCTCAAAATGAATGCCAGTAATTTCTAACATTTGCATGGAAAAAGCACACTTATTACAATGAATGATATAAATGCTTACCTATTTATTAGTGGCCATTGTAAGAGTTATTGGTAGACATGTTTGCAAGATAAATCCTGAATTAAAGCTGTCATCTATACCTAAAATATTTTTAAAAATTAAAGATTCTACATTCTTTCATGTTATCTAATGCCAGATGGAATGTAATCTAACATTGCACAACTTAGCATGACTCAGCAATGCAAGTGGCTTGGCTTTAGAATATTTTTCAAATGAAAGTGTCAATAGAAAGAAAATTTCTGGAGTTGGGAGGAAAGGGGAAGCCTGTTTATATTATTTTACTTGACTAAAATCAGGTCTGAGAGTCTAATATGTTTGTATAACTTGAGCAAAACTCATTTACCAAGTAGGCTTGCATTTCTTGGGAGTAAACCTATTTCTACTTAGAGGGTAAAAATTACGAAAGAAAATTTTATTTAAAAGAAATGTGATGATCATGGCAACAAGAACATAAGCTCTGTGAAACCCAAGACCGTATCACTCTTGTTCATTTTGTACTTCAGCACCCAATTGTACTTGTACTGCAGTACCTAATCCTATGTTTGCCTATGTTCAAGAGATCCAATGGGAGGACCTAATATGATTCTTGTTGGTATTTCTCAGCAGCAAGCAAATTGCTTAATCTATGCCAAGGAACACAATACAAATGCTTGCACAATCAGCACAGTGAGTTTTTTTTAACAATAATTTTTAAATGTGACATCTCTTACAATTATCTTTTAAAAATATGTTCTGACTCCTCCAGAATGGCCTCGGTCATATGTTCTATATCTCCCAGGTAGTGAGTGAGTCATATAACTTGAGAGGTGTATGGCATTTCCCCTCTGTGTGGGCAGAAAAATGTGTGTCTATGCCATTATTGGCAAAGTTCTCATTTTAGCCCTAAACATTGAAATTTTAATCATAACTTTTCTTGAAAATTTTTAAAAATCACATCTTAACATATTGGACTTTCCTATAATGTCAAGATTATTAAACAACTACCTAGAGTTATAACTTTAATTGCTGACAGGATATTTTTAGCTAAAAGGAAAGAATTCCTTTCTTTTGCTGAATGAAAACTCTAATAATACATACAGTAAGTAATCTTTCTTAAGGCAAAGTTAAATTTACCTTGTCAACATATTTAAAAGTCTAGGTTTTTTTTTTTTTAATCCTATTTTCCTATGCCTATTAACTCAGATAAGAAAGAAAAAAATCACATCTTGTAGGTAAATAAAATGTTTCCCTCTTTTAAAGATTTATTTATTTATTTAAAATGCAGATTTATAATGCTAATGGAAAGTGAAATGGGAAGGTGTAGCCATCCTAATATCAGACAAAATAGACTTTAATTCAAAAACTGTTAAAAGAGGCCGGCGCCGCAGCTCACTAGGCTAATCCTCTGCCTTGCGGCGCCGGCACACTGGGTTCTAGTCCCGGTCGGGGCGCCGGATTCTGTCCTGGTTGCCCCTCTTCCAGACCAGCTCTCTGCTGTGGCCAGGGAGTGCAGTGGGGGATGGCCCGAGTACTTGGGCCCTGCACCCCATGGGAGACCAGGATAAGTACCTGGCTCCTGCCATCGGATCAGCACGGTGTGCCAGCCGCGGCGGCCATTGGAGGGTGAACCAACGGCAAAAGGAAGACCTTTCTCTCTGTCTCTCTCCCTCACTGTCCACTCTGCCTGTAAAAAAAAAAAAAAAAAAAAAAAAAAAAAAAAAAAACTGTTAAAAGAGATGAAGAAGAGCACTATGTAGTGATTAAGTGATCAATTCAACGGGAATTTGTGGCTATAATAAATGTATAAGCACCAAATTACAAGTTGCCTGGAAGTTTAAATGTAATGTTAATGGATCTAAAAGGAGACGTAGACTCCAATAGAGTAGTAATGGGAACTTTAATACCTCACTTTCAGCAATGGACAGATCAACCAAACAGAAAATTAGCAAAGAAATTACAAAGCTAATTGACACTATAGACTAAATGTACCTAACAGATGTCTACAGAACCTTTCACCCTACGGTGGCAGAATACACATTCTTCTCATCAGTGCATGAAACTTACTCAAGGATATACCATATGCTAGGCCATAAAGCAAGTCTCAGCAAATTTAAAAAAAAAAAATGAAATCATACCATCCATCTCCTTTGATCACAATGAAATGAAGCTAGAAATCAACAACTCAAGAATCTCTAGATCAAAATAAACACATGGAGACTTAAAAAACATGCTCCTGAATGAACAGTGAGTCATAGAAGAAATAAAAAGAGAAATAAAATTTCTGTAAATCAATGATGATAATACCTCATTTCTAAACTTGTGGAATACAACAAAAGCACTGTTAAGAGAGAAGTTTTTGGCAATTGATGCCCACATGAAAAAATTAGAAAGGTACCAAATAAATGAGCTATTGATGCATCTCAAGGACCAAGAAAAACAAAAACAAACCTAACCCCAAATTAGTAGGAGGAAATAAATAATTAAAATTAGAGAAGAAATAAACAAAGTTGAAACCAAAACACAACATAAGATCAGTGAAATTAAGATCTGCTTTTCCAAAACAGTAAGCAAAATTGATACACCATTGGCCCAACTAACCGAAAGAAATAAAATAAAATAAAATCGGAGATGAAAAAGAACTTTAACAGATAACTTTGCACCAATACCCTTGATGAACATAGATGCAAAAATCCTCAACAAAATGTTAGCTAATCAAATCCAACAGCACATCAGAAAGATCATTCACTCAGACCAAGTGGGATTTATTTTTGGCATGCAGGAGTGGTTCAACATTTGCAAATTAATAAATGTGATACATCACATTAACAAACTGAAGAACAAACTTAATGTGGTTATCTCAATAGCTGGAGAGAAAGCATTTGATAAAATACAACATTCTTTCATGATGAAAACCTTAAGCAAATTGGGTGTAGAAGGAACATTGCTCAACACAATTAAGGGAATTTATGACAAAAGCATAGCCAGCATTCCAAAGCTGGAAGCATTCCCCCTAGGATCCAGAGTCAGACAAGGATGCCCACTCTCACCATTGATATTTGATATAGTCATGAAAGTTTTAGCCAGAACCATTAGGCAAGAAAAAAAATATCAAAGGGATACAAATTGGAAAGGAAGAAGTCAAACTATCCCTATTTGCAGGTAACATGATTCTATATATAGGGGATCCAAAAGACTCTACTCAGAGACTATTGGAACTCATTAAAGAGTTTGGTAAAGAGGCAGGATGTATGTAAAAATCAACACACAAAAATCAATAATCTTTGTATACATAGACAATGCCATGCCTAAGAAAGAACTTTTTTTTTCTTTTTTAACCTTTTCCATTATATTCTCCCAGGGAAATGTACAGATTCTCTGATCTCTATTCCTCCTGTGGCATTTTAAGTGGAACCACTTCAAGATTAATACCATTCACAAAGAATTAAATTTAATAATTAGAGAAGAAATAAACAAAATAAATTTAACCAAGGATGTCAAGGAGCTGATTAATGAAAATAACAAAACATTAAAGAAATAAATAGTAGAAAAATACATTTAAAAATGGAAAAATCTCCCATGTTCATGGATTGGAAGAATTGACATCATCAAAATGTACATAATACTGAAAGCAACGTACAGATTCAATGTGATCCTGATCAAAATACCAAGGACATGAATAAGCTCCATATAGGATGCTGGCACTGCAGGCAGAGGCTTAACCCGCTTACAGCACAGTGCAGGCCCCAGCCCTTCATTTTCGTTATTATATTTTTCAGTTCTAGGTTCCTAGTTTTTTGCTGAAACTTTTAAGTTTGTCTTTTATCTCCAAAACTATGACAGGTGTTGTTTTACAAATTTTAAATAAAAGGATAAAAGGGAGCCAGTCTGTGGCCTAGCAGGTGGGGCTGCCGCCTGCAGTGCCAGCATCCCATATGGGCGCCAATTCAAGTCTCTGCCGCTCCGCTTTGGATCTGGCTCTTTGCTGTGGCCTGGGAAAGCAGTAGAGGATGGCTTAAGTCCTTGGGCTGGGCTCCTGCACTCGCATGGGAGACCCGGAGGAGACTCCTAGCTCCTGGCTTTGGATTGGCATAGCTCTGGCTCCTGGCTCCTGGCTCCTGGCTCCTGGCTTCAGATCTGTGCAGCTTTGGCTATTGTGGCCATCCGGGGAACAAACCATAGGATGGAAGACCTCTCTCTCTCTCTCTTTACATCCGCCTCTCTGTAACTCTGCCTTTCAAATAAATAAATAAATCTTTAAAATAAAAAAAAAGAAAGGATAAAAGCACATTTTAAATGAGTAATGGATGCATTGTGTGGAATAAAAATCATATTGTGTAACTTCGACCACAAACAATACAGACACAAGAGATCAGAAAGGACTGATGATGGATTCTGCTATCAATTTCCCTACTAAGACCATAGTAGTTACAAGCAAAGTCAATGAGACAGATATGTGTTTGAGTTTTGGCCTTGTAATCTTAGACAGTTATTTTACTCTTCTGAATCTTACTATCATTATGCATACAGTTAAAATAATAATGGATGTGATCTCAAGTTAGAGCAAGTGTGGGTTGACTGTGCAAAACCCTAGTATAATGCCTGGAGCCGACACCAAGTACAGGTACTTGAGCTCATCATTAGGAAATTGCTGATAACCAATTCCTTTTCCGGGACAGTCTGCATCTTCCTTTTGGAATTCCTCCCTCTAATTGCATGTGCTAGGTACTATTTTTGCATGATACTAGGATTTCTGCTGTTTCTTCCAGGATCTTTTCACTGAGTCTTAAACTTTGCGGATGCATGTGCCCAGGGTACGTCTTTTAAGTTCCAGGACTTTATCCACTCATGGACAACCTGAAAAGTCTTGCTTTCTTCCACCCTGCACTGCAAAAGTGTGCATTGCTTCGGAGATTTCTATCTTTCTAATGGAAGTATCCTTCTCTGCAGGAATCCTGGCAGTTGGAGGGGTGAATGGAGAGGAAAAAGGGAATAGTTGTAGAAGTTGAAAAAAAAATTCCCTCTAGCAATACACACCACATCCTGTACAGGGTCCAAATTAGAAACAGATCTTCCAGTGCCTAGAAATAAAGGTGCTAAGATAACTCCTGGGCCAATCCACCCACCTGCCTCCCTTAGAGTTGCACAGGAGAAGTTCACAGGTGTTTCTGTTTTGCTCATTATTTATATATGCATTTCAAATCTCTAAGAAAGGGAGCACTTGCCCAAAATGGGAAGGTTATTTGGGAGCGCTGGGCAGTCACAAACAGGAGATTGCTGGCTATATGCAAGAGTGGGCTCAGTGTACTTGAACCCCATGAGAGCCTCAAAATGACCTTATCTTCTGTTTCCCTTCTTTCTGCTTTAACTTGATTACAGACAAGTTCCCATTAGTTGAAGTGGAGGTAATAAAAATTGTAATTTCTCTGAGGGTAGGGCTCATGCCTCATTTTTCTCTGTATCCCTAGGGCCAGCTTTGTGCCTAGAACGTTGTTGCTGTTGCTTGATTCATAAATAACAGTACTGTGGAATTTGGTCTTTTCCAAATGTTTTAGTCCATGACTAACTGAGGTTTAAAAGGAAGTAACAATACATGCTTTGTTCTCCCTTCTACAACATTGGATAGAGAAAAAAGATGAAATATTTCTTAACGTACTACTAGGTAGTGGCATAAATATCACTTTCTTGTTTATGTGACTTGGGACCTTTAGCAACTAGTTTCCCTTGTCTGTTGGAGCTGCTCCATATTCACAATGCTGTATTATGTAGCAAAGATTAATCTTGCATGGAAACTTTATAATTGTCTCTTCAAAAACTAATATTCCCTTTTATCAGATCCTAGCCCTCTTGGGCTTTTTGTGTGTGTGTGTGTGTGATTTTTTTTTCTGTTACAAATGTTTTTTCCCCAGTCCTTGCTTTACTAGTAATCACTGGGAAATATTCCGTGTCTGGCTATGTTCATAGCACTAAAAGAAATGGGATGACGGCCACTTGGGTGCAGACATTGGATTCCACTTACTATTAACCTTCTTCCTTTCCAAGACTAATTCCTTCCCCTCACACTGAATCCCTTCCCTCCTGCCCACTCTTGAAACATTGTCCATCAGTTATTTATTTTGTAACACTTGCTTCTATCTCCTTCTCTAGGCTCCTTTCTCATAAATTAATTCCTTAGTTCAACAAACTTCTGTGAGACACCTGCCACATACCTAGCACAATGATGGGCACTGGGACACATACAGAGAATATTAAGACATTGTCTTGCCTTTTGTATTTTAGAAGTTCACAGTATAGTTCAGGAAACTGACATGTAAACAGTGAATCAAAATAACATAGACTTCTGACAGTTGCTGTGGGAGTAGATACGATCAAGTTTGAACATTTTTTACCTAAAATAATTACATTTTTCCTGTATATTTTTTATGAGACCATAGAGAAGTACATAAAGAAGTTTTACTGTGGAGCAGGCACTGTGCTCAGTGCTTTTACCTACAGTATCTCTTTATTTTTGAAATATTAAAATTTTTATGATTTATTTTCTTCTTAATTTCTTCCTTTGAAACACTTGTATTTTCTTTTTTTTAACTTTTATTTAATGAATATAAATTTCCAAAGTACAGCTTATGGATTACAATGGCTTCCTCCCCCCATAACTTCCCTCCCACCCACAACCCTCCCCTTTCCAGCTCCCTCTCCCCTTCCATTCACATCAAGATTCATTTTCAATTCCCTGTATATACAGAAGATCAGTTTAGCATATATTAAGTAAAGATTTCAACAGCTTGCACCCACATAGAAACACAAAGTGAAAAATACTGTTTGAGTACTAGTTATAGCATTAAATCACAATGTACAGCACATTAAGAACAGAGATCCTACATGAGGAGTAAGTGCACAGTGATTCCTGTTGTTGACTTTACCAATTGACACTCTTGTTTATGGCATCAGTAATCACCCTAGACTCTTGTCATGAGTTGCCAAGGCTATGGAAGCCTTTTGAGTTTACCGACTCTGATCATAATTAGACAAGGTAGTAGTCAAAGTGGAAGTTCTCACCTCCTTTCAGAGAAAGGTACCTCCTTCTTTGATGACCTGTTCTTTCCACTGGGATCTCACTCACAGAGATCTTTCATTTAGGTTTTGTTTTTTTGTTTGTTTGTTTGTTTGTTTGTTTGTTTTTGCCACAGTGTCTTGGCTTTCCATGCCTGAAATACTCTCATGGGCTTTTCAGCTGGATCCGCATGCCTTAAGGGCTGATTCTGAGGCCAGAGTGCTGTTTAGGACTTCTGCCATTCTATGGGTCTGCTGTGTATCTCACTTCCCATGTTGGATTGTTCTCTCCCTTCTTTATTCTATCAGTTAGTATTTGCAGACACTAGTCTTGTTTATGTGATCCTTTTGAATTTTAGTCCTATCATTATGATCAATTGTCAACAGAAATTGATCACTTGGACTAGTGAGATGGCATTGGTACATGCCACCTTGATGGGACTGAATTGGAATCCCCTGGTATGTTTCTAACTCTACCGTTTGGGGCAAGTCATCTTGGGCGTGTCCCGAATTGCACATCTCTTCCCTCTCTTATTTCCGCTCTTATATTTAACAGCGATCACTTTTCAGTTAAGTTTCAGCACTTAAGAAGAATTGTGTATTGATTACATTATTCAACCAAAAGTATTAAGTAGAACAAACAAAAAAAAATACCAAGAGGGATAACGTACTAAGTTGTTCATCAACAGTCAGGGCAAGGGCTGATCAAGTCACCGTTTCTCATAGTGTTCATTTCACTTCAACAGGTTTCCATTTTGGTGCTCAGTTAGTTGTCACTGATCAGGGAGAACATATGATATTTGTCCCTTTGGGACTGGCTTATTTAACCCAGCATAATGTTTTCCAAATTCCTAACAGGGATCACTTCTCAGTTAAAATTTAAACACCTAAGAATAATTGTGTGTTAATTACAGAGTTCAACCAATAGTACTAGAACAAAAAAAAAACTAAAATGGATAAAGTATTACATTGTACATCAACAGTCAGGACAAGAGCTGATCAAGTCACTGTTTCTCATAGTGTCCATTTCACTTCAACAGGTTTCCCCTTTGGTGCTCAGTTAGTTGTCGCCGATCAGGGAGAACATATGATATTTGTCCCTTTGGGACTGGCTTAGTTCACTCAGCATGATGTTTTCCAAATTCCTCCATCTTGTTGCAAATGACCGGGTTTCATTGTTTTTGACTGCTGTATAGTATTCTATAGGTTACATGTCCCATAATTTCTTTATCCAGTCTACTGTTGATGAGCCTTTGGGTTGGTTCCAGGTCTTAGCTATTGTGAATTGAGCTGCAATAAACATTGAGGTGCAGACAGCTTTTTTGTTTGCCAATTTCATGTCCTTTGGGTAAATTCCAAGGAGTGGGATGGCTGGGTTGTATGGTAGGGTTATATTCAGGTTCCTGAGGAATCTCAAGACTGACTTCCATAGTGGCTTTACCAGTTTGTGGTTTTGATTTGCATTTCCCTGATTGCTAGTGATCCTGAACATTTTTTCATGTGTCTGTTGTCCATTTGGATTTCCTCTTTTGAAAAATGTCTATTGAGGTCCTTGGCCCATCTCTTAAGTGGGTTGTTTGTTTTAATGTTTGGATTTTCTTGATTTCTTTGTAGATTCTGGTTATCAACCCTTTATTTGTTGCATAGTTTGCAAATATTTTTTCCCATTCTGTCGATTGCCTCTTCATTTTCCTGACTGCTTCTTTTGAAGTACAGAAACTTCTCAATTTGATGCAATCCCAAATGTTAATTTTGGTTTTGACTGCCTGTGCTTCTGGGGTATTTTCCAAGAAGTCTTTGCCAATACCTCTATCTTGCAGGGTTTTTCCAATGCTCTCTAGTAATTTGATGGTGTCAGGTCGTAGATTTAGGTCTTTAATCCATGTTGAGTGAATTTTTGTATAAGGGAAATGGTAGGGGTCTTGCTTCATGATTCTGCACGTGCCATATTATAGATGTGCCACAAAATTGGAGTGACATGGATTCTGTGCAAACACTGGCCAAACGTTAGGAGTTGGTCTTATCAGATTATGAGTGACTGCAGATAGTCACTCAGGTGCATGAAAGCAGCAAAGCCTCATGGATGAGCCTGTAGGGGTTGACAAGAGGTAGGTGAGGGTTTAAGGCTGCTTTTGACTCACATTAAGTACAGAGAACTCTTTGTGTCCAGGCCTTGGTCCCAGGACCCCCACAGATACTGAAGTTCATAAGTGTTCAAATCCTTTATATAAAATGGTGTAGTATTTGCATTTAATCTACACACATGCTTTCATATTCTTTAAATCATCTCTAGATTATTTATAATATCTAATATAATGAAATGCTGTGTAAATAGTTGTAATGCTGTTTTGTTTAGATAATAATGACAAGGAGTCTATACATGTCATTTACAGATGTGATTTTTAAAAATATTTTCTATCCACATTTGGATGAATCCACAGATGCAAATCCCATGAATACGGAGGGCTAAATGTACTTTCAAGAAAATATCCTCTGACCTTATAAAGGCAAAATCTGTAGAAGTTGATTCTGATTATTTTGCCTGATTATAGATTCTTGTTGCTCCCTGACCTAAAAAATCTGATCCTCCATTTAACCAGTCAAATAAAATTGATTGTTCTAAATAGGATTGATTGTTCTGCACTAGATGTTTGAGCAGCTTTACTCAGTCAGTCTATGCCACTGAAATTAAGGGTCCTGAGGTTAAAGCATGTGAGGTGTTTGACATCTAATGGTATAAATCTTTCAGTGATCAGTGGAAATTTCATTGCAAGGGTTTTAATAATTGCTGACATATTTCACACCCATTGCTTTCAAAAACAGGTGGCCAGGACTTAAATAACCTCATAAACAAACACTCTGGGGAAAGCAACCCCTGGACTCCAACTTAACATTTGCCACCAAGAAAGGCACGTCTTGCCATGTGCTGTCAACTGCCTGACACACTCAAAGCTCAATTCAAAGGTATCTTCTCTTTTAAACATAATTCCACATTGCATATTTCTTTAATGCTTGCACTTTTATGCAATTAATCTGTCAATTTTCTTAGTTTTTAAACATAAATTTTTTTCTTTTAATTCTTTTCTAAAATAATCTCACCTATTCATTTCACTTTTCCACAAACTTTTATTTATTTGAGAGGCAGACAGAGAGGGGCAGTTCCTATCAGCTGGTTCACTCCTCAGATTCCCACAGCAGCACAAAGTTAGCAGCTGTCCAAAGCAAAGAAACAGGAATTCATTTCCTAGGTGGCAGGAACCCGATTACATGAGTCATCACTGCTGCTTCATAGAGTCCGCATTAGCAGGAAGCTGGAATAAAGTACGAGTTAGGGACCCAATCCAGGCACTCCAATGTAGGATATGAGCATTTTAGCTGGTATCTTAACTGCTAGGCCAATGCCACTCCTTTAATTATGTTTTTGTTCTGTTTTTCTTTCCTTTTATTTATTTATATTTTTTTTTTGCCACTAAAAGTGAACTCTGTAAAGGCAGGGTTAATGTTATATTCATTTTTAAATGCCTTGCATCAAATAGTATACATTTGTAAGTTTCAGGTGACATGTGAAACCTTTTTTAAGATTTTTTTCAAAGTTTTAAAAGCTATTAGCCAGGATCATGGTGTAATAAGACATAATGTTTTTCCTTTAAAAATTCTAAATGCATGTGTAGAGTTAAGAAGCTGTTGTACATTTATGATTTAATAAAATAAATTCTAAAAGAAAAGAAAAAGAAAGCAGAGGAGCGGAAACGCCAATCTAGACTTTGATATGGGATGTGGACATAGCACGTGGTGGCTTACGCGATTGCACCACAGAACCCAACCCTGCACTTGTATTTCTGAGGAAGCTCTTGGAGTCTCAAGGAATTGGAAGTGGTACTGGGTGCTGGATGACATCATCCCTGCTAGCATCCACTGAGACGCGTGCGCTCACCTACGTGCCTCCACCTAGCTTTACTGAGTTTTCTTTGTGGAATGTCTTTACTGGAAAAGCCCTATTGATAAGGATACACCCTCACTTCTGAGGTCGGCGGAGCTACAGAGGGTCATATTCTCCTAGTTAGTCAAATGGGCTAGTACAGAGAATGATTTCACTGAGGAAAGAACAGGAGCAATATTTTAAATAAGTCACCACTGAAATGTCTGCTCCTCCAAGCACCATGATCTGCTAACCATCGCCTTCATCATGTCAAGGGAAACATGGAGAATGCTAATTCATTAAAGGCTTCTAATGTGGGTCCCCTGAATCTAGGACATGATATTCTCTTTTTAAATTGTGTGAGCTCTCATATGAGAGAAGCCAAATCAATGCACTTGTCCTCAGAATTCAAGGAGATAGATATTTCAGAAATACTTGCTAGTTTTTTTTTAAATTCCAAACTCTTATTTAAGCAACAACTTGAGCTTCTTAGAAATAATATTTATGTCATCAGTTTGAGTAGTGTTAAGTGCATTGCAGCATATGGTAAGAGATACACTTACAAACAAATATGTGAATGAATTGGTGCTCTAAGCACAATCTGAATTGTTCCAATTGAGGGGAACACAATAAATCAATTAAATTCAACAAAATTGTATTGAGCATGTTCAGGGTGACAAGGGCTATACCGGTTTCCAGTTCAATACAAAATAAGATAATGATGTGACAGCATAATGCTCACAGAGTAGTACAGAGGCTTTAGAATCTATGCGTCTTTTGGCCAGGAATGGACCATAGGGTATGTTATGTGGGATTTACAAAGAGGAGAGTGAAAGCTACCGCTTATGAGATAAATGAGGCGCCAAGCTCTGATCATTTAATCCTCACAACATCTTCATGTGGAAGGTATAGCACATTGCTTTCAATTTCCCTCCAAAAAGAAATCAAAGCAAACCCCAGGCTTAAAAACACTAAATACAAGCTGTTATTCCATCCCAATGCAGCATGTTTCCAATATCATCTATCTCCTTCAAAGATGAGATAGAGAATGAAGGGTGAGGTTTGAGCAATGTATTTTTATTTTTACATTTTATTTCAGCTTTGAAAATTTACATTTCATTGTCAAATCAATCAAGAACATATGTATTACTTTGCCTTGTTTGAAATATTATCTACAAAGTTAAAAGTCTCAATTAAAAGCAAAAAAATCAAAATCAAAATATAAATATAAACTGCATCATGCTCTGCTAATATTAAGCTATGCAACCATAGATGTATATTTCTTTTTTGTTTTTCCTGAGGCTTTGTTTTCTTGTCTGGCAAATGAGAAAATTGATGTAGATCATCTCCAGGTTCCCTTCCAATGACTGAATATAACTATTTATGTCATGCTTGTAAATACTATGTGCTGACAAAAGTTCCAGATGCTCACACTCGTCTGCTGCAATAATTATTGGTTAGAGTTATTAGGCACGATTTTCAAAGGGGTAATCTAATTGAGGCAAGAGTAAGAGAGCACTTGCACCCTTCCTTGAGGGTAGCAGCACACACAAAGCCAAATCTTGAAAATAATAGTTGCTGCTGTAGCAAGTAACAACCACAGCAGACACTTTCAAACTTTATCTCATTTAATAATTGTAAGAATCTTCTGAAGCAACTGCCCCAGGTGCTGAAACAAATATCCAGAAATGCCAAATGACTTGCCCAAAGTAATGTACCTAGTAAATCACAGACATTCACACATGCAGCTCACACTCACCAAGGCATTAAGAAGAGTTACTTTGGGGGCCCATGCTGTGGCAAAACAGGTTAAGTCAAGGCCTGCAGCACCCTGGCTGCTCCACTTCCAATCCAGCTCCCTGCTAATGAGCCTGAGAAAGCAGTGGAGGATGGACCAAGTACTTGGGCCCCTGCACTCAGGTGGGAGACCTGGGGCTCCTGGCTGCAGCCTGGCACAGCCTGGGTCTTTGCAGCCATTTTGGAAGTGAACCAGCGGCTGGAGGATTCCTCCACCCTCTCCTACACTAACCCCCAACCTGGCTTCTTTCTCTCACTCGCCTTCTTCTGTAACTCTTCCTTTCAAATCAATTAGTCAATAAATCTTAAAAAAAAAAAAAAAAGATGTAGCTAGTGACTGACAGAGCCAAGATTAGGACTCAAGTAGTTTAGATGGAACTTTATGAAAAGAAAGAGAGAGAGTTACTTTGATGATAGGACTAGAGATAGCCTCAGCAACTCTCCAGTGACTCACTGGACTAATTTAACTAATCCTTAAATCCTTCAGGAGGTAGGTGTTCATAGGTACCCTCATCTATGATCCTCCAAAAGAAAATTTGTATTTTGGTGCTCTGCCACCTCCCCTATTACTACCACAAGAAATTCACAAGCTAGAACAGACCATAACCACATGGATTTGTTAGTTTATGTAGGAGTTTTCAACATTTAAGTCAATACTTACAAATTAAGAAAGCACATATAAAGCTGCAGATTTCTAGTTTCTCTTTAAAAAGTTCAGAGATCTAGAAATATTGAGCCATCTTCTAGCCTAACAAAAATGTTAGAGCTAGGACAGCTCCCAGCCTACATTGAACCTCTGCAAAAATTGTAAAAGGACGTGCCACAGGGATGCTGGAGGCCAGTGGGCTCATAGCTTGGTGAAAGAACAGTCTGAATTTCACTCACTCACTTCCATAACCGGTGCCCATGACCAGTTGTACATTGTGGTGGAATGAGAAGGTGAGAAGGTCATGAAAAGGTGAGAAGGTCATGCCAAGATGGCCACTGACAACAGAAACTGCCTGGCAACAGGTCGTGATTGGATGGCTTCGGAAACCACATGACAACAGAGCCTGACTGGCAACATGCCGTGATTGGATGGCTTCAGAAACCACATGACAATAGAGCCTGACTGGCAACAGGCTGTGATTGGATGGCTTTGGAAACTGCCTGGCAACAGGCTGGTTGGTTAGGGCATAGACCGCCCCTTGACCGGATTGGCTGCCTTGGCTATATAAGCAGCTGTAGCAACTGAGATAAATGAGTCTGCAGGCTGCTTGCCTCAGGCCTGCTTCCACCTGATTCCCGGGGTCTGTGTGGTGACAATGCGCCTCTTGCCCCCACCATGCACTTCCTCTCAGAAATGAATCCACAGCAACTTCACATGACAATTATTAACAAGTGACTCCTTACAAGTAAGAAACATGATCTCTAGTTTGATACAATCCCTCACATTTCCTTAATCCTCCTCAATACTGAAGCCAATGCCAATTAAACTACTGAAAATATATGGACTTTGTGAATTCTATTCCCAGCATATTTTATTCATTTCTCTTGTCTTCCAGTCCTGGTAAATCTTTTCATTTAAAATCCTTACTCTTTGAGTTACAAAAAAAGGGTAACATGATAGCTTTCATTTATATTTTCAAAAATATTCTAAAGGGATAAATAGACAAACAGGTTAGTTTTACCAATCATGGGAGCTGTTTATCCTAATGATTTTGAAATTTCCATTAGTAAATCTAAGTTTCTCCATTCCGTGGGCTAACTTGGATTTCCAACAAATCAACCCCCCTCTTTAGTTGTCTATGAGCATTATGAGACTACTCTCAGAGATGTCTTACTCTGCTCCTTCCATATGCTTTGCCCAAAACTCACAGCTTAGCTATTACTGATTTATTATTATCTTCTCATAAATAACCTACCATCCCCTTTACTGCCCTCTCCTTATTTCTCATGTAGCACTGACACACCAGTCAATGCCAAAGCTGCCACATTTGATGATTCCAATTGACTGCTGCTCCCCACAATTAAAGGAGCAAATCTATGGCTCAATTAACTCCATTGATCCCTACTAGAGCTGAATTTTATCCAGTAGGAAAATATATTAAAGTTCTAACATCCAATACCTCAAGATGTGACCTCATTTGAAAATAGGGCCATTGCAAATGTAATTATTAATATGAGGTCCTACTGGATTAGTGGGCCCTTAATCACAGATAACTGATACCATGATAAGAAGAGAAAAAAACACAAACACAAGCACATAGGGAAAACACCATGTGAAAACAGAGGAGATTGGAGTGATGCATCTACAAACGAAAGAACACCCAGGAACTAGAAGAGAGGCATGAAATCAACCCTATCAAACTTGATTATGGGTTTCTGGCTTTTAGAACTGTGAGAGAATAAGTTTTTGCTTTCTTAAGCCACCCAGTTTAGAACAATTTGTTCTAACATCTGCAGGAAACAAATACATTCCGTTTAATAAAAATCAGTACAAGTCCTGGAGCCCAGACTTGGACTGTTAGAACATATGGCCTAATGGTGACCTGTTGGCTTTGGCCTACTTTTAATAGCCTTGGTGAAACTGAACAGGTTGGAAACCAAAATTTTTCCTTTCTGTGTCTTAAAAATTGGTAAGTCTTTTGTTTTCCCCTAACTAGTCTACCCCCTCTTTCTCTGGCCCCTGATGTCTCAGCTGGTGGTGTGTTGAGTGCAATGTTTTCCTGCACAAATGCTCTGACTCACTGCTTTTCAATGGCCCCGTCTTCCTTGATTAATCAATAGTCTGACCAAAATGATGGTGCATAAGTCAGTAAGCAAAGTAGCTATGACAGTAGATATGAGAAGCAGCTTCATTACCAATATATTTTCACTTTTAGTCTTATTACTCAGGATAATGTCAGCTTCTAAAAACTGACTCAAGAGAAAACTGAGAATTCAGAGTTGCTGTAAAAGAAAAAAGGAACCAAGAAAAGCTAGGGAACGAGCTCTCACATGAAGAGATGGATCAGTAGGGGGCACAAAAACATTTCTTCTATGAGCTTCACTTGTACTGGGGGAAGGAATGGAATAGATGACATCTTTTCAGAATCTCTTTAAAGTGTCCACATGATAATAATATATGAAACCTTCAGGCTTCAAATGTATGCCTTTTCAGGGACTTGTTGCTCAAGGGCATGACTGCCTTTCGGTGATGGCTTTTGGGGCACACTATGGACTTCTACTTACCATGTCTGCCTGCTAGATATATTGAGAAGCTAGAAATGGAGTTGTCACCAATAAACTGAGGTACAGAGGGATTTAGCTAACTGCATTTCAAGAATGACTGCAGAGAAAAATCAATTAGGTAAAGAAATTGGAATGCAATTTTAATATTCAATTTTTTCCCATTCTCTCCCTCCCCTGCCTTGTTTCTCTCTCTTCTATTTCTCACACCCTTTCTGTATAAAATGCATTTTATTAAATTTTATGAACAAATTGTAAAGTACAGCTATGCAAAAAAGAAAAACACAAGAAATATCCATAATTCTATCATTGAAAATAATGCTGTTTAACAGTTTAATAATTTTGACTTTTAAGTGTTTCTCAGTGCATTTACACAAGAGTGTGTGTAGGAGACATCATCTCTAAATCAATTTGCAGAAAAATATAAGCATTTTGATGAACTTTCATGAAACTCTGAAAGGTTTCTGGAACACAACTCTCTCCTGTTAGAAGATACTCAGAAAGTCAATAACATATTTTAATTCATGCCAAGAAACCCTCATTTATCTGATATCTGAGAAATCAACTTATAGTGTTGGTTTAGATAGACTTCTTAGGGCAGGTCCTGGATGGTTTGGGACACTCATGATTGGTAGAAAATGACCCAGGTGTTGCTGCAAAACCCTGAGCCAGAGCAAGTATTTAGTGCCCTCACTGGGTTGACAGCTATTGCATATCAGTTTTGTGTATAATCTCATGGCTTGTACTGGGAAATGACAAAAAGTTCAAAGATTTCTCTTCTCCCCTGAAGAAACTTGTAGCATATGTTAAAAAATTAAGTCCTAGAATTCATTTTTTTCCAAGCTAAAATCTGAAGCTAAAACTAATGTAGAAAATAGATCAAAGCAGAGTGTTCCCCAGGATGCGGAGACAGAGGCTTGGAAACCAATCCCTCCATTTTCTCCCAAAGAGCCTCTATGGTCTCCACCAACTAGAGTAGAAATCAATGATGTCAGAAGACACATGAAGACGTAGGAGAAATCAAGTTTTGTGAGTAGGAATGTGATTGGCCAGTCAGGAAATCACAGCTAATACATGGCTTGTGTGTACTGAGCACTCATCTTGGAGTTCTGATTTTATGAATTAATTTAATACTCACAGTGATCTTGATATGTGGGTATAAGCATTCCTATCTAATGGCTAGGGAATCTAAGTTTGGAAAGATAAAAACATCTTGTCCAATATCTAATAGCTGTATTTAACAGGTCTAAGATTTCAAACACAAGTCTAACTTACTCCAACAACCACGACAACTCTTAAACCTGGATAAAATGCAAGTTTTGAATAACAACACATACACACAAACACCCACTCAAAGATACACAAGATTATGAAATGAAAAATTAATAGCCAAACCTAGTGTCTTGATTAGTAGAGGGAAAAGAAATAGAATTACAATTACAGAAGAATTCATTACGTCAAAATTCAGAGTATAGCCATTGGAGTATGACATAAAAGAGAATGCAACTTCTAGACAGATCATGGTGGACAAAAATAGAGATTCGCTGATATACATGCTGTATGTGAGGAAATCAGAGCCGGAAAATCATTATTGTTAGAAAGTCTGCCTGGGGGAGGAAAGGCTTAATTGAAAGTTGAAATAATATTTCATAGCCTCAATGAATCCCCTCAAAATACTGATTAATTACTGTGTTGCTTTAACATATGTCCACAAATTCTAGGAATTTATTTCTCACAGTTCTGGAATCTGGGTAGCCTAAAACCAAGTTGCTAGCAGAATTTGACATCTTGTTTCTGAGACTTCCAGAGACAACAAATGCTGTGTCCTCACATGACAGGGGGCAAAAAGGCCAAACATACTATAAGCCTTTGCATAAAAATTATTTTTTGAGGGGCAGGAGAAAGACAGACATACAGAGAGCTCTGTTCTGCTGGTCCACTCCCCAAAAGCTTGTAATGGCTGAAGCTAAGAGGTGGGATTTCAATCCATAAATGGCAGGAACCCAACTACTTGAGGAATCACCTACTGCCTCCCAGAGTTTGCATTCTCAAATCAAATCAGGAGATAGAGCCAGGAATCAAACCCAGGAACTCTGATATGGGATGTAAGTGTCTTAACCATGCCCACCACCTTATCACCTAATCATTTCTTAAAGACTCCACCTTTTACTATTCTATGAGAGATTAAGTTTCAGCATTAATTTTGGAGGGACACAAGTATTCAAACCAAAGCAGTAAGTATCCAGGGATGTGTTAAAGAAGAGATGGAAGAAGACTTGGTTGGATGGAACTGGGAAGGATCTACATGTCAGAGAGATAAGTCTGGATGCTACTGGGGTTTTTCTAGCACCAGGTGATATAATTTTGTCCAAAAAGGTAGAGAAGAAATTTTTGCACGATCTCACCATTAAAGAGGTGATGAATGTTTAAGTTGATAAGTATATTAATTATATCAATTTGATAATTATACATGAATACATATATAAAATATCTTATGCTCCATAAATATATCCAATTATGTATTAATCAAAAATAAATAAATAAAATTGAGCAAATAGTAGCACTAATTTTTCTTTTTTGTTAATTAGACCTTTAGGATTTTCTTATTTTTAAAATTTTTTGAAAGAGAGAGAAGAAGAAAGAGAGAGAGGCGGGGGGGAGAGCTTACTCTCAGCCTCTGGTTCACTCCCAAATGCCTGCAATGACCTGAACTAAGCCAAGACTAAAGCCAGGAGCCAGGAACTCAATCCAGGTCTCCTATGTGGGTATCAAGAACAACATTGCTTGTGCCAGGAGCCAGGAACTCAATCCAGGTCTCCCATGTGGGTATCAAGAACAAGATTACTTGTGCCATTATTACTGCTTCCCAGGGTCTGTATTAGCACAAACCTGAACTCAGGAATCAGAGAGAGTTTTCAACATGAGGCACTCCAATTTGGGGCACATGCATCCTAACTGGTACTTCATGGTTAAAGCCTGCCCCATACTCACTTTTTGTGACCTAACCAAAATGAACAGTATCATGAGGATGATCATTCTGGGTGCTTCAAAGATCCCTTGAATTGTCTCCTGAGTTTGTCTCCTTTTTTTTTTTTTTTTTAATTGTGTGTTTGAATAGTGGCTCATTTTTCTGGAAGCAAAATTTTTAATTTTCATAAGATGTGTATAGTATAGAATTCATGATCCCAAATAGCCCAGGACAATCATCAAAAATAAATTCAGTTTCTGGAAGAAAAAAATTATCTGGTAGCCACATTTTGAATTATAAAAATAAGCCAGTGACATTAATTTTAATATGTATTTATGCAAGTCAACATATTCAATATATTTTAAAATATAATCAATATAAAAATTAAGGCGGTATTGTTTAAATGCTTTTTTTTTCAAAATCTGATGTGTATTTTTTATGTCTTCAATTATCTCTCATTTTAAACGAGCTCCATTTCAAGTGCTCAGCAGCCACAGGTGGCTAGTTACCATGTGGGCTAGCAGAGTCCTAGAGCTGTAGATCTCAAGATGCCTGCATTATGTCAACAACCCTTGCACACAACTGTTTTATGCATTAAATAACTAATTATTTGTAAAATTGGTGAACCTAGAATTTGATTTCACTTGGTCAAAGGGAGGCAGAGACACCTTGATCACATCCTGTCTTCAACTGCCATTTATCTCCTACTCTCCACACTGGGAAAATGTACAAATGACAATGGACTTCAGTTAAGCAGAACAGTGTTTTGTCTAAGCTTATTATTATTATCACAACTGCTGGCTCTTTCTTTGGAGTGCACACACTGCTTCAGCCAGGATGTCCTCGAAGAGTGAAAAGGTACTTGAAGAGCAGAAAGTCTTCTGAGAGTGATGGATTTAGCCCCAGACGATGCAGGACCTCACTTCAACATGGGACAAATAGATCTTGATATGAACCAGGTTTTCTCTAGTTATTACTGTCAGGGTAATTTATGGCTAAGGTTTGGTATGGTTTTCACCGAGACAATTAATTTCCAGCCCGTCAAGGGTCTCCAAGGTGCCCATCAATGATTACTGCTTCTGGCTAGGGGAAGTCTCTCTGGCAAACACAGCCAACAGATAAACTACTCAGACTTCAACAAGTATTTGCTCAGGGAATGTTAGAGATTGTGGGGTGAAAAAAAGGCAGCTGAGAGGTATTTTTGTATGGAATAAAGAGTTCCTTTTATTTCCTCCTAAAGTCAAATTCAGGCTGTTGAATGGATCCAGGAACAAATTCCTAAAATTGTCATGTAGGTCAAATCAATAACAAGGAAATTGAGGGCAGGAGAGGAATTAAGGAAGCTTACAGGTATTTTGTGAGACTGTAAACATTTTGAAGATTGGATCTACTTTGACCTCCACCACCCCTTGCTAATGAATGAATGTTGTAATGAATGCCTTTTATTGTTCAAAATAGCAGTTGATGAAATCTCTTATGCCTTTCACAAAGTCAAGTTACAGAATTATGAAAATTACATGGTTGGATGAAATAGTCTTTATAAGACTATCATTTTTTAATTTGACTGAAAATAAATTAATAAATATCAAAGTCTTGAAAAACACAAGCTTTGATTGCATAGTACTGGTCAATTTTTTTCTTGTCCTACTCTAGTCTAAGAGCTAGACCCAAACTGGAGTAAATATGAATCTCTACTGAGTGAGAAGGATTGCTGTGGTTTGCACTGGTGGATAGACACTGGATGAAGAAATTGATATCAGGTGCTGGTCCTAAAGCTTTGTGTCCTGAGTAATCACTTCACCTATGTATTCCCCAGTATTCATAATGAACTACATGATTTGTTAAATCTCATAGGGACTGACTTTTTATATGAATTTAAGCAGAGAAGCTGCTCATGGTCACATCTTTGCCCAAGCACCATGGCAAATACTTTATGTGTCAAAATTATATGGGATATTTTGTTCTTTCCAGGTTTCTCAGGTTCAATGTAAACATGTAGAATGATTCATGCTTGCAAGAGTGAATTTCATTGAATTCCAGAATTCCAGAACATTCTCCTTTTGGGAACCTCAGAAGAAGAATCATCAGTTTGAAAATTGAGCAGTTGACAGGCTCAGGGGCAGACAGTCTTAAATACAGACAGGGGAAGTGTTTTCCTCTAAGGATTTTCCTTTTTCGAACCAATCCATTGCACTGCCAGAAGTAATCACCCTAAAATAAAAGTCAGATCTAGCTATTCTCTAATTCACAAACCCTAAGTGACTCCTCAACACCTGCAGAATGAAGTATAAACAGCTTTGTGAAGATTTCAAGCTGTTGCCTTGTGACCCCTACCCATCATTCCAACCTCATATCAGGTTACACCCTTCCGTGCACCCTGAGTAACGTCTCAGCCCACTGGATATCTCATCATTCTTTGAATTCAACTTCCATTTCCCTCTTCACATCTGTGTTATTGACAACAACGCCCTTCCTTGCCTTTGTTGGCCTGCTGAAACCTTTCACATTCTTCAATGTCTCACTGAAATAACTCCCCTGATGTCTATAGTCCACCAAGTACCCCTGTCCTTCATAACATACTGCTCACATCCTGTTATTGCTTTAATTTAATTCTGTTTTTGATTAGAGTTCATTGTGTAAATGTCTGTTCTTCCCTCCTCTGCAGCTCTATTTTAGGAGATCTTTGAAGACATAGATTATGTCTTACTAATTTTTGTTTTTCCCACAGCTCCTTTTATATAATCTTGATCATTGTAGTTGTTCAGGTAATGTTTATTGGATAAAGGAATAGGTATCTGAGTTATATCTCTTACTTGAGCTAGCGTTCCACATGGTATTTGTAGGACAGTATTTGTGGTAAATGCTTTGTTACTTAAACAAGAGGGGACAACTTAGAAAAAGCCTTTATGGGAGAAAGAACACTATAAGATTTGGAAGATTTGTGGTGAGATATTGGCTGGGGAAACAATGTACCTACTAGTTGGCGAGAGACTGAGTGTGGTATCCCAATATGCTATTCACCTTCTCTCTTGATAATAGAACAGTGAAGTTTTGCTGGGCTCATGACTGTTTTTCTGAGTCATCCTTAAAGCTGGGAATCAAAATGTTGGCTGAAGGAAAGGGAGTAAAAGACATGAGGGGTACTGGATGTGTTCCTTTAAAATAAAAAAAAATGTCTTTCATTTCCTCTTTTCTCCTCTTCTGACTCTCAAAAATATAGCATTAGAGGATTGGCAGGGTCTGGCATTGTGGCACGGAGGGTGAAGCCATCGTCTGTGAAGCTGGCATCCCGTATGAACACAGGTTTGAGTCTCGGCTGCTGCTCTTCTGATCCAGCTCCTTGTTAATGCACAAGGGACAGCAGCACAAGATGGACCAAGTACTTGGGCCCCTGCCACCCACATGAGAACTCCTGGTTCCTGGCTTTGATCTGGCCCATCCCTGGCTATTGCAACGATTTGGGGAGTGAACCAGTAGATGAAAGATTCTCTCTCTCTCTTCTCCTCTCTCTCTCTCTCTCTTTCTCTCTGCCTTTCAAATAACTAAACCTTAAAAAAAAAAGATATTGAAAAGTTTAGTTGGTCAGCAGGATGAGAGGAACTTCCTAGTCTTTGATGGAACTACCTTAGAGTTACCCTTTATTTTTCATTCTGTCAAAGTAAGGTTTCCAATCCACCAGCAAATCCCCCTGGCTCTATCTATAAACAGATCCACTTCCTACAACTCTATTAGTCCTAGCCATCATTATCTTTTGTTTGGATTATTGCAATAGCCTTTTATGACCTCACTACTTTTACTCCCACACTCCCATCTATTTTTTAAATAGAGAAGCCAAAGTGATCCTTTTAAACTCCAAGTCAGATGAATTCTCCCCCATACCACACTTCAGACTTTCCCAAAGCATCCTACCTCATCAGAGATGAAAAGTCTTAGCAATGACCTAAAAGGTTCAGAGTTTTCTGGTCCCATTACCTCTGACTTCATCTTTTACTTTCTACCCACTTAGCTGCTCTAGCTGCTTTGTAGCTCTTAGTCCTCCTAGAATATTATGGTCTCTGGGCCTCTGCCCTGGGTTATTCCCTCCATCTGAATGATGTTTTTTCAGCTATTTGCTTGGTTAACTCCCACATCCCCAGTTGCTTTCTGAAAAATCTTAACTACATCTTCCCTTAAAACCCAACGTAGGGGGTCTACATTGTGGCACAGTGAGCTAAGCTGCCAACTATAAACAGCATCCCACATTAGAGCACTGGTTCGAGTCCAGGCTGCCCTGCTTCCAGTCCAGCTCCCTGATAATGCACCTGAGAGGGCAGTGGATGATGGCTCAAATATCTGGATCCGTGTCACCCTCTTGGGAGACCCAAATGGCTCTCTGGATTCCTAGATTCTGTCCAGACCAGCCTTATCATTGCAGTCCTTTGGGGAATGAACCAGTGGATGGAAGGTCTCTCCCTCTCCATTGCTCTGCCATTCAAATCAATCAATCAAATAATCTTTTTTTAAAAAATTTCATTTAAAAATGCAATCTCAGGGGTCAGTGTTGTGGTGCAATGGGTTATGATCTCTTTCCCGCCCCACCTCTCTTTCTCTCTCAGGGCCGGTGTTGTGGCATAGCAGTTAAAGCTTCTGACTGCAAAGCTGTCATCCCATATGAGCCCTGGCTGTTTCTTTTCAATCCAGGTCCCTGCTAATCATCTGGGAAAAGCAGTGGAAGATGGCCCAAATGTTTGGACCTCTGCCACAATGTGGGAAACCTGGATGAAGCTCCTGTCTCCTGAATTTGGCCTGATCCACTGCTGGTCATTGTGGCCATCTGGGGAGTGAACCAGTGGATGAAGATATCTATCTGTCTGTATATCTATCTATCATCTCTCTCTCTCTCTCTCTCTCTCTCTCTCTCCCCTCTCTTCTCCTCTCCTCTCCATCTCCCTGTAACTCTGCTTTCAAATAAATAATAAGATCTAAAAAAACCCAAAAAAGTAAAAATTCAACCTCACCCCCATGGCATCTTCATTTTCACATAATTGCTTTTCTGTAAATTGCACTGATTACCACATAATTTATTACTTATGACACAATTACCACACAGTTTTTTTTCTGTTGTTTAGGTCCCTCACTAAAGTATATGCTTTATGTGGGAAGGGATTTGCATGTACAAATATCTATATATATATTGATATATATATATATATGTTCATATATATACACACATGTATCCATATATATTTCTTTTTCCCCCACCACTGTGTCTCCAGGGCCCTAAACTATAATCAGCACCCAGCAAACATTTGTCAAAAACTTGGCCAGCCTTGTAGTGCAGCAGGTTAAGCCATGGCCTGAGATGCAGCATCCCTTATGGGTGCCAGTTCATGTTCTGGTTCCTCCACTTCTGATCTAGCTCCCTGCTAATGCACCTGGAAAACAACAAGTACTTGGGCCACTGCCATCCATGAGGGAGGCCCAGATGCAGTCCCAGGCTCCTGCTTTAGCCCTGGTTCAGTCTTGACCATTATGGCCATTTGGGGCATTTTCCAGTGGATGAAAGATAGTTTCTTTCTCTCTCTCTCTCTAAAATTTATATATATATCTCAATTTGCCTTTCAAATAAACAAATAAATTATTTTTAAAATAATAAATAAACACATGGATTTTGGAGCTTCAACACCATGGAACTGCTACATCAGCCCATTGATGGTTTTATGACACAGAAATAACTTACTACTTTTGGAAAGTTAGGTTTTGGTTATAGCAGCTGAATTCAAATCCTCATACAAAATGAGGATCCTGGGTTTGGACTCTGGAAGACTCACTTAGTCCTATCACGCTCTCCTCCTGGAAACCCCCCAATGGCTACCCATTATGAAGAAAATAACTTCTTATAGCCTCAATAGGCTGACAAGACTAGATTCAATCTGGTCTGCAACTTCATATTCAACTTCTCCCCACACTACTCTCCACTATATTTGTTCCCTCCTGGGAACCCTCCCATGCACTGTTCCACCTGCCCAAAACCTTCCTCCCCAGCCCCAGCTCCAGATCTTTACAGGACTGCCTCATCCTCATCAATTCTTAGCTCTTGATCTACCACACCCGAAAAATAGAAAAATTCTACTTGGACGCACAATCTAAAAATAAAGACTCCCTCAGAATGTTTGGAAATTATACATGTAGTAAGAGGTTAATAATGAACAAAATATATAAGGAACCCAAATAACTCAATAGCTGGAAAATTTTTGAAAAATTATTTAAAAATGGACAAAATATCTGAGTAGATAGCTTTGAAAAGAAGATAAACAAATGGCCAACAAATGTATGACAAAAATGTTTAACACTGCTAATCATCAGGAAGTGTAAACCAAATTCACAATGAGATACCATTTCACTCCAATTAGAATGACCATTTAAAAAAAAAAAAAGCCAAAGGTGAAAAGTATTGGTGAGAAATGTAAATTAGTACAGCCATTATGGAAAACAATGTGAAGGTTCTTCAAAAAAATTAAAAATAGAACTACCAAGACAGGCATTTAACCTAGCAGTTATGACATCTGCATCTAACATCAGTGTGCCTGAGTTTGCTTTCCTGCTCTGACCCCCAATTCCAGCTTCTTGCCAGTGCAGATCTGGGAAGAGTAGTGATGGTTCAAGTAATTGGGTTGCTGCCACACATGTGGGAAGCCTGGATTTAGTTTTCAGCTCCTGGCTTTAGCTCCATATCATCCCTGGCAGTTGTAGGCAACTGGGGAGTACACTCATGGATGAGAACATTCTTTCTCACTCTCTCTACATTTGTGTGTCTGCCTCTTGAATAAATAGAATGTTTTAAAATAGAACTACCAGGCATGCATTTGGCACAGTGGCTTAAGTGGTTGGTGGGAATGCCCACATTCCATATTGAAGTGCCTTTTTAGAGTTTTGCTACTCCACTTGCAGTCCAGCTTCCTGCTATTGTGCACCCTGGGAGGTAGCAGGTGATGGCTTAAGTGTTCAAGTCCTTGCCATCCACATGGGATACCCAGATGGAGTTCCTGGCTCCTGGTTTCAATCTAGCTGTTGTAGGCATTTGGGGAGTGAATCAGCAGATGGGAAAAAAACCTCCCCTTCTGTCTCTCTCTGTCTCCCTCTTTTTCTCTGCCTTTCAAACAAAATGAAAATAAATAAAAATTATTAAAATAAAATAGAACTACAATTTGATCAAGCAATGCTACTGGGTACATGCCCAAAGGCAATGAAATCAGTATGTTGAAGAGACACCTATGCTATGTTTATTGCATTGCTATTAACAAAGGACAACAAATTAAATCAATCTAAGGGTCCATCAACAGATAAAAAGGTAAAACAGATGTGGTATACATGTATAACAGAATAATATTCAACTATAAAGAAAGGAAATCCTTTCATTCGTGAAATATGGATAAACTTAGGGAATATTATATTCAGTGAAGTAAGCCAGACAGAAAGACAACTACCTCAAGATCCACTCATATGTAGAAGCTAAGAAATTTGTCTCACAAAAGCAGAGGATAGAATGGTGGTTATGAGAATCTGGAGTGATTAGTGAGGAGGATGAATGGGGAGAAGTTGGTCAAAAAATACATAATTACTGTCAGATAGAAGGAATATTTTTAAGTGCTTTTTATTGAACTACAGAAGAATTTTTAAGATGAAGTTTGGAAAAAATAGTGTTCCCCATCCTTGCCCTGTGATCACCCTTTATCCCTTCCCTCTGCTTTGCATTCTTGATAGTACGTAACACCATTGTGCACTGAATTTCTAAGCTTTTCACTCCCAGGAGTGTCTCCCTAAACTTGGAATTGGGAATTGGGAGTTTGATGCATCACCTGCCATCATTCTCTGTTGCTTGGAAGTTATATCCAGAGTTTTAATTCCTTGCCCATTTCTGAGCTGCTTGTAGGCCAAGATATTTCATGGACAGAAAGCAAAGATGCTGGGAACATGTTTGAGGTGACTCTTATCAGTGCTGACTGATGGAACTCTTCAGGGAGTGGCTGGGCTTCAAAGTATGGCTGAGGGGCTGTAGGGGGCACCTGCAGTAGCTGATACACTTCAACATCACTACCTGCCCCAACAGATGTATAAGCTCTAGGAAGAAAAGGATTTTGTGTCTGTCTTTAATCTTCTATTTTTAGTGCATGGAGCAGTGCCTGGCTTTAGCTGAAGCTCAGCAAATGTTAGTTGAATATATTAATTAAATTTCTTAGTCTTTCTTTGTCTTACTTTCCTTACCTGTGAAAGGGGGATAATGATCCAATTGATCTTGTAAGCTTGTTGTGTTACATCAAACAAAATGTAGAAGAAAAAGGCCACCATAAATTCTAAGCTATTATGATTATTTTGATCTAGGTAAGAGTATTTAACCTTTATATGCTTCATTTTAAAAATAATCACAGTTTTTCCAGATAGAATAAGAGCAAAATGTGTTAAGATGGGTGATATTTTCTATAGATAGGCGTTGTTATGGTCAAAGTAGAAATTTCATCCAGTTGCAGGGGTCAGTTACAACTGGGAAGCAAGTCAAAAACCTCTGCCTTCTGTTCTTCTGGTCTAATAAGGGAAACAGGCAATAACAAAAATAACTACAACTACATCTGTGTCTTTATGATATGTAATAATTATATCGAATTTATATCAGAAATAGAAACAGGTATTGAGGTGCTGTACAGAATAAAGGGGAAGATGACAGAGAATACTGGAGTTGAGGTTAGGAGCAGGAGAGCTGTCAGAGAAGCCCTTACTCAGAAAATGAAACTTTCACAAAGACCTGATAACGAGGAAGCAAACTGAGTATTCCTGGACAGATTAGTTTGTTTTATTTACCAATGAAGATGTGTTAAACTATGTTATGACAATAAACATCTTATGGCTATAAGCATCAAAGGTTTATTTCTTGGTCACACTGTCTGTCTATTCTTTGGGAGTTCTATTTGATGTTGTCCTCACTCAGGGACAAATGCCCTACCATTTGGAATCATAGGTTGCAGAAGTAGGGAATAGAGAGTGTTGGAAGCTTTCACAATGGAAATTAAGTATTCCTGCCTGTAAATGACACACATCATTTCTGCCTACATGTATAGACCAGACGAGTTGTAGGGTTTTGCACAGCTGCAAGAGGGCAGGGAAATACAAGCCTCCAATGGACTTAAGATAGGAGGAAAATGGATGCAAATAGTAACATTTACTACATGTAGTAATCTGCTTCTCCCACACAATTATTACAAAAATATTTCTAACATACTCAGTGTACAAGTCACATGATGCTTAATAATGAAGACATGTTCTGAAAAGTGTGTTATTACGGGATTCTGTCATTATGAGAACATCATAGTGTACTTAACACAAACAGAAGACTACAATATCACCAGGCAATATAATCATATGGGAGCACCATTGCAAAGGTGTTCTGTTGATCAAAATGTAGTATGTATGTATGTAGTATGCATCATACACTCATATTTCATTTTAAAAAGTTTATATCATGGAAAATTTCAAATACATACACGAAACAAGAATAGTATGGTGAATCTCCAATATATCCATCAACACATAATTTCTTTTCTTTGTATACATTTATTTAAGTTATACAAGTGTCATGTGTTTCATATATACAGCTTTATGAACATAGTGACATTTCCTTCCCTCCCGCTCATGCTCCAACCCTTTTTCCTTTTCCCTCTCTCATTCCCACTCTTAATTTTTACAGAGATCTACTTTCCATTTATTTCATGATCATAAGGTTAACTTCATGCTAAGTAAAAGAGTTTAACAGATAGTATGAAGAAAAAAAATCACTGTTCCTCACCAGAAGAGAAAAGGACTGTAAACAATCATCAAATCTCAAAACATCCATTTCACTCCAATATATTATATTTTTAAGTACTCAGTTAGATCAGGGAAAACATATGATATCTGTCTTTTGGGGACTGGTTTATTTCATCAAGTATAATGGTTTCCAGTTGCATTCATTTCGTTACAAAAGACATGTTTTCATTTTATTTTTAAATTATTTTTTTATTTTACAAGTAGAGTTATAGCCAGTGAGAAAGAGACAGAGAGAAAGGTCTTCCTTCCATTGGTTCACTCCCCTAATGGCCACTACGGCCGGCGCTGTGTCAATCCGAAGCCAGGAGCTGGGTGTTTCCTCCTGGTCTCTCATGCAGGTGCAGGACCCAAGCACTTGGGCCATCCTCCACTGCCCTCCCGGGCCACAGCAGAGAGCTGGACTGGAAGAGGAGCAACCGGGACTAGTACCCGGCGCCCCAACCGGGACTAGAATCCGGGGTGCCAGTGCCGCAGGCAGAGGATTAGCCAAGTGAGCCATGGCGCCAGCCTTATTTTTATTTATTTATTTATTTTTTTACAGCTGAGTATGTCGCTCCCCCTCTTCGTGGAGGAACGACACAGGACCCTGCGCTGTTCTTTCGTCTGCTCGGCCCTCCCCGGGTTTGCTGCTGGTTCTTCCCGGGTTGGCTACTGTCCCTTCCACCTCCGTGGAAGGGCGGTTCCCCCTGCCACATTCCCCACTTCCGCAGGGGAGCGGCACACCGCCGGCCGGCTCTCTCGGGGGCTGCACAGGTGTTCCCCTTAGATGTTCCCCTTAGACGTTCCCCTTAGATGTTCCTGGTGCATGCCGTCTCTCTCCTCCTTTATAGTCCTCCTCTGCCAATCCCAACTCGGCTGCCCACACGCCGAGTACGCTGCTCTCCTCCAATCAGGAGCAAGTCCTACAGTTTATTGGTTGAACTGGAGGCAGCTGTGTAGAAGCTGTTTTCTTCTCTCCCAGCGCCATATTGTGGGAGAGCAGGTGCATAGAATAAGTCTTAATTCCAGTAACAGTCTAGTCCGAGTTGCTCCCCACAGAGTAGTACTCCATAGTGTACATATACCATAATTTCTTTATTCAGTTTTCAGCTGATGGACATCTGGTTGATTCCATATTTTAGCTATTGTGAATTGTGCTGCAATGAACATGAGGGTAGAGACTACTCATTCATGTGCTGATTTCTTTTGGTTTGGGTAAATTCCCAGAAGTGGGATCATATGGTAGGTCTGTATTCAGATTTCTTATGTATCTCCATACTGTCTCCCACATTAGCTGGACCAGTTTACATGCCCACCAACAAACACATCACTTCTAACTATTCACAAAGTTTATATGGCACAAATGAGCTTCATTTATTTATGCAATCACCTGTATTGGGCACTTAGGTATTGCCAAATTTTTGTCACTGTAAGTCATTCTGTGCAGGACATCCTTACTCATAAGTACATTTATTTGATTTTTTTAAAAGATTTACTTATTTATTTAAAAGGCAGAGTTAGAGAGTGAGGGAGGGAGGGAAGGATGGAGAGAGAGAGGGAAGAGACAGAATCTTCCAGTTGCTAGTTCATTCCCACAAGACTACAAGGGCTAGGGCTGGGCCAAGCTAAAGCCAGGAGACTGGAACTCCATTTGGGCCTTCCACATGGGTGGTAGACCCCAAGTACTTAAGCCACCTTCCAATGCTTTCCCAAGTGCATTAGCAGGTAGCTAGATTGGAGGTGGAGTAGCTCCTTGAACCTGTGCTCCTTTGGGATGCCAGAGATGCACACAGAGGCTTAATCCACTGTGCCACATTGCTGGCCCCAGATATTTTGATATAATAAAATTATCTGCCTCTTTTCAGGACAACTTCCAAACTTACCTTCTTCCCTACTAGTTGATTTTTCTGATCATTACTCATTCCCACAGCAGGGCACAATTCCAGGATAAAGAAAAGGGCAGGGTATTGGGTCACACCCAAACAGTATGTTTTTCTATCTTTAACAACACTCTAGATCAATATATATTTCAAAGAAAATATTACTGATTTCCACCTAATTCACCAGATTGAATTAAAATATGATTTGTTGTGTTGTAGGAATATTTTTTAAAAACCCAAAGGTTCTAATTTTAATATAATTCTCCTTGTGGGAGTGAGTACTTGGAGTGAAGGAAGCCTTGCATTTTGATGGATTCACATGAATCTTGGTGTCCAGGCACAAGTTCCACTATCTGAAAGCAGTGTCACCTTAGTAAGTCCTTTAGCCTTCCCTAGTCTTTATCTTTCTCTCCATATGTAAAGTGATGATTCTAACCCACAGGTTTGTTGTGACATGTAGGTAACATATTATCTATGAAAACATCTATTACTAGGCCTGGCTTCCTTTCCTTTTTAAATTCTCTTTCATTTTCAGGATATATTCAATGCATGAACATGTTAGTGATTTAAAGCTTTATAGTTCTTAGCAAGTACATGTCTTCTTGAGGACATGTTCAGCAATCAGTAAAATTGGTTTGAGATTAGTGTTTTTCCATGACACCAAAAAAAAATTTTGGAAAATTCTTTCAGATAAGTCCTTTCTTTGGAAAATCCCCATTCTCTCATTTGCACTAGCCAAGTACTATTTATACCTCAGGACCCAACACCTTTTGATTCATTATTTTCAATGTTAATAAATGATTTTGTTCATTTCCTGTTTTCCTCTGTTCACCAACCTGCCAGCAGCAATCACAAGTTTGCCTTAAAATAACTGAAGTGGTAAACAACTGATTGGAATTATTAGTGGGATATCTGTAATTGTGTTACACAGACAACCCATTTGTAAATGGGCAGACATGGCTCCTAATATCCAGCCGTGTGATGTGGTGACCTTAAAAATAGAAAAAAATTTAGGTAGGCTTAGAAAGAAAGTTGTCATAAAACTCTAAAAGATATATGAACAGAAGGCTCTGTCTTATTCTTACCTGTTTTCCAGGATGCCTGGCACACACCTGGTGCAGAGTAGACATTCATAAGTACACCTTGATTGAGTGGATGCCGCTAGGAAAGCAAGTATTTTTCCCTCCCTAAATTCTTTTTTTTTTAATTTCAAGGTCATTCTTCTGTTTTAGCATTTTTCCTCATTTAGGGTATCTTTATTCCCATTGTAAAAACTCATCTTTACATTTCTCACTGTATCAAGTGCAGAGGCTGGCCAGCAAAGAGTTCAGTGAATGTTTATTGAATGAACAAAAGTTACAGAAGATCTTCTGCAAAAGATTTAAGGCTAAATTTTGGATGTTTTGAGAAAAAGAGAGAGAGAGAGAAAGAGAGAGAGAGAGAGATTGGGAAGGAGGAGATGCATGACTTTTTGCATAGTTATGTACTTGTGTGTGTGATTTTAAAATGCTCTCCCACCAGGTGGGACTCTAGATCACATTGGTATATAACAAAATGTGTACTTGTTGTTCATGACTTTGTGATATTGAAATTTAATTAAGAAAACTCTAAGCAGGATTTAAATCTGGTTTTACTACAGTGATTTTGAAGAGTTGTGTTTTTTTAGACTTACTGCTTTCAGATACACATAAATCTTTTTTCCCCTCTTCATTTTATTTGCCATGTGTGTGAAATGCGATACTTTTCAGTATTCTTGGTTTTTTTTGGAATTCAGACCTTTCACTTCCTCCACATCTGCTATGAAACCAAATATTGATTAATGTGACCTGCAACCTTAACCAGTTAAGAAGGGCCAATGATCAATCCCTATTCCTGGATAGTTTTTAGGAGTTTATATCATTTTTTCTAATCACTCTTCATTGTGCTTTTTTGATTCTTAGTTTATGAAAAGATTGGGGGAAAATTATATCAGCAGCAAAGTTCTCAAAAAAACAGATTTGAGTCTTATATTCCAAATCTTTGATTGACATTAACCTAGACCATCTCACTAACTTTGAGATAGAAATGTCTCTAACCTTGCCACTTCTGTCACTTAAAAATTATGGTATGGTATAAAAATATAAATAGCCTAACCATTTCCAGAATGTAGTTTCTATTGCTTTGAAAAGACTTATAAATATGACAAAGAATAATCAGCAATAAAATAGGGCCATCACTCAGTGATCCTATAGGAAGAACATATACATGAAAAGAAAAAAATTCTCAAGGTTCTGATGTTCTAACAGGCTAGTAAAAAGGGATGTTTATTAAAGAATATTTTTAAAAATTTTTTATTTAGTAAATATAAATTTTCAAAGTACAGTTAATGGAATACAATGCCCCCCCCCCATAATTTCCCTCCCACTCATAGCCCTCCCATCTCCTGCTCCCTCTCCCATTCCATTCACATCAAGATTCATTTTCAATTCTCTTTATATACAGAAGACCAGTTTAACATATATTAAATAAAGATTTCATCAGTTTGCACCCACACAGGAACACAAAGTGTAAAATACTGTTTCAGTACTAGTTATAGCATTACTTCACATTGAACAACACACTAAGGACAGATCCCACATGAGAAGTAAGTACACAGTGACTCCTGTTGTTGACTTAACAATTTGACACTCTTGTTTATGGCATCAGTAATCTCCCCAGGCTCTAGTCATGAGTTGCCAAGGCTATGGAAGCCTTTATCTTTCCAACAAAGATCCATACAGACTGAAAGTGAAAGGCTGGAAAAAGATATTACCATGCCAATAGAAATGAAAAAAGAGCAGGCGTAGCCATCTTAATAGCGGACAACATAAACTTTAATGCAAAAACTGTTAAGAGAGACAAAGAGGGGCACTATATAATGATTAAGGGATCAATTCAACAGGAAGATATAACAATTATCAATGTATATGCACCTAATTACAGGGCACTAGTTTATTTAAAAGATTTGTTAAGGGACTTAAAGGGAGACTTAGACCACAATACAATAGTACTGGGGGGCTTCAATACTCCACTCTCAGAAATAGACAGATCAACAGGACAAAAGATCAACAAGGAGACAGTAGATTTAAATGACACTATAGCCCAAATGGATCTAACAGATATCTACAGAACTTTTCATCCTACACATAAAGCATTTACATTCTTCTCAGCAGTACATGGAACCTTCTCTAGGATTGACCACATACTAGGCCACAAAGCAAGTCTCAGCAAATTCAAAAGAATTAGAATCATACAATGCAGCTTCTCAGACTATAAAGGAATGAAGTTGGAAATTAGCAACTCAGGAATCCCTAGAGCATATGCAAACACATGGAGATTGAACAACATGCTCCTGAATGAACAATGGGTCATAGAAGAAATTAAAAGAGAAATCAAAAACTTTCTGGAAGTAAATGAGGATAACAGCACAACATACCAAAACTTATGGGACGCAGCAAAAGCAGTGTTAAGAGGAAAGTTTATATCAATAGGTGCCTACATCAAGAAATTGGAAAGGCACCAAATAGATGAGCTTTCAATGCATCTCAAGGATCTAGAAAATCTGCAGCAAACCAGACCCAAATCTAGTAGGAGAAGAGAAATAATTAAAATCAGAGAAGAAATCAACAGTATTGAATGCAAAAAAATCACAAAAAATCAGCCAAACGAGGAGCTGGTTGTTTGAAAAAATAAACAAAATTGACACCCCATTGGCCCAACTAACTAAAAAAAGAAGAGAAAAGACCCAAATCAATAAAATCAGAGATGAAAAAGGAAACGTAACAACAGACACCAAAGAAACAAAAAGAATCATCAGAAATTACTACAAGGACTTGTATGCCAGCAAACAGGGAAACCTATCAGAAATGGATAGATTCCTGGACACACGCAACCTACCTAAAGACTATTTTTTTCTAAAGTAGGCTATACATAGTGTCCCAGGTTACAAAATTGTGGAAGGTGTTGTTTACCTAAGCTGCAATAGGACTGGGATCCTCTCTGCAGCCGTGTGACATGATGACCAGAATGCATGCACAAAACTGAGCAATGTCTTCCTCAGAGTAGCCACCTCCATAGACAGCGTATTTAATCCAAAAATATTACCTTGTTCAGAATGTTGAAATTATATTAAAAGGCTGTGTTAAAATCTTTGGATGCCTTTAATAGCTACAAATAATCCTTTGGTGCTGGGTTTGACATTTGTAAATATTAAAAATCTTTAGGTACCAAATGTCATGTAAAGAGTACAACCTAGGGAAAATGTCATTTTTTGTTGTTAAAAAAAAGAGAAAGAATTCTGACGTACTTAGACTAATTTTTCTTTATGACTCCAGTAACTATGAAAGCTTTTTTCCAAGGAGCAGGTTAAGAGAAAAGGAAACCTTAATAGAGTAAGCATGTGGCCTCCCAATAACACAATCTTATAGGACCATTGTCATATGCAGGGTCTGTCATGGATTGGAACATCATAGTGCAGTTCATGAATACACTTTAAGGAGGTTATTTCAAAGAATGTGTAAATTAAAAGATTGAGAATTTGTTCTGGAGATTTTGAATTACAGTCCAGATGGGAACTCTCTTGGAAAAACTTCCATCTTGAGGTAAAGGAATTGATCCTCTATCCTAACCCTGTGGGGAGCAACTCGGACTAGACTAAGTTACTGGAATTAAGACTTATTCTATGCATCTGCTCTCCCACAATATGGCGCTGAGAAGGGAAACAGCTTCTACACAGCTGCCTCCAGTTCAACCAATAAACTGTAGGACTTGCTCCTGATTGGAGGAGAGCAGCGTACTCGGCGTGTGGGTAGCAGAGTTGGGATTGGCAGAAGAGGACTATAAAGGAGGAGAGAGACAACATGCACCAGGGAACATCTAAGGGGAACATCCACCTGAGGAACACCTGTGCAGCCCCCGAGAGAGCCGGCCGGCAGCGTGCCGCTCCCCTGCGGAAGTGGGGAAAGTGGCCAGGGGGAACCGCCCTTCCACGGAGGTGGAAGGGACAGTAGCCAACCTGGGAAGAACCAGCAGCAAACCCGGGGAGGGCCGAGCAGACGAAAGAACAACACAGGGTCCTGTGTCGTTCCTCCACGAAGACGGGGAGCGACAAACCCCATTATGGGTTTGTCAGCACTAAAAGTAGTTTACCTTCAGTCTCACCATTTTGAAGAAGGTATAACAAGAAGGAGCAATTATGACTTAAGATGAATCCTATAGAGTTGTATTTTGCACTTCAACTGTTGATTGTACATAACAGTTCTGCACAAGATTTCAAATTGTGGACAGAATAATCAAAGAACATAATCAATCAATAAACATCTTCCTTTTGATCCTGTTGGTTTGATAATGAATCCAAGTGCTAATTAGTCTGAACATGTAAGACCTCCTTGAAAAGTAAGAAAGTGCTCCTGCTTTTGAAAGGGAAAGCTACAAATTCAACAAATAAAGCCAGTCTTTGCGCATGGCACTACCACCTGTACCAACTGAGAGACCTCCCTCTTTCCTAGTTTGCTTCTTTTTGGAAACAGAATCTGTTCAGGCTAGAAAAGGTGTGGGGGTGGGGATGAGTTGGATACCTGGGTCTGTCTGCCTTGTTTTGGTCTGCTATTGTCATGGCACTCACAGGATCATAGGAGCAGTGTTGAGTGACCCCTTTAATGTCTAGACAGATATTCATAATGAAATAGATGTCTGGTTCTCAAAACTAATTTCTTAGTCTGGAGGTGTTTTGGTTTACAAAGGACCAAATAAGAATGGATGACATTGTCCCAGGTGAAGCCACAGAAAGAAGAGGAAAAATGAGCAGGGGATGGGGAGAGGGGTAGGAGAGCTCCTGCTGAAAGTTAAAATGTTGTCACCCAAGGCAGAATACTGACTATAATAAGAATCCTGTGGCTGAAACCATATTGACCTGGAAAGTATTCTTCAAGCCCAATTTTCCCAGACATCCAAATAACCTACCTTGATCTTAATGCCTTCAAAATAATTGTAAGTTTTCTTAATGGCCTCTTTCCCTTGGGCATTCTCAGGACCCTGGATTTGTGCAGAAGCTGGAGCAAGCCTCTAGGGGTTCACATTACAAAGCTCTCATGACCATTTTATGATTTTCTTCATAAGCTAAGCCAGTTGGACAAAGAATGAGTGCTTTTTTTTTTTTTTTACCATTTTCCCCCCTTCCCAAACTTCCTACTGAAGAACAATACTTGAAAGGCTTTTCTCATGACTAATTCACTTCTGTCTATTAATGAAAGTTCATCTTCCATTGTTTGACCAAATTTAATGATTCTGTTTTACCTAGAAATGAGATTGTAATACATTAGAACAAGTTAGGGGGAACAGAGATAGAGGACTTTATAAAGACTGCCTTTTTTTTCTTTTTTCTTTTTTTTTTATTTTTTCCTTTTTAAGCCTTAGTCATCTGTCTGCCAGGTGAAACTTATTTGTATAATACAGCACAGATGTACCTGTTGTACCCAACAAATGAATTCCTGAAAAGCTGCATTTGATAGAATTTTTATAAATTGAATCATATTTTTGTGTAGGCTTGCATTACAGTAACAGAAGCCATTATCCACATTTGACTGATTTTCAATTGGCAGAGCCCTCTAACACTTGAGCTTCAAGTTTCTCAGCCAAATCTCTATGTCAAATAGTTAATGATCTGGAAATAATAAGCACTTATGTGAGCTAGGGGAGCACTATACTTAAAGGAAATTTGATTGTAGTCCTCTAAAAGTAAAGACTCTTTATTGCAGGGGGTGGATTTTCACTTATGGATTCCTCGACTACCAGGAACATTAGAGATGATGCAGTTCAAATCTCTCTTTCTGCAGACAAGAAAACCGAGGCCCTAAATGTTTAGTCACCTGTGGCAGCATAAAATAATATAATATGAAAAAATAGTATATGCTTTCAAGTTGACAGGCTTGATGTCAAATGTTATTTTCCAAATGTACTAGCTGTTTGGTTTTTAGTAAACTATGACAGGTTTCCAAGTTCAGTCTCTTCATCTTTAATACAGGGATCATAAGACTCAAATTTGTTATAAGAATCAAATGAAACAATGTAGGTGGGTATAAAATGAAAACACAGAGCCTGGAACATAATAAAGTTTTAATGTATGTTTGTCTTCTCTTCTACCTAATTTCCTTTATTTTTTGGAATTTTACAAATGACGTTTCTAAATTTTATTTCTTTTCAGATTGCAAAAGTAATAATACTTGTATGCATTTAGAAAATGAAGAACATACAATAAAAGGCAACAGTTTCCATTTAATTCTCCCATAATCTAAGCTCCTTTCCTTAAACCTATTTCTAATGGAGAGCATTGTATATAGGTTGGCTTGGTTTGTACCGTTCCAGAAAATCATCTTTATCCTGTTTTAGGTGAAACATATCCTGTACCAAAATTCTTAAATGGAACTCCAAAAAGTCTTTGTATCTGCCCACTATTGCCATGAAAATTCTATATAACAGAGTGAGTACAAAATCTCAGTGGTATACAGTGTTAGTAATTATTTCTCACTTATGCATCTGAAGGTCAGTTGAGTGGCTCCGCTGATGGCAGCTGGGCTCGGCTCTAGGCTGAAAGTTTGGGTTATGGTAAGACTTGGCTCCAGGTTCAGTTCAGGTTTACTGAATGTGTTTCTAATTCATCAAAGACCAACAGGGTACTTGGAACATGTTCTTTTCACAGTGCAGGCTAAGCTCTCCCGAGATATGAATGAAAACCTGTGCTGTTTGTTGAGGATAAAGCTTGCAATTGACACATTATCACTTCAGCACAAATCCCATTGGTCAAAGCAAATCACATGGCCAAGTCCTGCAAATGTGGGGTGGAGGAGTCACTCTACCCATTACAAAGAGGAACTGCCAAGTCACATGACAATCACCATGGTGGGCGGGAGGATGAACAGTTGGTAACAATGACACAATCCTTTATACTCATAGCAAAGGCAAATCCACTTGAAAAGAGAACATGTCCCTTCTTTCTTACTCCAGCTAAACTATAAATTTCTGGTAGGCAAACATCATGATTTGTTTTGTTCCTTGCTCTACTCCCAGCTTCTAATTTGAAGATGAGCAAAAAGGAAAAAAAAAAAAAAAAAAAAAAAGTAGTATTCAGTAAACTGTGTTTGTTGAACAAATATTGAGAATCTTGATCCAGGAGAATCCAGGAAAGAGACACCAGGGATACTAACTTAAAATTTTATTTCTGTGTATTTGTGAAATCCTCTTTTTTCCTCCAGAGCTCAACATGCATTTACTAAAAGAGGAAGTTGGCAGCCAATATTCAGAGCAGGCCAGAGGCTCGAGTTGGCCATGCATCAGTTAGCCATACTTTTTATGCCAGTGTAAACCTTTGTTTAATTGCTCTGGCCTGACCATCAAAGAATGACAAGCCCATATGAAACGTGTGGAAATGTAGAAGGTACGTACAGCTTGCCTTTAAATGTCAGCAGCGTGGCTGCAGTGTTGGCCTGAAACTTAGATATGGTTTCCAACCCAACTGCTCTTTATAATTTGTTGGGTTAACAGACAGGGATTGTAAAGGGAACATTTTGGGGTCACCTGAAGGGAGCCCAACCCACTGAAGCTGTGGAGAGGACCTGTTTCTGGCTGGGCAGCTGGTTCCTCCTGGTTAAGTGGTGGTGCTGGGATCTCAGGAGACTGCTTTGATCTTGCTTCCATCCCCCTGCCTTGCTCCCCTCAGGTTTACCGTAGGGCCATCCCATCCTTTCTGCATGTTACTTAATGTTATCTTTCAGATAATCATAGTGTATTTATATAATTAGTCTAATTGTGGGTAATTGTGTATCGGCACTGTGTAATTATGAAACCTAGCCTCCAACTCAGTGGCAAAATACGTAGGCAAGAGACACTGTACGTGCAAAGCAGCCACTTGATCCTTCTTCCATTCAGATTTTCTCCTTTCAAGGTGCCAGAAAAGAAGAACAGGCCTCTTTGTAAATCCATTATCTGCAAAACAAGGCCCCTGACAAACACATTTGAAGAAAAACAAGGGCTTTGTAAAGAGTCTTTTGTGTTTTGGCACTGGAAGTCAAAGCCACGTGTAGGGAGAATTCTGTGTTGTCTCTGGAACTGGCAAAGGTCTTCTTTCTACACACTGTAAAAAGGAGGCTGAATTGCAATCTTACAGCTGATTCGCTCACCCTGAGCACCCCTGGCTTTAAACTGAGGCCTTGTATATGCTGTCGTTAACATAAGCTAATTGGCAGAAGTTTAGGAGAGGTGAGAAGCCCTTCCTCTCCCAGAACATCACCAACAGCCTGACCACAAATACCATTTTCTGGGTTTCCTACTGGTCATAATAGTGACTGTATGTTGAGCCTTTAAAATCTGCCCAGGACAGGCATCGTGCTTAACAACCACTCAGTTTATTTGAATGCTTTATCTTGCACTGCTTTTCCCGGGAAATTGCTATTGTTATCCACAGTTTATAGATGAGCACTTTGAGGTTCCAAAAGGCTAAGCAAGTTGACCGAATTCCCACAGTCAGTAACTTCACAGTAATTTGAATCTACATTCTCATGAGTCCAAGAACCCTTTCTCATACTGTACCTTTAATATTTACTCATATACTTACTCATGCTGGCTATCTGTGCAGATGGGGTGGGGAATAATGAAGGATCAATGTGATTGCAGGCAGAGCACACAGTTGAAGGGAGGCCATTAGGTAGAGGCAAAAGCAAAGGATGAGGTTAAGGGGAAAGGGAACAGGGATGAAGAAAATCAGTTGCCAGCACCCAGATTTGGTATTGTATGTGCCAGATAAAATCTTAAGTTCAGCAGAAAGTCAGCTTCCTTGGGACATCACTCTTCCTTGTCTGTAAAAAGTCCTGGTATTCCAAGGGATACTCAATAGCCATTAGTTGAAGGAATAAAAGTCCTAGATGAAGGATGGTTAACAAATATACATGCCTACAGAATGTAAGTGGTCATGAAAATGAATGTGCTGAGGCTGGCGCTGTGGTGCAGCGGGTTAAAGCCTGGGTCTGAAGCATCAGCATCCTAGTCCCGACTGCTCCACTTCCAATCCAGCTCTCTGCCATGACCTGGGGTAGCAGTAGAAGATAGCCCAAGTTGGGCCCCTGCACTCACGTGGGAGACCAGAGGAAGCTTCTGGCTCCAGACTTAGAATTGGCGCAGTTCCAGCTGTTGTGGCCATCTGGGGAGTGAACTAGCAGATGGAAGACCTCTCTCTCTCTCTCTCTCTACCTCTCTGTAACTCTGGCTTTCAAATAAATAAATATTAAAAAAGAAAATGAATGCACTAGCCAGATTAAGCAAACACACAAACAAGTACAACACAAAAATGACAAATACTAATTGGGACAAAAGCCCAAAGGCTGTAAGTGTATAACAACCCAGAGTCCCAAAGCTAGTGAGTAGCAGAACTATTAATAACACTCTGGTCTTTCAACTAGTTGTCTGGAATTTTTTCCATTGTCACTGCTTCCTCAGTTCACCAAATAGTGTATTCCTTGGATCTGTCATCACAAATTTATTGAATTTACTCCATTGCCTCAATTTAATGAGAAAACTAAAGAGGGAAACGACTTGCCCAGGATCATATAACAGGTAAATGGCATAATGAAATCTCCTGGGCTGTTGCAGATTAGGGTTCTTTCTACTAACTCATGAAGCCTCATATATACCCAGGAGGTACTCTGGCTCTGTGGACAACCAAAACACTGTGAGAATGTGTTGCATTTATTTTTTTAATTAATAATTACTCATTTTACATTATAACTTAGAAATTAAAACATTATTTTCCCAAAAACTGGGCTTGTACTCATACAACATGGTTCCCCCTAGCATCAGGCAATGCTTTATCTGGAAGGGCCTTTAAAGAATAAATAATTTACCATCCTCATATTACAGCTGAGGAAACTGAGGCCAGAGAGATTAAGAAAGAACTTTTTTTTTTGACAGGCAGAAAGAATAAATAATTTACTATCCTCATATTACAGCTGAGGAAACTGAGGCCAGAGAGATTAAGAAAGAACTTTTTTTTTTGACAGGCAGAGTGGACAGTGAGAGAGAGAGACAGAGAGAAAGGTCTTCCTTTGCCATTGGTTCACCCTCCAATGGCCACCGCGGCTGGCGCGCTGCGGCCGGCGCACCGCGCTGATCCGATGGCAGGAGCCAGGTACTTCTCCTGGTCTCCCATGGGGTGCAGGGCCCAAGCACTTGGGCCATCCTCCACTGCACTCCCTGGCCACAGCAGAGAGCTGGCCTGGAAGAGGGGCCACCGGGACAGAATCTGGTGCCCCGACCGGGACTAGCACCGGTGTGCCGGCGCCACAAGGCGGAGGATTAGCCTAGTGAGCCACGGTGCCGGCAAGAAAGAACTTTTTAGTCATTTACAGTATGCAATTGTCTCTTGAGTGTCCATCAGAAACCACGGATGGTAAAGATAAAGAACAGAAGCCTAGTAGACAGAAACAAGTTCTCATACTCTGCAATGAGCAATCATTTCTCACTCACAAAATCCCCTTTCTCCTGGAGCCTTTATGGCACAGATGGAATGAGAATTCATAAAGCGACACCAGAAGGAGTAAGTAACACCTAATATCTTTGTTCTTGCATGAAGGAGAAAAGAATTAATTTTATAGAGGATGCACTTCAATATTTTAGAGAAGGGACCCATTCTAGGAAAGCAGGGCCTTGAGCTAAACTTTGAAAAGAACATTAGAAAAGAAGGCAAGGTTTTGGATGATATTCCTACAAGTTCTTTTACATATCACAGTCAATGGAGGTTCCCCAATGGGAAGAACTAGGCTGGAAACCAGGACTAGCAGGTACATAAAAGCAGGAGTTGGAGAACACTAAGCTCTGGTGATTGTAACTGCACTGGCACTTTTTCTTTTCCTCCAGGAGAATTTAGACATCTGACTTTTAGAAAATTAGGAACTGATACATTTTTTTAAATGCAGTGTAGATGGGGCTGGTGTTGTTGCATAACAAGCTGCTACCTGTGATGCTGGCATCCCATTGGGGCACTGGTTTGAGTCCCAGCTGCTCCACTTCCAATCCAGCTCCATGTTAATCTGTCTGGGAAGCAATGGAAGATGGCCCAAGTCCTTGGGCCTCTGAACCCATGTGGGAGACTTGGAAGAAGCTACAGGTTCCTGGCTTCAGCTTAAATCAGTCCTGGCCATTGTGGCCATTTGGGGAGTGACAGTGGGATGGAAGATATCTTTCTCCCTCCCTGCTCCTCCCCCCCACCCACCCCACTGTGTAACTCTGCCTTTCAAATTAAAAAAAATCAGTGTAGGGTGAAAAATAAAAACAGAACCCCATCTCTGATGTTGGAGTTGACTGCTATCCTGTTGCAATGTAACCTCAGTTTTACAGCTAATTGATCAGATTAAAGGTTGAGTCCTTGGTGGCTAAGGCAGGACCAAAGAGCAAGATATGTGGGAGATTCGTTTGGAATCTCTGTAGGGAGTCAAATTGTTTTGAAGATTCATCTGTTCTTTCTTGCCAGGAAGAAAATGCAACATCTGTTGGGAGACAGTGGTGTTATATAGAAAGAACAGAGACTTAGAAGATAGCAGTTTAGTCTTGATATCTTCAGTTTTTGATTTAGTGATCTTCAGAGAATTATTTCCCTCTCTGAACTCCCAATTTATAAAATGAACCCCCTCACCCTACCTTAACTACTTTACAGCTTTATTGGTGACCAAATGAGATAATGGTGCAAAAGTATTTTATAATCTGTAACATACTCTGTAAATAAAAGGAAATATTAAAACTCTGAGGAAATAACCTTTGTGAAAAAATGATGGTATCATGGAAAAAGCACACGTTTTGAGTAAGACAAAACATAGGGCCAAATTCTAGTTATGTCACCACAAACTATACTGCCCTGAGCAACATTTCTTTGTTTTCAGATCAGTTTCTCATCAATAAAATGGGGTAACAGTGATTCTCTACCTAATGTTGCTGTGAGGATTAACTGAAACTATGCATGTAAATAATGTTTACAGTGAAATAGCGCTCAGTACATGGTATTTCTTTTAAAAATGCAATTAGAATTCAATGACTCAGAATGACATAGCCTTATAAAAGAGAATGGTAGCTACTACTTTTCCTTATTTCTCAAAGGATGGGATGTTGAACAAAGAAGGAAAAAGAGGCATAGTTAAGTTTAAAAAAATCACTGAAGAGGAGATGACAGGTGGCAGGAAGCTGTTGTGGGGAGGAAGTTCTGGAAAGTTTTAGCTAGGAGATGACATTTGACTCAGTCTCTTGTGTGTGAGGAGGCACATGAGAGGCTTTCCATGCGTGATGGGAGAGACTCATCCAGACAGGACAGGATGTGCAAAACCTTGGAAGATAAAGCAAGCTGCATCCAGGAAAGGGAGGACAAGGCATCCAAGCAAAGGATCCAGCATAGGCCTGGAGAAGGGAATAGGGGAAGCTCTGTAGGAAGAGAAGCTTAGTTTGCTATTCTTGGGAGTTTGCTTTATTCTGTAGACTATGCAAAGGGTTGACACAGGGAAGACACATGATCACACTTACTTTGCAAAAAAGAACTTCTGGTAGGAGCACAGAGGGTATGTGGAAGAGGACAGCAGTAATAGTAGCAAAAATGACACTTAGTAAGTTGTTGAACTAGAATGGGAGCAATGAGGAGGGTTGTAGTTAGGGAAGACTAATGCTGAGCAATGCTAATGTTCTGTACCACTATAATATATTTAGTAGAGTAACTCTGGGGTAAACATGTCTTTTTCCCATATGGACTGCATTTTTAAATCATTATTCTGATCAATGAAGGAGGATATAGGAGGCTTTAAATGGCTTCCTAAGCAGACCAATTTTTAAGATGGTTGACTAGGGAGAGCAGTTGATAATAGATTCCATTTTACCAACTTCTGTCAGTGTTTCTTCTTTTGGTAATCTCTTTTGAAGTAATAGAATGTGACTCCAATATGTTCAACCATTCTAAAATAAAGTCAAATGCTTTTATTTTACTGTAAAACTTAAAGCAATCAGGCATCATTAGTAATACCGAAAGGGATTATATTAAAGTGTAATATTAAAATGCTAACATCTGTTCTGGCTTCAGGGTTTATTGAACTTTTCAAACTTTTAGATGAAGAAATATCAAATTTAAAGTGAAAGTACCCTGAATTAATAAAATAACTTTTTCCTCCTGACAATGCTAGAAGAGAATGGGAGATATAATCCATCTTTAGGGAGAGGTAAAAAGAGAAGAGTTAAACAGATTTTCTGTACTGAGTATATGGAGAGTTAGTTCTATTTAGGGTTGGTCTATGCCTCATAAGTTAATTTTGTTTTAGAGGAAATAATTTTGCCCCCTAAACTCTTAGGTTCCATTTTCCAAGTTTTCAGCACCCCAGTGCAAAACAGATGGTCACTGTAATGGAGGCAGTGTGAAATGGGAGGGTGATTATTCTGACCTCACCTTTCTCTCATCCATTTCACCTCTCATAGTTTTCTGGGAATACCTCCATTGGCCAAATCCAAGTGGAAGTCAGTATGCAAGGGAGCCTACTGATGATGTTCATGATGATCAACCTACCTGAGCATAAGCATGGTGAAGAAGTATGGCTCGTCTTGTGAAGTCCACACGGATGGGATGGTGGGGTGATGGTGTTCTTTGACAAGAAGCACCAGAGACAGTTTTGGTGAAGATGTCCATTTATTAACAGTTAGGCACAAGCTTTTATAGGGCAGACAAAGGGGAGTAGCCAATTTAAGGTAGCAACACTAATTCTATAGGATAAAGCTGATACTGGTACCTCTACACTTCTCCAATCAGCTTGAAGGTCATGTAGCCTAGGTATCCTTCCAGGTAGTTTTATGGGTCTCGGCCACACCTAGGAGCTGTTTACCTAGTTGACAATTACAAGGCCCCTCAACAGGAAGCTGTGGTTGGGAAATGTGCCTGGGGTCCCTGCCGCCTGCCAGAGGTCAGGTCATATGTGGGTCTCAATGTGCCTAGCCCTCAACCAGGGTTTTTCTCAGGGGGCATGGTATGCCATGCCCTCTTGACCTCATGCATAGTATAGGCAAGCAGTCTTCCAGCCAGGCACAGGATCACCCACAAAGAAGGGCAGACTGTGCTCTACAGAGGCAAATGTAGATGTTCCCATGTATGAGTCACAAGGTATTTTAACCAGACGTGCTCAGCAGATAGTTGATACAACAAAGATTTGGGGTCTTAAGTCAGCCTGTATTTTTTTAAAGATTTATTTTATTTATTTGAAAGACAGAGTTACAGAGAGAGGTAGAGAGAGAGAGAGAGAGGTCTTCCATCCGCTGGTTCACTCCCCAGATGGCAGCGACAGCCGGAGCTGTGCTGATCTGAAGCCAGGAGCCAGGAGCCAGGAGCTTCTTCCAGGTCTCCCATGTGGGTGCAGGGGCCCAAGGACTTGGGCCATCTTCTACTGCTTTCCCAGGCCATAGCACAGAGCTGGATTGGAAGAGGAGCAGCCAGGACTAAAAGTGGTGCCCATATGGGATGCCGGCATTTCAGGCCAGGGTGTTAACACACTGAGCCACAGCGCCAGCCCCCAGCCTGTATTTTTTAATTTTGTCATTCTATTTAATGAGCCAGGAAAATTTTTTCTCATCTATGAAGTTTTAAATAAAGTCCATTTTATATTGTTGGAGTTTTTGATTCATCAATTTTGATTTTCCCACCTTAAAGAAATCATTGTCCTCTGTATAGTGGGATAAAAAATATCTGCCTGATAGGATTGTTTAAAGGACTGAACCAATAATAATGGGAAAGAACTTAGTACAGTGTTTGGCACAGATATTACACAGGGAAAATTAGATTAAAATTTCCTTCAGTACAAACAAGTCCAGTTCTTCAAAAGGATCCTGAAATTTTACTTCCTGAATGGCCTCTCCCATAGACAAAATAAATTGGTATAGTTCACTGATAACTCTTAGGATTTTTGAGACTAAGCAATAGAGGTCTTTCTGGTTGTTAGAGTCTAGTAATTCATTTCAGTTTATTCTACATTGTTTCATCATCATTCCTTAGAGCCATTAGAATCTTCGGTTTGGACATCTATCCCTTAAGTTTTTTCATAGCCAAGAGCTGAAGGAAAAACAGAGCTAATCTGTATTTTCTCCACTAGGATACATGCTTCACAAAAGCAGGTACTTTTGTTTATCTTGTTTTCTACCATATCCACAGGTGATAACAAAAAGTAGACTCTCAATATGGATTTCACTGTAGTGAATGAATGAAAAACTTACCTTGAATAAAATGATGGATAAATCTCTGAAAATTACAGCAACTTTCCAAAAATTCATGCTTTTTTCAGACTTTTTCTGGGAGGAATTTAAGGTGTTTGAGGATAATGTTCAAGATAATTAGGTCTTTCTGAAATTGTCTGCAAAACTTTGACCTGGCCCATATCAAAGATGGGCTTGTGGCTGTGCCATCTGGGAGGCAGAGACTTAGGCCTTGGATCTAGGAGCAGTGGATCCCCAGGGAAGGAAGCTGAGCATTGCTCAATGTGTAAGAATGTCAGTGTCTCTGTTGGCTCTGGCTCTAAGAATGTGTCCTGGCTCAACAGCTGGGCTTCTTTCCGGGCCTTCAAACTATCTCCCTTTTGTATTATGTTTTAAGATTTACCAAAGATCAAATTCTGTGTTTCACCTGGATTGATAGGTTAAAAACTTGTTGTTTTTTCAGTCTAGTCCATAATGAAAAATAAAAGATTGGATTCAGGTGGGTGGATTTGGTTACCTACTCATCAAATTACAGGTATTGATTGCAAGTTACTACACCTTAGCATCTGATACCCTTAAGATGTTTAAATAGGCACTATCTCATTTCTCCAGGGGGCTAGCATTCCATAGCAAATGTATTTTCTAACTAGCTGCTTCCCTGATAAGCAGCATTGGAAGCATTTTTAATAATGTTGTCTACTAGACAACTTTTTTCCCTATAGCCCTCTCTTGCTGTCCTATACACTCTTTTCACAGTGTTTGGTGAAGGTCATTAGATCTACCTAAGTGTGAAGCTAGTGTACCTTGTGGTTGAGATCATTGCCTTCATCAATATTCAAATGTCTGCCTTGTTTCTTTCCCTGAAATCCATATTCATATCTCCAATGCCCACCTAGAATTTTGACTCAAATATCTAGCAGGCATTTTAAAGTTAAAAGGTCTAAAGCTGGGCTCTGGTTCAGCTGGCGGTGCCTGCCCATGTGATGGTTTCCAGCCAGTAGCTCCAGCTGTGAGAGTGCAGCAGGCGGCAGGCACCTGGGCATTAGGCTTCTGCCTCCCTCCTGTGGAATTCTTGTGTGCCCAGCGAGCCCTGTGCCTGAACCTGCAGTCATGGCCGCCAGGCTTGCCAAAGATGCCTACCTGCAGGGCCACTCCATAGAATCCCAAATGGGCTGGTAAAACTCAAAGCTCAGAAACCGTTGGGCCTCCAAAAAGAAACACAAGAAATTACGGGAGAGAAGAAAGTGAAGGCTGCAAAGCACACGGTCAAGTCCTCGGGGGAGAAGTCTCCAACTTGTTTGGGAGCAAAAAGCGAGAGGTGGCCACAGAGGGGAAGACTCCCAGTTCCACAAGAGCTCCCACAAATGGCCTGGCCACAGGGCCTGGCTCTCTTTACCCTGCATGTCCTGCCTTAGTGGCTGCACGTTTAGATCTAGGAGGACTGGGGCCAGAGCAGTACCATGGAGCTGTCAGCCACTGCCTTGGAGAAAAGGCGGGAGACAGTTGGAGTGGGATGGAAGAGGTACAGGTGAAGAGGAATCTGACCGGTGGCTGCTGGGTATTTCCAGGCTGGAAGAGCTGCGGGAGCAGAACATGCACGAAGCCCAGGAGCTGGAGGCCAAGATGGAGTTGACCAATCTGCTATAGAAGGCGGAGGGCGTGAAGATCCGCGCCAACAAAGGCTGCGGCAGGAGGCCCTGACGTCAAGGAAAAGCGCAGAGCCCTGCGCAAGCGTCACTGGAAGATGCAGCCGCTGCAAGACGAAACCGGCGGCAGAAAGTGCACAAGAAGGTGGCCAGGGCCGAATGGTGCCTGCAGAAAGGCTGAGTCCTTGCTCCAGGACCTAGAGCAGGCCGGCCTTGACTGATAGGCCTTGCCCCTGGTTCCTCTTCTCCCAGCCTGAACCGCCTTCCCACTCACGGCTGCCATTCTCCCTCCTGTGAGACTTAAGGAGCCGCTCCAGGTGGTGTGTGGCGCTGGGCTCACTCCCTGCCCGCTCCAGACCTTGAGTTCCCCCTTGTGAGGTGGACACAGTCATGCCCGCCCGGATCGGATCCTTGAGATGTGGGGACGAGGCGAACCAGATCCGGACTCCAGTGTTCTCCTGTGAGGCCAGAATGCTCCCAAACATTTGCAGGTTCAGGAAGAAGGACATTTCCCTGGCCTCTTCCTCCCTTACCTCCCTTACAGGGGCCACAGAACAGCCAGAGAGGGGCCTTGGCTGACTGCCCTGTTAGTCAAAAACTCTCAGCAGAGTTGAAAACCCAAAGGGACTGATTGGCTCCTGGGGCCTGACAGAAGCTGGAGCCATGTAAGCATGACGTCCTGGGCTCGGAACCCCCCCAGGCCTCCTTCCTGTGTTGGACTTGCTGCTCTGTTTCACTAGCACCAGGTGACATCCTCACAGCTCCGGATTGGAGCAAGAAACTATAACCTCCTAGAGTCCGTGGAATCTGACTCGGTCACTTGGCTACCCACGGGCCAGACGCTGGCTGGAAGCTATGTCCAGTGATTGACATGCCTCCCCTACCTTCCTGGAATCAGGGAGGGGAGGAGATGGAGGGGAGATGCTGGACAAGTGGTCAAGTGGGGCTGGCTGCTTTCTTTAGCATCTGTGGGAAGAGAATCACACTTACTGAACAGCTATTCAGAAATGACATTTTCCCATCTGCATCCTGCCTCGTCACTTAATGAAATGGGCAGGCCTTCCGTGGGACATGATGCCAGTCTTCTTCTTGTATAATGTAACATTCGGGATGGGCACAGTTTTCTCTAGTGTGGTTGAACTGAAATGCTTTATAGAATTTATTCTCTTAAAATGAATGGGCTGGTAAGAGATTAAGGGTATGACTGGGCTGAGATTTTCCAGACTGGGGAAGCTTGTAGCAACCACGGAGGAATTCTCTCCTATCTGCTTTAAGAAACAACTTACTGTTCACTTGCAAGAAGTTAGGCGAGAGCAGTTCACTCATTGCTTTCTGGGTCTTCCTTGGTCTTGAGCTGAGACTGTGGTCTTGGGTGGGTCCCACATGATGTAAGCCCAGAGGAGGGTGCGAGGACGGAGCGTTACTGTTTTGGGTAGGATCCCTTTCCCTGCTCAGTAGGTTGAGACTGTCAGCTCTGCAGGGTGCTCTGAGATCCTCCCTATACTCCGACTCTCACAGGAGTTATCACCAATAAATTCCTGTGCTCAAAAAATATGGGTTCGTATGTTTTTCCTTTTCAGTAAATGACAACTCTGTACTTACGGTTGTTCAGGACGGAAACGTTGGGGTTGTATTTGATTCTATCCTTGCCTCATATCCTGTGTCCAATTCAACAGCAGATCTTCTCAGATTTTCCTTTGGAATATAATCAGAATCTGATCATTCATCACTATAAGCACTGCTGCTGCGCTAGGCCAAGTATAATTATTTCTTACCTAGAAGAATCCCTTAAGGAATCTCGCTGCTTTAATTTTTCTTGGGCAGCCTTAACACTTTTCTCAACACAGCATCTAGAGGCTTCCTTCTAAAAGCCACTGTTTGCTCAAAATAATTTGCCGCTTCACTCTGATTTAAATGAAAAGTCCTTATGGTATAGGGAGCATGGTCTGTATCCCTATCCCATTTCTTAGACACCTCTTAATTCTGTCCTGACTGCTCATACTTCCCTTGACATATTGGCCTCCCTCTGGTTCTGTGACTATCCTAAGGATGATTTTTGTGTCAAAACTATTTGTTCTTGCTTTTTCCTTTGACTCTTCTTATTCCAGATATCCTCCTTCATTTTATTTTTTTAAAGATTTATTTATTTACTTGAAAGTCAGAGTTACACACAGAGAGAAGGAGAGGCAGAGACAGAGAGAGATATAGAGGTCTTCCATCTACTGATTCACTCCCCAATTGACTGCAATGGCCAGAGCTGTGCTGATCTGAAGCAGAAGCCAAGAGCTTCTTCCAGGTCTCCCATACGGGTGCAGGGGCCAAGGACTTGGGCCATCTTCTACTGCTTTCCCAGGCCACAGCAGAGAGCTGGATCGGAAATGGAGCAGCCTGGACTGGAACCAGTGGCCATATGGGATGCCGGCACCGCAGGCGGCGGCTCTACCTCCTATGCCATAGCACCGGCTGCCTCCTTCATATTCTATATGATCTATTTTATCCCTGACTTGAGTATATCTATTTGTCATTGTTATCAGTGGAAAATATAGACATCATGAAAGATAGACATGGAAGTAATGCTTTTTTCTTTTAAATTTTTTATTAATATAAAAGAACAGAGTTTATGTATTTCATAGGTAAAATTCTAAGTAGATAACCATAATGCCTTCCCTTCTTCTCTCCCTCCCTCAATGCCCCTCCTTTCCTCTTTTCTTTGTTTTTTTTTTTTAAGATTTATTTATTTATTTGAAATAGTTACACAGAGAAGGAGAAGCAGAGAGAGAAAAAGAGAGAGAGAGAGGTCTTCCATCCACTGATTCACTCCCCAATTGGCTGCAACGGCCGGAGCTGCGCTGATCCGAAGCCAGGAGCCAGGAGCTTCTTTGGGGTCTCTTACACGGGTGGAGGGGCCAAGGATTTTGGCCATCCTCCACTGCTTTCGCATGCCATAGCAGAGAGCTCGATCAGAAGAGGAGCAGCCAGCTCTCGAACTGCGCCCAAATGGGATGCAGGCACTGCAAGCAGTGGCTTTACCCACTATGCCACAGCACGCCAGTCCCACCTCTTTTATTTTTAATTAACTTTTGCAAAAACATAATTTAAATCCACTTTATAATTATAGGATTAATGCAGCACTAACCATAATATTCAACAAGTAAAAAGTGGGAAGACCACATTTCTTTAGGTATATAAATAAGGGCTGAAAACAACAATCAGTCACAAAATGTCTGTTTCATTACTACACATTTTTTGTATTCTATATTAATTACTGCATATTAGAGAAAACATATGATATTTGTCCTTTGGGGACTGACTTCTTTCACTAAATATAATAGTTTCCCAGTTGCATCCATTTTGTTGAAGACAAGATTTCATTCTTTTTATGGCTGAGTAGTATTTCATCATATACCACATTTTCTTTATCCAGTCATCAGGTGATGGACATCTGAGTTGATTCCATATCTTAGCTATTGTTAATTGAGCTGCAATAAACATAGAGGTACAAATAACACTTTCATATGCTGATTTCATTTCATTTGGGTAAATTTCCAGGAGTGAGATGGCTGGGTCATATAGCAGATCTATTTTCAAATTTTGACTTATCTCCCTACTTTCTTCCTTATTGATTGGACTAGCTTACATTCCAACCAACAGTGTTTTAGGGTACTTTTCCTGCCACAGCCTTGCCAGCATTAATTATATTTTGATTTTTGGTGATAGCCATTCTAACTGGGGTGAGGTGAAACCTCAGTGTGGTTTTGATTTGCATTTCCCTGATGGCTAGTGATCCTGAGCCTTTTGTTTATGTATCTCTATTTCATAAAATACATGGCCATGTGTACTTCATCATTTGAAAAATGTCAGTTCATGTCCTTTGCCCATTTCATTTTTTTTTTTTTGGACAGGCAGAGTGGACAGTGAGAGAGAGAGAGACAGAGAGAAAGGTCTTCCTTTTGCAGTTGGTTCACCCTCCAATGGCCGCCGCAGCTGGCACGCTGCAGCTGGTGCATCGCGCTGATCCGAAGCCAGGAGCTTTTCCTGGTCTCCCATGCGGGTGCAGGGCCCAAGGACTTGGGCCATCCTCCACTGCATTCCCGGGTCATAGCAGAGAGCTGGCCTGGAAGAGGGGCCACCGGGACAGAATCTGGCACCACGACCGAGAATAGAGCCCGGTGTGCCAGCGCCACAAGGCGGAGGATTAGCCTATTGAGCCACGGCGCCGGCCTGCTCATTTCATTTTTAAAAGATTTATTTATTTATTTGAAAGTCAGAGTTACACAGAGAGAGAAGGAGAGGCGGGGGGGGGGGGGGGGCTTCCATCCACTGGTTCACTCCCCAATTGGCCACAATGACTGGAGCTGCGCTAATTCGAAGCCAGGAGCTGGGAGCCTCCTCTGAGTCTTCCCATGTGGGTGCAGGGGCCCAAGGACTTTGACCATCCTCTACTGCTTTCCCAAGCCATAGCAGAGACCCGGATTGGAAGTCGGTCTCAAACTGGCGCCCATATCAGATGTCAGCACTGCAGGCGGTGGCTTTACCCTTTATGTCACAGCACTGGCCCCATTTGCCCACTTCTTAACTTCATTTTTTATTTTGCTATTGCTGAGTTTCTTGAGCTTTTTATAGATCCTAGATACTAATCATTTATTAGTTGCTTAGTTTGCAAATATTTTCTCCTATTCTGTTTTTTGTTGAGTGTTTCTTTTGCAGTGCACAAGCTTCGTAGCATGATGTAATCCCATTGGCCTATTTTTGCTTTTATTGCCTGTGTCTCTGTGGTCTTTTCCAAGAAGTCTTTGCCTATGCCAATATTTTGAAAAATTTCCCTGATGTGTTCCTCAACTAATTTGATGGTATCAGGTAATAGATTTAGAACCTTGAACCACTGTGAGTTGATTTTTGTATAAAGTGTAAGGTAAGGGTCTTGTTTCCTACTTCTGAATGTACAGATGCAATTTTTCACAACACCATTTGTTGAAGAGACTGTCCTTTATCCAGAAATTCAATTTAGCTCCTTTGTCAAAGATTAATTGGTTGTAGATGCATATATTTATTTCTGGGGTTTCTGTTCTGTTCCATTGGTCTACATGTCTATTTTTATGTCAGTACTAGGCTGTTTTGATGATGCTTTCTCTAGTATGTCTTAAAATCAGGTATTGTGATGCCTCTGGCTTTGTTTTTGTTGTTTATGGTTGCTTTAGCTATTTGAGGTCGCTTATGTTTCCATGTGAATTTTAGCATTTTTTTCTAGATTTTAGAAGAATGTCCTTGGTATTTTGTTTGGGGTCACAATGAATTGGTTAACTGCTTTCAGTACTATGGACATTTTGGTGATATTATTCTTCCAATCCATGAACAAAGAAGAGTTTTTCTATTTTTCTGTGTCTTATATTTCTTTCTTTAATGTTTTGTAATTTTCACTGTAGAGATCTTTGACATCCTTGGTTAAATTTATTCCGAGATATCTAAATTTTTTGTAGCTATTGTGCATTGTAGTGATCTTACACGTTCTTTTTCAACCATGGTATTGTTTGTATATACAAAGTTTATTGATTTTTTTAAAAGATTTTTTGTTATTTATTTGAAAGACAGAGTTACACAGAGGGTAAACACAGACAGACAGAGAAAGGTCTTCTATCTGCTGATTCACTCCCCAAATGGCCATAACATCAGGAGCTTCCTCCAGGTCTTCCCATTCAGGTGCGGGGCCAACAGGACTTGAGCCATCCTCTGTTGCTTTCACAGGTGAATTAGCAGGGAGATGGATCAGAAGATGGGACTCTAACTGGCGTACGTATGGAATGCCAATGCTGCAGGCTGGGGCTTTACCCTTCAGTGCCACAGCGCCAGCCCCAAGGCTATTGAGTGTCAATTATATCCTGCAACTTTTAATAAATTCTCTTATGAGTCCTAAGAGTCTCTTAGTGGAGTCTTTTGGTTCCCTTATAAATAGGATTATGTCAATTGCAAACAGGGATAATTGGACTTTCTCCTTTCCAATTTGTATCCTTTGATTTTTTTAGTGTGCCTAATTGCCCTGGCTAACACATGAAAAATTATATTCAATAGCCATGGTGAAAGTGGGCATCCTTGTCTGATTCTGGATCTTAGTGGGAATGATTCCAACATTTCCCCAAGTGGCATGAGGCTGGCTGTAAGTTTGTCATACATTGCCTTAATTGTGTTGAAGAATGTTCCTTCTATATCCAACTTGCTTAAGATTTTTTTTTTTCATGAAAGGATGTTGTATTTTATCAAATTGTTTCTCTATATCTATTGAGATAATAATATGGTTCTTATTCTTCCGTTTGTTAATGTGATGGATCACATTTATTGATTTGTGTATGTTGAACCACCCCCGCAAAACAGGGATAAATCCCACTGGGTCTGGGTGAATGATCTTTCTGATATGTTGTTGGATTGAAATAGCTAGTATTTTGTTGAGGATTTTTGCATCTAAATTCATCAAGGATATTGGTCTTCCAATTCTCTTCCTTTGTTGTGTTTTTTTTTTTTTTCTGGTTTTAAAGTTAAAGTGATGCTGGTGTCTTAGAAGGAGATTGGGAGGATTCCCTTCCTTTGAATTGTTTTGAATAGTTTGGGAAGAATTGAAATTAGTTCTTTAAAATCTTTGTGGAATCTCACAGTGCAGCCATTCAAATCTGGGCTTTTCTTTGTTTGGAGGGTCTTTATTACTGATTCTTTCTCTGTATATGTTATTTGTGTTTTTAGGTTTTCTATCACTTAATGACTCAATTTTGGTAGATTTTGTGTGCCCAGAAATTTAGCCATTTCTTCTAGATTTTCAAGTTTGTTACCATATAGCTGTTTGTAGTAATTCCTGATGAATCTTTTTATTTCTGTGGTATCTGTTGTTACATTTCTTTTTCACCTCTGATTTCAATAATTTGGGTCTTCTCCCCCCTTTTCTTGGTTAGTTGAGCCAATGGTGTATCAATTTTATTTATTTTTTTCAAAGAAACATATCTTGGAGCTGGAGCTGTGATGCAGTGGGTTAACACCCTGGCCTGCAGTGCCAGCATCCCAAATGCATGCCAGTTCTAGTCCTGGCTGCTCGTCTTCTGATCCAGCTCTCTGCTATGACCTGGGAAAGCAGAGCAAGATAGCCCAAGTTCTTGGGCCCTTTCACCTGTGTGGGAGACTCAGAGGAAGCTAACAGGCTCCTGGCTTCGGATTGGTGCAGCTCTGGCCATTGCGGCCATCTGAGGAGTAAACCATCAGATGGAAGACCACTCTCTCTCTCTGCCTCTCCTCTCTCTGTGTAACTCTGACTTTCAAATAAATAAATAAATCTTTAAAAAAACCATTTCTTTATTTCACCTCTTTTTTGATTTCATTTTTTTTATTTCTTCTCTAATTTTGACTATTTATTTCCTCCTACTAATTTAAGGTTTGGTTGGTTGCTCTTTTTGCTATGTCCTTGTGGTGCATTGTTGGATAATTTATGTGATACATTTTCAATTTCTTGATTTAGGCACCAATTACTGTAAGCTTTTTTTTTTTTTTTTGGAAATTTATATTTACTAAATAAAAAATAAATAAATAAATAAAACACTTGTTAAAAAATGTGGCTGTCATTACACAAGAATGAGTTTACTTCTATGTGCCCATGTTAATCCCTCTTGTTTCATATATAATATATATAGGATACTTTTTGACATATACAAATATAAAAACACACACATGCACAAATATACAAACTCACATGCATTCCCACTTTTGTTTCTTTTTTTTTTTATCTTTTATTTAATGAATATAAATTTCCAAAGTACGACTCATGTGTTACAATGGCTTCCCCCCCCCATACCGTCCCTCCCACCCACAACCCTCCCCTTTCCCACTCCCTCTCCCCTTCCATTCACATCAAGATTCATTTTCGATTATCTTAATATACAGAAGATCAGCTTAGTATACCTTAAGTAAGGATTTCAACAGTTTGCTCCCACACAGAAACATAAAGTGAAAAATAATAGATGATTTTTTTTAAATGATGATGAAATCAGATCAGACCTATTGTCATGTTTAATCCCAATGAGAGTCAAGTTGGGAATTGATAATTTCTTTCTTTCTTTCTTTTTTTTTTTTTTTTTTACAGAAGATCAGTTTAGTGTACATTAAGTAAAGATTTCAGTCGTTTGCACCCCCATAGAAACACAAAGTGAAATATACTGTTTGAGTACTCGTTATAGCATTAAGCCTCAGTGTACAGCACGTTAAGGACAGAGATCCTACATGAGGAGTAAGTGCACAGTGACTCCTGTTGTTGACTTTACAAATTGACACTCCTGTTTATGGCATCAGTAATCTCCCTATGCACCAGTTATGAGTTTCCAAGGCTATGGAAGCCCCTTGAGTTCTCCGACTCTTATCTTGTTTAGACACGGTCATAGTCAAAGTGGAGGTTCTCTCCTCCCTTCAGAGAAAGGCACCTCCCTCTTTGAAGACCTGTTCTTTCCACTGGGATCTCACTCACAGAGATCTTTTTGCCAGAGTGTCTTGGCTTTCCATGCCTGAAATACTCTCATGGGCTTTTCAGCCAGATCCGAGTGCCTTTAGGGCTGATTCTGAGGCCAGAGTGCTATTTAGGACATCCGCCATTCTATGAGTCTGCTGAGTATCTCACTTCCCATGTTGGATCACTCTCCCCTTTATTTATTCTATCGGTTGGTGTTAGCAGATACTAGACTTGTTTATGTGCTCCCTTTGACTCTTAGTCCTTTCATTATGATCAATTGTGAACTGAAATTGATCACTTGGAATAGTGAGATGGCATTGGCACATGCCACCTTGATGGGATTGAATTGGAATCCCCTGGTATGTTTCCAACTCTACCAATTGGGGCAAGTCAGCCCGAGCATGTCCCAAATTATACATCTCTTCCCTCTCTTATTCCCACTCTTATGTTTAACAGGGATCACATTTCAGTTAATTTTCAACACTTAAGAATAACTGTGTGATAATTACAGAATTAAACCAGTCATATTAAGTAGAACAGACAAAAAAAAATACTATGAGGGATAATGTATTAAGTTGTCCATTAGCAGTCAGGGCTATGCTGATCAAGTCACCATTTCTCATAGTGTCCATTTCACTTCAGGAGGTTTCCTTTTTGGTGTTCAGTCAGTTGTCACCGATCAGGGAGAACATATGGTATTTGTCCCTTTGGGACTGGCTTACTTCACATCATGCTGAGTGAAGTAAGCCAATTACTGTAAGCTTTTCTCTTAACAGTGCTTTTGCTATATTCCATAGGTTTTGATGTGTTGTATTGTCATATTCATTCATTTCTAAGAATTTTTTCATATCCCTTTGATTTCATCTATGACCCACTGTTCATTTAGAAGCATATTGTTAAGTCTCCATGTGCTTGCATATTTTCTAGAGTTCTTTAAGTTGTTAATTTCTAGCTTCATTCCATTGTGGCAGAAATGATTCATGGTATAATTTCCAATTTTGAATTTGTTGAAACTTGCTTTATGGCCTAGCATATGGTCTATCCTACAGAAAGTTCCATGCACTGATGAGAAGAATGTGTATTCAGCAACATGGGGTGAAAAGTTCTGTAGATATCAATGAGGTCCATTTGGTCCTTAGTGTAGATTAGTGTTTCTTTCTTGATTTTCTGTCTAGTTGATCTGCCCATTGATGAAAGTGGGTGTTGAAGTACCCCATTATTATTGTATTGGAGCCTATGTCTCTCTTTAGATCCATTAACATTTGTTTTAAATATTCAGGAGTCCTGGCATTGAGTGCATATACATTTACTGTAGTCATACCTTCCTGTAGACTTGATCCTGTATTCATTACATAATGCCCTTCTTTGTTCCTTTTAACAGTTTTTGTGTTAAAGTCTATTTTGTCTGATATTAGGATGGCTACCCTGCTCATTTCTGCTTTCCATCAGCATCGAATATCTTTTACCATCCTTTCACTTTCAGTCTATGTGTATCTTTGTTGGTGAGGTGTGTTTCTTGCAGGCAGCAAATAGATGGATCTTGCTCTTTGATGCATTTGCCAGTCTGTATCTTAAAATTGGAGAATTTACTTCATTTATGTTCATGGTTATTATTGATAAGTAATGATTTTGTTCTGCCATGTTTCCATAGTTTTATTATTTGTTTTGTATATGCACTGTTACAAGATTTTCTGCCTTTACATTCTTTCATGATGCTGACTATCTTTCTCTGTTTCTGTGCATAGAACATCCATAAGTATTATTTGTAAGGCTGAATCAGTGGTGACAAATTCTTTCAGTTTCTTTTTGTTTTGGAAGGTCTTTATTTCATGTTCATTTATAAATGAAAGGTTTTCTAGGTATAGTCTTCTGGGTTGACAGTTTTTTCTTTTAGGATTTGGATGTATCTCTATATTCTCTCCTAGCATGTAGACTTTCTAATGAGAAATCGGCTATGAACCTAATCAGAGGTCCTCTGAAGGTCATCTGACATTTTCTTTCATGCCTACTTTAGAATCTTTTCTTTATGTTTTACTTTTGAAAGTTTGACTACAATATGTCTTGGTGAAGATCTTTCCTGATCATATTAGGAGTTCTAAGTGCTTCCTGTACTTGGATGTCCCTGTCTTTCTCCAAATTAGGGATTTTTTTTTTGCTCTTATTTCACTGAAAATATTTTCTAATCCATTCCTTCTTTCTACACCTTCAGGAGCTCCTAAGATGTTATGTTTGGTCATTTGATAGTACCCCTTAAATTTTGAACACTATTTTCAGTTTTTCTAATTTTGTCTTCTTTTTTTCTGTCTGAAATATTTCAAAGGATATTTCTTCTAGCTTGTATATTCTTTAATTTTTTTAAAGATTTATTTATTTATTTGAAAGTCAGAGTTACACAGAGAGAGGAGAGGCAGAGAGATAGATCTTCCATCTGATGGTTCACTCCCCAATTGGCAACAATGACCGGAGCTGTACCGATCCGAAGCCAGGAGCCAGGAGCTTCTTCTCGGTCTCCTCTGTGGGTTCAGGGGCCCAAGGACTTAGGCCACCTTCTACTGCTTTCCCAGGCCATAGAAGAGATCTGGATTGGAATTGGAGCATCCGGGTCTCAAACCAGCACCCATATGGGATGCCGGTGCTTCAGACTAGGGCGTTAACCCGCTGTGCCACAGCACCGGCCCCATAGATTGTATATTCTTTCTTCTGCCTCACTGAGTTGGCTTTCTACTATATTGTTTATTTGGCATCTGAATTGTACATTTCTTCTTTTTTTTTTAGGAGCCAGGTGCTTCTCCTGGTCTCCCATGGGGTGCAGGGCCCAAGCACTTGGCCATCCTCCACTGCACTCCCTGGCCACAGCATGAATTGTACATTTCTAATATTTCAGTTTGATTTCTCTTCATTATCTGTATCTCTCAGCAGAATTTCTCATACATCTCATGCATGGATTTCTTTAACTCATGTATTTGCTTCTCTGTGTTTTTGAGTAATGTTATGATCATTCTTTTCAATTTCCTTTCAGGTATTTCATCAATCTCTTTGTCTTCACATTCTAATATTTTTTTTAACTTTTATTTAATGAATATAAATTTCCAAAGTACGATTTATGGATTACAATGGCTTCCCCCACATACCGTCCCTCCCACCCACAACCCTCCCCTTTCCCACTCCCTCTCCCCTTCCATTCACATCAAGATTCATTTTCGATTATCTTAATATACAGAAGATCAGCTTAGTATACATTAAGTAAGGATTTCAACAGTTTGCTCCCACACAGAAACATAAAGTGAAAAATAATAGATGATTTTTTTAAGTGATGATGAAATCAGATCAGACCTATTGTCATGTTTAATCCCAGTGAGAGTCAAGTTGGGAGTTGATAGTTTCTTTCTTTCTTTCTTTCTTTTTTTTTTTTTAACAGAGGATCAGTTTAGTATACATTAAGTAAAGATTTCAACAGTTTGCACCCCCATGAAAACACAAAGTGAAATATATTGTTTGAGTACTCGTTATAGCATTAAATCTCAATGCACAGCACATTAAGGACAGAGATCCTACATGAGGAGTAAGTGCACAGTGACTCCTGTTGTTGACTTTACCAATTGACACTCCTGTCTATGGCATCAGTAGTCTCCCTATGCTCCGGTCATGAGTTTCCAAGGCTATGGAAGCCCTCCGAGTTCTCCGATTCTTATCTTGTTTAGACAAGGTCATAGTCAAAGTGGAGGTTCTCTCCTCATTCAGAGAAAGGTACCTCCTTCTTTGAAGACCTGTTCTTTCCACTGGGATCTCACTCACAGAGATCTTTTTGCCAGAGTGTCTTGGCTTTCCATGCCTGAAATACTCTCATGGGCTTTTCAGCCAGATCCGAGTGCCTTTAGGGCTGATTCTGAGGCCAGAGTGCTATTTAGCACATCTGCCATTCTATGAGTCTGCTGAGTATCTCACTTCCCATGTTGGATCACTCTCCCCTTTATTTATTCCATCGGTTAGTGTTAGCAGGTACTAGACTTGTTTATGTACTCCCTTTGACTCTTAGTCCTTTCATTATGATCAATTGTAAACTGAAATTGATCACTTGGACTAGTGAGATGGCATTGGTACATGCCACCTTGATGGGATTGAATTGGAATCCCCTGGTATGTTTTTAACTCTACCATTTGGGGCAAGTCAGCTTGAGCATGTCCCAAATTATACATCTCTTCCCTCTCTTATTCCCACTCTTATGTTTAACAGGGATCACATATCAGTTAATTTTTAACACTTAAGAATAACTGTGTATTAATTACAGAATTAAACCAGTCATATTAAGTAGAACAGACAAAAAAACTACTAAGAGGGATAATGTATTAAGTTGTTCATTAACAGTCAGAGCTATGCTGATCAAGTCACCATTTCCCATAGTGTCCGTTTCACTTCAGGAGGTTTCCTTTTGGTGTTCAGTCAGTTGTCACCGATCAGGGAGAACATATGGTATTTGTCCCTTTGGGACTGGCTTATTTCACTCAGCATGATGTGTTCCAGATTCCTCCATTTTGTTGCAAAGGACTGGATTTCGTTGTTTCTTACTGCGGTATAGTATTCTAAAGAGTACATATCCCATAATTTCTTTATCCAGTCTACCGTTGATGGGCATTTAGGTCGGTTCCAGGTCTTAGCTATTGTGAATTGAGCTGCAATAAACATTAGGCTGCAGACCGCTTTTTTGTTTGCCAATTTAAATTCCTTTGGGTAAATTCCAAGGAGTGGGATGGCTGGGTCGAACGGTAGGGTTATTTTCAGGTTTCTGAGGAATCTCCAGACTGACTTCCATAGTGGCTTGACCAGTTTGCATTCCCACCAACAGTGGGTTAGTGTCCCTTTTTCCCCACATCCTCGCCAGCATCTGTTGTTGGTAGATTTCTGCATGTGAGCCATTCTAACCGGGGTGAGGTGAAACCTCATTGTGGTTTTGATTTGCATTTCCCTGATTGCTAGTGACCTTGAACATTTTTTCATGTGCCTGTTGGCCATTTGGATTTCCTCTTTTGAAAAATGTCTATTGAGGTCCTTGGCCCATCTCTTAAGTGGGTTGTTGGTTTTGTTTTTGTGGAGTTTCTTGATCTCTTTATAGATTCTGGTTATTAACCCTTTATCTGTTGCATAGTTTGCAAATATTTTTTCCCATTCTGTCGGTTGTCTCTTCACTCTCCTGACTGTTTCTTTTGCAGTACAGAAACTTCTCAATTTGATGCAATCCCAATAGTTAATTTTGGCTTTGACTGCCGGTGCCTCCCGGGTCTTTTCCAGAAACTCTTTGCCTGTGCCAATATCTTGAAGGGTTTCTCCAATGTTCTCTAGTAACTTGATGGTGTCAGGTCGTAGATTTAGGTCTTTAATCCATGTTGAGTGGATTTTTGTGTAAGGCGTAAGGTAGGGGTCTTGCTTCATGCTTCTGCACGTGGAAATCCAGTTTTCCCAGCACCATTTATTGAATAGACTGTCCTTGCTCCAGGAATTGGTTTTAGATCCTTGATCAAATATAAGTTGGCTGTAGATGTTTGGGTTGATTTCTGGTGTTTCAATTCTGTTCCATTGGTCTATCCATCTGTTTCTGTACCAGTACCATGCTGTTTTGATTACAACTGCCCTGTAGTATGTCCTGAAATCTGGTATTGTGATGCCTCCGGCTTTGTTTTTGTTGTACAAGATTGCTTTAGCTATTCGAGGTCTCTTGTGCCTCCATATAAATTTCAGCACCAATTTTTCCAGATCTGAGAAGAAGGTCTTCGGTATCTTGATTGGTATTGCATTGAATCTGTAAATTGCTTTTGGGAGAATGGACATTTTGATGATATTGATTCTTCCAATCCATGAGCATGGAAGATTTTTCCATTTCTTGGTATCCTCTTCTATTTCTTTCTTTAAGGTTTTGTAATTTTCATCGTATAGATCTTTAACGTCCTTGGTTAAGTTTATTCCAAGGTATTTGATTGTTTTTGTAGCTATTGTGAATGGGATTGATCTTAGAAGTTCTTCCTCAGCCATGGCATTGTCTGTGTATACAAAGGCTGTTGATTTTTGTGCATTGATTTTATACCCTGCTACTTTGCCAAAATCTTCTCTGAGTTCCAATAGTCTCTTAGTAGAGTTCTTTGGGTCCCCTAAATAAAGAATCATGTCATCTGCAAAGAGGGATAGTTTGAGTTCTTCCTTCCCAATTTGTATCCCTTTAATTTCTTTTTCTTGCCTAATAGCTCTGGCTAGAACCTCCAGAACTATATTGAATAGCAGTGGTGAGAGTGGGCATCCCTGTCTGGTACCAGATCTCAGTGGAAATGCTTCCAACTTTTCCCCATTCAATAGGATGTTGGCCATGGGTTTTTCATAGATTGCTTTGATTGTATTGAGGAATGTTCCTTCCAAACCCAGTTTGCTTAGAGTTTTTATCATGAACGGGTGTTGTATTTTATCAAATGCTTTCTTGGCATCTATTGAGATAATCATATGGTTTTTCTTCTGCAGTCTGTTAATGTGGTGTATCACATTGATTGTCTTGCACACATTAAACCATCCCTGCATACCAGGGATAAATCCCACTTGGTCTGGGTGGATGATCTTTCTGATGTGTTGTTGCATTCTATTGGCCAGAATTTTATTGAGGATTTTTGCATCTATGTTCATCAGGGATATTGGTCTGTAATTCTCTTTCAGTGCTGCATCTTTTTCCAGCTTAGGAATTAAGGTGATGCTGGCTTCATAGAAAGAATTTGGGAGGATTCCCTCTTCTTCGATTGTTCTGAATAGTTTGAGAAGAATTGGAGTTAGTTCTTCTTTAAATGTCTGGTAGAATTCAGCAGTGAATCCATCTGGTCCTGGGCTTTTCTTTGTTGGGAGGGCCTTTATTACTGTTTCAATTTCTGTCTCAGTTATGGGTCTGTTTAGGTTTTTGATGTCTTCCTGGTTCAATTTAGGTAGGTTGCATGTGTCCAGGAATCTATCCATTTCTGATAGGTTTTCCTGTTTGCTGGCATACCAGTCCTTGTAGTAATTTCTGATGATTCTTTTTATTTCTGTGGTGTCTGTTGTTACATTTCCTTTTTCATCTCTGATTTTATTGATTTGGGTCTTTTCTCTTCTTTTTTTAGTTAGTTGGGCCAATGGGGTGTCAATTTTGTTTATTTTTTCAAACAACCAGCTCCTCGTTTGGCTGATTTTTTGTAATGTTTTTCTTGATTCAATCCTGTTGATTTCTTCTCTGATTTTAATTATTTCTCTTCTCCTACTAGATTTGGGTCTGGTTTGCTGCAGATTTTCTAGATCCTTGAGATGCATTGAAAGCTCATCTATTTGGTGCCTTTCCAATTACTTGATGAAGGCACCTATTGATATAAACTTTCCTCTTAACACTGCTTTTGCTGTATCCCATAAGTTTTGGTATGTTGTGCTGTTATCCTCATTTACTTCCAGAAAGTTTTTGATTTCTCTTTTGATTTCTTCTATGACCCATTGTTCATTCAGGAGCATGTTGTTCAATCTCCATGTGTTTGCATATGCTCTAGGGATTCCTGAGTTGCTAATTTCCAACTTCATTCCTTTATAGTCTGAGAAGCTGCATGGTATGATTCTAATTCTTTTGAATTTGCTGAGACTTGCTTTACGGCCTAGTATGTGGTCAATCCTAGAGAAGGTTCCATGTACTGCTGAGAAGAATGTAAACTCCTTAGCTGTAGGATTGAAAGTTCTGTATAAATCTGTTAGATCCATTTGGGCTATAGTGTCGTTTAAATCTACTGTATCCTTGTTGATCTTCTGTCCTATTGATCTGTCTATTTCTGAGAGTGGAGTATTGAAGTCCCCCAGTACTATTGTATTGGGGTCTAAGTCTCCCTTTAAGTCCGTTAACAAATCTTTTAGATAAACCGGTGCCCTGTAGTTAGGTGCATATACATTGATAATTGTTATATCTTCCTGTTGAATTGATCCCTTAATCATTATGTAGTGTCCCTCTTTGTCTCTCTTAACGGTTTTTGTGGTAAAGTTTATGTTGTCTGAAATTAAGATGGCTACGCCTGCTCTTTTTTCATTTCTGTTGGCATGGTATATCTTTTTCCAGCCTTTCACTTTCAGTCTGTATGGATCTTTGTTGGAAAGATGAGTTTCTTGTAAGCAGCAAATAGATGGGTTTTGTTCCTTAACCCAATCAGCCAATCGGTGTCTTTTAACTGGACAGTTCAGGCCATTCACGTTCAATGTGACTAATGATAAGTGGTAACTTTGCCCTGCCATTTGCCAAAGATATTTTCTAATATATGCTTTGAATTCCCTGTGATCTTTTGCTGTGAGCTTTCCTTCCTTGGTTTCCTTCCTTTACCTTCTTTCATATTGATGACCGTGTTTCTTTGTTTCTGTGTGTAACACATCTTTAAGCATCTTTTGCAGGGCTGGACGAGTGGCAAAATTCTTTCAATTTCTGCTTGCTATGAAAAGTCTTTATTTCACCTTCATTCACAAATGAGAGCTTTGCAGGATATAATATTCTGGGCTGGCAGTTTTTCTCTCTTAGTACCTGGGGTATATCTTGCCATTCCCTCCTGGCTTGTAGAGTTTCTGATGAGAAGTCAGCTGTGAGTCTGATTGGAGATCCTCTGAGAGTAATCTGACGTTTCTCTCTTGCACATTTTAGGATCTTTTCTTTATGTTTCACTGTGGAGAGTTTAATTACAACGTGTCGTGGTGAGGGTCTCTTTTGGTCGTGTTTATTAGGGGTTCTATGAGCTTCCTGTACTAGGATGTCTCTGTCCTTCTCCAAACCTGGGAAATTTTCTGCTAATATCTCACTAAAAAGGCCTTCTAATCCTTTCTCCCTCTCCATGCCTTCAGGAACTCCTAGAACCCGAATGTTGGTTTTTTTAATAGTATCCTGAAGATTCCCGACAATATGTTTTAGATTTCTAATTTCCTCCTCTTTTCTTTGGTCTGACGGTACCCTTTCCTGTTCTCTGTCTTCTAAGTCCGATATTCTCTCTTCTGCTTCACCCATTCTGTTTGTAAGGCTCTCTAATATGTTTTTCATTTGATCTATTGAATTCTTCACTTCAGTCACTATCCCAGTTTCCTGTTGTACTAGTTGTTTCGTTTCATTTTGATTCCTCCTTAATATTTCATTTTCACGAGAGAGATTTTCTATCTTGTCCATTAAAGATTTCTGTAGTTCAAGAATTTGTTTTTGAGAACTTCTTAATGTTCTTATCAATTTTTTGAGATCTGCTTCTTGTATTTCTTCTATATCATCATCCTCATAATCTTGAATTGGGGTGTCTTTTTCATTTGAGGGCATCATGGTGACTTCCTTGTTTTTATTACCTTGGTTTTTGCGTTTGTTATTTGGCATATTGGAGATATTTGGTTTCTTCACTGTGGTGCTTTTTCTTGTTATACTATGACTCCAGATTAAGTGGACTACCTCTTTTTGATGGAGCCTTAGGGCTTGAGATGGGTGTGGCCTGAGAGCTCTGTTTGGTGTGCCAAAGGTGACACTCCCAGGTTAGGCGTGGTAAACCTCTCTCTCTCTCTCTTTTTTTTTTTTTTTTTTGATTCAAAAGGGAAGTTATTCTGCACAGCTGAACGAAGTTGGAGGTAGTTAGCAGGCAAATGATATACCCACAGGAGCCAGAGATCAGAAGCTCTTTCCCAAGGACCACACAGGGAATCTGTTCGGCCCTTAGAGTGGGCTCAAATTCTCCTTCAGTCTCCCACTGGGTTGCCAAAGTTACGGAATTGTAGCGTCTCTGGAGAGTGCTCACGTGAATTCTGTGAGTTCTCTCCCCCACCATCTCTTTTTTCACAGTCTCAGTTCAGTAGCACCACAAATTTACTAGGTCCTAATCTCCTGTTAATTCGCCCCGCCCAGAGTCAGGTTTTTCTGCTAGGCTCAGGGCTGGTGCAGACCTGAGGTCGCTCTGCTTATGACGTATGTCCAAGATGGCGCCTGCTCTTTGTCTTGCTCGCCCTTGAGAGGTGAGCGGAGAGAGAGAAACCCGTGTCCGTACCAGTCACCTCTCTCTCTTCCAGTTAGCCTGGTGAAGTCCCCCCCCTCCCCGGGGGTCGTTCCCTCTAGTCTCCTCTCTCCGCTTGCCTGCCGGTGTCTCGGGCTCACCTCGCGTTCCAGCGGCTCAGTTCTGCGGCTCGGCTTGCGCAGCTCGGTCCCGCGGCTCGGCTGCCACGGCTCGGTCCCGCGGCTCGGCTTCCGCGCGGTGGGCGACCTTGTTCTCCCAGTAGGTCCTCCGATTCACGACCACTCAATCCAGAAGGGTTTCCTCTGCAATATTTTCCTGGTTCTTTTTTCTGAGGCTACCGTAACTCCCCTTTTATTAAACTAAATTTTCCCAGACTATCGGTGCGCGCCCTCACTATTCCGCCATCTTGGCTCCGCCCCCCACATTCTAATATTGAAATGTGTTCCTTTTGAGGAGTCATATTGTCTTTCTTATTCATGCTTTTTGTATTTCTGTACTTATTTTTACATATTTGTAGAGACTTGTTGTTTTTCTCTTTTGAGGGCTTTTAAATTTAAATATGCCTCTAAGGCTTATTGGAGTGTCTGTTCTTTAGGTAGATATCTAGAGCTGTGTGTTGAGTGGGGCCAGGGAGCTCCAGCCAGTGCTTGAGGGTGGGGCAAGTGTGCAAAGTGACACCCAAGTTGGTTGTGATAGATTTTCACCATCATCAGCAGGAGGAAGGATATGATTGGGTTGCCTGGCATGATCACAGCCTCACCTGCTCCCTGCCAAGGTACCCTAACTGCTGAGGGTGAACCCACAGTGGCTACACACCCCACCTATGCAAGCACACAAATTGCACAATCTGTTAACTCCTCATTGTGAGCTCAGAACCTTCTGCAACAACCTACCCTAGGCACTCAGGGAACTCTGTGCCTCTGAAGCCAGACACAATAATTGCCCAAAGACCCAACCATACCCTACACCCATTCACACAGTCACTGGATTCCACAGTCATAGCACATAGGGCTCCCACAGTCACAGGGAACAGAGGACTATTTGCAACCCTGCAAGACCCCTCTGTCCATGGAGAGAACTGTGGCATGAGCCAGCTGCCTGCCCGATAGAAGTGGGTCAGTGCTCTGCCTTGGTAAATTGAGTTCAGACACTTTGATAGAATGAGGAGTGGGGAGCACTCCACAGACCCAGGTGGGCACCCAGCCCCCTGCCAACCCTCCACACCAGACTCAAAGTCAGAAGAGACTGCAGATTTATCTCTAGGATAAAATCTCCCAGTCATGTATGGGCTGGACTGCAGCAACCTCTACTCACCTTATTAAGGTGGGGCTTTCTCCTTGCTAGCCACTGGACACACTTTTTGGGGTTTAGGGAGAAGGCAATGTGCCCTCCCTTCATGTGGTTAGGTGGGCATCCTGCCCTCTGTTATTGCTTCAGGCTGGATTCAAATTTAGAGGGGTCTGTGAGGTTCTACCTCAGCAATCAGTGACATGAGCTGCTGCAGGTTTCTCTCACCCTACTCCAAGAAGATGGCGTCTCCTTTAGCCCCTGGCTGTGGGAATCACCGGCCATGTCCCACCTGCTGCAGTGGCGTCTTGTTTACTGCTGTGTGACTGTACCCTCCCCCATGTTCCTTTACCTCTCTTCTCTCTCTGTAGAATTTGCACAGCACAATTCTCTCCAACTGTCCTCTGGAAATGCAGCTCCTCCCTTTTTCTTCTATTGTCTTCCTATGGTCCAAATCAGCACATCTTTTCCCTACTTACCCATCTTGGATCTCTCTCCTATAAGATCTACTATGCTAGAGGCCTTCTCAAATCATTGTATTTTTACCCATGGAATTTAATATCATGTTATGCATTATATATTTACTTGTTCATTGTCTCCCTTGATAGACTGTCAGCTTCATGTGGGCAGGAACATTATTTGGTTCATCACCAACCTTTTGTGCCTGGCTGTGGTGCACAGTGCCTGTTCAGTAAATATTTGATGAAAGAAAGAATGAATTTGTTGAAATTCTTCAGGGAAAGAATACTACCCTGAAATTTTTAGTTCTTCTGACAGAAACCTATAGAGATTTCCAACTTTGCCCCATAGTAGATGAATTCTACTGTTCACATCTGCATAGGATTTAGTTAGTATGTATTTAAAATGATCATTCACTCAGAATTTGGTCCTCATCTCTGCAAATGTTTTGTATTCTAAGAATGACTTTGTGACTAATAGATGTTATTTTTTTTCCAGTTCCTAGTTGAGGGGGCCAGTGTTGTAGTGCTGCAGATTAAGTCACAACTTGTGATTTTTTGGCATCCCATATGAGCATGGGTTCAATTCCTGGCTCCTCCACTTCCAATCTAGCTCCCTGCTAATGTGCATGGAAAAGCAGCAGAAAATGGTCCAAATATTTGGACCTCCACTACAAATGTGACAGAGTTCCAGGGTCCAGGCTTCAGCTTGACCCAGTCCAAGCCACTGTGGCCAGCTGAGGAGTGAACCAGAGGTTGGAAGAGACATCTCTCTCTAGCTCTCCCTCCACCTCTCTCTCTTCTCTTTGTCTCTCCTTCACTCTCTGTAACTCTGCCTTTTAAGTGAATGAAATATTTTTTAAAAAAGTTCCTTCTTGAGTAAAGTATATTTAAAAAGTCAAAGAATTACAATTGGAAAAATTTCTAGGAAAGTACCTTCATATACATCTACCCACAGTGACCATGATGAAATGATTTGAAGGGATACTGGAAAGACAAATAAAAGACTTTAGAATAAAATATAAATGGAAGAAACATATCTGTCATGAATGAATGTGTCTATCTTTTTTGTTTCTTTCATTTGAAAGGCAGCGTTATGGAGGTAGGGGGAGACTTTAAGAAAGGTTTTCCATCTGCTGTTGCACTCCCCAAATGACTGTAACAGCCAGGACTGGGCCAGGCTGAAACCAGTTGCCTGTAGTTTCTTCTGGGTTTCCTATGTATATGCAGGGGCCCAAGCACTTGGGCTTTCAACCGCTGCTTTCCCAGGTGCATTAGTGGGGAACTGGATCAGACATGGAGCATCCAGGTCTCAAACCAGCACCTATATGGGATGCTGACACTGTAGGCAGTAGCTTAACCCTCTAAACCACAATGCCAGCTCCTGTGCAAATTTTTTCTAACTTGTTTATTCAGTGGCTGCTTCTCTCAAATGGGAGATGTCTTGAGTGTTTTAAATCCTAGTGATGACCAAGAATCTTCTTTTTCTTCCCAACCCCACCCTCATCCTCTAAAACAACATTCTCTCTCTCACTTCCAAGTTTTCCTTCTTACTCTTTACTCTTCCTAATATCTATACGTTAAGCTCTACCTTACTTCTATTCATAAAAGCTGAGATATCCTTTGGGTCTCAGCTTGGACATAATTTCCTGCATCAAAAGCTTGACCCATCCTGAAGCCCTTCTGATTGGGTGAGGCTGTGCTTTGATTTAGCAATGAACAACAACATAAATCACTTCCAAGCTATGGCATTTCACTGGTAGTTCAAGATCCTCTTAGCTATATTCTCTCTATCATTGCTGGTTACTACATTTGCCTGAGTCACCTAGCAGTCTGCAGTGAGCCTGTAGCATGAGTGAGAAACAAATCTTTGTTGTTTAAAGCTACTGATATTTGGGGATTGTTTGTTACCATAGCATAATCTATAATACCCTGACCAATTCACGAGGCTATGTGCTCATCTTGTCCTTCTATAGAATTGTGTTTCACACTCTTTATGTTTATTGCCTCTTTACTAATGCATGATTCTATCATAATTTCCATGATACCCTTAGTACTTGGAACAAAATGTGCTCTATAAGTATTTGTTGAGTTGACGTTTATATGTTTACCTAAATATCTCTGAGGGTTTTAGCTTTTGAAAACATGGCAATGCTTTGAAATTCACAGATAATGCAAAAACTTACTCTGAAATGTGATTTGAACTTTTTCTTCACTCATTCTCTTAACCAAAGTCAAATCAACTAGAATCAGAATCTCCTTTCTTCTCCTTGCCACTTCTGACATTGGAAGAAACAGGGAGTCCCCATACTGAAGAAAAAAAACCTAGAGAATAAGATTGAAATTCACTGTTTATTTTTTTAAAAGATTTATTTATTTATTTGAAAGCCAGAGTTACATAGAGATAGAAGGAGAGGCAGAGGCAGAGAGAGAGAGAGAAGGAGAGGGAGAGAGGGAGAGAGGGAGAGAGGGAGAGAGGGACAGAGGGACAGAGGGAGAGAGGGAGAGAGGGAGAGAGAGTCTTCTATCCACTGCTTCACTTCCCAATTGGCTGCAATGGCCGGAGCTGTGCTGATCTGAAGCCAGGAGCCATGAGCTTCTTCCAGGTCTCCCATATGGGTGCAGGGGCCCAAGGACTTGGACCATCTTCCATTGCTATCACAGACCATAGCAGAGAACTGGATTGGAAGTGGAACAGCTGGGACTCAAACCGGCACCCTTATGGGATGCTGGCACTGCAGGTGGCAGCTTTACCTGCTATGCCACAGCGCCGGTCCTCTTTCATTTTTCTCCCTCCCTTCCTCCCTTCCTCCCTTCCTTCCTTCCTTCCTTCCTTCCTTCCTTCCTTCCTTCCTTCCTTCCTTCCTTCCTTCCTTCCCTCTTGCCTGCCTGCCTGCTTATATCAACACATTTTTATTCCAAATACACTGTGATAGACACTTTGCATACAGAGGGGAAAGAATTTAAATTTAATAAGGGAGATAAATAGCATCAGAACAGTTTGGATAGAGCAATTAAGCAGAAGCTACAAAAAGTGAAATCACATAGAAAGGGCCCCAAACCAGTCTAGTGAGTGCTGGGTTTCTGGGAATCTTGTCTGTTGTTGAAAACTTCTACACTAATCCTCACTCCTTCACAATGCCTTTGATCTGTTAACAAGTCACACTCATTTTCTTCATCTTCATATTTCCTCTGCCTATTATCTTCTTCTTGCACATCCCTCTTTCTTGTCTTATCATAAGCCATCTAAACTTTACTCATTTGATTATTCATTAATTACTCCTAAAACTAGAGTATAATATTGTGATGGTAGAAAACATGCCAATTTGGGTTGCTATCACATCCATGATCCTGGAATATGACCTGAGGCAGGAAAAGCCCTCTATAAACAGCTACTGAATGATTGGCTGAATGACTGAAAACAGATCAAACTAGACTAAAAAGAAGAGTCTGTCTGTCCTTGAGGAATGTGATCAAAGCCAAGTAAAGCAAAGAAGCGCAGGCAGTAGCTCAGGCTTGGGGAGGAAATTCTCAGATTCTGGAAGAACCAATAGTAGGGATGAGGAATACAGGCAAAGAGAAGAGGGATCAAAGACTAAGGCAGAATCTGGGTAATATGTAATCATGACCTGGCTGAGGAGTTGAATTCCTAGGACCAGGTCCCCAGCAATAAGAAAGAACTGTCTGGAAACAAAAGCCATCTTCCTAGGACCTGAGATACTGTAAAGTACATGAGTAGCAGCTGGTAAGACATCTGTGGTAGAATGCCCAATTAGCCCAGAGCAAAGAACTTTCTGAGCCTGCAACCATGTTTACTCTCAAGAGCATTAAGTTCTCAGTGAAAGACACCAACAAACTCACCTTGGCCAATGTGACTGGCTTTTTATTCTACTTAATTAGAAAAAGAGGGAAACACTGTGAGATTATATATATGTGTATATATATATATGCACACACACACACATATATATATAAATATATATATGGATTTTACAAGCACATAGATCTTATTTTTAATCCTTGCTCCACTACTTCCTACCTAGATAACTAAGGAAAGTTTACTACAACACTCTAAGCCTTAGTTTGTTCATTTGTAACATGGTGCTCCTAATTCTTCTCTCAGTTTTTCTAAGGATACAATAGACAAACATATAACCCATTTAACACAGTGTCTCACCCCTGGTGAGCATTCACCCAATGGTATCTACAAAAAGTATTTTTGGATGTGTTAAGCCCTATTACTTTAATCAGTAGAATACTGAAGTGATACTGTGGTAGCTTTGGGCCTAAACTTTAGGCACTGGGGGCTTCTACATTTGGGAGTCCCATATCACCCTATAGGAAGTCCAGCTACCCCCACCGAATGGATCACATAAAGACTCCATATTGAAAAGAGGTTCTGAAACGGTATGGAGAGACAGCCTTATCTGCCTCAGACTCCAGGTGAGCTCAGTTTCTAGCTGTTCCTGCCAGACATAGAAGTGACCTATAGATTTTCCAGACAATGTCTGTCCCAGCCACCGTTTGATTTCAGCTGCATGAGGATTACAAGCAAGCCAGCAGATGAATTGTTTTGCTGAGCCTAGTGGACACATAGACCTATGGAAGATAGCAGAAAGCTGGGTGACCTGTTTTGTTTCCTTGAAATATTAAGCAAAAGACTGAGGGACCTATGAGTTAGTTATCAGGAACTGGGTTTTCTCATGACTCATTTCCTGATCTAGGGCTAAGGAAGGGTGCTACATGAAGGTTTGGTCCAACGTTAGATCCATGCTTGCCAATTGTATTAGTAGGCCTGATTAACCAGCTAAAGCCCCTGTCTGGGCTCCAAACTCAGACCTGGAACCATTGCAGCCAGTTGACCCTTCAAGGTCAATAGGGGAGACTCAACAAAATGGGTCTCAGCTGGAGCTTGCAGCACCTGTTCCCAGTCTGAAAAGTAATCCTGTGATCCTATCCAGGGTGGGATGTGAGAAACAGAAGAGAGGTTATTGGGGTCACAGCTTGCTCCTGTCTAGCAACTGGACAGTAAACCTGATACTGAAAGACCACAGTGAGGGGCGGAGCCAAGATGACAGAATAGTGAGGGCATGCACCAATAGTCCGGGAAAAGATAGTTTAATAAAAGTGGAGTTACTGTAACCTCAGGAAAAGGCTCAGGAAAAAATCACAGAAGAAACTCTTCCAGATCTAGTGGATGTGACATCGAGGACCTACGGGGAGAGCAAGGTCACCCACCGCGTGGAAGCCAAGCCACGGGAGCCGAGCTGCTGCAGAAGCCGAGCTGCAGAGTCTGCACATCAGCGCTGGAAGGGGAGGTGAGACAAAAACCCCAGTAACCCAAGACATTGGCGGGGAAAGGCAGAAAGAGCCTACAGGGAACGAGGCCTGAAGCCCCACTGGGGAAAGTTCACCAGGCTGACTGGAGGAGAGAAAAAAAATGAATAAATAAGGGGAACCGGCATGGACATTAGCCTCTCTCTCCACTCACCTTACAAAGCCAAGCAAGACAAAGAGCAGGTGCCATTTTACGTATGTAAAGCAGCGCCCGCCATTAGCCAAGCAGAAAAACCTGACTCTGGTGGGGAGAAATAACAGGAGGTTAACACCTAGTGAAAGTGTGGAGCTAAAGAATTGAGACTGTGAAAATCTGAGGGGGGGCCAAGAGAACTCACCGAGTACACAAACTTGGTAACCTGGGCAACCTGGTGAGAGACTGCAGAAAAATTTGAGACCACACTGAAGGCTGCATAAACTCTTTGTGTGGTCCCAGGGGTAAGCAGACGAATACCCACAGGGGCCAGATTTCATACATCAACTACCCTCAATTCCACTCAGCTGTGTGGAATTACTTCCCAACTGAGTCAAAAAAAAAAAAAAAAGAGAGAGAGAGAGCGAGCGAGAGAACAATCTGGGTGAATCACCTTTGGCACACCCTTAACCCTGAAGAACCAAACAGAGCTCTCTGGCCACACCCATCACAGCCTCTAAGGATCCATCAAAAGCAGACAGTCCACTTAATCTAGAGTCACAGTATAACGAGAAAAAACACCACACCAAAGAAACCAAAGAATATCTCCAATATGCCAAACAACAAATGCAGAAACTGAGGTAACAAGAACAAGGAAGACACTATGACGCCCCCAAATGAAATAGACACCCCAATTCAAGATTATGAAGATGATGAGATAGAAGTAATGCAAGAAGTGGATCTCAAAAAATTGATAAGAACATTAAGAAGTTCTCAAAAACAAATTCTTGAACCACAGAAATCCTTAATGGACAAGATAGAAAATCTCTCTCGTGAAAATGAAATATTAAGGAGGAATCAAAATGAAATGAAACAACTAGTAGAACATGAAACTGTGATAGTGACAAGAAATCATAATGAAATTAAGAACTCAATAGATCAAATGACAAACATATTAGAGAGCCTTAAAAACAGAATGGGTGAAGCAGAAGAGAGAATATCGGACTTAGAAGACAGAGAACAGGAAAATATACAGCCAAACCAAAGAAAAGAAGAGGAAATTAGAAATCTAAAAAATATTGTCGGGAATCTTCAGGATACTATTAAAAAAAACAACATTCGGGTTCTAGGAGTTCCTGAAGGCATGGAGAGGGAGAAAGGATTAGAATGCCTTTTTAGTGAGATACTAGCAGAAAATTTCCCAGGTTTGGAGAAGGACAGAGACATCCTAGTACAGGAAGCTCATAGAACCCCTAATAAACATGTCCAATAGAGATCCTCACCACGACACGTTGTAATTAAACTCACCACAGTGAAACAAAGAAAAAATCCTAAAATGTGCAAGAGAGAAACGTCAGATTACTCTCAGAGGATCTCCAATCAGACTTACAGCTGACTTCTCATCAGAAACCCTACAAGCTAGGAGGGAATGGGGAGATATAGCCCAGGTACTAAGAGAGACAAACTGCCAGCCCAGAATATTATATCCTGCAAAGCTATCATTTGTGAATAAAGTGAAATAAATACCTTTCACAGCAAACAGAAATTGAAAGCATTTGTCGCCACTCGTCCAGCCCTGCAAAAGAAGCTTAAAGATGTGTTACACACAGAAACACAGAAACACGGTCATCAATATGAAAGAAGGTAAACAAAGGAAACCTCACAGCAAAAGATCACAGGGAATTCAAAGCATATATTAGAAAATATCTTTGGCAAATGGCAGGGCAAAGTTACTACTTACCAATAGTCACATTGAATGTTAATGGCCTGAACTGTCCAGTTAAAAGACACTGATTGGCTGACTGGGTTAAGGAACAAAACCCATCTATTTGCTGCTTACAAGAAACACATCTTTCCAACAAAGATGCATACAGACTGAAAATGAAAGGCTGGAAAAAGACATACCATGCCAATAGAAATGAAAAAAGAGTGGGCATAGCCATCTTAATATCGGACAACATAAACTTTATCACAAAAACTGTTAGGAGAGACAAAGAGGGGCACTATATAATGATTAAGGGATCAATTCAACAGGAAGATATAACAATTATCAATGTATATGCACCTAATTACAGGGCACTGGTTTATTTAAAAGATTTGTTAAGGGACTTAAAGTGAGACTTAGACCCCAATACAATAGTACTTGGGGACTTCAATACTCCACTCTCAGAAACAGACAGATCTACAGGACAGAAGATCAACAAGGATACAGTAGATTTAAATGACACTATAGCCCAAATGGATCTAACAGATATCTACAGAACTTTTCATCCTACACATAAAGAATTTACATTCTTCTCAGCAGTACATGGAACCTTCTCTAGGATTGACCACATACTAGGCCGTAAAGCAAGTCTCAGCAAATTCAAAAGAATTAGAATCATACCCTGCAGCTTCTCAGACCATAAAGGAATGAAGTTGGAAATTAGCAATTCAGGAATCCCTAGAGCATATGCAAACACATGGAGATTGAACAACATGCTCCTAAATGAACAATGGGTCATAGAAGAAATTGAAAGAGAAATCAAAAATTTTCTGGAAGTAAATGAGGATAACAGCACAACATACCAAAAATTATGGGATACAGCAAAAGCAGTGTTAAGAGGAAAGTTTGGCTGGCGCTGCGGCTCACTAGGCTAATCCTCCACCTGTGGCACTGGCACACCGGGCTCTAGTCCCAGTGGGGGCGCCGGATTCTGTCCCAGTTGCCCCTCTTCCAGGCCAGCTCTCTGCTGTGGCCAGGGAGTGCAGTGGAGGATGGCCCAAGTACTTGGGCCCTGCACCTCATGGGAGACCAGGATAAGTACCTGGCTCCTGCCATCGGATCAGCGTTGTGCGCCCTCGCAGCGCGCTGGCTGCAGCAGCCACTGGAGGGTGAACCAATGGTGAAAGAAGGCCTTTCTCTTTGTCTCTCTCTCTCACTGGCTACTCTGCCTGTCAAAAATTTAAAAAAAGAGAAAGTTTATATCAATAGGTGCCTACATCAAGAAATTGGAGAGGCACCAAATAGATGAGCTTTCAATGCATCTCAAGGATCTATAAAATCTGCAGCAAACCAGACCCAAATCTAGTAGGAGAAGAGAAATAATTAAAATCAGAGAAGAAACCAACAGGATTGAATCCAAAAAAATTACAAAAAATCAGCCAAACGAGGAGCTGGTTGATTGAAAAAATAAACAAGATTGACACCTCATTGGACCAACTAACTAAAAAAAAGAAGAGAAAAGACCCAAATCAATAAAATCAGAAATGAAAAAGGAAACGTAACAACAGACACCACAGAAATAAAAAGAATCATCAGAAATTAATACAAGGACTGATATGCCAGCAAACAGGGAAACCTATCAGAAATGGATAGATTCCTGGACACATGCAACCTACCTAAATTGAACCAGGAAAACATAGAAAACCTAAACAGACCCATAACTGAGATATAAATTGAAAGAGTAATAAAGGCCCTCCCAACAAAGAAAAGCCCAGGACCTGATGGATTCACTGCTGAATTCTACCAGACATTTAAAGAAGAACTAACTCCAATTCTTCTCAAACTATTCAGAACAATCGAAAAAGAGGGAATCCTCCCAAATTCTTTTTATGAAGCCAGCATCCCCTTAATTCCTAAGCCAGAAAAAGATGCAGCATTGAAAGAGAATTACAGACAAATATCCCTGATGAACATAGATGCAAAAATCCTCAATAAAATTCTGGCCAATAGAATGCAACAACACATCAGAAAGATCATCCACCCAGACCAAGTGGGATTTATTCCCTGGTATGCAGGGATGGTTCAATGTGTGAAAATCAATCAATGTGATACACCACATTAACAGACTGCAGAGGAAAAAACATATGGTTATCTCAATACATGCAGAGAAAACATTCGATAAAATACAACACCCTTTTATGATGAAAACTCTAAGCAAACTGGGTATGGAAGGAACATTCCTCAATACAATCAAAGCAATTTATAAAAAACCCATGGCCAACATCCTATTGAATGGGGAAAAGTTGGAAGCATTTCCCCTGAGATCTGGTACCAGACAGGGATGCCCACTCTCACCACTGCTATTCAATATAGTTCTGGAAGTTTTAGCCAGAGCTATTAGGTAAGAAAAAGAAATTAAAGGGATACAAACCGGGAAGGAAGAACTCAAACTATCCCTCTTTGCAGATGATATGATTCTTTATTTAGGGAACCCAAAGAACTCTACTAAGAGACTATTGGAACTCAGAGAAGATTTTGGCAAAGTAGCAGGATATAAAATCAATGCACAAAAATCAACAGCCTTTGTATACACAGACAATGCCATGGCTGAGGAAGAACTTCTAAGATCAATCCCATTCACAATAGCTACAAAAACAATCAAATACCCTGGAATAAACTTAACCAAGGACTTTAAAGATCTCTACGATGAAAATTACAAAACCTTAAAGAAAGAAATAGAAGAGGATACCAAGAAATGGAAAAATCTTCCATGCTCATGGATTGAAAGAATCAATATCATCAAAATGTCCATTCTCCCAAAAGCAATTTATACATTCAATGCAATACCAATCAAGATACTGAAGACCTTCTTCTCAGATCTGGAAAAAATGATGCTGAAATTCATATGGAGACACAGGAGACCTTGAATAGCTAAAGCAATCCTGTACAACAAAAACGAAGCTGGAGGCATCACAATACCAGATTTCAGGACATCCTACAGGGCACTTGTAATCAAAACAGCATGGTACTAGTACAGAAACAGATGGATAAACCAATGGAAGAGAATAGAAACACCAGAAATCAATCCAAATGTCTACAGCCAATTTATATTTGATCAAGGATCCAAAACCAATCCCTGGAGTAAGGACAGTCTATTCAATAAATGGTGCTGGGAAAATTGGATTTCCATGTGCAGAATCATAAAGCAAGACCCCTACCTTTCACCTTACACAAAAATTCACTCAACATGGATTAAAGACTTAAATCTATGACCCGACACCATCAAATTATTAGAGAGCATTGGAAAAACCCTGCAAGATATAGGTACTGGCAAAGACTTCTGGAAAAGACCCCAGAGTCACAGGCATTCAAAGCCAAAATTAACAAATGGGATTACATCAAATTGAGAAGTTTCTGTACTGCAAAGGAAACAGGAGAGTGAAGAGGCAACTGACAGAATGGAAAAAAAATATTTGCAAACTATACAACAGATAAAGGATTGATAACCAGAATCTACAAAGAAATCAAGAGACTCCACAACATCAAAACAAACTACCCACTTAAGAGATGGGCCAAGGACCTCAATAGAATTTTACTTTTTATTTATTTATTTATTTATTTTGATAGGCAGAGTGGACTGTGAGAGAGAGAGAGAAACAGAGACAAAAGTCTTCCTTTACCATTGGTTCACCTTCCAATGGCTGCTGTATCCGGCGCACTGCGGCTGGCGCACCGCACTGATCCAATGGCATGAGCCAGGTTCTTATCCTGGTCAATAGACATTTTTCAAAAGAGGAAATCCAAATGGCCAACAGACACATGAAAAAATGTTCATGATCACTAGCAATCAGGGAAATGCAAATCAAAACCACAATGAGGTTTCACCTCACCCCAGTTAGAATGGCTCACATTCAGAAATCTACCAACAATAGATGCTGGTGAGCATACGGGGAAAAAGGGACACTAACACACTGTTGCTGGGAATGCAAATTGGTTAAGCCACTATGGAAGTCAGTCTGGAGATTTCTCAGAAACCTGAATATAACCCTACCATACAACCCAGCCATCCTACTCCTTGGAATTTACCCAAAGGAAATTAAATTGGCAAATAAAAGAGCTGTCTGCACCTTAATGTTTATTGCAGCTCAATTCACAATAGCTAAGACCTGGAACCAAACCAAATGCCCATCAACAGTAGACTGGATAAAGAAATTATGGGACATGTACTGTACAGAATACTATACAGCAGTCAAAAACAATGAAACCCGGTCATTTGCAACAAGATGGAGGAATCTGGAAAACATCATGCTGAGTGAACTAAGCCAGTCCCAAAGGGACAAATATCATATGTTCTCCCTGATTGGTGACAACTAACCAAGCACCAAAAAGGAAACCTGTCAAAGTGAAATGGACACTATGAGAAACGGTGACTTGATCAGCCCTTGCCTTGACTGTTGATGAACAACTTAATATGTTATCCCTCTTAGTATTTTTTTTTGTTTGTTCTACTTAATACTTGTGGTTGAATACTGTAATCAATACACAGTTATTCTTAAGTGTTGAAACTTAACTGAAAAGCGATCGCTGTTAAATATAAGCGTGGGAATAAGAGAGGGAAGAGATATACAATTTAGGACATGCTCAAGCTGACTTGCCCCAAATGGTAGAGTTAGAAACATACCAGGGGATTCCAATTCAATCCCATCAAGGTGGCATGTACCAATGCCATCTCACTAGTACAAGTGATCAATTTCTGTTCACAATTAATCATAATGATAATGATAGGACTAAGAGCCAAAGGGAGCACATAAACAAAACTAGTGTCTGCAAATACTAACTGATAGAATCAAAAAGGGAGAGAACGATCCAACATGGGAGCGAGATACACAGCAGACTCATAGAACGGCAGATGTGCTAAACAGCACTCTGGCCTCAGAATCAACCCTTAAGGCATGCGGATCTGGCTGAAAAGCCCATGAGAGTATTTCAGAAATGGAAAGCCAAGACACTCTGGCAAAAAAAAAAAAAAAAAAAAAAAAAAAAAAACCACAAAACCTAAATGAAAGATCTCTGTGAGTGAGATCCCAGTGGAAAGAACAGGTCTTCAAAGAAGAAGGTACCTTTCTCTGAAGGGAGGAGAGAACCTCTACTTTGAATATGACCTTGTCTAAACAAGATAAGAGTCGGTGAACTCAAAAGGCTTCCATAGCCTTGGAAACTCATGACTGGTGCATAGGGAGATTACTGATGCCATAAACAGGAGTGTCAATTTGTAAAGTCAACAACAGGAGTCACTGTGCACTTACTCCTCATGTAGGATCTCTGTCCTTAATGTGCTGTACATTGAGACTTAATGCTATAATGAGTACTCAAACAGTATATTTCGCTTGTGTTTCTATGGGGGTGCAAATTGTTGAAATCTTTACTTAATGTATACTAAACTGATCTTCTGTAAAAAAAAAAAAAAAAGAAGAAATTATCAACTCCCAACTTGACTCTCACTGGGATTAAACATGACAATAGGTCTGATCTGATTTCATCATCATTTAAAAAATCATCTATTATTTTTCACTTTATGTTTGTGTGGGAGCAAACTGTTGAAATCTTTACTTAATGTGTGCTAAACTGATCTTCTGTATATAAAGAGAATCGAAAATGAATCTTGATGTGAATGGAAGGGGAGAGGGAGTGGGAAAGGGGAGGGATGCGGGTGGGAGAGACGATATGGGGGGGAAGCCATTGTAATCCATAAGCCGTACTTTGGAAATTTATATTCATTAAATAAAAGTTAAAAAAAAAAAACAAAACCTAAATGAAAGATTTCTGTGATTGAGATCCTAGTAGAAAGAAAGGGCCATCAAAGAAGGAGGTACCTTTCTCTGAAGGGAGGAGAGAACTTCCACTTTGACTACAACCTTGTCTAAATATGATCAGAGTCAGTGAACTCAAAAGGCTTCCATAGCCATGGCAACTCATGACAAGAGTCTAGGGTGATTACTGATGCCATAAACAAGAGTGTCAATTTGTTAAGTCAACAACAGGAGTCACTGTGCACTTACTCCTCATGTAGGATCTCTGTCCTTAATGTGCTGTACATTGTGATTTAATGCTATAACTAGTACTCAAACAGTATTTTTCACTTTGTGTTTCTATGTGGGTGCAAGCTGTTGAAATCTTTACTTAATATATGCTAAACTGATCTTCTGTATATAAAGAGAATTGAAAATGAATCTTGATGTGAATGGAAGGGGAGAGGGAGTGGGAAAGGGGAGGGTTGCGGGTGGGAGGGAAGTTATGGGGGGGAGCCATTGTAATCCATAAGCTGTACTTTGGAAATTTATATTCATTAAATAAAAGTTAAAATAAAAAAAAAGAAAGACCACAGTGAGATGAAAACCAATGTAAACTAGGACCATCCTACTGATACTGGATGTTAACCTACAGACAGTAGAGTGAGTATTATTGGTGTTCAGCCCTTTCTGAATGGCTTCAGAATCCTATGTTGCTGAACAAATAGTCAGAGAATTATTATATTCATTGGGTAGCAATTAGACTGAAAGTACCAGGGAACCAGACATCCATAGTTTGCTCCTGGTAGGGACAGATTTAATTACATTAAGTGTCACAAGGTCACCCAAAGAAAGGGTGGAAAGAGGTGGTTCCTGTAACAGGGGCCACAAGAAAAGTTGGAAGCCTCACCATCAGACTCCTCTCAGTTTTCCTTTTTTCTGTTTTCTGAAATTTCCCCCTTTCAAAAGATGTCCCCCAGTATTCTCTTTATAGCAGTTGTCAGCCAATGGGACAAGCTGGGCAAGTAGACACAGGTTGACATGTTCCACAAGTGGCTAGATCTCAGGTTCTGGAATGTCAAACTTTGACATGAGGAAAGTTACTTTCAATAATTGTGGATGGGGCAAAGAACCACTAAAACACAGCTTGATGATTAAAAGTATTTATCTGACATTGAAACTGTCATTTCAAATCTCCTTCCATAGACTTCTAATGCTGTGCCTCTATTTTTCATCAGTGCAATGGGAATGATATTCATAGCATCAACTACATGGGATTACTATTGAAAGAATTAATGAGATAGCCTATGTCAAGGACTAAAGCACAGTGCTTGAGTTGCACATTATATTATCTCAAACAGTAAGTGCTCAATAGGTGGTAGTCATTTTTCTTAGTGGTAGTCATAGTACCATTTGCATTCACTCTGCCATTTCCTAGGAAAAGTCCTTGTCATTCTTCCAAACCCAAGATCCATCCCTGACCTCTGCTGTCCACTTAGCACTGAATGACTAAAACAGCACCTGATACAGAGGTGGCATTGTATAAAGGTTTGTTGAATTTAGTGGCATGCAGTTTGAACTCAAGACAAACTTTGGCCCACTTCAAGAATTTTCTTCAATCCAGCTTGCATTTGAGAATTCTGGCATATGAAATTAATGTAGATCCCCCCATCAAAGTTCCTTATTTATTGTGCTAGAATCAGATCTTGACAAGAAGGAAGAGTATGATTTCTCTCATTTAATATACACGTTAAAATATGAAAACTAGGTGAGTCTATTATTTAAGTAGCCCCCAGGGGAATCAATTCTAATGGAGTAGATCTAGTAATGGAAGTGAATCCCCTGGCACGTAAGAGGTGACCAGGGATTTTTCTCTTACAGTTTTTCTCTTACAGTTGTGTAGCAACTCCTCTTCCGAGAGCCCATCAAACAGGTGGCTGCTTTGTACACATATGTAGAGTCTTTCAGGCTCAGTACAGAAATTCTAGAAACGTGTGTTGATCAGAAAAATTATCTTGCCTGGTTCCAACTCTGCCACTTCCAATGTAAGTAACTAAGAAAGTTCCCTGACAAATGTGATGCAATCCATGCCTAGGAAAATTCCGTGTCCAGTAGGACTTCACTTATTGATAATGGGGGTGATAATGTCTGCTTCCTATGGCTGTTGTGGAGATTTTGTGAAATAACATATCTGAAATATATTTGAATGCAGTGTTTCCTATGTCATTGTTACCCCTGGTGCAGAGAGCATCTGGGTCGGGTTCAGCGACCTGGTCTTGACAGACTCTTACTTGGTGATCATGGGCAATCAGTATTCTCATCTGCAAAGTAGAGTTAATGATTTTCAATCTGTTTTCTCACAAGATGGTTGTAATGATTTATAGATTATATACGTATATAAAGGCAGAGTGCTGGGAAAATAGAAAGGATAATTACTGAGTGCTACAGTTTAACTGTTAGAGTTGCCAATTTTCACTTTGAGCAGGTGCATCTCTATATTTGTAGCACTCACTTTCCTAGCAGGAGGTCGAATTAATAGGATAACAAACACTGACTTCTAAGAGTGACTGAGGCTATTGGAAATTCCCAGTGCTGCTTGAATGAGCTCCCAGAAAGGCTCCTAACAAGGGAAGTCTCCTTTCCTCCAGTTCCAAAATTCACATAGGGCCCTGTGATTTGGAATCTAGCATTGGTTACTTGAGCCAGTCAATTCACTTAGCTGAAAGAGTTCCAATACTACTGACATACAACTGAAAGTCAGCCTGGGTTGACATCCTTGCACCTGGACCAGCACCCATGTGATCTTCACAAGCCTTTCTGAGACTCAAGTGCATTACCCATAATGTCACAAGATATCTGGTCTCATTATTTCTCATCAGAGGGTTCAAATGAGTCAATACATGTGAAATACCCATCCCCATTTGCCACCTAGCATGTATGTACTATTATATCTGTTCAGTCATTAAACCAAACCAATTCAAAACTCACACATTTATTTTTTTAAAGATTTTTTATTTATTTATTTGAAAGTCAGAGTTACACAGAGAGAGGAGAGAGAGAAAAGAGAGGTCTTCCATCCAATGGTTCACTCCTCAATTGGCCGCAACAGCCGAGCTGTGCCAATCCGAGTCTCGAACTGGCGCCTATATGGGATGCGGGCACCTCAGGCCAGGGCGTTAACCCGCTTCACCACAGCACCGGACCCCAAACTCACACATTTAGAGTCATATGTGCAGATTTATTTCATCACATCCAAACAGTTGGAGTTCCTCATCACAAGGAATTGTTTCCACTCAGACTATACTTCCAAAATACAATGAGGAACCTGGTGAATAAGAATCTGTAGCTTTGAGGATACGTATTTTAATACACTCCCCAAGTGGTGCTCATAATTGATAGATTATAGACATACCATGTAATGTAAAGAGCACCAGCAATAAATTGAGAAACCTGATATCCACTTATAAGGAACCAATTAATTAATAGTGCATAAAATAAAATGTATAGTTCATGAAGTTGAGTGGTATTTTTAAGGAAAAACTACAGAAAAATATGTACAATATGCTGGTGGAAGCATGTTTCTCAACAAAAATTTTGTATGGTATAAGCATGGAAAATTATTAAAGGGCTCTATCCCTGATATATAGCGAAGAGCTTATATTGTTCCCTCACTTCATACATCCCTATAATTCTCTAGTATTTACCATGAGATGTATTATGTCATCATAAAGCAATTATAAGAAATATGTCATCTATTTAGTTATGTTTTTATCTATCCATTTACCTACCCACCCACCTTTTACTTCACCTGCCCATTCTCCTATCTCTGTGAAAGAACATTAGTTGGGTTTCAGATTTAAGTCTCAGCTGCTTCCAACTAATTGGGTTATAGGAGAGCAATATGACCCTTAAAATCTTGACTTTGCTGGCTTAAACTCCTCAGTTATGATTTGCTGAATATGAGTCATGCTCACCATCTTCCAACCTCTGTGGATTTATCTTCATGACACTGAACCTTGCTATTTACTTTCTTTATTATCCAACTGTATGCAGTACTTATGATCATTCAGCTGTTTATATTATAAAAGATTGAGAATCAGAATGACTAGCCACACATATCCCCTCAAAGACCTCAAAGTGTTTTCAACTAGATTCAGATTCTGATGTCAGAAAGTATTCCATTGGCTCTCTTGGAACCCAGTTATTTCCAGGGCCCCATCAACTCTATCCCAAACTCAGAAATTAAGTAAGTGCAAGTGGAGTGTGTATTCTCTTCTATGTGGCACCAGAATGACTTGAGTCTTCTGAATGGAATTTTATATATGTGTTGGGTGAGGTGATTTATTATGGGAAGTAATGGAAATTAATTTCACTTTGAACCCTGGGGCACTAGAAAATGCCTAAGTGCTGAGCCATTTTCTGTAAGTAGGCTATAAAGCTGCTACTTGCTTCTAACTGTGCGGTGAGGTGGCAATGACCACTTGTAAAACAATGAGCTGGAATAGGAAGTTAATGGGCCTTGGTCATGCAGCAGCCTTCAGTGCATGGCCTACCAGCCCCTGCTGTCACAGGACTCTTAGTCTTCTTGGCGCCACAGATAACAGGGCTGCTAGAGCAGCTCTTTGTGCTAAAGCAAAGACGAGGAAGAGAAAAACAAAACATTCCTGTGGTGAATGACCATGATTTGACCACATACATTTGGCTGAGTGGGGTGGTCTCATCCCTGGGATTTCCTTTAGTAGGAAGCAGAATGGCTCAGAGGTATAATGGGCCTGAGGGGATGCTGTTTCTAAAGATGGGCTCAGTTAAGTCACTCACTACTTAATTTGAGAAGGGTCTTTTAAAAAAAAAGTGTGGGTTCTAAGATCTCCCACCATAGTGTACTCATTTAAGGTGTTCAAAAGGCATCCAAGCCACTATAGGTTAGAAAACCCAAATACCATTCAGTGCCCTTCTGTGAAGCCATTCCACACACCTTGTTGCCACATCATAATTACAAGTCCTTAGGTAGAAGATCCTCCAGGCTTTTCTAGAGAATGGAGCTCCTCCTGGAATCTGTACAAAATTCAAATATGCACTCATTTTATTTAAGGAGTTCTCACTAACATTCTGTAATTATGCATGTATGTGTGTGTGTGTGTATATATATATATATAAATGAACACAACCATACACATCTGTACAGTAATTATTTATCATTTGTCTCCCTATTATAGTGTTTTGTTTAGTGCCATATTCCCAGAGTTTAGACCAATGTCTGACACAAAGTAGACCTTCAATAAATGCCGGCTGAACAAATGAGTTAATAAATGCAGTTAATACTAATGAGATAATAAACTCATTAGTTAATACTAAGTATTTTAGGAAAGATAGAGATGGACAAGGCACAGAAAAGGTCTGAATAATTTTTAATTTATTAGAGAAAGCAAACATTCATTTCACTCATTCATTTAATCATTTTTCCAACAAATATTTAGGTAGTCTTGTACTAAGTACCAGGTGACATTCTTGGATTTAAACAGTGATTGAGATATGTCCTGGGCCCCACTGTGTAACTATTGAATCAGATTCTCCAGAGGGAAGTCTCAGGAATCAGCACTTTTAAAAACCCTCTCCCAAAGCTTCTGTAGAACAACAGCTGATTTGAAGAATCACAACTCAGTATCACATGGGACCACTTTCATGGGATCCCAGGGAGACCCAGAACGATGAAATACTGGGTGATGATCTGATGTGCTGAACAGTGTACATCTTGAAACTAACCAGGGTTCCCTTTTTACTTTATTCACAATGCAGCTCAGAGCTAATTTATTCACCCAGATATGCTCATTATGCTTGCATTTCATTTTTATGTATGAACTTTCCCCTCTAATCACTATATCAACTTTCATTTTCCTCTGAGTTTTATTTTTCCTTCTTTTTTCTGACTTTTTTCCTATCTGTAGGAGAAAAACCAAAAGCATGCATAACGATAAATTGTCTCAAATCCTTTAAGGAATGAAATAAAGCATAAAACCATTAAAATAAGAGTATATTTTGCTCTATTTGTAATTACATCACGTGAAAACAGCTGACCACATTTTCACCTAATTTGGACACTTTGGGATACAGACATGTGTTGTACATGGAATTTACTTTAGGGATTCACAGGAGTACTTCAAAGAGATTGGTTGTTACCCACTGGAGTAGCTGAAACTCAGACACATGAAGCTTGCATTATTGGCTAATCAGAAAGATGTGCCAAAAATATTAAGATTCCATAATCAGTTTCAAATTTGAGTTCTAAATTTATAAGACACTTGAAATCACTGCTTCTTCCACTGATGATTCTTGATAATAGCTTTAGGGTAAAAGTGGCAACAGGGATTATTTAAATAAAAATTAAAGGGTTAATGATCACCTCAGAAATCTAGGAAGCCCCATCTAGTAAATATATAAAAACTATTTTGGCATTTTTAAAGATATTATAAATGCTAAAGAAAAATCAATCACAAAGAATAAAAAGTTCATACATCCCAAATACAAGGCAAGGACTAATGGGTGATGAAGCTGCTGAACTCATTTTCATTGGTCATTTCCAAGTATCTGGAAAGAGCTCTAAGAATGTAGTCATGTAGATTATACAATCTGCAATATTCCACATTCACCTTCACTCAGTGAAAACCATCTTCCCTTTTTCAACCTCAGTTCTCACATCGCCTATATGTTGGATAGGATGGGTGTAGCCACAGATATTTTGGAGATCCTTAAGGGAAAGTTGACTTGAAGCTATGATGAACCTGGCATTGATGGTGCATACTCATATGGTTCCTGGTCACTTTCCTGTACAGTTCAGTTATGATTAGCCCTCCTGGTGTAGAAATAGTTTCCAGGAATAATCCTCTTGCCTCCTTTGCCAACTCACCTGAAGCTGTGAAGTCAGTGCACAAGAACAGATATCATGCCATGATATAAATTACTCCTATGGCACCAGGACCAGCACTATGTGGGCAATGCAGGAGAAACAAGGATTGGAATGTATGGAGTAAGAATGTGGTCTGGAGTATAGAAGGGACATTTCTCAATACAATCAAAGCAATTTATGAAAAAACTACGGCCAACATCCTATTGAATGGGGAAAAGTTGGAAGCATTTCCACTGAGATTTGGTACCAGACAGGGATGCCCACTCTCACCACTGCTATTCAATATAGTTCTGGAAGTTTCAGCCAGAGTCATTAGGCAAGAAAAAGAAATTAAGGGGATACAAACTGGGAAGGAAGAACTCAAACTATCCCTCTTTGCAGATGATATGATTCTTTATTTAGGGGATCCAAAGAACTCTTCTAAGAGACTATTGGAACTCATAGAAGAGTTTGGCAAAGAAGCAGGATATAAAAATCAGTGCACAAAAATCAATAGCCTTTGTATACACAGGTAATGCCATGGCTGAGAAAGAACTTTTAAGATCAATCCCATTCACAATAGATACAAAAACAATCAAATTTCTTGAAATAAACTTAACCACGGATGTCAATGATCTCTATGATGAGAATTACAAAATCTTAAAGAAAGAAATAGAAGAAGATACCAAAAAATAGAAAAATCTTCCATGCTCATGGATTGGAAGAATCAATATCATCAAAATGCCCATTCTCCCAAAAGCAATTTATACATTCAATGCAATACCAATCAAGATACTGAAGACCTTCTTTTCAGATCTGGAAAAAATAATGCTGAAATTCATATGGAGACACAAGAGACCTTGAATAGCTAAAGCAATCTTGTACAACAACAACAAAAAAAAGCCGGAGGCATCACAATACCAGATTTCAGGACATCCTACAGGGCACTTGTAATCAAAACAGCATGGTACTGGTACAGAAACAGATGGATAAACCAGTGGAACAGAATAGAAACACCAGAAATCAACCCAAACATCTACAGCCAACTTATATTTGATCAAGGATCTAAAACAAATTCCTGGAGTAAGGACAGTCTATTAAACAAATGTTTCTGGGAAAACTGGATTTCTACACGCAGAAACATGAAGCAAGACCCCTACCTTATACTTTACACAAAAATCCACTCAACATGGATTAAAGATCTAATTCTATGACCCAACACCATAAAATTATTAGAGGACATCAAGAGAAACCCTGTAAGATATAGGCACAGGCAATGACTTCATGGAAAAGACCCCAGAGTCACAGGCAGTCAAAGCCAAAATAAAAAAATGGGATTACATCAAATTGAGAAGTTTCTGTACTGCAAAGGAAACAGTCAGGAAAGTGAAGAGGCAACCGACAGAATGGGAAAAAATATTTGCAAACTATACAACAGATAAAGGGTTGATAACCAGAATCTACAAAGAAATCAAGAAAATCCACAACATCAAAACAAACAACCCACTTAAGAGATGGGCCAAGGACCTCAATAGACATTTTTCAAAAGAGGAAATCCAAATGGCCAACAGACACATGAAAAAATGTTCATGATCACTAGCAATCAGGGAAATGCAAATCAAAACCACAATGAGGTTTCACCTCACCCCAGTTAGAATGGCTCACATTCAGAAATCTACCAACAATAGATGCTGGTGAGCATACGGGGAAAAAGGGACACTAACACACTGTTGCTGGGAATGCAAATGCTTAAGCCACTATGGAAGTCAGTCTGGAGATTCCTCAGAAACCAGAATATAACCCTACCATACAACCCAGCCATCCTACTCCTTGGAATTTACCCAAAGGAAATTAAATTGGCAAATAAAAGAGCTGTCTACACATTAATGTTTATTGCAGCTCATTTTACAACAGCTAAGACCTGGAACCAACCCAAATGCCCATCAACAGTACACTGGATAAAGAAATGATGGGACATGTACTGTACAGAATACTATACAGCAGTAAAAACAAAACAAAACAAAACAAAAAAACAATGAAATCTGGTCATTTGCAACAAAATGGAGGAATCTGGAAAACATCATGCTGAGTGAACTAACCCAGTCCCAAAGGGACAAATATCATATGTTCTCCCTGATCGGTGACAACTAACCGAGCACCAAAAGGGAAACCTGTTGAAGTGAAATGGACACTATGAGACATGGTGACTTGATCAGTCCTTGCCCTGACTGTTGATGAACAACTTAATACGTTATCCCTTTTAGTATTTTTTGTTTGTTCTACTTAATACTATTGGTTCAATTCTGTAATTAATACACAATTATTCTTAAGTGTTGAAACTTAAATGAAAAGTGATCCCTGATAAATATAAGAGTTGGCATAAGAGAGGGAGGAGATGTACAGTTTGGCACATGCTTACTAGGACTTACCCCTAATGGTAGAGCTAAAAACGTGCCAATTCCAATTGAATCCCATCAAGGTGGCATGTACCAATGCCATCTTACTAGTCAAAGTGATCAGTTTTAGTTCATAACTGATCAAAAAGTTAGGATTAAGTGTCAAAAGGATCACATAAACAAGACCAGTGTCTGAAATAATAATTGATAGAATTAAAAAGGAGAGAATGATCTGACATGGGAAGCAGGATACACACAGCAGACTCATAGAATGGCAAATGCCATAAACAGCACTCTAGCCTTAGAATCAGCCCTTAAGGCATTTGGACCCGGCTAAAATCCCATGAGAGTTTCGCAGGCACGGAAAGCCAAGACACTGTGGCAAAAAAGTGACCTAAATGAAAGATCTCTGTGAGTGAGAGCCCAGCTGAAAGAACGGGCCATCAAAGAAGGAGGTACCTTTCTCTGAAGGGAGGAGAGAACTTCCACTTTGACTGTGGCCTTGTCTAAATATTATTGGAATTGTCGAACTCAAGAGGCTTTCATAGCCTTCGCAGCTCATGACAAGAGCCTCAGATGATTACTGACGTCATAAGTAGAGTGTCAATTGTTAAATCAACAGGGGGAGTCACTGTGCACCTACTCCCTATGTAGGATCTCTGTCCTTAATGTGTTGTACTATGCAAATTAATGGTAAAACTACTACCAAACAGTACTCTATACTTTATGTATCTGTGTGGGTGCAGTCTGTTGAAATCTTTACTTAGCACATACTAAGTTGATCTTCTGTATATAAAGATAATTGAAAGTGAATCTTGATGAAGAATGGGATGGGAGAGGGAGTGGGAGATGGGATGGTGGCCAGTGGGAGGGGTGTTATGGGGGGAAAAGCTGCTATAATCTAAAAGTTGTACTTTGGAAATTTATATTTATTAAATAAAAGTTGTAAAAAAAGAATATGGTCTGTAGAAAACCATTTCAAATCTTACAACTTGATAAAGTTTTCCATAAATTTGACAATTCTAAAAATTTACATGTTACCTAAAATTTGTTGTGAAACTGAAATCCTTTTCTATTCTGTCAATAATTTAAAAATATTAACTGTGTTCCACAAAAACCACATCCAATCCTAACAATAGAGGAAAGCCAGTGATAGAAACATTAAGTTCCCTTTACCCTGTACAATGGAAGAAGCACAGAGACCAGACTTGGAGGAATATGGCTCTCAAGAGCCCCCAGGGAAAGCTGCAGCAGTGAAGAAGCAAGCTGACAGTGTTTCTACAAATGTAGACTCTGGGATTTGAGGGCTGGGCTTTCTGAAAATTGAGGGCTTGGAAGCATTTTGTCTCCAACTTACATATGGACATTTGAGGATGAAATGTTTAGTTTGTGGCTTTATAATAGAGAAGGACAAAAAAAAAAAACAAAACACCAAACCTTGGGTGGAAGGTGGGGGACGGCCCTATGTTTTCTTTTCAGCATCCATTCTATCATGGGAGACAGGGATTCTCCCAGCAATGGGATACGGGCATCTCCACTTCCTTAGCAAAGATGACATGTAAACTGAGGAAGGAAAGGCTATTTTTCCCAGGCATATTTGGGTCTATAACTATTTGAGGTCATGAACCCACTTGAGAAAATAAATGGCCAGTGGTTCTTCTTAGGTTAAGCAGAGAAAGAAACTTCTGAGCTGCAACTAGAGCTGTCAGGATCCTGGGAGCCAGCACTATCTCTGGGGCTATGTCTGCAAGAAGGTACTGTGTTAGGGTTCTCTAAAGAAGCAGAAATATATATATATATATATATATGTACACATTCACACATATTTATACATATATACACACATGTCATTATATACATAATATACATTAATGACATATATCATTTATATATAAATGATAAAAGATAAATGATATATATAAAATGATAAAAGAAAGAGGGAAAGGAAGAGATATTCATTATAAAGTATTGGCTCACAAGATTTTGAAACTGAGAAGTCCCACGATCTGCTGTCTGCAAACTGCAGACCCGGAAAAGCCAGTGATATAGTTCAAAGACCTGACAGCCACGGAGCCAAGGGTGTAGATTCCAGTCTGGGTCTGAAACTCTGAGTACCAGAAGAAAGGAGGTCAGGAGAAGATTGATATATCAGCTCAAACAGTCTAGCAGAGCTATTGCAGCCTTCCTTCACTTTTTTGTTCTGTTCAACTTTTTCATCGATTGGTGGTACTCACTCACATTGGGGAGGCCATCTGCTCTATTGAGTCCACAACTTAAAATGCCAATCTCCTCCAGAAAACCCTCACAGACACACCCAGTAATAATGTTGAACAAGAGCCCTGAGAACCCTGTAGCCTAGCCAAGTGGACAAATATAAATAACTGTCACCCAGCCAGAAGCCTATTGCCTCTGTGCATTGGAAGCTCAGGAATGCCCAAAGGGGCTCTTCTGGACTAGCCCTTCTCAAAAAAAGTCATTCATTCTGGAGTTCCTGGGCAGGAGTTCTGATAGGTGTCAGTCTCCATGCTCACCTGCAGCTTTCAGAAACAAAGCTAAGGGTGCAAAATGATCACCTTTGGAGCCAGGTAGCCAGCTGCGGTCCTGGATCTGCTGCTTTCTAGCTCTGCAGCTTTAGCCAATTGTTGAATCCCCTGAAACTTATTTTCCTCATCTGAAAGGTAGAGAATTGTTAGAAGAGGGATTCCTGGCACTTAAAGACAATTACACATTTGTTAGCCTTGTATCTCCCTATTTACCTCTTGCACTTTATTTTTTCCCCTATCATGGATACTTAGACTCTTCTAAATGTGCTTTCTCCCAGTGTCATACTTGGAATCCTTAATATGATGGCTGAGTCTCGCAGACTCCAAAGCTTCATAATGATTACTCCTGTCTTCTTCATGGTTGGCCTTGGACAGAAGCACCTTACCTTATATATTGCCCACTTAGGAGTACCACTAGAGATATTGCCTCATCAGGAAACTGGCTTGCCTGGCTATATCATACATCTCAAATTTGAATAATATATGGAACTATTTTAAAGGTAAAAATTATCTCATGAATTTTCAACATTGACAAACTTTTTAGTAGCATGTTATTTAAATACATACAACATGAAATTAAACATACATTCCATATGCTTCCAGTTCTTGTGATATATAGATAGAAAATCATTTAAAAATTAAATACAGAAGACTATAAAAGCCCAGATTTTAAATTAATATTACACTAATATGACAAATTATATTATTTTGCTGAAATGAAATCACCACTCTCTATGTTGTGGGGTATGATTACATGACTATGTATCATATAATTACTTAATTCTATTACATTAAAATTTTTCTTTATTTATTGGTATGGTGGAGACAGACAGATGGAAAGAGAGAGTGAGCGCCCATCTTCTGATTTACTCCCCATATGTCTACAATAGCCAGGGATTCAAAGCTGGGAACCAAGAACTCTGTCCAGGTCTCCCACGTAGGTGGCAGAGCCATCACCGCTGCCTCTTAGGGTCTGCATTAATAAGAAGTTGGAATCATGAATTGGAGTCAGGAATTGAACCTAGTACTCTGATGTGGGACATGGGTACCTAGTGGGTTGCTTAACCACTAAGATGAATACTTATCATTTTTATCTGTTACAAGTGTTATCGATCCTTTGTACGGGACTGTGATGGAATTCAGACTTAATTTTTAGGGTACATATTATGCCCTTCTGCCTTTGTTAATAGCTGGTGATAACTAAGTTATCACTATTTACTGACATTATCAAACATTTATATAGCATTGGTTAGGTAGCAAGCATCAGTGTAACATATTATTCACATTATCTTCCTAAGTTCTTTAAATTAGATATTTTAATTTGATCTATCATATACATGAGGAAACTGAGTTATAGAAAGTTGAAATGAATTTGCCCAGAGTTGCTTATTAGGAACATTGCTGGTCTGAAACTCCAACCCACACATCCTGGATGGAGTAATTTTGTTCTGAACGAATAACAATCTCTCAGATAGACTAAATATAAATTCACAGTGAATATGGACATTGTCAACACATGGTAGGGCTATAAGGTAGTCTATAGTCAGGGAAATTTCATCCAGAATATTTTTTTTAGAGAACTATAGGAATAAATATTTTACCCCTGATTTCCATAAAGAACTTATGAAATTCTGAAAATACATCATGGATGCTTACAAAACACAGCTTAAAAAAACTGAGACAGATTAAATTCAATTTAGGTAATGGCCTTTAGCATTGCTTAGGAAAACTAAAATCTCAGCTATAGCAGCAAATTCTATTTATATGTTTTACTTTCTTAACTTCTTTGTATTTAAGAAATCAGGAAGTACCCGTTTCCTGTTCCACTGGTTTCAGGACAAGGATGGATGACCCTTTAACAGATATTGTAGCAAAGATTCATGCATTGGCTGGAAGGCTACACCAAATGATTTCTAAAGTATGCCTAGGTATGAGAAGTCATGATTTTATGAAACTCTAGGACTGGGAGGAGAAAATGAGTAGCAGAGATTAGCAGAGACTAGTGGTGCACAGAACTAACCCTGAGTAGCTGATACCCAGACTTTTGGAGCCTTCATACAACAGGGTCTCAGATGAAGAGTACTGCAGAACTGTCACTCAAAATTTTGAGGAAGAAGCTCTTGAGCTGTTGCTGGTGCCTTTGATGGGCCTCACAAAGCTAGCATGGAAGTGCCAATAAAACTGGGTTTATCTAAGAAATTCAAGTTTGTTTGAACACTGCAAAATCAGTCAATTTTATTCACTGTATCAGCAAAATTGAAAAATATTTGATTATCTCAATGGATGTTTTTAAAAAATTGATGAAATTCAGCACCTACTTATGACAAAAGCCATCATCTAGCTGGAAATAGGAAGAAACATCCTTGACCTGATAAAAGACATCTGTGAAAGCTCCGAGGCTAACATAAAAATTAATAGCAAAACTGAATGGTTTCACTCTTAGAACAGGAACAAAGCAATGATGAGCACTCTCACTATTTCTACTCAGTACTGTACTGGAAGTTCTAACATGCAACAAGACTATAAAAAGAAATAGAGATCATATGGATTGGAAAGGAAGCAGAACTGTCTTTATGAAAGGACAACGTGATTTTGTACATAGAAAATCCCAAAAGTCTAAAACAGAGCAGTAGGACTAGTTAAGTTTTAACAAGGACTAAGGAAACACCATCAACCATCAATGTATAAAATTCAATTGTAATTCTCTGTACTAACAAAAACTGGGAAATAAAAGCTTAAAAAATATTATTTATAATATCATGAACAATATAAAATACTTAGGGATAAATTTAACAAAATATGTACAAGAATACATTGTTGAGAGATTAAAGAGCTAAATAAATGAAGAGAAAACATTTGTTAATGCATTGGAAGACTTTCCATTATTAAATTGCCCATTCTCCTTAAGTTGACTCATAAACTTAATGCATATCCAAATACAAATTCTAGCAGGTTTTTGCAAAACTGACAGATTCTAAAATTTATATGAAAATTTAAAATTTAAAAGACCCATAATAACCAAGACAATTTAGAAATAAAGTTATACTTGAAGTCCTACTATAGTAATCAAGACAGTATGCTACTGACATAAGGATAAGCATATAGAACAATAGAAACCAGAAATATATATATATATATAGAGAGAGAGAGAGAGAGAGAGAGAGAAAGAGAGAGAGAGAGAGAGTCAATAAATTGTTGAGAAAGAGACCCAGATAATTCAATGGGAAAAGTCATTACAACTAATAGTGCTAAAACAATTAAATAACGTCATAGATATGCAAAAATAACTGATTCTTACCTCACACCATACGCAAAAATTGCAAGTTAATTGTAGACCTGAATGGAAAAACTGAGACTACAATTTTGCTAGAAGAAAATATAAGAAGATATTTTTGAAACCTTGGATTTTTCTTAGAATCTAAAAATCAATAATTATTAAAGGGAAAATTGACAAATATAAGCAATATTAAAATTAAAACCTGGCCAGCGCTGCAGCTCATTAGGCTAATCCTCCGCCTGCGGCGCCGGCACACTGGGTTCTAATCCCAGTTGGGGCGCCGGATTCTGTCCCGGTTGCTCCTCTTCCAGTCCAGCTCTCTGCTGTAGCCCAGGAAGGCATGGAGGATGGCCCAAGTGCTTGGGCCCTGCACCTGCATAGGAGACCAGGAGGAAGCACCTGGCTCCTGGCTTCAGATCAGCGCAGCGCGCCAGCCACGGCAGCCATTTGTGGGGTGAACCAACGGAAAAGGAAGACCTTTCTCTCTGTCTCTATCACTGTCTAACTCTGCCTGTTAAAATATATATATACATATATATATATATCCCACCTCACAGAACCTGGATTTGATTCCCAACTCCAGTTCCTGACCCCGGCTTTTAATGCAGACCCTAGATGTGGCAGTGATGATTCAAGAAATTGGGTTCCTGCCACCCAAATGGAGAGCTGGATTGCATTCCCAGCTCCTGGCTTCAGGCTTAGCCTAGCTTTGACTTTTGCAGGCATTTGGAGAGTGAATCAATGGATGGAACTTCTATCCCTTCTCTCAGTCTCTCTCTACCTTTTAAATTATAACATGGGAAAAATATTTGACAAAAATTTCTTCAAAGAATATATACAAGTATTCAACAAGCACATGCAAGCACCAGTCAGCTAGATAATGAGAATCACTGCTCAAGTATTAGAGTGGCTAAAATATTTAATAACAAAGTACAAGGATTGGCAAGAATATAGAACTCTCATTTATTATTGGTAGGAGAGTAAAATGGTAAATTTGTGATTTAATAATGTAAAATTGGAGAGGGAGTAAAACACTTAGAAAACAAGTTTAACAGTTTCTTTTCTTTCCTTCCTTCCTTTTTTTTTTTTTTTTGGACAAATTAAGAATATACTTGCCAATAAAGAATATACTTGCCATAAAACTCAACAATTCTACTCTTAAAGGTTTACCCAAGAGATATTAAAATAGATTCCACACAAAGACCCCCATTAGTGTTCATGTCAACTTTACTCATAGCCCTAAACTGGAAATAATCTAAATGTCCATCAACAGGTGAATGAATAAATAAATTATGGTTGTTCATACAATGGAATACAATCATCAATAAAAATGAATGAAACACTGATATATACATAACATGGATGAAACTCTAAAAACATAGTGACTAAAAGAACCTATACACAAAGGAGTATATCTTATATGATTCTATTCACATGAAATTCTAGGACAGGAAAAATTAATCTATTATAAAGGAAAGAAGGTAAGTTTTTGCCTTTAACTGGAGAGTTAGGATTTAGTTGTAAAAGGTCATGAAAGAATCTGTTGGATTGTGGGTAGTGTTTTATAGTTTGATTGTGGTGCTGTTGCATCCATTTGTCAGCTATAATAGATTATTACAAAAACCAGTGACAGCCACACATGAATTTTATTGAAAATGAGAGGCAAGGCAACAGATCGGGACAGGCAACCAAACAGGACAGACACTCTTTACCAGAGTGCAACCCCCGACAGCAAGTTACACAGCTTTTTATAGTATTCTGTCCACCAGGGATCGCAATTTCAAAGCCCTGGTATCCAGTGAACACTAAAAAAAAAACCCAGAATATGGTTGTAAAATAAAAGTTAACAATAACAAACCCAGGAACAATAATAAACCCAAGATATGATTGTAAGATAACAGTGCAGGGCACATTTCTGTCAATTTAGCAGAACACTCAGTTATGTCCTTTCTCAGTTCCTTGGAATTTGGGCCCACAGTTTCACAAGATACACCCCTAGCCTTTAGCAAACAAAGCTAATATGTACAGAAGCAAGAGATATGCAATTAACTTTTAGCCACACTCACTCCATTTTGATTTTGACTCTACAGTATATTTACACATATGCATAAAATATGCCAAAATTAATTGAACCACAATTTAAATTGATACAGTTTGTTATATATAAAATATTTTTCAGTAAAACTGATTCTAAAAATGTAGTGTCTGGTGTTGTGGCATATCAGGTAAAGCTGCTGCCTGTGACACTGGCATTCCATATGAGCACTGGTTCATGTCCTGGTTGTTCCACTTCTGATCCAGCTCTCTGCTAATGGCCTGAGAAAAGCAACCAGGTTCAAGTGGTAGTTCCACTCCTGATTTCAGCTTCTGCTAAAATGAACCCTAGGTTGCAGCAGGTGATGACCAAATAGATGGGTCTCTGCCACCCTTGTGGGAGACCCAGACACAGTTGATGGCTCCGGCCATTTCATATGTTTCGGGAGGAAAATAGTGAATGGGAGATCTCTCTCTCTCTCTCTCTTTCCTTCTTCTTTTCTTTTCCTTTTCTTCTAACTCTCTCTCTCTCTGCCTTTCAAATAAAATTAATAAATACATTTTTAAACTAACAAAAATGAAAAAGAAGTAATAAGAGTAACACATTGAATGGGCACAAGATAAATTTGTTTATCAGTTTGCTAGGACTGCATGACAAAGTCCTCAGACTGAGTGACTAGGGGAAAGACACTTATTTCCTTATGGATCAGGGAGCTAAAACTCAGAGACCAAGGTTTTGGCAGGGATGGTTTTTCTGAGTCCTCTTTCCTTGATTTCTAGACAAATCTTTCTTCTTGTCTTCAGACGGTCTTTTCTGTGTGTCCTCATCTCTTATAGGGATACCAGTCATATTGCATTAGGCCCACAATCCTAATGTCTTCATTTTACCTTATTTGCCTCTTTTAAGACTTTCTTCCCAAATTCACTCACATTAGAAGATACTGGGAGTTAGGATTTCTTTTTTTTTTTTTTTTTTTTTTTTTTTTTTTTTTTTGACAGGCAGAGTGGACAGTGAGAGAGAGAGACAGAGAGAAAGGTCTTCCTTTGCCGTTGGTTCACCCTCCAATGGCCGCCGCGGCCGGCGCGCTGCGGCCGGCGCACCGCGCTGATCCGATGGCAGGAGCCAGGAGCCAGGTGCTTTTCCTGGTCTCCCATGGGGTGCAGGGCCCAAGCACCTGGGCCATCCTCCACTGCACTCCCGGGCCACAGCAGAGGGCTGGCCTGGAAGAGGGGCAACCGGGACAGAATCCGGCGCCCCGACCGGGACTAGAACCCGGTGTGCCGGCGCCGCTAGGCGGAGGATTAGCCTAGTGAGCCGCGGCGCCGGCCTGGGAGTTAGGATTTCAACATATGACTTTTGATAGGATATAACTCAGTTCATAACACTTATATAACTAAAAATTTACTTTTATTTAATAGACTTATGGTGGCTGTGATATCAATGTGGCTCAAATGGGACATCACAGGACAAATGATTGATCAAAAACGTTATTCTACCCTGTGGATCATATCCTAATGCATAAAAGAAGAGAAAAAATAAGACGAATCAGGGAAGCTCGGGTTGGGGAGAGATGGGTGAGAACATAGTTGCTCGACAGGTCAACTTTCAAACTGAAAATTACGAAGTGAATAAAAACATCCTTACTTTTTCGTTTGTGCCAGGAATGTAGGTACTCTATTGTTCAGAGGATAGGAATTTACTATTAGCTGAGATTTGAAGAGTCTACCTTTTTGAAGCATAGATTTCTCAAGTGCTTGGAGATGACACTACTGAAGTTACATCCCCTTGAAATGCATTTTTCCAAAAGAATTGAAGAAATGCATTTTAATTTTATGACATAAATAGAACTCTTCAAAATGGTATTTCTTGTCCAATAAAAAGAACATGAAGGGCTCACTTGGCTAATCCTCCACCTGCAGTGCTGGCACCCTGGGTTCTAGTCCCAGTCGGGGCACCAGATTCTGTCCCGGTTGCTCCTCTTCCAGTCCAGCTCTCTGCTGTGGCCCAGGAGGGCAATGGAGGATGGCCCAAGTGCTTGGGCCCTGCACCCGCATGGGAGACCAGGAGAAGCACCTGGCTCCTGGCTGCAGCGGCCATTTGGGGGGTGAACCAATGGAAGGAAGACCTTTCTCTCTGTCTCTTTCTCTCTCAGACTGTCTAACTCTGCCTGTCAAAAAAAAAAAAAAAAAAAAAAAGAACATGAATGTAAAAATCAGATGTCAATGGGAAATCCAATGGAGCTGATTCCTGGTGATAGCATTCCCATAAAGGGAAGAGGAAGAGCATTTGAGGGGAAAAACATAAGGCATGGCAGTGCAAAGGGAATCTTTCTTCTCTTTATAGTCTCTTCAGAAAGGGTAAGCATTAGGTAAGCATTACTTTACCTTCCTAGAAGAATAGTTTAGCCTAAGCAATTACCTTACGGCAAAGGTTAAACAGTAGTGAACTCTACCTTTAGAATGAAATCATTAACACAAAATTCCCTTCTGAGTTCTGGAATCTGCAATTGAGGGCCAATTACATTTTCTCAGCTTGTGATATTAATCCTCTTGCACCTTTCAGAGAGCATTAACAAAAATGGCTGTGTATGCGGTGGTGGGGGCATTCAATGACTCCTGATAGCTGTTGGAAAATAGAGGAAAGTCCATTTATACACACAGTAAGGATACAAGAGACACTCTCATTCCCAGTCCTACTGCAGATCCCAGAGCCCCAAGACAGGGCACTAGCATTAAATTTGAATGATAACCTGCTAGGCTCCAGGACAGAAAAAGAATACAGAGAATACAAACACTGAGATTAGGAATATTAATCAAGAACAGATGTAGAATGGGTAAAGGCTGATCTTCCTCTTGGGGGAACTGAGACACTGCCCTGAGTAAGGAGAGAATTGAGAGCTTAACATGACTTTCTTGTTAAGAAATTGGTTTGAGGTATTAGTATTGGAATTTTTCAGTGTGTGACATTGTAGAAGATCAGTCAAATGTCTTCTTATTCAGTCATTGATGGACTGATCAAATATCCTGGTTTGCCTGAGACCCTCCCAATTATTCCTTTCACCCTAGTGTAAACTCCTTTTTCTGCCAAAGATGGAGAATAGGCTAATTCTATAATCACAGGAGCTCTAGTAGACTTCTCCAAAATGCTTCAATTATGGAGCATAGGAGAACTGGAAGAAGCTTGGCCACACTTTCTAGAAAATAAATGCGACACATAGACACAGGCAGGAAGAGAGCCCTTACCTGTCCTTGTGAGGGAAGAAGCAACAATAGAAGCAGCAGCACTGGAGGCTTCAGCATGGAAGACAGCACTGGTGATAATAGAAGGCAATGTCCATGATCTCCAGCACAATCATGAAGCCATCTGGACATTAGCAGTGGGAAGTCAGGAAGCTTGAGAGCCTTAGCACTCTTCGGATTACTTGATTGTATGTATAGTTGAAGACCACTTGCTTTTGAAGCTTACATATTCTGGATACGTAACAAAGATGCTGTCATCAGAGAACCATTCTCTTGTGGTTTATTGCTCTGCAGTTAGCAATTTGAGATTCATTAATGATTATGTCTTTGGGTTTATGATTTGTAAATCAAGACACAGAGCATGCTCCAGGGATTTGGAGTTTTAGCTCATGTCTAACCTGTCTCCTATGGCCTCTATGCCTACCTAGGGTATGAACTTAGTTAGTACCCCACTCTTCAAGCCCCAAGTATTGGCCTCCCTTTACTCACCACCATCCAGTGACTACTGTTGTCTCTGGAAGGGGCCTTGGTACAGGCACAATAGGGTCCACTTTGGGGTAAGGCATGGTTGCAACTGTTCCTGCCTGATGCTGGCATTTCCTGGCATCACTGATCATGATACCAAGCATACTCTGGTGCAGAATTTGCAATCTTTTGGGCATTGCTGTGGGTTTAGTGGGTGTGCCTGCAGGGAGGGGAGAATGATTTGCCAGCCCTTATCATAGGCACCGTGCATTAGTTATGCGAAGGGAAACCCTGAAATGGTGGATTGCTCATGCACCTGGCAAGTTGCAGGACAGGACCTCAAGTGCCTATGAGAATCTATATGCACGTGGTATGAATTCCCATTATGGAATACCATGTGAAATAGCAAACAAAAAATAACATGACAGATTGAGAGGGAGAATGAAAATATTAACCACACTTTTTTCTGTTTCTTGGATAAGGGGCCTGCAGTTTCATTTTGCACTGGGAACCTAACATAGTGTAGCAACCCATGAATATTCCCTTTAAGAAGCCTTGGTAGCAAATGCCTTTGTGAGAACAACCTGTCTCCCCATGGTGAGAGAATACCTGTCCCTCTTGGTAGGCCTGTGTCATTTCTCTGACATGGTCTCTACATATGAATCCAGTATCTTTTCTAGATCTCTCACCTAATCTTCTGCATCTGCAAGACTTTCTTCAACCACCTGCTGTAACGTTAAAGCATCACTGGCCCCATTTCTAGTTACTTATCTTATTACCTGTTGAGTTTGTTTGCTTGGTTCACATCTTTCTTTGAATCTGGAATCCCAGAGATCTCATTCTTCTTTAGACCTTTGTAAAATGCTCAGTGTAGTGGAAAAGACATTATATTTACAGTCCTGGATATAATCTTGTCTCAGTCAATTCACTATTATTTGTGAACTTGGGTGGTTTGCTTTACCTCCCTGAGCCTCCGTTTCGTGATCTTTAAATGGGAAGATAAATTCTGACCTCCAGTTCCTTTATTACTCAGGTGGGTGGGGCACAAGAACCAGATCCTCGTATCTTTGCAAGTCAGGACTTGTATGGCTTCTTTATTGAATATCATCAAAGCCTTTGTCGCTGAGTATTTGGTCAGAAAGTTTATCCAGGCTTCCTATTCTCTCCTTGAAATTAACCAGCCTCTTAATTTCCCTCTATGAGGACAGTATGCAAAATCTCCTTCTCCGTTGATTCCTTCCCAAAGGGCCTGTGATTTAGACAGCCTAGTAGCATGGATTGTGGCTAAGCCTCAGTATATCTCTTTTTTGATAGTCACTCAATTCCATGAAATGTAGGAGGCATGAAACAAATAATGAGGCTACTCCCAGCCGGGACCCTGGAACCACCTCTTCCACCCTTCCACCATTGCCTCACACAAATTCCCAGACCCTGCCAGGAACCTAGACCTTGAGCCTTCATTTTCCTTTTTGTTTCTTTTTTTAAGATTTTATTTATTTGAGAGGTAGAGTTACAGAGAGAGAGAAGGAGAGACAGAGAGAAAGACCTTGATCTGTTTGTTCCCTCCCCAAATGGCTATAACAGACAGAACTGAGCGGACCCAAAGCCAGGATCCAGGAGATTCTTCCAGGTCTTCCATGTGGGTGCAGGGACCCAAGCACTTGGGCGATCCTCCATTGCTTTTCCAGGCCATAGAAGAGAGCTGGCTCAGAAGAGGAACAGCTGGGACAAGAACCTGCAGGCATATGGGATGCCAGCACCACAAGTGGAAACCCCACCCACTATGCCACAGAGCCAGCCCTAACCTTTTTTCATGGAGAGATATTCCAGGCCATTACTGTTTTCCCTTTTGTACTCCTGACCCAACCTCCTTTTTACCTTTGGCCTGTGTCGAAAAAGTATTTTTTTTTTTTTTGTAAGGGAAAGGGTTTATTGGGGAACACCCTACAGAACGGAGTGAAGGGCGGCGAAGGAAAGAGAAAGAGAACATAAGAGAGAAACAGAGAGAAGAGGAGCTAGCAAGGAGAGAAGAGAGAGCAGAGAAGAGGAGAGAGGAGAGCAGAGCCAAGAGCCCAGAGGAGGAGGCTAGAGAGAGGAACCGAGAGAGAGCAGGAGAGAAGGGCCAAGAGCCAAGAGCCCAGAGGAGGAGGCTAGAGAGAGGAACCGAGAGAGAGCAGGAGAGAAGGGGCCAAGAGAGCACGTGTTCAGGAACAGGCCTTTTTAAAACTTTGCATGATGGCAGGCAGGGACACAGGAGCAGTGAATCCATTAGGATGGGGGTGGCGCCTGGCTCAGGTAGCTGGGCCATGTGGCCACCTGGCTACAACTTCACCAGTTTCCTAACATTCCCCCCTTTTGTTTTTTTATAAAGCAGGGTTTGTATGGGATTGCATTAGTCCCAAAAGTCCAGGAGGGGTAGAAGGACGATGATTCGTCTTTAGAGCTACTTCCTGCTGACATGGGGCGATGGTGTACTCTTTGCTGGCATGGGGTGATGTCTCAGGCCGCTATCTCCTGGGTGGGGAGCCGAGTATATCCCTGTAGCAGCATTTGGTTGACTGCCTGGTTGCTGAAGGCCTTCGTTTGTTCCATTATCACCTGCTGTAAACCCTTAGACACTATAGTATAGAAGACAGGGTGGGACTAGTAACCAATGATCCTAAGAGTAGCATTAACCAGGTAATAAGAGGATTTTATAGAGAGGAAATGGAGGGGGTCTCTGGACCCTTGTGGGGACAGTTTGATGGATGTAGCTTAAAGCTTATTCCAGCCAAGACTGAGAGAAAGGCCACTAACTTTTGCAGGTAGTGGGGTTTGTCTGTAGAGAAATTCTGAACAATCATATAACATTAAGTGGGGAAGAGGACCATCAGTACACACAGGTTGGGAGTAGAGCCATTGGTGGTAGAGTAGAGGCTATGGTTACAAAGGAATGAGGCTCAAGTGGGCTAGATACAGAGGACAGAGTTGTTATTAGAGGAGTTAAGAAAGGTGCTAAGCTACAAATAAGTTTTCTGATTGATAGGCAAATAGAATCTGACAGAAGGGGCTTGTAATAATCTGGTGGTCTTTAGGCCCAGACCTATATCTCTTCACATAGGGTACATCCTAAGGGAGGTATGAACCTCCTTGGGGAAGGCACCCTGTTGACTTCCATTACCTAGCTGGCCTGGGAGGAGAGCTGGCCAGGTAAAGGCAGGTGACATCTCTAACAGGAAATTTACAGCTCTGCCTGCAGTGTTGCTGACCCTACTTGGTCATTTTCTCAGTTGCAGTGGTCACTTTGGAAGCTGGGCTGAGTGAAGAGCTTTTCAGCTTAGAGCCAATAAGATCTGTGGCTCTGACCTGGGCATCCTTCGATGCCAGGGCAGGTCCATTTCCAGTGATCCAACTCTTGGCAGAGCTGCCAGGGCTCTTCACAAGCTGACTTCTGCTGAAGCCCAGGCTTACCACATTGAAAGCCACTGCAGTGGACTGGCCTGTTGGGTCTCCTTGAGGGCAGATCACTGTAAAGAGCAGCCATTAACAGACCTGCCACCCATTGCTTCTGATGCCTAGCTTTCTTTTCCTCCTGGTTTTTGTTAAAGCAGACCAGAGGATGCAAGTCAAGGGGGTGCTCAAGTGCCATCTCTAATCTTCAGTGGCCTAAACTAGAAGTCTGTAGTCACAGGCATGTTCTGTAGCAGTTTATGTTGAGGCAGACAATGCCCATGAGGAAAACTATATTCTTACTTTAAAACTTTCTTTCCCTTTGTTCTGAAAGGGAGGTCTTTCCTGTTTACTGTTTACCTCGCTGATGGCGAAGTAAATCTAGCTAAGAAATTATAATTTAAGCTCTTATTTTGGCTATGCTATTTCAGAAAAATGTTAGCCATCTCTTTTATAAGATCTAAAATCAAATTTTGAATCTTGGAGATTCCTTCATAATAGAAATAGTTTCCTACCTCAAAGAGAATAGAGAAATGAGAGAACAAGTTGGGCTTAGAATAGAGAAATGAGGGAGCAAGTCCCAGATCACTTAATGACAATAGCAATATCACATGAAAACTTAGAAAGCAATTTCAACCATTAGATAGCAACTTAAGAAAATATTTACCAGAAGGTCCAATTCCTTCTATAAATTTTAAGAATAAATATATTGGGAAATATCTCTAAAATATCTAACATGATGTAGCTTGTTTAACCATCAAATTTTTTTTTTTTTAGTTTTTTTCATGCATTTTTTTTATCTTTTATTTAATGAATATAAATTTCCAAAGTACGACTCATGGGTTACAATGGCTTCCCCCCCCCCATACCGTCCCTCCCACCCACAACCCTCCCCTTTCCCACTCCCTCTCCCCTTCCATTCACATCAAGATTCATTTTCGATTATCTTAATATACAGAAGATCAGCTTAGTATACATTAAGTAAGGATTTCAACAGTTTGCTCCCACACAGAAACATAAAGTGAAAAATAATAGATGATTTTTTTTAAATGCTGATGAAATCAGATCAGACCTATTGTCATGTTTAATCCCAGTGAGAGTCAAGTTGGGAATTGATAATTTCTTTTTTTTTTTTTTTTTTTTTACAGAAGATCAGTTTAGTGTACATTAAGTAAAGATTCCAATCGTTTGCACCCCCATAGAAACACAAAGTGAAATATACTGTTTGAGTACTCGTTATAGCATTAAGCCTCAATGTACAGCACATTAAGGACAGAGATCCTACATGAGGAGTAAGTGCACAGTGACTCCTGTTGTTGACTTTACCAATTGGCACTCCTGTTTATGGCATCAGTAATCTCCCTATGCACCAGTCATGAGTTTCCAAGGCTATGGAAGCCCCTTGAGTTCTCCAACTCTTATCTTGTTTAGACATGGTCATAGTCAAAGTGGAGGTTCTCTCCTCCCTTCAGAGAAAGGCACCTCCCTCTTTGAAGACCTGCTCTTTCCACTGGGATCTCACTCACAGAGATCTTTTTGCCAGAGTGTCTTGGCTTTCCATGCCTGAAATACTCTCATGGGCTTTTCAGCCAGATCCGAGTGCCTTTAGGGCTGATTCTGAGGCCAGAGTGCTATTTAGGACATCCGCCATTCTATGAGTCTGCTGAGTATCTCACTTCCCATGTTGGATCACTCTCCCCTTTATTTATTCCATCGGTTAGTGTTAGCAGATACTAGACTTGTTTATGTGCTCCCTTTGACTCTTAGTCCTTTCATTATGATCAATTGTGAACTGAAATTGATCACTTGGAATAGTGAGATGGCATTGGCACATGCCACCTTGATGGGATTGAATTGGAATCCCCTGGTATGTTTCCAACTCTACCAATTAAACACAAACATATAAAATGTTTTTAGTTTCTTTCTACCAACAAGTTTAAAACATATGATACAGAGGTTCAGGTCACACGAATTAAAATATATCTTTGAATTATTTTAGCTGTTTAAATTTATGAGCAATCTTATCTATAAGCCAATTAAAATAAAATTCTTAGTAAATTTTCCCATGTAGACATACAATATGTATACACATAAAACATAACAGATAGAACAATAAAACAGTTTTAATAGCTTTTTTAAAAATCTAACTCCTGTTTGTAAATTACCAATTTATTTGAATTACTTTTTGTTTTAGTAACCTTAGCTGACCATACTTTCTCACCGTTGGTACCTTTAATATATTATTGGCTTCATCTGTTTACAGAGTCATCCCAAAGTACTGAATACAATACATGTGGCTGGAAAAAGTTCATCAGAACCTATAGGAAGACAGCTAAAAACAGAACCAACAATGCTTTAGTTTTATGAGCAACAAATCTGATATACCAAACTGTGGATGACAAAAGACTTTAAGTTGCCACATTTAAAATTATAAACTCATTAACCAACAAGAGGCATTTGCTTACTGCACACAGTATTTCTGAAAGCACCTGTAGGATCTTACAAAGCACATAACTTTTTTAGGCATCTGGGGCTTTCTCACCAAGATAACTATCATGTCTAGTAGCACAAGATCATTAGACTTTTTAATTCTGACATTTGTATTAGTGCCATTTTATATTATAGAAACTTAAAATTTAGCACCACTTCACATCTTGACAGTGTCTCTACAAGATGAGAGACATAGGTCCTTCGATTTTTTTTCAGTTGGGCCCGACCTGGAAAAAACAAAGTTCAAAATTTACTGGAAATTTTAGAGTCCAAATTTTTTGAAACTTTGATTTTTTGAATGCCTATCAAGAATGTCAAGAAGGCTCAAAATCCAAAATATCTGGTTGGAATAAGATTTAACATTATAGACCAAATTTGATCATTGTTACAAGGTAATTATTTAAATATTTGAAAATAAGCACATATTTAAATAACCCATGGCTCTTAATAAAAATTCAGCTGTTTTTATACAATTAGAATTTAACAGACATCAAGAGAACATGACAGATTACTTTAACTTATTGCTTTAACAGAGGATTAGATTCTAATTTTATGTCAAAGAGGAATAGATTAGTATACTTGTGATGTTTTCCATCTGCCAATGTCCTTGATTTAATTTTGAAATAACCCATTAAAAATTTTCAGAGTAAGATTAAGGTAACACATCAAATTTCAGCCTGAGTTACTTTAAACAGTGTTGAACTATTTTCACAGACAGTTTATAAACTAACCCAAATAGTTTTTATAGAATATAACATGTTGAGTATACAAAAGTTTTACCCAATTTAAATTAGCAGTTACACCTATATGACTTAGGATTCTGATATATTTTTATCTGAATGTAATTGAAATTAAAATTACATTCATCTAAGACAAGTACTAATTACCCATTGCTGTTTCATTGAGTACTGATTACCCAGAAACCTGTTAAAATAAATTGCAAAATAAGTTCAGCATTTTACAAAGGAGTATTTTTAAAGGTAGATCTAGGTAGATCTTCCTAAATTCAAAGAAAAATTAGTTACAGTGGGCCAGGTCCATGCAGGAAACCTGCTTTTCCTATTTGCCTTGCTCAAGATAAAACAAGAGCCTTCAAAAGGGTGGGATACCTAATTTGTTTCTCAATAAGCAGGGAGCCCAAAAGGATGGGACTACCATTCCCTTGCTATTCTTATGGTAAGACTGGGACAGGAGAGGGACAAAAGACCAGTTGAAAACCATGGAGACAGCCATTCTCAAACGATAAGACAGAGATAGTAGACTTTGGGCTCTGAGATGAAGAATTCCTAGGTGGGAGGGGGAGATACAGTGAGTGGGGGTAGGAGCTAGGGAGGAAGTCATCTGCAGGATCAAAGGAAGCTGTGGTAGTGGCGGGGACAGGATTGGGGCAGAAGAAAGGATTTTTTGCTCAGGCTTCTGCCCCCTAGTGCAAATCTTGGAGACCAGAAGTACACAGGGAAGGTTTAGTTCGAAGATAGGAAAAGGCTTGAATGTATGGAATCTCCTTCCATTTTCCTGAACGCTCATGGAAGTGATAAAGATGTTATCAGGGTCAAACTACTCTGACTTCCGATCCCTCAGGGCCAAATGCGCCATCATGGAGGAGCCACTTTTGAGGGCTGGGGCCAATTTGAGAGGGACCATCATACGGAACGTGGTTAGAGAAAAGTTCCCATTGTGACCTGTAGAGTCAGATCCATGGATTGCAAGCATCCTCGCATCCCGGCTATCTGACTAGCAAGAGAATATGGGTGCAGAAGGCGGGGTTGTCACCCAAGCGCCCGCTGGAGCCCAGGGCCTCGCCTGTAAAGAGGCGAACAGAGATGGAGTCGTCACTTGCACCCACTGTTGCCTGGACAGTGTCCGTAGAGGCTAAAGGCCTTAAGTAGAAGTAGGAGTGGTGGCTAGAGTCCAGTGCTACGACCTTTACGAGAGTAGTCAGGCGAGTATCCGACAGTAGACCACCACTCAAATAGAAGTCGCCATGAGGGCTTCCCGTTCCGCGTCTTACCTCGAAATTTGGAAGGCCGATGTGTGGATGGAGATTGCAGAGCGTTCAGTGGCTTTGAAAGAGTCCCAGAGGTGTGCTTTGTGACCGGCAGAAATCCAGGACCCCAGAGCACTGGGGGACACTGGATTACCAATATGAGGCTATCCGAGTCATGGCACCAATGTTATATCTTAATGTTAGCCATCGCAAAGCACACCAGACACTGGAGTAAGGGAAAGGGTTTATTGGGGAACACCCTACAGAACGGAGTGAAGGGGTGGCGAAGGAAAAAGAGAGAAAGAGAACATAAGAGAGAAACAGAGAGGAGAGGAGCTAGCAAGGAGAGAAGAGAGAGCAGAGAAGAGGAGAGAGGAGAGCAGAGCCAAGAGCCCAGAGGAGGAGGCTAGAGAGAGGAACCAAGAGAGAGCAGACGAGAAGGGCCAAGAGCCAAGAGCAGTATTTCTACAGAAGGCACCCTTTATCAATGAGCTCAGAGCTGGAGATGTAGAGGTGCCACACAGGCATCTTCCTTCTCCACCAAGAAGAGAGCAACAACCAGGAGACTCTACCTGCGGTTTTATAGGTGGGAACCACAGGCATCAGGATGCTGAGTGAAACTCCTGGAGATCAGAGGGTTTTTATGAATGAGCCTCTCAAACATGGATGGGCTTACTTCCCACACGGTTTTACAATGGAGGGATTTATATATCGGCTTTTCCTGTCAGAAGCCTCCAAGTCAAGATGCGATGATGAGTCTAATCCTCAGGGATTTGGATGTGAAGGCAGAATAGTTCTGGCTGCCCTCCTCTGCCCTCATGTCTCCACTTTATAGTGAAGGTAGTGTTTTGGAGTCAGGCAGGATTCAGAAAAGAGTGCTGCACCAGCATGCTTTCAAACCAGCCTTCGGGAAATCTGCCTGATTATGGGTTTTAAGAAATGATCCCCCTGTTCTTTTAGGCTTTCAGCTGAAAAAAACTACAAGTTAGTGGGCCAACATTATTTATAGACTTTTGTCTATATACGATGAAGAATCCTAGTAAAGAACAATTGTAATCTTCGCTTTTATCACCAATCGTGAGACCTGCTGTATTGTAGGTAGAGAAATATGAGGTCATAGAACAAATTTGTATTATGTACTTAATGCATACTAAACTGATCCTCTGTAAAAAAAAAAAAAAAAAAAAAAAAAAAAAAAAAAAAAAAAAGAAAAGAAAAGAAACTATCAACTCCCAACTTGACTCTCACTGGGATTAAACATGACAATAGGTCTGATCTGATTTCATCATCATTAAAAAAAATCATCTATTATTTTTCACTTTATGTTTCTGTGTGGGAGCAAACTGTTGAAATCCTTACTTAATGTATACTAAGCTGATCTTCTGTATATTAAGATAATCGAAAATGAATCTTGATGTGAATGGAAGGGGAGAGGGAGTGGGAAAGGGGAGGGTTGTGGGTGGGAGGGACGGTATGGGGGGGAAGCCATAGTAATCCATTATTCGTACTTTGGAAACGTATATTCATTAAATAAAAGTTAAAAAAAAAAAAAAAAGAACAAATTTGTTACATCTGTTCTGAAAGACAAGACATGGTGATGTAATGAGAGCTAAAGGCTTTGCTATGGTCTGAGAAATTTAAGAGCGCTGAGCTACTTGAAAGCTTTTCACATACCTCATCTATTTATTCTGCTGTAATGCCTGTGCCCTCTGCTTTTCATCCCCAGTTACCATTTTGTTAAACAAGGTTCTAATAAACTCTCACCTGAACCATTGCAACATTCTACTATTCACTTGTTTTATTCCATTATTGACCAGCTGCTTCTACCATCCCAGTGCTTGCTTCAAACTGCCACCAAAGCAATCTTTCTTTTCTTCTTCCTCCTCCTCCTCCTCCTCCTTCTTCTTCTCCCTCCTCCCTCCCTTCCTTCCTTCCTTCCTTCCTTCCTTCCTTCCTTCCTTCCTTCCTTCCTTCCTTCCTTCCTTCCTTTTTTCCTTCCTTTGGCTAAGACAGAGGAACAGATGATTTACTGTACACGTGTTACACTTGGCTATAACTGAGAAGAGAACTAGACCAGATGTCACAGGCCCAGGACAAAGGGCCATCAGGAACTGTTTTGTGTCAGCAAAGTGGGTCTCAAAGGTGGTTTCAACAATCTGTTGGCATTGGAAGTTCCAGATCTTTGGAGACAAGTTGTAGAAAGTAGCAAACAGTACAACAACTTGTACTAGCATTCTGGAGTTTGGCACTTCTTTCTTCTGCTCCTTTGGCCATTACACGTATACAAGCCAGCAGTTTACTTGGACTTTTTCAGCCTGTGTATTTGCTTCTTTCTCTTCTTGGCTCACATGGTACCGAGGTTTCCAAGAAAGTGGCACTAAAGTCTAGAGAGCCAAAGCCTTGTTTCTGAAAGGCAAGGTTAATCCTGATTTTCATTTGGCTGAAACCTTTAAAAGCCTTTCTTTCCCACTACAGTATTCTCAATTTTTTCATCCCCAGTTCCTCACGCTCCTGGCTTTCAGAAATGTTATTCCTGCCAAAGCTTGGGTATGTTCCATAGGGGTCCTGGGGCGGCAGCCTCCTCACTCCTTCCCAGGGGCAAGTCAGAGTTCCTTGAATATCAGGATGAATTTGCCTGTCTCTATAATATCAAAAATGCTTTGAAAAAAAAAATACTGGCCAAACAAGTGTTCTGATATTTCCTCCTAGGAACATATTATGATAAAGGATAACTGCCCTAGAATATAAAATTCATACAGTACATACAGTTTTCCATGATCTCATCTCTGCTGACCTCTTAATCTTCATCTCCCACTTCCTGCCAGCTCACTCCATCCTTTGTGTCCCAATCAACAACTTGTGCTGGTCATTGTGAAAAACTTGCAGATCATCCACTCTACCAAGCTATTTCTTGGCTCCATAATTTGCACATGCCATCTTCCCTGTCAGAGCCACCATCAGCTACACACTTGCAACCTACTAGACATCATTTTAGGTGCTTTATATGTTTTAATCATTGTTAACCTCAGAATAAGCTTATAAATTATAATTGTTAACCACATCACGAAAAATGAAATAACCTCTGAGACATCAGGTGTCTTTCCTAGTCTACAAAGTTGACTGTAATAGCACCAGGTGTTGGACACATTCAGTTCCCTTTCTGATGACATTTAACCACTGTGCTACACCTGTTGTTTCTGTGGCTTCCTGGTGAGTCCTTAGTCATTCTTCAATGCTTCACTCAAGCACCACCTCCTCCAAGAAGTCTTCACCTCTTTAGGTAGAGCTGAATATGGATTTATTTCAAAAATTTTAATTTAAAAATAAATTTTGTAGAGGCAGGCACTGCGCCTCAATAGGCTAATCCTCCGCCTGTGGCGCCAGCACACCAGGTTCTAGTCCCGGTCGGGGCGCTGGATTCTGTCCCGGTTGCCCCTCTTCAAGGCCAGCTCTCTGCTATGGCCCGGGAGTGCAGTGGAGGCTGGCCCAAGTGCTTGGGCCCTGCACCCGCATGGGAGACCAGGAGAAGCACCTGGCTCCTGGCTTCGGATCAGTTCAATGCGACAGCCACAGCGCGCCAGCCAGCAACCATTGGAGGGTGAACCAACGGCAAAAGGAAGACCCTTCTCTCTGTCTCTCTCTCACTGTCCACTCTGCCTGTCAAAAAAATTAAAAATAAAAAAATAAATTTTGTAGAAAAAAAAAACACCTTGAAATCCATGTGTACAAGTCATCTTCAAAGCATTCATAAAAAGAAAGAAAGGAGGAGAGAAAAAGAAAAAAGGGAGAAGGCAGGGGAAAGGAAGATCATTATATTCTTAGAATTGTATCTATGAACTACATTGAATCTGTTATCTTTGTATTAATATCACATTAATATGAGAATTGAAGAAATTCATGGAAAAAGTATATTATGAGCAAGCTACTATGCATGGATTTCAAGGGGTTTTGTATCAAAATGAACATCTTTTAATTTGCTTTTTCATGAATGCTTTGAAGTACCTATATGTGGCCCTTAACAGAATGGGAGGGAATTACTGGTCCCACCCTTGCTTCACAACCATGCATCCATAGGGATTTCACCCATTCATCTCTTGTACCTAGGGGGTTACATAACAGGCACTCAATAAAGTTTTGTTGATTGGAATCACATCCCTAACATATGAATCATTTCCTTTCTTAGTTGCAGATTTGTGAACCGTTTCTACCTCTTTGTTATCTTCAGCATCCCTCGTCCAGAATATGATTTTAGCAGAAGGGCACACAAAATCAATCTTTGCAGCAATGGGAGTAGTATTGAGGTTCAACATTAGTTCTATCAGCAACTTACAGGTGGACACTGATTGTTGAAGCCTGCTTACTCAGCATCACAGGATGTGTACTGCCTCTTCATCAAGACATCTACTCATGTGTCATATTTTATATATGGATCTTCTCTGTCAAAGAAGTTGCTCTTTGAATGAGTTTACAAATTCCTGTTCTAATTACCTATTTCAACAAAATAAACCATCATAACCTTACTAAATTCTCTTGCTTATGAATTGCCAGTTGAGGCCAGGCTTGTCAAGGACAACTAAATCTTGCTCTTCCTGATGCCTGAGGTATCTACCATGAGAATGGCTGAGGGTTGGTGCATACAGGACTGTCTCTTTCCTTGTGCAGTCTTAGGACCTCTCCATGTGGTCTCTCTGTGCATTCTCTCTAACACATGGTGGCTTAGGGTTGTTGGTCTTCTTAGAAGGCAACTGACTTCCCCAGCAAGGCCTCAGAATTTTAAAACATCATTTCTGCTGCATTCCTTTGATCAAGTGAGGCACTAAGTTTAGTCCAAATTCAAGAGAACATAAATTAAACTTTACCTCTTAATAGGGTGAGTAGAAAAGAATTTGAAGCTACTTTTAACACAATACTCAAAGCCAAAAAACAAGTAGAACATAAAATAAAAGAAACATTAGATAATTTGGAAACTTTGACTAGTAGACTCAAGTTTATGACAACTCCTGTACCACAGAAGGGATGTACTTGGAGTGGGCATTCAGTGCAGCAGTCAAAGCACCACTTGGGATGCCCATATTCCTTACTGGAGTGCCCAAGTTCAATTATCAGCTCTGCTTCTGATTCCAGCTTCTGCTAATGTGCGATCTGGGAAGCAGCAGAGGAAGGCCCAAGGATTTGGGTCCCTGTTACCCAGACAGGAGAACTGGATTGAATTCTGGGCTCCTGACTTTGGGTAGATGGAAGATCTCTCTCTCTCTCTCTCTCTCTCTCTCTCTCTCTCCGCCTTTGAAATAAACTGAAAATAAATAAACAACATTTTAGAAAGAAGGATATACCAAGAACCTAGGAAAAGAAGATTTGATAACTGCCCCTAAAATTTCATGTTAATCTATGGATTTTCTCTTGATTAGAAAAACAATAAGTACAGTTATGTATTTTCTACACATTATTTTCTTTTTAAAGAAAATATATATATATATAATATGAATATAAACTTATTAAGATTTTAAAAGAGGAAGGGACTTAAAAGATTAAATAATGTGCCCAGGATCACACAGCTAGCCAGTAAGGAAGCTAGAATCAACTCTCATGTCTACCTCCTCTCCAAGCACTTTAGCTCCATTCCAGACACATCTACATCTCCCAAAGTTAAACATTTTTTGTATAGTTTATAAGCAACTGTGTGTGGAGACAGAGCATCATCTCAATCTTTGTGATAGTTCTAAGCCTCTAAGTCTTTATGTAAAACAGATATTTGTATTACATTTATTGGAAATGTGTCATGAGTATATAAGTCATCCCTCCATATCCTTGAATTTCATATATTTGGATCCAGTTAATAATAGGTCAAAGACATTTAAAAATAAAATTGAGTCAGTGTTGACATGTACAGATTTTCTTTTTGTAATTTTCTCTAAATAATATAGTACAACACTTACATAACATTTATATTGTATTGGATACTGTAAGTAACATAAAGATATTTAAGTTACATGGGAGGTTGTGCATAGATGACACACAAATACTAGGCATTTTATATCAGAGACATGAGCTCCATGGATTTTGACATCCACAGGTGGTCCTGAAATGGGTTCTCTGGAGATATCAAGGGAGGACTGTATACTTTCCAATTGACTATAATGGGCAGCCATGGTAGACTGTAACTAAGCTAAACTGTGCTCTTTGAGACTCTGTCTTCCAAAAGTTAGCCCTGGTTTTGATTAGGACCCCAGGATCCTAACTTGGGTTCTGTTTTACTAAGTTGTGTTAGAAAGTGCTGGAAGTGCCCTTTGAGTGGCTGAATCTTTCCCATCCTGTCCCACACCAGTTCATTTCTTGCTCAGCACTTTCTTCACAGTCTTGAAGCCCCATGAGAACAAGGACTATGCCCAACTTGATCTCTACATCCTGAGCATTTGTCAAGTTTCTGGCGTGTTGCAGATGTCTACTAAGAGGTATTGAATTAATGAGTGGATGAATCACAAGGTCTTGTCTACAAGGGTTTGTGTGGTAGAAAAATCAGACTTTAGAGGCAGGAAGACCCAGGTGACAATTTCAGTTCTGCATTGTAACAGAGTTTCGATTTACAAAACAGTGACGTTTTAAAGTGTGTTAGACAAAAATAAAAAGTAATCAGAATTACCTTGCAAGTTCTTTATAAATGTGTCTGCAGTAAGATGAACACAACCAGTGTGTCTTCCTCAAACAGATCTCTATTTCTGCAGGTCAGTCCAAGTTGGCTTACACTTAGGATTCATGTCATAAGATAACTATTTACCATTCAACCTCAGCATCATCCTCAGCTTGTCAAGGCCCTGCCTCTCTCGGCAGCAGCATAAAGACATTGGGACCCTCTGGGCCACAGCACAGGCACAGGTCTCATGGTAGGCTCCCAGAATGAAAGTTTGCACAGTAATGGCCTGTACCACTAAATTTTATATATTTATCATTTTATATTAATATAGTAGTACTTATTCTTTTAAAAATTATTTTATTTTATTTGCATTCCTGTAGGTATGCTTGTAGAAAACCTCAGATCACTTCTTTATCAAGCAATATGGTTGCTCTAATCTGCAAACAAATCAAGAAAACAGGGAAAGGGATGGCAAGAAGGATAGAAGAAATTGGTATAGGACAGCAGCGTTGTTCTTTGTGCAAATCACCGTTTCCTTTCTAACTTCCTTCACCAAAATCTCTTGGAGAATTCTATACAGTCCTCTGCATTTAATTAGCCAAATGCTCTTAATAGTATTAATATGTACAGGCACTATTCTAAGTGCTTTATGAATATGATTTCATTCAATCCTCCAATACCCCCCATGAACATATTCTTATTCTCATTTTAAAGAAGAGGAGACTGAGGCCTGGAGAGAGGAGGTCGTTTGTCCTAAGTCATTAGCTAGTATGAGACAAGACTGAAGTTCAAATCGAAATGAGTCTGTGCTGCCTCCCATTGTTCCACTGAACCCTCAGTTATGTCTCTTTCACTTCTCTTTATCCTGGTCTCCCACCTTCATTCTTGCCACTCCAAACCCATCCTCAAATGTCCATTCTTCACATGTTTAATGCATCTGCTCCAATGCAAATCTGAACATACAAGCTGTATTGTCACACCTACAACATTATTTGCCTAACCAAATTTCTCAGAACACAACTCTTCTCCTTCTCTAAGGAGATGCCCTCAGTGTGTTAAAGGTGCTGGGGGTTGGGGTCGGGGCAGAGGCTGGGCATAAAGAGCTCACCTCAGTTCAACCCAGCACTTCCCAAATTTACTGAAGTGCAGACCTTGTTCACACAGTGGCCCTTCACATCTTCCCAGGTGAGCATTTTACAGAACAGATCTTGGGAAGTGTTAGCCAACAAGATAAAACCTAAGCTCTTTGTTCTTTCAGGAGAGGTCTTCTTTATGACCTGGCCTGATGTACCCTTTCATATTCTCTCTGATCCCTCCCTCCCTTTCCTGCCTCACTAAATTTCCCTTCTTTGAACCCACCATCCCTTTCATATGCCCTGCGACTTTCCTTCTGCAATTTCCTCTCCCCGTTGTCTCCTCCTTTCTTTCTGGGTAAACTCCTAATCATTTTTAAAAATCTCAGTGTTTCCTCTTCTCTGAAGCCTTCCCTTCTCTCCAAGTGGAATACCTACCCCCTCCACAGACTAGCTATAACTCTTATTCATATCACCATTTTTAAAAAGTTGTCTTGTTTTCTATCATTTTCTTTTAAACCTGTAATTATTGAGTGTATGTTATGTGCCAATCTTTGTATTAAGCATCATATGTGAATTTATTCACTTATGTTTCATAAAAACCTTATGAAGTAGTACTATTATTATTATTAATTGGATGAAAGGATCTAAGATGCAGTAAGTCGTGAACTTATTCAGTTCACCATTGGTTGAAATCAAGATTTGAACCCAAACCTTCTTTTTTTTAACTTTTATTTAGTAGATATAAATTTCCAAAGTACAGTTTATGCATTACAATGGCTTCCCCCCCATAACATCCCTCCCACCTGCAACCCTCCCATCTCCCGCTCCCTCTCCCATTCCATTCACATCAAGATTCATTTTCAGTTCTCTTTATATACAGAAGATCAATTTAGTATATATTAAGTAAAGATTTCAACAGTTTGCACCCACACAGAAACACAAAGTGCAAAATACTGTTTGAGCACTAGTCATAGCATTAATTCACATTGAACTACACATTAAGGACAGAGATCCTACATGAGGAGTAAGTGCACAGTGACTCTTGTTTAAAGCGTCAGCAATCTCCCCAGGCTCTAGTCATGATTTGCCAAGGCCATGGAAGCCCCCTGGGCTCGCCGACTTTGATCTTATTTCGACAAGGCCATAGTCAAAGTTGAAGTTCTCTCTTCCCTTCAGAGAAAGGTACCTCCTTCTTTGATGGCCCGTTCTTTCTACTAGGATCTCAATCGCAGAGATCTTTCATTGAGGTGTTTTGGTTTTTTTTTGTTTGTTTGTTTGTTTGTTTGTTTTTCCAGAGTGGTCTTGGCTTTCCATGCCTAAAATACTCTCATGGGCTCTTCAGCCATATCCGAATGCCTTAAGGGCTGATTCTGAGGCCAGAGTGCTGTTTAGGACATCTGCCATTCTATGAGTCTGCTGTGTATCCCACTTTCCATGTTGGATCATTCTCTCCCTTTTTAATTCTATCAGTTAGTATTAGCAGACACTAGTCTTGTTTATGTGATCCCTTTGATTCTTCGACCTATCATTATGATCTATTGTGACCTGAAATTGATCACTTGGACTAGTGAGATGGCATTGGAACATGCCACCTTGATGGGATTGAATTGGAATCCCCTGGTATGTTTTTAACTCTATCATTTGGGGCAAGTCAGCTTGAGCATGTCCTAAATTGTATATCTCTTCCCTCTCTTATTCCCACTCATATTTAACAGAAATCACTTTTCAGTTAACTTTAAACACCTAAGAATAATTGTGTGTTAATTACAGAGTTCAACCAATAGTATTAAGTAGAACAAAAAAAAAATACTAAAAGGGATAAAGTATTAAATTGTACATCAACAGTCAGGACAAGGGCTGATGAAGTCACTGTTTCTCATAGTGTCCATTTCACTTCAACAGGTTTCCTTTTTGATGCTCGGTTAGTTGTCACCGATCAGGAAGAACATGATATTTGTCCCTTTGGGACTGGCTTATTTCACTCAGCATGATGTTTTCCAGATTCCTCCATTTTGTTGCAAATGACCAGATTTCATTTTTTTTTACTGCTGTATAGTATTCTATAAAGTACATGTCCCATAATTTCTTTATTCAGTCTACTGTTGATGTGAACCCAAATCTTCTTAGGAACTCATTTTTCTCTTGTTAATTCTACATGTCTATTTTCATTCAAGAATTGTGATTATTCCAAAGATTGTTTTCACTCATTTCACTACTCTGGGCTCCTAGTAAAAAACTTTCTAAGAAGAATGTTACAAACTACTGATGGATGACTAGATATACAGGTAACAATGATCTAAATGATGATTCTAGCTTTAACAGTTCTTTTCCCCTGACTTCTACCCCATTATGTGAGACCTTTATCTCTGGCCTATAACCTCTGACAGTAGGGAAAATTAGCCTACAGAATTTGGGCACCACAGTCCTCATCCAAAATTAGATGAGCTCTGGGCAGTACATATTTTGCTACAACTGATTTTTTAAAGCTAATATTTGAGACCAGAATTGTGATATAGTGAGTTAAGTTGCCACCTGTGACACTGGTATCCCACATGGGCAGTAGTTCAAGACCTGGCTGCTCCACTTCTGATCCAGCTCCCTGTTAATGTACCTGGGGAAGCTGTGGAAATTGGCCCAAATACTTGGTCCCTGCACCTACATAGGAAACCCCAATGTAGTTCTTGGCTCCTGGTTTCAGTCTGACCCAGTCCTGGTTAATGCAGTCATTTGAGGAGTGAACCAATGGATGGTAGATTCCCCACCCCCTCTTTTTCTTTCTCTCTCTCTCTGTCTCTCTTTCCCCTTTCTCCCTACCTCTCCCTCTCCCACTCCCTCTCCCTCTTCCTCTCTCCTGCCATACCTTCCTTCCTCCCTCCTGTAACTCTTTCAAATAAATAAATAAATAAATCTTTTTTAAAAATAAAGTTAATGCCGGCGCTATGGCTCAATAGGCTAATCCTCAACCTGCGGCGCCAGCACACCGGGTTCTAGTCCAGGTCGAGGCACCGGATTCTGTCCTGGTTGCTCCTCTTCCAGTCCAGCTCTCTGCTGTGGCCTGAGACTGCAGTGGAGGATGGCCCAAGTCCTTGGGCCCTGTACCCGCATGGGAGACCAGGAGAAGCACCTGGTTCCTGGCTTCAGATCAGCGCGGTGTGCCAGCTGCAGCGCGCCAGCCACAGCGACCATTGGGGGGTGAACCAACCGAAAAGGAAGACCTTTCTCTCTGCCTCTCTCTCTCACTGTCCACTCTTCCTGTCAAATAAATAAATAAATAAAGTTAATATTTATCAAAGTACTTCCAATAACCCAAGATGTTCTAAGTGTTTGTATGCATGTTCATCACCGGAACCCTGTAGTGTAATATTTATCCCCATCTTAGAGAAGAGGAAACTGAGGTACTAAGAGATTAGGAAATCTGCTCCCAGCTCCTACAGCTGGTTAGCAGTGCAGCCAGAATTCCAAGCCAGACAACCTGGACTGAGAGCCCACACTTCTATTCACTACACAATAGCCCATGCAAAGAGAAAATAATAATTCCTATCGTGGAAAGTAAGAAAATGGGGTTTCTGTTTGTTTTGGAATTCAGGTTTTAAGTTGCTGGACTTCCTCAGGCTTAGACATATTTCTGAAGGAACCCCACTGAGGTAACGTGCCCTGCCCAGTGTCTATTTTTCCCTCACTTTTGTCCTCACTCCCTTCTCAATCCCATGAGCTCAACATATACCCTTAATAACTTGAAAGATTCACAAGTTTGAAAAAAATGGAGTTCATGCTTTATGAGCAGGTTCATTTTGGTAGAGGTGGGTGGGAGGAAATCTGCTTGTGTTTGCAGAGGGATTATTCTGGAAGGACAAAGGCAGGAGCCACATCAGGTGAACTGAAGACTCTAAAGCTGGAAAGAGCCCATAGCCAGGTGGATAATAATTGTGTCATTTATTATCTTATTGTCTAAATATTGTCTTTTAAGTTTCCTGACCCTTAATCTAAGATATCTCTTCTCAGGTAGTAAATTATTTATCTGCCTTTTTTCCTCTTTCATTAACCTTTTCTCCCTATGGGAATGCAGCATTTATTAGTAACTTGTCCCAGACAGAGAACATTAGGGCAGATGAAGGAAAAGTTAACCCCAATATCCCTCTGAGATTTCAAGCTCTGGTGATTAGTTCCAGGGAGGGAGTTCTGAAGGACAGGTAAGAATCAGACTTTAGAACAATAGAGTGTATGTTCAAGTCCTAATTCTTTCCCTTGTATACTGTGTGTCTTCAGTACCTTATCCATGTTCCTTTGACTCAGTTCTTTCACCTGCCTCTTCAGGATTGTGATAATGTTCACCTCACAAGGCTGTGAGGATTGCATGTACTGTAGTTGTACAACATTTAGAAATGCTCCTGGCACATAGTAAATGCTTTGTAAGAGTTCGTTTTGTTGCTTTTGTGGTAGTTGTTATTGATATGAAGTAGTTATTGTTGAGAGGGATTGGTTAAAAGGGAAAAGATATATTGAAAACTGTCATTTACTGATCAGAGAGGTCCCTGAGAGGCCGCGCTACTCCTTCTCCCACATTCCCTGGGGAGTCTTGCTCTGCAAGTGCAATTGCAGGCAGTTGGGGAGCACACACCCCAGACCTGCCGCCCGCTGCTTCTGTGCCTCTGCATCTGCCACCGTGGGCCCCAAGTTCCAGCGACTTCTGTCCCACACTCTCCGCTTTGCTCTCCAGGTGTCCTGAAGAAAGGGGACGTGCTCCCGAGATTTTCCACGGTGATGACAGCATTTGAAGACCTGGCTGTGTACTTTACGTGGGAGGAATGGCAGAAAATGAACAATGCTCAGAAAATCCTGTACAGAGATGTGATGCTGGAGACCTACAGCAACCTGTTCTCCTTGGGGCACTGCATTACCAAGCATGACTTGATCTTCAAGTTGGAGCAAGGAGAAGAGCCATGGATGGTGGACGAATGCTTGAATCAGAGCCTTTCAGAGTGGACAGTGAGAGAGAGAGAGAGGGAGAAAGGTCTTCCTTTTGCCGTTGGTTCACCTTCCAATGGCCACCATGGCCAGTGTGCTGTGGCTGGCACACTGTGCTGATCCAAAGCCAGGAGCCAGGTGCTTCTCCTGGTCTCCCATGCGATTTCAGAGCCCAAGGACCTGGGCCATCCTCCACTGCACTCCTGGGCCACAGCAGAGAGCTGGCCTGGAAGAGGGGTGACCAGAACAAAGTCTGGCACCACGACCGGGACTGGAAACTGGTGTGCCAGTGCTGTAGGCGGAGGATTAACCTATTGAGCCACCACACCAGCCTGTTTCTGTTTTTTTTTTTTTTTTAAAGATTTGTTTATTTATTTGAAGGTCAGAGAGAGAGAAGGAGAGGCAGAGAGAGAGGGGTCTTCCATCCACTGGTTCACTTCCCAACTGGCTGTCATGGCTGGAGCTGTGCTGGTCTGGGGCTAGGAGCCAGGGGCTTCTTCCGGGTCTCCCATATGGGTGCATGGGTCCAAGGACTTGGGCCATCTTCATGATCTTGCCCAGGCATAGAACTTGCTCAGGACTGAATCAATAAATGTGAACTCTCTCTTTCTTTTTTTTTCCTCTGTGCCTCTCAAACAAATAAGAAAATTATTGTCTGTTGGAAACATTTGAGGAGTGAGCCTACAGTTGGTAAACCTCTTTTTCAGTCTGTCTTTATCTCTCATTCTGTCTCTGTGACTCTCAAGTAAGTAAATAAGTAAATGCTAAAAGATGGTCATGTGGCTGGTGCTGTGGCACAGTGAATTAACACCCTAGCATGAAGCACCAGCATCCCATATGGGCACCAGTTCGAGACCCAGTTGATCCACTTTCGATCTAGCTCTTGGCTATGGCCTGGGAAAGCAGTAGAAGTCCTTGGACCCCTGCACCCGAGGGAGACCCGGAGGCAGCTCCTGGCTCCTGGCTTCAGATCAGCACAGTTCTGGCCATTGTGGCCGGTTGGGGAGTGAACCATTGGATCAAGACCTTACTCTCTCTTTGCCTGTCCTCTCTCTGTGTAACTCTGACTTTCAAATAAATAAATAAATCTTTGCACCCCCATGGAGACACAGAGTGAAATATACTGTTTGAGAACTCGTTGTAGCATTGAGCCTCAATGTACAGCACATTGAGGACAGAGATCCTACATGAGGAGTGAGTGCACCGTGACTCCTGTTGTTGACTTTACAAATTGACACTCCTGTTTATGGCATCAGTAATCTCCCTATGCACTGCTCATGAGTTTCCAAGGCTATGGAAGCCCCTTGAGTTCTCCGACTCTTATCTTGTTTAGACAAGGTCATGGTCAGAGTGGAGGTTCTCTCCTCCCTTCAGAGAAGGGTACCTCCTTCTTTGAAGACCCGTTCTTTCCACTGGGATCTCACTCACAGAGATCTTTTGCCAGAGTGTCTTGGCTTTCCATGCCTGAAATGCTCTCATAGGCTTTTCAGCCAGATCCGAATGCCTTTGGGGCTGATTCTGAGGCCAGAGTGCTATTTAGGACATCTGCCATTCTATGAGTCTGCTGAGTATCTCGCTTCCCATGTTGGATCACTCTCCCCTTTATTTATTCTATCGGTTAGTATTAGCAGGTACTGGACTTGTTTATGTGCTCCCTTTGACTCTTAGTCCTTTCATTATGATCAATTGTGAACTGAAATTGATCACTTGGACTAGTGAGATGGCATTGGTGCATGCCACCTTGATGGGATTGAATTGGAATCCCCCTGGTGTGTTTCTAACTCTGCCATTTGGGGCGAGTCAGCTTGAGCATGTCCCAAATTATACGTCTCTTCCCTCTCTTATTCCCACTCTTATTGAGGCTTGATGCTATGACGAGTGCTCGGGCAGTGTGTTTCACTTTGTGTTTCTATGGGGGTGCAAACTGTTGAAAACTTTACTTAATGTATACTAAACTGATCTTCTGTAAAAAAAAAAAAAAAAGAAGCAGAAGAAATTATCAATTCCCAACTTGACTCTCACTGGGATTAAACATGACAATAGGTCTGATCTGATTTCATCATCATCTATTATTTTTCACTTTATGGTTCTGTGTGGGAGCAAACTGTTGAAATCTTTACTTAATGTATACTAAGCTGATCTTCTGTATATTAAGATAATCAAAAATGAATCTTGATGTGAATGGAAGGGGAGAGGGAGTGGGAAAGGGGAGGGTTGTGGGTGGGAGGGACGGTATGGGGGAAGCCATTGTAATCCATAAGTCGTACTTTGGAAATTTATATTCATTAAATAAAAGTTAAAAAAAAACAATTATAAAAAAAAACAAAAGAATAAATAAATCTTTAAAAATAAAAAAAAAGATATATTGAAAACTTTCCAGGGCCAGCGTTGTGGCATAGTGGGTGAAGTTTCTGCCTATGATACTGGCATCCTACGTGGGTGCCAATTTGAATGCTTGCTGCTCCTCTTCCCATCCAGCTCCCTGCTAATGTACCTGGGAAAGCAGCAGAAGAAGGCCCAAGTACTTGCACCCATGTGGGACACCTGGAAGAAGCTCCTGGACCCTGGCCTTGGTCTTGTCCAGCCTGGGCCATTGCAGCCATTTGGGGAGTGAGCCAATGGAGGAACGCTCCCTCACTCTGTCTCTCCTTCTCTCTCTCTCTCTGTAACTCTGCCTTTCAAATAAATAAAATAAATCTTTTTTTAAAAAAGAAAATCTACTTATTTTCAATTTCACTCCTTAGTTTTACTTAGTTTTCTTGATCAAAAAGGATTCAAGCCTAGCACTGTGCAGTAAAACAGTCAGTGGTGAGTGAGGCACTAACGCCATGAGGTTTTCTCAGATCACAGTAGAGCACGTCAGGCATGAGGCAGGTGAGTAGGGGCCAAATCATAGATGGAGTTCCAAGTATATTTGAATTTTACCTTGGTTTGTTCCATGAAAATATTTCAAAGAAACTCATAGTTCTTATCTCTGAGAATTATAACTCAAATGAATGGTACTCCAAGCTCCACCATAAAGAAATCTATTGACAACTAGCAGAACATTCATTGTGGATGTAATTAGGAGGTCCGTATTTTACTTCAAGAGGGAAATTGTTCCCAGCCTGGACCTGTTTTGAACTTGGAGAGAGGATTTTGGATGTTCTTGTCCCTGCTCCAAAACTAAGTGACTTAAAACATTTATTGTCATGTTCCTATGTGTTGACTTGGTTCAGTCTAGTGATTGTCACTTGGTGCTGCTCATGAGATTGCAGCTGTACACTGACAGGACTACAGTCATTTAAAGTTCAACAAGGATGATGTCCAATAAGGCTCACTCATAAGGCTTGAGAACTGATGCTAGTTGCTGGTTGAAAATTTTGTTTGGCTGTTCATTATAACTGCTGCAGTTATCTTGGGGATCTCAAAGCATGATGCTGGGATTCTATAAGAGAACTTCCCAAGAGTTAAGAATTTCAAGGATCTGGTATTGTAGCACAGTGTGTTAAGTTGCTGCCTATTATTTGGGCATCCCATATTGGAGTGCCAGTTTGAGTTCTGGCTATTGCACTTCTAATCCAGCTTCCTGCAAATGTGAGTGAGAAGACAGCAAATGATGGACCACTAGCACCAGAATGGAGAGCAGGATGGAGTTCCTGGCCCTTGGTTTCAGCCTTGCCAAAAACTTGGCTATTATAGCCATTTGGGAAATGAACCACAGCATATTCTTGGTCAAAATACTCATAGGACTCACCAGATTCAAAGAGGAACATACTATTGAAGCTGTCCTTGGAAAATACAATATTCTACAGGGAACAAGGCAGAAAACACTCCCCTAAGGAATGTTTTCTGAATATTCTCTCACTAAGAATATGCTTTCTGAATGACCTTGGTGTTCTACACAGGTAGCAGAGCCTTGAACTCTCACTGAAAGAGAATCAACACTTCTGATGACTATTATAGTCATCACTGCATGGAGGAAAGAACACTAGAATAGGAGACTAGAGCTCTGGGCTTAAGTCCAGTGCTTATACTTACTAGTTAAGTGGCCTTGAGCATGTTGCTTATTTCTGGATCTCAGTTTCCTTTTCTGCAAACTGAGAGCATGGGAAAAACACTTTTGAAAACTCTTTGATCAGAAACAATTGGGATTTCAACAATATATTATAAAGAGTTTCACCAAAACTCTGGACAGCCTTATTAACTACTTTACAACTTGCCTTATAGATATAATGTGATCATTAGCAGACACTAGTTTGTGCAGGACAATCCTAGATTAAGCCTGTAGTTTTGGTGAAATGATGGATAGTATCCTGGTTTGGATGATATTCATGAATTATATGGCCACTCTTGACAAGATCAAACCAGAAAAAAATTAAGGGATGTGCTCATGAGATATAATGGGAAAGGAGCTAGGGAAAACTATTACTTCTGGAATAATATGAGCCCAAGTGAAAGCAAGAGGGAGAGGAGGAATTAGAGTGGAAAGAAAGAAGGAAGGAAGGAAGGAAGGAAGGAAGGAAGGAAGGAAGGAAGGAAGGAAGGAAGGAAGGAAGGGAGGGAGGGAGGGAGGGAGAGAGGGAGAGAGAGAGAGAGAGGGAGGGAGGGAGGGAAGGTGGAAGGGAAAGAAGAATGAAAGAATGGGAGGGAAGTTGATTAGAAGCACCTTAAACTGGTTCTAAGTTCCAAGGAGAATTTGGTAAGGCCACTTCTCAGTTCTCAAGTCACAACTGCTCATCAGAGAACACCCATCTCTACTGGGAACAGGTCTGCCTTCTTATCACTGTCGGACTGTCATTGCCTTGAAGCAGCCCTTGAGAGGAACAGCCAAAGCAGATGTGGCAATGAACTGCAGAGCTCAGTCGTTTGGATCCTCAATTGATTAGACTGTCATAATTGGACACCTGAATGGCACATTAGTTAGCCATCAATGAAGTCATAAAGAGTAAATGCCCAAATGATGTCTAGGTAACTGTTTCTCCAAATCAGCTCAGAATATCTTTGTTCAAGGTCAGATCACCATGCTGGCTATTGAGAGAAGGGTTTTAGAATCCAGAACTCTTGAATTCGGCCTATTTCTATGTTCTGCCCCTTGTGGCAACTTAATCATTGCTGATCCCAGAGAAGCATCCGTTTCTTCCATCAGGGCCAAGGGTTGTTATCATTGGCTTTGAAGCTATCAACAATAACACCAAAAATATGGATGATTAAAAATCAAACTGATGATACTGCCTTTTAAATCTCTTTGAGGATTTCTGAACAATCAGAAAACTTTAACCTGTATTTTCAGAACTTGCTGTCAGGGAAGGTCATCTGAATCATATCCATCAAATGTTGGCGATGACTCACTGTCAAACAAATCTCACTTTTAAAACCTGTCCTTATAAATACACAAGAAGAAATCACTTCTCTTGCATTTGAGAGGTTTCTTCATTTCCTTTACCTTTCCTCTTGGCCCCCACTCTGAGCCCCTCAAACAAAGATCCTGCAGAAGAAGTATATACTTCCTAGCTCTTCACAGCTTCACCGACTTCGGGTGCTCTGGATCCCCCAGAGCAGCTGCCATCTCCCAGTGTTGTTCTCTGTCCCTATCTGGGCTGACTCACTGAAGCCTGAAGGCTTTGCCTCTTCAGGGTTATGGCCTGTGGGAAAGTGGAAGGGCTTCTTGCTGGAGCCAGCAGGTAATTAAAAGGTGCCATGCAACTCAATGAGGGGATGCAGCTCAGAAGTTAGCCAATTTAGGCCAATTCTCCCCTAAAGAGAAGCCTGGGGCTGCCTTTCCCTCTATTGGATCATCGGCAGGAGCCGTCTTCCAGGCCGCTGTCCTGCGTGCACTTTCTTCCAGACTATTCCTCTGATTTAACTTCTGATTTAACTTCTCCTTTATAGAAAGAAGGGTTTGCAGGAGCATCCCAGTTTACCTATTCTGCAATCTTCAGATAAGCTTGGTTCAATTTTGCCAGGAAATACACACTAAGTCCCTAAAGGAGCTGCAGTAAATGTCAGTTATGGAAACTTTCTGGCATGTAATTTCAGAACCAAAAAACAAAAAAGCCTCCACCATTTGCCCTATAATTGCCATATCCTTTTGTCATCATATCCACTTTTAAAAATTGTTTATGCTTGCATAAAACACAGAAGTAAAAGAACAAGAGAAAAACCTGTAAAGATTTTACTGATAACATTTTTGGTGTACATCCTCTCACACTTTTTTTTTTTTGCCAAAGCCAAATACATTTACATGTATGTACATGATTTTTTCTCATTTACTCTGAAACCTATTTCTATATTAATAGACATTTGCACTGTTTTAAATGACTACATACTAGCCTACTATATATATATATATATATCATGAACAATTTGCCCCCCAATTTATTATTGGATATTTAGTTTGTTTCCTTTTTGTTTTGTTTTTTTTTTTCTTCTTTTTTTTTAAGGGAAACCCTTTTTATGCTCATCCCAAATCCTTCATGGTGCAATGAAAATTTAGTCTAGCAAAGCAGAAAAATGTTGGTTCCTTCCTTTTAAATCAGTGGTTCTCAGTAGGGCTAGTTTTATTTTCTCCAGGGGGCATTTGGCAATATCTGGAGACATTTTTGGTTGTTAAAACTGCAGACCTGCTACTGGTAACACATGGGTAGAGTACTAAAATGCAGCCAAACCTCATACAATGCTCAAACCTGCTCCCAAAGCTAAGAATTATCCAATCTAAAATGTCAATCATGCTGAAGTTGAGAAACTGCCCTCAAAATATTGATCTAAATGTTGTTATGAACTAAAGTCAGCTGTCTATCAGAGAATCTCCGTGATGATCCTCTTCCTCATAGTTCCTTACTGCCCTTTTCACTTCAATTAATGAAATACAAGTAAAGCGTTCTGTTGGACACAGAAGTGACAAAGATGCAATTCCTTCTTTGCACAGCATCACACCTTGTGTTGTGAAAGCACTTTTTCAGATCAGCAGAAGCTGCGCTTTTCCTTGTCCGTGTTGCTCTTAGCAACCAAACTCTCAGTCTTTATTCAATTACTCAGTGCAGTCATGTGCTTTTAAGCTACATGGGCCCTCTTAGAATCAAGCCATTTTCTTTCCTGTTCTCACAAAACATTCCAAGCTCTTGGCTTTATGCGCTAACCACTATATTCCTGTCAGGCTTCATTTATGATCTCTTCATCTACAGTGAAGGCTATATAATTTCCACCTTCCCTTCCATCTATGAAGGTGTCACTGTTCATATACATCCCTGTCACAGCCCCTTCTTGTAAGAGTCCAGAATCCACATTCCTGTTGCAAACCAAACCTTCCACGTGTATCTTACATCGCACCCCTTTGTGCCTCTATTCAGTCATTGCAGCAGTGCTACAAGATTGCCCTCTGTGGCTTCTTCAAAGGTCCTCTGTTGGAACAAACCTTCCATCTTTTATTTTTGTTCCCTTTCCACGATGGACTGTCTTATGTCAACTTGGCTAAGGCTGGGAGCCATGTTTCCCAGGATACTGTTCCCTGTATGGTTTGGGTTAGTGTTTGCCAGTAGAGACACTGGCAAGAGATTTAGAGGGCAGAGGTGAAACAGAAGCATTACTCTCAGAAGATCATCACGGTTAGACCTGGTGACCATAGAACAGCTGCAGAAATGCTCAGCAGACACCAGCTTGTTGCTCACCTTTACTTTATCTCTAGTTCATGTTCATGACTGCTAGCCTTGTGGACCAACAACTGGCCCAGGTCCACCAACAGACCCACAGAGAGAGCAGCCATGTAGGGCCAACAACTACCTCAGGGGCAGTGGTTTCCATGGAATTCCATATGAGTTCCCCTTTGTGGTGCCACTGTCCAGATCTTGCACTTCTAGAATTTTCTTCCAAGTTCCAACTTGTTTACCTGCTCTAGGTCTTCAGAAAGTCTGTTTAGTGATGGATTTTTGACCTTGTAACTTTCTAGACCTTCACTTCTTCAGTTCCTCCCACATTTGTATAGGAACCAATTTCTTTAATGACCTTCTACTTGCTGTGGCTGTGTTTTGGAGTGGACCCTGTCCTGTACACCTTAAATGACTATCTTACTCGAAGAGTGGTTTGCACTCACTGCCACAGACACTCTGCCTCCTAACTCCTGCTCCTGATCGTCTCTTCAAACTTCCCATACTACAGTCACCTTCAGCTTTCTATTTGTTAAAACAGATGGACAAATTCCAGTTTTACTCTTACCAAATACCTTTCTGGCTTTGGACCCTAATGTTCTTTCCCTTCTTGGTTTTTTATCTTTGGCCTCCATGGATTCATTCTCTCTTAGCAGCCTTCTTTCTTTCTGGATGCTCCTTCTCTGTCCTCTTTATAGATTCTCCTTCTTCTTCAGTGTTGACATTCCGTGGGACCCCCAACCTCTTCCAATTGAGCTTGTCTCATTTCTACTCATTTCTTCTATTTCTTTTTCTTAGATAATATCTTTCACACATATGGCTTTAATTACCACCTGTTTGCTGGTAATTTCTAAACCTATCCTTTTAGCTCAGAATTCTTTCTCATTCAGCTCTTCATATTCTACTACTAATGTAATATCTCTGAATAATCTTGGCAGGGCTGGTGCTGTGGCGTAGTAGGTTAAGGCTCCACCTGTGGCCCAAGCACCCATGGAAGAAGCGCCTGGCTTGTGGCTTTCGATCAGCCCAGCTCTGGCCGTTGCGGCCGCCTAGGGAGTAAACCAGTAGATGGAAGACCTCTCTCTGTGCTCTCCCTCTCTCTGTCTGTAACTCTGTCTCTCAAATAAATAAATACATCTTTAAAAAATATAATCTTGACCGGCGCCACGGCTCACTTGGCTAATCCTCCGCCTGCAGTGCCAGAACCCCAGGTTCTCGTCCCAGTTGGGGTGCCAGATTCTGTCCCGGTTGCTCCTCTTCTAGTCCAGCGCTCTGCTGTGGCCCGGGAAGGCAGTGGAGGATGGCCCAAGTGCTTGGGCCCTGCACGCACACGGGAGACCAGGAGGAAGCACCTGGCTCCTGGCTTTGGATAGACTCAGCGCGCAGGCCGCAGCGTGTCGGCCGCAGCGGCCATTTGGGGGGTGAACCAACGGAAGGAAGACCTTTCTCTTTGTCTCTCTCTCTCTCTCACTGTCTAATTCTACCTGTCTATATATATACATATATATATATATATAAAATCTTGTCAAAAGCCCAATTATCTGAGCTCTACTGAGGAGATGCGTGAATTCAAGATCCTAATTAGATCTTAATATGGCTAATAGATGCTAAGATAATGAAGTATTGATTGCAGGCACAATCACATCCCTACTTCTTGACCATAGGCCACCCAGGATAATCTGCTTTGGCAATAAATAATCTTGGGCAAGTTTATTAACCTCATTGGTTTTAATTTCATTATATGTAAAACAGGGGTAATAATAGTACCTACCTCATAGGTTAATTGTGAGCATTAGAACCATGCGTATTTTACAGTAAGTGTTATGAACTTATTTGCTATCATGGTTATTACTGATTATATATTTTCAAGACATACTACTCTTATTGTACACTGGAATTGCCTTAGCCAAAATCTTGAATATTCTTAACTATGGCAGGGGACTCCTTTCCAATGTTACCTCCAATTTTACCTCCACATAAAATTCACCCTCCACAGTGTTGTCATAGCAAGCTTTCCAAATTGATTCTTCTTTGCACAAAACCCTCTAAGGGCTCTTCACAATCTGAAAAATAAAGCACATAATTCTTTGCTTGCCTTACATAGCCTTGTGTGTTCCAGCACAATCTTTCCATTCTTCTCTTCCAGATATATATTTCAGCCTTGGTCCGTGGGCACTCAGTGTTCCAAGTCTTTGTTAAAGACCTTTCCTCCTATAGCGCCATTGCATCACCACTCCCCTATCTTAATTTGAAGTCTGGTTCAATATTCTCCTGTCTGAAAAATTTTCCTTAAAATCTGAATCCATTCCCGTTAAAACTCATAGCCACCCTTTCTTACATGTTCCCAGATCTCCACTATATTGTTTTAATAATAATGATCTGTTTACTTACCTATCTCCCACATTAGATGGCTAGCTCCTCCAAGGAAAGACAGTATCTAATTGATCCCTAGATTCCCAGTGCCAACCCAATACCCTAATAAATGTTTGATGAACAAATGAATGGGTGAATGAATTAAAGCCCTTTGGAAATTTAAATAGTGCTGTCCAACTCTCATAGCAAGATCTGAGATTTGGCAGAGAAAAGGTCCTTCCATAATAATGCTCAGTGGAATTTGTTTCAACACCATGTAAGGCCAGGAGGCTCTACTCCTGTTTCCTGCATGCATTAGCCAGTGTTAGCATTTCCCAGTTGAGCTTGTCTGACTAACATGCATGGGAAAGTCTCTGGAAATGCCCTCATGTAGCCCCAAAGGCAATCTACCTTCTGCAATAAAATCCACATGTCTATTTACTTTTTGCTTATCCTTTTCCACTGGTAATAATATTGACAATTGAGTTTGGAGAATTCCAAAAAATTAAAAAACAGTTGTGCATTGAGGCTCAGCAATTATGCCTTTTTCTGTTTCCAAATCTTTCTCTCCCTTCCTTTCTATATTTGCTGCACACTTCCCCAATTCATGTTTGACCTAATTATTGTTGTCTTCCATTTCTCAAGCACTCTGAAGTACAAGTTCCAGGCAGAGTAAGAAGGACCAACCTTCTCTCTAGTCAAGACCCAACAATAGGAAAAGAACTGGAGAATAATGGAAAAGAATAGAAAGCACTTTTAGCATACCCAGAAGTGCCCCTTAGTGACATACTCTATACCTAGAAAGTCCTTGCTAATAATGCAAAAAACATATTCCCTAGAGGTAGAGGGCTCTTTTGAGAGAGAGGGATGGGATGATTTCTTCTAAAAAAGAATGGAGTTTGAGGACTCCTTTAAGAGAGAAAAATGCAGAAAAAGATCCTGGCAAGAGGAGCTGGCAGGTAAAATTGTAAGCAAGATCAGAAGTAGTTGGAATGAGATCTGAAAACTAGACCATTTTTGACATGGAACACTTTGGTGCCTAGATAATAAAGGTGATGCCCACAGACTCCACTGAGGCTGCTTGTTGCCAGATGCAGGGTGATGATATTAAGAACAACACTTAATTCTTGGGGATCTGACATTGTACTTACTATTTTATTCTATTCTCATTAAAACTTCATAAAGTGGGATAATGATTATTCCCATTCTAAAGATGAAGAAAGTGAAGTAACAGGATGTTAGAGTATTTCCCTAAAGTCACTTAGCCAGATGACAGTGGGGACAAGTTGTAAACTTCCCAGAGCATCAGATGTCCAGTTCAACAGCTCTCAACTGCTGAGCTCTACTGTAAGTGGAATCTAGAATCCAATTGGGAAATATCACTCAATCCCTCTAGCAGTCAATACCTTTGGATCCTCAAAGGAAGTAGAAAGGGAATATAGGCCCTGTCTAGATTTCTGCTCTGCTCATTGTTTTTCTGGCTTTCTGGATTTTTGAGCTCTGCCTTAACCCTTTCCCATTTTTCTCTACTAGAGGGACATTTATCCTATTTTGCTGTGGACTCTCCTAATTTAAAGACTGAACATCCCAGGAAACCCTTCTTTGCAGGACAAACCAGATTAGCCCTCACTTTCCATTCCAAATTTATCTGACTTATCCTCTGGCTTGCACACGTATTCAGCAAAACTTGATGCTTCCTGTACTGTCTAGTAATGTACATCACAGAAAACACCAAATACCCTTAACATTCCTATAAATATACTCTCAAGGTGATTACAACACCCGCCATGTGTGCATATGTGTATCCATACATTTTTTCACATGGCTATAATTCCTATGCATATATCTTATGGTTCTCTTCTGTTCTTATTTAACATTGTTTCCTAATGTGTCCACAGTGCCAGCTAATGTGTCCCGCTACATGTTCTGATAGTTCACTTTGATTAACCTGTTGTTGCATATTTAGGCACTTCTGTGCCATTCTGTCAGTGCAGGTAAAGAAGTAAGCTAGCCAAAGGAAGACTGCTAGTTATGGTTCCTGCTAGCTCTACCTGTTTTCTCACGAGTGAAAGTGAATGATGATAAATAATATTTTCCCCACTGAACTCCATGGTCTTTTACACAGCTCAAATGGAATTGTGAGTATGAAAACTCTGGATCAAATCTAAGTCACTATTGAAAAAGTCATAAAAGGCACCAGGGGAGAAAACAGGCAAAAGGAAAGAAATGAATATCAAGCTTATCGCTGAAAGAAAACATATCACTTAATACCATAGTATGAATTCTTCTCAACACTTTTCTATGCATATATAGGTACATATTAATTTATAAAAATGCAATACATATTGCTTTGCACCTTGCTATTTCTATGAATGTTTTGAATGCCTTTCAATTTGATGTTAACAAATACAAATTTACATGATAATAGATAACGATTATATAATATTTTAAGTATGAAAGTACCATGATTTATGGTAACAAAACTATAATTTTGTCATTTAGCTTATTTCAATATTTTCATGCTAGAATGAATATTTTAATTACATTCTTAATTGTTTTCTTAAGATACATCCCTAGAAGTGGAATTTTGAGGTCAAAAGTCAAATATGTAAATCACAAGTTTAGGATACACTGCCAATTTTCTTTCTGGAAAGTTTGCAGCAATACGTGTTTACACAAAGGCAAGCACTGTGGCATGGCGGGGTGGGATAAGCCACTGTTTGGGATCCCCACATCCCATATTAGAATGCTGATTTGAGTACTTGATAATGCAGCCGGAAGTGAGAGAGAAGGTGGGAGGGTGAAGGCTGTCAAGTGCCAGGGGTCTGCCACCTGCCTGGGAGACCCAGATGGAGTTCTGGACTCCTGGTTTCACCCTGGCCCCAGCTGGCTCTTGTAGCCACTTGGAAAGTGAACCAGGGGATGGAGGATCTCTCTTTCCCTCTCCCTCTTTGTGTGTGTGTGTGTGTGTGTGTGTGTGTGTTTCTGTCACTCAAGTAGATGTCGTTCAAGTAGATGAAAATGAATAAATGCACATTAAATATATAGACATAAATATATTCACCAGGAGCACATATGGAGCTCATTTCTTCATATCCTAGAGAACACTGAATATTATAATTTTTCTGTTGTTTGTTAATTTGATATGACAAAAATGACATCCTTGTCATTTAATATCATCATTTCAAAATCTTATTATTGATTTGATATCATTGCTCTTTTCATTAAGAGAGACTTCCTGTTTCTGTTTTTTTTTCTCCTAATGGGGACATTATGATATCAAAAGGGCTAAAATTCCACACAAGTGAAATACAGTTTCTAATGTGTAGAATTTCTCTCTCTGACAAACTAAGAAATTTTGCTTAGTTTTACTTCCTTCTGATTTCCCAACCCCCACTCACTTTTCAGCAGGTGTTTTTTTTTGTTTTTTTGTTTGTTTGTTTGTTTGTTTTTTGACAGGCAGAGTTAGACAATGAGAGAGAGAGACAGAGAGAAAGGTCTTCCTTCCATTGGTTCACCTCCCAAATGGCCGCTATGGCGGGAGCGCTGCGCCTATCCGAAGCCAGGAGCCAGGTGCTTCCTCCTGGTCTCCCATGCGGGTGCAGGGGCCCAAGCACTTGGGCCATCCTCCACTGCACTCCTGGGCCACAGTAGAAAGCTGGACTAGAAGAGGAGCAACCGGGACAGAATCCAGCACCCCAACCAGGACTAGAACCCTGGGTGCCAGCGCCGCAGGCGGAGGATTAGCCTAGTGAGCCATGGCGCTGGCCAGCAGGTGTTTTCTAAATATAGTTTTTATTAAGTCTGTAGTCCATTAGCCCAAGATGAAAATCAGCACAGGGTGAAAGCTGAACTAGGGAATGGACAGTAGAGAGCGTGCACTATGGAAATTATCTCCAAGAAGGCAATTTAAGCAAAATAAAGGAAACTTTATTATCTTACCATCTCATCTACCTAAAAGTAGGAAGGAAGCCAGGCATCTATAGGGAGTGGAACCAAGGAAACAACTGAGAACTCGGCTTGTACTTCTCACCTCTATCTCTCCTCTCAGGGCATAAATATCATTCTGAAACTTTGTTTTTTTTTGGTTACCTAATCTAACAATGCAGAAATCTCCTTTGCAACTCATAAGAATGGCCAGACTGAGACTATAATTTCTTTTTCCTGCTTCAAAATTCCCAGGAAAGAGACTGTCATTGACCCATGTTGAGTCAGGTGATAACTCCTAGACAAATTGGCTACTGCCAAGTGTGAGATCGAAGCGCAGAAATTTGGCTATCTCTGTGGGGTGTGACCATTTGCCAGAGGAAAACTCACCCCAGTGGGGACCCACCAGAGTGGAATGCACAAAAAACCAAAAACTCTGAAGTATTGGAATAACAACATTGGCATGTGAATGGTGTGTAGAGATCAATAACTACAATGATTCTTATTTGAGTAACTTTTTCAAAATATATCTGCTTTGGCTCAACAAAGATCTGCTGATTCAGAATCTCTGGGGAATAGAAGAGGGTCAATAATTCCAGCTACTTGAGGCCCATGGAAGGGAAATAATTTGCCTATGTCTCCCAGCAAGTTTGGATGCAGCTGAGATTAGAACCCAGGAGTTTTCCAATAGTCCTGTCTGTGTCAATGATGCCAAACACACACCTACTATAGTCAGGGACTGGAAGAAGTAGAAGCTTAGGAAGTGTATGTGTGTTCTGGCGAAAGGGAAATGAGGTTGGAAAGATGCAAATACTCTGGGGATGCAAAATTGCTCCAGGAAGGAGATTAATTTTCCTATATTTTATTATCAAAATGTTTTAAGCTTTCACAACTTTCCAGAGCCTATACAATCTGGGCTAAAACCAATCAGCTATGGCCAAGGGAGAAAAAGGATATGGAATATGGGCTCCTGTCTTATAACTAAAAACTCCATCTTAGTGGTTGGGGCTGTGGACAGTGATTATTGGAGTGACTTTAGAAACTCTTGTCTTCTACTCCCCAATATCTCATCACTACCTGTTTATAAAATAATCTGTTCAATTTTTATAAATTGGATATTAACTACATAGGATTGAATTATTCATAAATAATAATTCTTGACTCGTAGTTGGTTAAGCATAGCCTTCTTTTACTTCTTACCTTGCTTGTTTTTAATGGTGTATAATAGGCCTCCCTGAACTCATGGTCCAACACCATGAATATGGCAATAATTTACATATGACCATGAATTCCTTCATCTGCCTTCTCTCTAGTTCCTTCCACCCAAATTGAATTCTGTGTTCATTATTTCTTTTCTTTCCATTTTATGTAGTTTTATCCCATCAATATGTATTCCTGGGGCTGGTGCTGGTGCTGGTGCTGTGGCGTAGCATTGTATAACCACTGACTGCAGTGCCAGCATCCCGCATTGATGCTGGTTCGAGTCCCAGCTGCTCCACTTCTGATCGTGTTCTCTGCTAATGTATCTGATAAAACAGTGGAAGATGGTCCAAGTCCTTGGGCCTCTGCATCAGTGTGGGAGACTGGAGGAAGCTCCAGGCTCCTAGCTTTGGATCAGCACAGCTCAGGCCATTGTGGCCATTTGAGCAGTGAAACAGCAGATGGAAGACCTCTCTTTCTCCCTCTCCCTCTCCCTCTCCCTCTCCCTCTCCCTCTCCCTCTCCCTCTCCCTCTCCCTCTCCCTCTCCCTCTCCCTCTCCCTCTCCCCTCTGTCTCTCTGTAACTTGGCCTTTCAAATAAAATAAGTAGATTTGGGGCCAGCACTGTGGCATAGCGGGTAAAGCTGCCACCTCCAGTGCCGGCATCCCATATTCATGTCCCGGCTTCTCCATTTCTGATCCAGCTCTCTGCTATGGCCTGGGAAAGCAGTAGAAGATGGCCCAAATCCTTGGGTCCCTGCATCCACTTGGGATACCTGGAAGAAGCTCCTGGCTTCTGGCTTCGGATCAACGCAGCTCCGGCTGTTGGGGAGTGAACCAGTGGATGGAAGACCTCTTTCTCTCTCTGTGTAAATAAATAAATCTTTTAATAAAAAAGGAAAAAATATATATTCCTAGTAAATATCTACAAATTTGGTAATTTTTAACTTTATAAAAGGCTATACTGTTTATAATCATTGGACTTTCTATTTTTATTTAAAACTATATTGCTAAAGGTAAAAGGGTAACTTCACAGTAGAGAAGTCTCGCAGACACAATTTTGATTAAGGAATCAAAGTGAAATCCATCATAAATTGGACAAATCAAAATCATGCGCTTGATAGGATACAATGAAAAGAAAATAGTATTGCTTCTGGGGTATTCTTGCCAAAGATACATAACTGGAATCTCATCATGAGAAAACATCAGACAATCCAACATTGAGAAGCATTCTATGAGATAACTGCAGTCATCTTCAAAATGTAAAGGGCATGAATGTCAAAGAACAATAAAGAACTGTTTCAACTGGAGGAGACTGGAAAGCCATGACAAGCAATTGCAGCATGTGATTCTGAACTAGATCTGTTTGCTCTCATAGGTATTTTGGCACAATTAACAAACTTAAATGAGGCGCTCATTAGGCATCCACCTCACAGTCCTGATTTGGTTCCTTCTGACTTCTTTATATTTTCTAATCTTCAAAAATTTTTAAAGGGCACTCATTTTTCTCACTTAATAATGTACAGGAGACTGTACTAACATGGTTAAATTACCAGGACCCTGCTCTCTTTAGTGGCATACGAAATGACTGGTATCATTGCTTACAAAAATGTATTGTACCATTGAGAAATAAGATTTATATTTTTATTTTAATCTCTTAATTCTATTTTCCATGAATTTTTGAAGTTCTCTCATTTTGTAGTTATGTAAATAAAATATATCATAAAGTATTCACGGATGAAGAACAATGGATTGGCAGCTTACTGTCAAATGGATAACATACACATACACACACTGTTATTTTGACTGTACCTGAAGCTTTTCTATAAATTTGAGATCATTTCAAAATAAACAAAGTAAAAACTACATTGCTAAGAGTCATCCAACTTTTTGCATATCACTATTGTGTTCACTATTATTCACTATTTTGACTGCTGAATAATAATGGACTTTTAAGTTTTTCCATGGTTATTGTGACCAGTGCTGCTATTAGCATTATTTTACATTTCCTGGTCTATAATTGGAAAAAAAATCTTACTAGTTACTTACATTGAAGTGAAATTGCTATGCAATAGGCATTTTAGATTTCTGTGGCTACAGAAATAATTCACCACAAACTTATGGTTTAATAAAGCACACAATTATTTTCTTGGAATTTTGAAACACAGAAGTCCAAAATGAAGCCTACAATGTGTTAGCTGGGCTGGTTTCTCCTGAAGCTTCTAGAGAAATGCGGTGGTTAGTTTGGGGTGTCAACTTGACTAGATAGAGGATGACTAGATGGTGGATAAAGTCTGTTTTCTGGCTGCATCTCTGTGGGTATTTCCAGAGAAGATTGGCATGTGAGTTGTAGAAGGAGTAGGGAAGACCTACCCTTAGTGTGGGTAGGCAACATCCAAGTGACTTGGGACCAGTATGGAAAACAAGAAGGTGAAAGTAAGAGGACTGGATTTTCTCTTTCTCTCTCTCTCTTTCCCCCTCCCTCTCTTTCACCGAAGGATGCCCATCTCTTCCTGCCCCTGGACAGCAGAAACCCAGGCTCATTGGCCTTTGGACTCTGATACTTGTGACACCACCCTCTTGCATCACCTCACACCTTTGTTTTCTGCCTTGGGGCTACATTTGTCCTTAGAAACTCAGCCCTGGCTCTGAGGCTTTTTTTTTTTTCCTTCAGATTTTTATTTATTTGAAAGACAGAGTTACAGAAAGAGGCAGAGACAGGTAGAGGTCTTCCATCCACTTGTTCACTCCCCAAATGGCTACAATGGCCAGAGCTGAGCTGATCTGGAGTCAGGAGCCAGGAGCTTCTTGTGGGTCTCCCACGTGGGTGCAGGGGACCAAGCACTTGGGCCATCCTCCACTGCTTTCCCAAGTACGTTGGCAGGGAGCTGGATTTGAAGTGGATCAGCTGGGACTCGAACCAGCACCCATAATGGATGCTGGTGCTGTGGACTGGGGCTTTAACCCATTGTACCACAGTGCCATTTCTGAAGCTTTTGAACTTGAATTGAGCCACACTCCTGGCTTCTCTGTTTGACTTGCAGACAGCCTGTCTAATGCCTCTTAGTCTTGGTGATCATGTGACCAGTTTCTCTCATAAATCCCCCCAATTTTGTGCCTCTGGAGACCCCAATACAAAGAATATCCATTCCTTTGTGTTTTTCAGTTTCCAGTGACTTTTAGTATTCCTTAGCTTATTATCCTTTGTTCAGTCTTCAAAGTGTGTTATCCCAGTCACTGCACCCATCGTCACATCACTGCTTCTTCTCAGTCTGACCCTCCAGCTTCTATTTTATAGGATATTATGACTATATCGGTTCTACCTAGATAATCCAGGATAATCTCTTATATTGGGAAGTTCCTTTTGCCTTATAAGGTAATGGTCATGGATTCTCTGAATTAAAATATGGACGTATTGGGGACTGTTATTCATTCTACTATACCAGGCATGTAAATGTCTAAGTATGTTTGAAGTAATAATTTTCTTTAAATAATTTTCTTTAAATACCTATTCTTTTTTAACTTTTATTTAATGAATATAAATTTCCAAAGTACAGTTTATGCATTACAATGGCTTCCTCCCCCCATTAACTTCCCTCACACCCGCAACCCTCCCCTTTCCCACTCCCTCTCCCCTTCCATTCACATCAAGATTCATTTTCAATTCTCTTTATATACAGAAGATCAGTTTAGCATATAGTAAGTAAAGATTTCAACAGCTTGCACCCACATAGAAACACAAAGTGAAAAATACTGTTTGAGTACTCGTTATAGCATTAAATCACAATGTACAGCACATTAAGGACAGAGATCCTACATGAGGACTAAGGGCACAGTGACTCCTGTTGTTGACTTAACAAATTGACACTCTTGTTTATGGCATCAGTAATCACCCTAGGCTCTTATCAGGAGTTGCCAAGGCTATGGAAGCCTTTTGAGTTCACCGACTCTGATCATATTTAGACAAGGTCGTAGTCAAAGTGGAAGTTCTCTCCTCCCTTCAGAGAAAGGTACCTCCTTCTTTGATGACCTGTTTTTTCCACTGGGATCTCACTTGTGGAGATCTTTCATTTAGGTCATTTTTTTTTTTTTTTGCCAGAGTTAAAGACCTATTCTTAGGTGGCACATAACCAGGGAAGGAGATGAACAATAAACCCTTACATTTCTGTAACATGTCAAGCATCTCAAAGCAATCACTTAAGCTCATTGTTTCCTTTGTTTTCCACAGTAGTGTATGAGGCAAGTAAGACAGATAATTAAATGAAGCCATAAGATACTGCTGATATTAGATAGCCTCTAACTTTAAAAAAATTCCATCTCTATATTTTCCAACAGAATATTACATCTACATTTTACAGAGAAGGAAACAAGCCTGAGAGTTTAGGACCAATGTAAGGCCCTGCCATTAGTAACTGCCAAAGCAAAACCTTTGACCAGGCTTTGTAATGCCCAAGTCAGTGCTCCTTCCACAAAGTACTATGGAAAAAGCCTTGTTGATATGATTTTATCATTAAATGACCTTATAGTCAATTCTTGATTAACCAATATTAAAAATTGGAGAGGAAAGGAAATCATCATGAGAGACAAAGGAGGATTATAGATTAATCAATCTCTCTAAATCAGGCATAAAGGAATGCCACAGTTGGACTTCCCTTGCATGAGTTGAGAAGGGCTGAGGGAAAGATGGGGGTCCATAACCTGTTCATATTCAACCAAAACAGCAACTCCCAAGTTTGTGAACCCCCTTGGATAGGCAAGTTCACATCAGGTCCTTGTTTACCTTTGTCATGGTTCATACACAAAGACAACTAAACTCTTACTATAGGTTCAATAACAAATTGACCATCTGTTCACTTGTTTTGTCATCTTCCACATCAGAGCATTTAGTCACTTGATCTTTTAGTAATTTTCCATTTCAGATAATCTATCAGTGTCTATATGTAAAATGCAGAATGAGATTAAACTACCCAATCTTTTTTAAAAAAAAAGAATGGACTTTCTCCTTCTTTTCCTCACATGGTCTCTAGATGCTCTACGGAAATGTCATCTCCCCTTCCAGGACAACATTATTTAGAGCACAGTGGATACAAAGTTGACTAGAATTTCCCAGCATGGCCCAACAGGCTACTGGTCACATGAAATTCCATTCAAAAATGTTCCATATTATAACAAAAATACCCCATTTATAATAGCAACAAAAGAAGACATATCTAGAAATAAATTTAACAAGAAATATGTGAGATATATATGATGAAAAGTTTTAAATTCTTTTAATGGATTCAAAAGTACTTGAACAAGTGAAAAAATCATCCCTCGTTAGAAAGAAATCTACAACCTCAGAAAGATGTCAATTCTCAGTAGGTAATCTACAAGATTAAAAGCAATCCCATAAATATACCAACTGGAATATTTTTTAGAAACAGATAAGTCAGTTCTTAAATTCATTTGGAATAAACAAAGAGTATTCTTCTTGGAAAACTCCAAAAAAGAAGAGTGATGAGAACAAGACCTATCAGATATCAAAAAATACTATAATGCCTTAATAATTAAAACAGTATGCTGTTTTCCACCCATGAGTGGAAAATACTCCACATACTAATTAAAAATAGGCCTAAATATGCAGAGGAACTTAATAAACAGTTTAAATGGTGGTATCAAATCACTGGAGACAAGATGAATTATTCAATAATTGTTTTTAGTACAACCAGTTAATCAAGTGGGAGGAAATGGATGTATAAACTACACTTTACCTTAGTATAAATTTCCAAATAAATGTAAACATGAAAACAAATGAAATACTAGAAATATATTGTATTTTCAGTTTTCTTTTAAAAAGCATTATGTATTTTTGATCTATTTATTTGAAAAGTAGATCTATAGACAAACAGGGAAGGAGTGGGGAGGGGGGAGAGAATTGTTTATTCTCCTAGTGATTGCAGCTGAGAGGCAGGATTGCCCCAGGCTGAACTTCATCCTGTTCTCCCAGATTAGTGCCAGGGGCTCAAATGCTTGGGTCATCTGTTGCCTTTCCAGGTGCACTGACAGGGAGCTGGATCAGGATCAGAGCAGGCAGTACTCGAATCAGTCAGAAACTGGCATTGAAAACAGAGGCTTAATTTCCTGCACTACAATACTGACTCCAGCTGGAAAACCTTTCTAACCATAATTTTAAAAATCCAGAAGTCTAAAAATACTTAGTAATTTTCATTACACTAAAAATTGTGGGTGAAAAGACACTAGTATAAAAAATAAAAGACAAAACAAAATTTGGGAAAATATTTTCAACTTATTGAACAAAGGATAAATTTCTCTAACATGTAAATACATGCAACTCAATAAAAAGAAAACCAACACTCCAATAGGAAAAGGGCAAGGTTCATCAAAAAGATGAGATGATTCTTAAACCTATGAATGAATGTTTACCCTCATTCTTAGTAAGAGAAAATCAAATTATAGCTCCACTGAAAATGCATTTTTCATCTCTGATTTCAGCAAAGCTCCAAAAATTTGATATGGCATACTCTCACACTCTGTATGCACATACCTTGAAATCAAGATTCCACTTCTCAGGCTTTATCCCATCCATGTAAAAATATAAGATTATTTGTTGCAGCAATGTTTATAATAGCTTAAAATTAGAAAATCTATCATATACTCACAAAAGATAGAACTGGCACATCTAAGAAATGGCATACTATAGTACCATTAAAAATGGAGATGATATTTTTGTACTAATATAGAAAAAAGTTTGGCAAGAGAAAAATTAGGTACATGCTGCTATTTATAATGTGCTACCACTTGTTTAGAAATGAAAAGAAATTATATTTACTATATGTGAATAAAATTTCTGAAAGGAAACACAAGAAAATAGCACTGCCTGTGATGAGATGAATTGGATGAAAAAGAAAAGATTCTTGGGTAAGTACACAATTATACATTTTAACTTTTGAGCTATGTGACTGTGTTGTCTATTCAAAAAATATACAATAAGTTTTTCTACAGAATTATCTGTTGTCTATAGGATCCACAATGAACACCATCAAGATCAAAGCTACAAGAAGTCCTATAAAAAAAAAAAAAAAAAACACCTGTTTGTTCCTTGAGCATTTCCCAAACATAGTTGACTCTCGAAATCTTTCCTGCCTTAATTTCTGTTCACATTCTGAGTGTATGATGTAGTGGAAAACATTTTCTTAGCATGTTACAATGTCCAGAGTTGCCCAGAGACCTTAGATTATTTTTTTCAAAGTCTTTATTTAATGAGTGCAAATTTCATAGCTACAACTTTAGGAAGTGGTCCTTCCCCCCATCCCCACCCTCCCATCCCCACTCCCGTCTCACCTCCTACTACTTCTCCCATCCCGTTCTTCATTAAGATTCATTTTTAATTAACTTTATATACAGAAGACCAACTCTATACTAAGTAAAGATTTCAACAGTTTGCGTGTGCGCACACACACACACACACACACACAACGTGTAAAGTACTGTTTGAAAACAAGTTTTGCAGTTAATCAGAGACCCTAGATTCTGGAAGGAGAGCCTGCTTAAGCCCTCCTCAAGGAAATTAACCCTTAAGTAGAACACTATAGGGACACAACCAACTTCTGTTAGCCTCTGAGTAACATGGGGTATCTCACCTTTCAATTCTTTTGAATTTTTTAATAGTCCAATCTTTTCTTAAAAATCTAATTGCCAACTTAGTGTTTTCCAGCAATGTGGGAAAGCTTTAAACACTTTACAATTTTTTTCTTAGGTGCTGTCCTTGTAGGAGCCTTAGCAGTAGCCATTGCTGTCTTTTTGGTTGCTTTCTTAGACTTTTTGGCTTCTGTGGATCCCTGACAGCTTGTTCTTGTTGAACCTTTTTAACTCCACGTTTCTAATTTCTCTTGCCACTATATCAGCAAGGGATGCACCAATGATGGTCCTCTGGAATTTGACAGCAAGGTGGCTTCTTTCTTTTGAGTTTCTTCTGATTGTCCCTTTTTATCTTTCCTTCTGTAGTGGACAATAAAGCTAATGGGCCAAAGATTCCTCTTGGGAAGAAATGATGACTCATATTTTGCATTAAGAAATTGGAAAACACTCCCTTCTGTCCTGGCAATGTGCCCCCTCTATTGGGGTCGATCTTGTACCTGTTGAAACTGCAGTTTAATCTTCATGGAGGCATCTCCCCAGGAAGAGGAGAGAAGGTAAAGGGCACAAGTTTGAATTTTTATCTGTAAATAAAACATGTACCAGATCACTTGAGAAGGAAAATGTGCATCCAGCTTCTGGTTATGAGATCATACACATGCCAAAGAAGGCATGAGAGGAGAGGGTTGTTAAATAATAAATGGAGTGGCCAAGTAAGTCAAAGCACTTCTTCTTACATGGTAACTCCAAAGAAAGTAAAATGCTATTTTTAATAGTATCTCCATAGTGGTCTTTGCTGTCCAGCAAGACATCTATGTAATTTACAAACTTGACATTCTCCTGGCTATTGAATTTAAATGAGCTATTCCACTGAAGAAATTGTCCTTTTTGGATAGTGGCTAAATAGGCCATCCTTTGGTACTATTCAAGTTGACTTCCAAAGGGAGTTTATTTCTACCATTTGTGGAAACCCATTCTTAGCCCTAAGTAGGAGCAGAAGGTCAACAGAAGAGAGTATTCAGAGGTTTCTAGAGTTCTAATATGAGTGACTAAACCTCAGTGATATGAAAGCACAGGGGTCTTTAGAAGAGTGGCTTTTGGAATGTCCCCCAGACCAGCAGCATCAACATCACCAGTCCCCTTGTAGAGAGGCAAATTACCATGCCCTGCCCCAGGATTAGTGAATTAGAGTCTCTGAGTAACTCTGATGCATGACAGCGTTGGAGAACCATTACTGTAATAGAAAACATGACCCCCATATTAGGGTGCTCAACATTAAAGAAATGCCACTGCCCTGGATGGACCTCTTGAGAGTTTAGTTCTAAGTTTCCTCTAAGTCCTGGATTGGGGATTAAGTGGTTACCTCCATATCAGACATTATCATGCTGGATAGTGGTAAGGATTTCTATTTTGCAGACTCAGAGATAAAACTACTTTTATTTCTTAAGAAAAGGAGGAGTAGGTGGAAGGAAGAACTTGATAAAGAAAGAGAAAGAAAAGGAGGAGTGGATAAAAGGAAGAACAAAGAGGAGAAGGTGGAGGAGAAAGGAAGAAGGAGGAAAAAATCACTATCATTTGAATTTCTTATTTAAAACAATTAAATGATTGGTACCTTAAAAATTATAACAGTAATAATATTACTATGGGAGCACAGATACACTAGAACAGATATTCAGGGATAACTAAAAAGTGAACCAAGGTAACCACTTCTTTGTGATAATTTACTTAACCTTATTGAGAAGAATTGGCTCCCAGTTTTGAGGATTCAAACACAAGCAGGCATAGGGATCATGTAGAGGGGCTTTTGGACAAAATCACAAAAGACACTGAGGAAATGTCCAGAGTTTAGGTTAAGGATGGCAGGGGAGATATGGTTTGGAACCTTCTAGGGCACTGGTACTGCAATCTGATCTTCCTGCTTCTCTGTTGGAATGGGAGCTCTTTGTGGAGAAAAAGGCTAAGTGTGACAGCACAGGGCTGGATCTCCAGTTTCTGACACCTAGGAAATGATACTATTCTGTGGGACTTGGCAGAGCTTATCAGGAATAAAGAAAAGCTCTTCAGGGTATTGCCAGGTGGCCCTGAACTCTCAGGGACTTAAACAATGAGCATGGTGGTAACAGGGAGCAACAGAAACTAGTAGAAGCAAGGCCACTCAGAGAAGCAGAGGCCAGAGAAAGTACCAAGACTACAGCAGAGGAGGGGAGAGCAGAAATAAGAAGCAAGCAAAGAGCTCAAAACAGTTGAAGCCAATGATGAGTGTCACACTGGACTAATTTTTTGACGTAATAAAAATGCTCCATTCCAAGACCTGAAATTAGGAAACTACTAGAAAAAAAACATAGGAAAAATACTTCACAGCATTAAGATGGCCAATTTTTTTTTAATTAAGACACTGAAAGTATAGGCAACAAAAGCAAAAGTATACAAATGGGATCGTATTAAACCAAGAGGCTTCTGCACAGCAAAAGAAACAACAGAGTGGAGAGATAACCAACAAAATGGGAGAATATATTTTGCAAGCTATTTATTCAGCAAAGGATTCATCTCCAGAATATATAAGGAATCTGAACAGCTCAATAGTAAAAAAAATTATAAATTGGGAAAATATTGAACAGATATTTTTCCAAACGAAGGCTTACAAATGGATGACACTTATATGAAAAAGTGCTCAACATCACTAGCTATCAGGAAAATGCAAATCAAAGCCACAATGAGATAACATCTCACCCCAGACAAAAATAACAGATATTGACAAGGGATGCAAAAAGAGGAGAACTAATATACACTGTTGTTGGGAATATAAATTAGTACAATTATTATGGAAAGCAGTGTGGAGTTCTTCAGAAAACTAAAAGCAGAACTACTAAGTGATCCAGCCATCACACTACCGGAAAGGAAACTTTTGTGTTGAAGAGATATATATTGTAACACTATATATATAGCTAAGATACAGAATCAACCAAAGTGTCCAGGACTGATGAATGGATAAAGACAATGTGGTATACACACACGCACACCAGAATATTATCCATCCATAAAAAAGAATGAAATCCTGTAATGTGTGGCAAAATGGGTGGAACTGGAGAAGGTTATGTTATGTAAAATAAGCCAGACACAGAAAGGCAAGTACTGCATGTTCTCACTCATAAGGAAAGTAAAAGTAGAGAGCTCCTACAGAAGTATAGAAGTAGTGGTCTCTAAAGGTTAGGAAAGAGAGGAGCCAAGGAGAATAAGGAGAGGCTGGATAATTGATACCAAAATATAGTTAGACAAGAGGAATAAGTTCTATGTTCTATAGAACAGTAGATGTGAATATAGTTTACAATAATTTCTATTCCAAAATAATGAGAAAAGCAGTTTAGAGTTTACAGACATAAAGAATGACCAGTGTTGCAAGGCATTGATATGCTAATTGCCCCATTTTGATCATTATACATTGCATAAGTGTGTCAAATTATCACACTTTACCCCATAATGATATAAAATTATTATGACTCAATTAAAAAAACACTCCTTTACATGAACTTTCACTTCCTCCCAAAATGTTATACTCATTTTCCCTTAGATGTATCCTGGGTTTCCCATTCTCTTTAAGATGTAATGGAACGGCCGGCGCCACGGTTCACTAGGCTAATTCACCGCCTGCGGTGCTGGCACCCAGGGTTCTAGTCCTGGTTGGAGCGCCGGATTCTGTCCCGGTTGCTCCTCTTCCAGTCCAGCTCTCTGCTGTGGCCCGGGAGTGCAGTGGAGGATGGCCCAGGTGCTTGGGCCCTGCACCCCATGGGAGACCAGGAGGAAGCACCTGGCTCCTGGCTTAGGATTGGCGCAGCGCGCCGGCCATGGCAGCCATTTGGGGGGTGAACCAACAGAAGGAAGACCTTTCTCTCTGTCTCTCTCTCACTGTCTAATTCTGCCTGTCAAAAAAAAAAAAAAAAAAAGATATAATGGAACAGACTTGCACTTTGGAGTCAAACAGCATGAGTTTAAATTATGACTCTGCCCCTCAGCAGCTTGTAGTGTAACAGAAATTACATCCTTTCTTGAAGCTTCACTTGTCTCATCTGTAGAATGGACAAGCCAGGTTTGTGGACGTATTTTGAACAGCAATAAAAACACAAGGTACTGCTTTGGTGGCACCTGCCAGGTGTTCCATATAGCTGATTATCACACTCCATCTTTGAAACCACACACTGAGATAAGTATCTTTTTCCCCTTTTTACAGATTAGGAAAGAGCCCCAGATGGGCTAAGAAATTAGCCAAAGGTAAGTGGGAGAACCTGGATTTTCAATCAGGTTGTGTCTGGCCCCAGCTTCCATGCTGTTTCCACTACGCAGCACTGTCTTTCACAACGTCTAGTTTCATATCAGACAAGGGCTGTCCTTGTTGATGAAGCTTTCCTTTTTACCTCTTTCTTGCAATTCCCTTCCCTTTCTCCTCCAGGTCTACCTGGAATATCGCCTCCTTCCAGACCACCTGTGTCCTAAGTGCTATTCCTTCACCCTTCCAGTGATGATCCGCATCACTTGTGATCTGCTTCTTCATTTCTATCTTATAGTTCATATACTTTGGCCAGCTATGTCTATTTGAATCTTTTATTACCATCTCTTTTTCTGTAGTGCATGCCTCTTTCTTACCTACCAGCTTGTAGACTTCTCTTTTCTATGTTCTCTACCCCTCGGGCCTCCCTGGTGCCTCTCACAGTACACTGTGGTGGAACTGAATTTGTTCAGCCTCTGCTCATCCTGTGCATTGAGAGCCTTAGGTAGGAGCACTTGGAGCCTCTCCAGCTGCCTGACTTGGGTAGAGTGGCCCCTGCTTGGGGATCCCTGGTGCTTCCCCCATGTTCTCAGGTTTTTCTGCCTGGAGGCCCACAGTGATGGCTCCTCTCACTTGTTCTCTGTCTCACAGGATTCACTGCTCAAACAAATCCAGTAATAAATAACAACCTAGATGATTGTGTCTGGATGCTAATTGACTGTGTAACATAGGCTACCAGCCTCTAAGGCAGCACAGCATGCCACATGTAATTAATCACCCTCATCCCAGCCTGACTACCCGACTATGTCGAATCACAGAGCAATTAGGCATTTTCTGAGTGGGTTTCTCTGCCTGGGATGGGGAAGTGGAAAACATCCTAATAATGTAGCTTTTGGAAGTTCACAGAACCATTTTGATTCTATGGGAAATCAGCACCATGCCAGGCACTGTGGTAAATGCTGTAGGACTTCGCAAGATGAAGAACTGATCTGTGCCCTCCAGTACGATATAGCCAAGTGGGAGGTGTAAGATAAAATTAGAATAGGTAAACTTGGATGCCTGTCTTATTAGAGGCACAGATACATTCCCATGAGATAAAGGATGCATTTTGATTGAGAAATGGAGGAGTTAGCAGCATGAAATACAGTTATAATACAGTACATTGGAATCAGCCATGAGAGCAATTCAAAAATATAGATTTCCAAACTATCTAACACTTGCTAAATCTAAAGAGGGCAAAACATCCCTACCTAGATATTTGAGAAATTTTGATGCCAGATATGATGTAATGCAGCTACTCAGCTCATAATCTAGAATCTGAAAACTTTGACCCACTCCCCCCAGGGTGGGCCACTCCAGCTGCCTGAACCTTGTATCCTTCTGTGCCAGCCTATCCTTGCCTTAGCTCATTGCATCAAGGGTGGGTATCAAACTCAAGTTCAGTCCCTTTGGAGGTGAAAGTCATACTTTCTACTTGGTTAGTTGATTGTGTTGTACCTGTAAAGTGAACTGAATTCTGAGGCTAAGAGGGCCATTTGGCAGCCATGCACAATGAGAAAGACAGAAATTGCTTCTATCCTTGAAAACTAGTTCCTAGCTCCTGTCCTTTATGAGACATTTATACTTCTTGCAGTAAGCTTCACAAGAATCCTTGCTTTCTTGTAAGATGCCTACATTAATTTAATTTGCTTGTGTGAGTTTCTCTTTCCCATAGGCAATATAGTTTATAGGTGAGAGAACCTCAAAAGAGGAGAGACTCCCACGCAAGGCAGGATCTATCCTCACTCCACTGTATGTGAAATTGTTTATCACTGTGTTTATCAAAGTATATGCCCAGAAAAGCCCCTGGGCCTGATCTGAGAGAGGAGACTCTACACCTCAACTTTGGATGTTCTAAGAAAATACTCTTGCTCTTACTCCCAAATCTTTCTCCATTAACATTTGTATCATTGGATTTTCTCTCTGAATCCAAATTCCACCCCTCCTTTTACCATAATAGTAAGCAAATATCTTAAATCAGCTCTCTGAGTCCCCTCCCCATCTTTGCTTGTTCAAGTGTATTGATTTAATTAACTGTCCTACGTCTTTTACTGCAGATGCTCCACTCTTCTGTCCCTTCTGACTTTCCACTGTCTCTTTTAAAGGATAATGTGCAAAATTAGACAGGTTCATATTGTAAAAATGTTACTATCATTCTTGTGTGCTTTATATGGTCTTGGAAGGCAAGATAAATTTTTTAAAGATTTATTTGTGTTTTTGAAAGGCAGAGTTATAGAAAGACAGAGGCAGAGAGAGAGAGAGAGAGAGAGAGAGAGAGAGAGATCTTCCATCCACTGGTTCACTCCCCAGGTGGTTGCAATGGCCAGAGCTGGGCTGACCTGAAGCCAGCAGCCAGGAGCTTCTTCTAGTTCTCCCACATGGGTGCAGGGGCCCAAGGTCTTGGGCCATCTTCTACTGCTTTCCCAGGCCACAGCAGAGAGCTGGATCAAAAGCGAAGCAGAGCAGCCAGGATTCAAACCAGTGCCCATATGGGATGCCAGCATTACAGACAGCAGTAGTTTTACCTGATATACCACAGCGCTGGCCCTGGTAAGATAAATTTTTAAGTCCAATTATGGCCTAATACATTAGGGTCTCTGTTACCTCTGAAAATAATTCTAAGGTAGGTCTTACTCTTGTTTCATCTTATATATTGAGGGATTTTCAATATTGGAGCAATTATATTTGTTGTCTAAGGTCATACACCTAAAACATGGTGGAGCCAGTTGTTAGGAACTGAATTGTATACCCCAAAATACTTATGTTGAAGTTCTAACCCTCAGCATTCAGAATGTGATTGTATTTGCAGATAGTCTTTAAAGAGGTAATTAAGGTAAAATTAGGTCATTAACATAAACCCTAGTCTAATGTGCCCCATGTTCTTGTAACAAGAAACAGACATGTATAGATGAAAAATCATGAGAAGACATAGGATGAAGACAGTCATCTATATGCTAAGGAGAGAAGCCTCAGAAGAGACCAACCCTGCCAATAGCATGGTCTTGGACTTCCAGCCTCTAAGACTGTGAGAAAATATATTTATTTATTTAAGCAAGATTTTAATTATTTGAAAGGCAGAGTTACAGAGAGAGAAGGAGAGACAGAGAAAGAGAGGTTTACCAGTCACTGGTTCACTCCATAAATGGCTGTGATGGCCAAGGCTGGGCCAGGCCAAAGCTGGGAGCTAGGAACTTCATCCTGATTTCCCACATGGGAGACAGGAGTCCAACTATTTGGGTCATTTTCCACTACTTTCTCAGGAGCATTAGCAGGGAGTTGGATTGGAAGTGGAACAGCCTGGACTCAAACTGGTGCTGATGGGATGCCAGCATTTAGGCAGTGGCTTAACCTTGAGGAAATAAATTTCTGTTATTTAAAATATTCAGGCTGTGGTCTTGGGAATATTCAGGTAGTCTTGGGAAGCCATTCACAGGTCTCTTTTTTTTTTAAGATTTTTTTATTTATTTTATTTGAGAGCTAGAGTTACAGACAGTGACAGGAAGAGACAGAGAGAAAGATCTTCCTTCCATTGGTTCACTCTGGCTGCAACGGCCAGAGCTGCGCCAATCCAAAGTCAGGAGCCAGGCACTTCTTGGTCTTCCTCATGGGTGTAGGGGCCCAAGGACTTGGGCCATCTTCTACTGCCTTCCCAGGCCATAGCAGAGAGCTATACTGGAAGCAGAGTAGCCGGGACTAGAACTGGTGCCCATATGAGATGCTGGTGCCGCAGGTGGAGGATTAACCTACTGCCCCATGGTGCCAGCCCGCCATTCACAGGTCTTAAACTTTGTCCTTGGATTCCAATTCCCATGTGTTTTCTCCTTGTCTCTGGCCCAGGTTTTCTTCTACTATAATCCTCATGTCGGAGCATGTTGTAAGCATTTAAAAGACCCAGCTGGAAACCATGCGGAGCAAGATCTTTCATGTTTCATTTAGAAAAACATGTAACCTCAGAGAGTCGATAATGATAAAGTCCTTTGACTCTGGCCCCAGCGTAAGATATACCCAGACAGCAGATAGAAGGTGACCTGAGGGGTGAAGCAGATCTTACACCTGGGGATATTTTTATGTCTTCCATGATAGAATGTGTACTTAATCAGAGCTGTAGCACTAAAAATAGTGTCACACCTTAAAACATATTGTGGGTCAGCGCCATGGTGCACTTGGTTAATCCTCCACCTGCAGCATTGACATCCCATATGGGTATCGGGTTCTAGTCCAGGTTGCTCCTCTCCCAGTCCAGCTCTCTGCTGTGGCCCAGGAGGGCAGTGGAGGATGGCCCAGGTGCTTGGGCCCTGCACCCGCATGGGAGACCAGGAAGAAGCACCTGGCTCCTGGCTTCGGATCGGCGCAGCGCCAGCTGTGGCAACCATCTGGGTAGTGAACCGACGGAAGGAAGACCTCTCTGACTCTCTCTCTCACTGTCTATAACTCTACCTGTCAAATAAATAAACAAACAAACAAACAAACAAACAGATAGATCGTGAGCCCCATCACCCACCAGGTATAGAAGCAGTACAGTACAGTGACATGGTTGAGTGTCAGCTTTAGGGTTAGAACATTTGCATCTCACCCGGAATTGCTTGTTTAGTTAAGGCTTTAGGTGTCTGATTTATAAAATAAAGAGAGTACTTGTTCATAAGGGTGGTGTTAGGATTACATAAATTATGAGGATATAGGATACCACCCTAGCACATGGTTTTAATTTAATCACTAATACTGTACTTGCTATGTCATGCAGTGTTCTAGCACTGTACAAATTAACTCTTTTTCATGTCTACTCTATGAAATGGGTGCAATTGTTGCCCTGCTTCCTAGTTGAAAAAAAGCAAAAACAAAAACAGAACTGTAAACAAGTTGAGTAACTTACTCCAGGTAAGTGTCAGCAGTGAGGTCTCAGCTCCACAGCTTCTCCTCTAAACCAATATAATACTCAGCACTCAGTAAGTGCTTCTTATTGTTATTAGAGTTTAAACTTGTACAAGTTGTTTGGTTCTCTGAGTCTCACCCATCCATGTAACATGGGGAAAGTACAAATAGAAGTTGTGTGCTAATGCAGGCAAACAATATAGCTTAGTATGTGTCTACGATAGTATTCAAAATATGCATGAACTCTCTTCACCCACTCTTCCTCTCTCTCCCTCCCTGCCTTCTTGTTCCTGCACACCTTGCTTCAACTTTGGGCTGTGTTAAACATTCTCTCTCCCCTTACCCAAAGCTTGAGTGCCTAGAGCTAACTTTGGCCAAAAGATTCTTCCAGTTCTAAAGGGTGTGTCTGTCCATTTACTGCATTTCTCTTTAGATGGGAAACTTCTGAAATGACTGGAATGCTCTTTTAAAACACTCTCAGTTCTCACTTGTCTGCTCCAATTTTTTTTATCCTGCAGACACACCCAAGTCTTTCAAAGTGGTTTTAATGTTGGCAATTTACAAAGGACCCCAGAGTCATTTGATGATGCTTTTTGATTGTCTAGGCTTTGCTGGAAAGTTTAGAGGTGAAAAAAAAATAAAACATGCTAGTCATACCATTTGTTCTAGACTGTGTAACTTTGACCTAGTCAGAGGGAGAGCAGCTGCTGATTTGAGGTATGGATGTATCACACACACAAATGAACTTAGAGGAATATTCTCTCATTTCCTTTCCTACCAACTCCCTCCATATAGTCAAAATTTGGAAGACCAGGATTCCATTTCCCTTGTTACCCATACAAACTCAGTCAGTGGTCATTTAAAGCAGGAATCAGAACACTCTTTTTTTTTTTTTTTTTTTTTTTTTTTACAGGCAGAGTGGACAGTGAGAGAGAGAGACAGAGAGAAAGGTCTTCCTTTTGCCATTGGTTCACCCTCCAATGGCCGCCGCGGCCAGTGTGCTGTGGCTGGCGCACCACACTGTTCCAAAGGCAGGAGTCAGGTGCTTCTCCTGGTCTCCATGGGGTGCAGGGCCCAAGCACTTGGGCCATCCTCCACTGCACTCCCTGGCCACAACAGAGAGCTGGAAGAGGGGCAACCGGGACCAGAACACTTTTTTTCTAAAAAGGGTCAGATAATAAATTTTTTTAGAGTTCATGGGCCACATGGCCTGTGTCTCAACTATTCAACTCTGTCCTTGTAGTTAGAGCAGCCACAGATAAAACATAAGTAAATAGTCACAAGTGTGTTCTAATAAAACTTTATTTACAAATATAAGCCATAGGCTGGACTTAGCTGGCTGGTCATAGTTAGTTGGCATTTAATTTAAATTATAGTGAAAACATCTTCACTGAAGTGAATAAGAAGTAGTAGGCAGTTTATTATAAGAGTTAAATTCAAGGACTCTGGAGTCAGCTTGCCTGGGTCAGGATTATGGGACCCTGAGCAAGTAAATGCCAGCTTCTCTATCTGTAAAACAAGAATAATTATAGTGTATTACTTATAAAGTTAAGAATTAAATGAGACGATCTTGGCAAGAACTGAAAACATAGTCTCCTAGTTCAGATACTATAAACTGGGGGCTTATACAACAAGCATTTTTTTCTCACAGTTGTGAAGGCTGGAATTCTGTCTTCAGATCTGGTATTTGATGAGGGCATTCTGGGTTGCAAAGGGCCATCTTTTCCTTGTGTCCTCGTAGGACAGGGAGAGAGCTGGAGGAAGCAAGCTCTGTCACATCTCTTCTACCAAAAGCACTAATTCCCCATGATGGGGACTCCACTTTCAAGACCCAATTACTTTCCAAAGGTGACAGCTCCAAATACCATCACAATGCGAGATAGAATTTCATCACACAAATTGGAAGAGAGTGAGGTGATACAAGCTTTCCATGCATATCTACTGGTAAGCACTCTGTGTGTGTTAGATCTTAGAGGCTGCAGAGTATTGGGTATAAGTATGGGCTTAGAGGCCAGAAAGCCTGGGCTTGCAGCCCAGCTTTGACATTGCCTGTGTAGATGCTGGGCATTACTTAACCTCTCTGTGCCCCAGCTTTATCTATAACAGTCCCTGCTATAGGTGGGAGTAGGACAATTAAATGAATGATGACACGCCAAATGCTAAGAACGGCACCTGACATAACTGTAATTAGTCCAGATGCTACTTTAAACATTATTACTATTGAATATAAATCAATGTCCACCACCCTGAGACAATCCTACTTTATGTGCCAAAATATAAAACCCCATCAAGTTGGCCAAGGCATCATGCAGCAAGCATCAAACTTTGAATCAGGTGACCTGGGCTTAACTTCCAGGACCATAGCTTATTCGTTCAACCATGGACAAGTCACTTCCCTGAGCTTCACTGCATGATATTTAAAGCAAGAATAGTTATAATAACTTTCCTAACCTCTTGGGATTCACTGGAGGCTTAAGTAAGATTACATATGTATGTAAAAATCTAGCAAACTGACACATAGTGGTTGTTCAATAAAGAATAATATAACGTAAGTATGTGAAAACACATGGTTTATTGCACATCACTTAGCAGTTGCTCAAAATTATTTGATGACATTTAAGAATGTCTCCTCTTCCAGGAGGCATTCTTAAAGTCTTTCTCTAGCTCTTCTGACCAAATAAGGGCACCGTTATTTTTTTCTAAACAACTTAAGTTGTTTACAAATTTGTGAGGGGTTGCAATAAATAATGACATGATAAACATCCTTTGCATAAGACTTGTTCTACATTCAGGGATTTATTTTTCTCTCCATCATTTCAAACAGATTCATCAAAGTAGAATTACTGGGTCACTAGGCATGTGCATATTTAAAAATATGTATTTTCAAAATGTTTTCCAGAAACTTTATATTCATTTTCACTTATGTGCCAATGTATGGCATGAATTTTTCCCGATCCTAATAAATGTATCTCCTACACACATCATTTATAATAGCTGTAATACTATATTATGCTTTTCATATGTTTTCAACCATGCAATTGGGAACTTTCTGAGACTGATTTGTTGACATTTTTGAAGAATGAGTGAATGAATTGGAAAGGATAAAGGGAAGAGAGAAAAGAAAGAAGGAAGGAGGGAAGGAGGGAAGGAAGGAAAGAAGAGAGGAAGGGAGGGAGGGAAGGAGGGAAAGGAAAGGGGGCCGGCCCTGTGGTATAGCCAGTGAAGCTACCACCTGCAGTGCCAGCATCCCATATGGGTGCCAGTTCATGTCCTGGCTGCTCCAATTCTGATCCAGCTCTCTGCTGTGGCCTGGGAAAGCACTGGAAGATGGCCCACTTGGGCCCCTGCACTGTGCGGGAGACCTGGAAGAAGATCCTGTCTCCTGGCTTTAGATCAGTGCAGCTCTGGCCATTGTGGCCATCTGGAAAGTGAACCAGTGGATCAAAGACCTCTCTCTCTTTCACTCTCTCTTTCTCTGCCTCTCCTTCTCTCTTTGTATAACTCTTTCAAATAAATAAATCTTTAAAAAAAGAAAAGAAGGAAGGAAGGAAGGAAGGAAGGAAGGAAGGAAGGAAGGAAGGAAGGAAGGAAGGAAGGAAGGAAGGAAGGAAGAAGAAAGGAGGAAAGATAGAGAAAGAAGACTTGGCAGAATAAGAGAAATTAAGTATGGGAAGGAAATAGCTTCTGGCTTTAGCTTCCAGCACCGATTAAAACTTCCTATGGAGTACTTTTCCTCGAAGAGAGAAAAGGCAACATGTCATATACCATAAGGTGCATATACATGAGTAAATAAATTGCCAACCAATACATTTTTAAAGGGAGCCCATTATGCTTATTTATTGAAGCTTTCAAGTGTTATGTTGGATCCTGCAATGAAGTAAATTATTAAGCATCTCTATATCTACTCTGAAAAATACCATGGCTTCTTCTTTTGAGCTTTGTTTCTAGATTCAGTGTGAGTTCTTTTGGGGCTCTTGGAGTAATTCTCTGTGGTATCTGTCGCTAGAATTCTCTTAAGAAAATGTCAGAGACCACCCACTCCCAGTTTGGGCAGGAACTCTGGTACACAGAAATTCTCTGTGACTCATTGTTGTGGAGGTCGAAAATCAAAATAATGTGCACTATATTTGTTTTTCTGCATCCCCGCCCTCCTTTCCCTTAGGTCACCTGTTGGGTTTTTGTTTGTTTGTTTACCACTTTCTCCTAACTTTTTGCTGGGAGAAGGTTGTTTTCTTTCATAAGCCAGAAATTGGCAATAGCTGACCTGGGGTTTCAATGCAACTGCAGTTGTCAGTCATCTTACTGGTTCCTCAACCTGCAGGGATTTCACTTTCAAAGTGAAGGCAAAAATAACTACACGACTCAGTCAAATGAAAGCAAATGAAAAGGCCAGCAAATTAGAAAAGAGTATCAATCCCATGTTTATAAAGGCTCTAGCTCATTGATTTCAGTGAATACAAGCCTACTTTCCCATTCTGTCATTGCCAGCTCCTCTGGGTGGAGCTAGGTAGGGGGAGAGAGTGGACTTCAGTCATGCAACTGGCTTCCAGGCCTAGCTTGGCCACTTTGGAACCAGCTGTCTGTAGGAAAGAGACTCAAACCCATTCAACCACAGTTGGTTTTTTTTTTTTTTTTTTTTTTTTTTTCAGATACAAACAGGGCATATTAACAGGACTTACTTCATTAGCCTGCTGTGAGGAAGAACGAAAATGTATGCATCTCCAATCCCAGCAAAATTCTGTTCTTTTCCCTGGGTGCTCACATTTTCCCTGTATAGAATTCTACCCATCCGTCAAGGCGCAGTTCAAATACCATTTCCCAGTGCTCTGACCCACCTCTGACATCTTATAGCATCAGTTACACATGCATCTCATGTAGCTGGTCACCCACTCTGCCCTGGAGTTCTTTGAGATAGTTGTAGGCCCCAATATGTTTTATTTCAATCCAGAGTGATGGGAATATAGTTCTATCTTAAAAAGTCAGTGTGTTTTGGCAGGGAAACTACTTTAGAATGATAATTGCCAGGTAGGCAAAAAGCTCACAGAGAAACACTTTACTACTATTTTATCAAACATGAGAACTCACATCTTACTTTCTCTACCAGAGTGAGATTTTTTCAGTGGGTCTAGGCTTTATGAGGGCAGAGACAAGACATATACTTCTTTGCTTTGTAACTTAGTATCTGATACAGTGTTTGTAGTAGATTGATTGAGGACATGACAACTAAATGTTAGAGGTGTCAGGGATGTCAGAGGCAAAGTTGTTGTTAAGTAAAGAGGAGAATGTGAGTGCAATGAATAGGATTTGTTTGGGAAGACAATTGCAGCATTTATCATAATATGAAAGCAACCCTAGGCACATTCTCTTTTTTTTTTTTTAGATTTTATTTATTTTTATTTGAGAGTTAGAGTTACAGACAGTGAGAGGGAGCAACAGAGAGACAGGTCGTCCTTCCATTGGTTCATTCCCCAAATGGCCGCAGTGGTCTGAAGCCAGGAGCCAGGTGCTTCTTCCTGGTCTCCCATGCGGGTGCAGGGGCCCAAGGACTTGAACCATCTTCTACTGCTTTCCCAGGCTATAGCAGAGAGCTGGACTGGAAGTGGAGCAGCTGGGAATAGAACCAGTGTCCATATGGGATGCTGGTGCCGCAGGCGGAGGATTAACCTATTGTGCCACGGCGCTGGCTCCACATTCTTCTACTGAAGGGACATTGCACTGTCTTCATTCATGCCTTCATCCAGAAAATACAAAGTGGTTGCCTAGCACTGTAAATCTCCATGTCCTCACAAAATTTATACTCAAGTTGAAGAGATAAAGTCTCCACACTCACAAAAATGGTCCTGGCAACAGTACCTACATTAATGAAAATGAGATGCCAGTTCTTGTGTTTGATAAATGGTATGAGTCATCTCAGATTAGGTTGGGTTCTCATTAACTGGTCACAAATCTGTGTCCCTCATTTATCTTGGAGCTATTCAAGGGTAAGAGCCATGCATTAATCATCTTTCTATTCCAGTGTACAGAACAGTGCTTGACATTTATTCATTCATGCATTCATTCACTCAGTGCATTTGTAATCAGCATCTACTATGTTCCAGGCATAGTAGATGTCCATCTCACTTCAATTCCTTCAAGGCCCCTGACCTCCTAACGTGCTTCAAGGTCTACCTCAAAGGAATGTCAGGTCAAGTTAATGCAATTCAATAACACATTATTTTTCAAGCGCCTGCTATGGGCTAGGCATTGAGGATACAGTAAATCAGATGGACATGGTTCTTGCCTTAAGAAGTCTCTATCTAGCATGGAAGGGAAGACAGATGACTCTAAACAATTATCAGGCATCCTGGGGAACATCTGCATTTATAGGATCAAATCTAACTGCTTCTCTCTTTCTCCCCCATTATTTATCCTATTTTTATAGCCTTCCCTTCTGTGTATCTACTGATTCTTTTTCTGTCTCTTCTATCATGTTCCTTCTATACAGGCCAATAACCCTGCCTCCCTCTTGGATTGGTAAATCAGGAACCATCTTTTGGGTAATATATATCAGTTCAGTTTGGTCAGAGACATCCTACACAAATTAACCTCCATGCTGTGGATCTCAAAATTGCCTGTGAAACAATGTATGGTAGTAGACACTCTTTTGGTACTTGCTAAATGAAGACATGAATGAAGAGGAAACGTAACTTTTCTTTCAGCAGAAAGGTTTGCCAGGGGTCAGCCTTCATGTTACGATAAGTACAAGTGCTGCAATTGTCTTCCTGGCAACAGACTCTTTCTAGCACTCATGGGTGAGAGGGAGGAGTGCTTAAAAACACATTTTTAATTAGGCAATTATGACAATTAAATATTTGAGGCTCAGCGTTCCTAATCCTTATTTGATTTCCACTTTAATTTCCTAATAATGTATGTCTCTGTTCTCATTGTAATCTTTCCCTTTGAATCTGTGTGGGATTCATCTGCTTGGGATAATTGCTTCTCCATAAGGCTTTCTTCTGTCACATTCACAATGATCTAACATTAAAGAAAGGGGAATATACATTAACTGTCATGAGGAAAATTTCTTAAAGAGGGATTGAATACCAGCTTTCTCATTATATCCCATTAGAGAAAATGAAATAAAGAGGTGATGAGAGGAATGTGTGGCTCTGACAGCTCTGATTAGAATTTACATCAGCATGTTTCCTCTTTGTCAAGGTTCCCGAATGCAAGATAAACCAAGAGGCCAAGAACCAGAAAGACAACAGACACTTGCTGAATACCTACTAAGTGTCAAACTATGCTGGGCACTTTGAAGACACAGCCCATGCAGTTGTCATAATAACCCATATAGTTACTTTTCTTATTCTACACACAAGTCTCCCATATTGAACTCATTGTCCACAATAGATTATCAAATTAGTGACCAGGCTCTGATCTCAAGATTTCAGAGCCCACAATCAGTATTTCTTCAACCCCACTGTGCTACTTCCTTTGATCTTGACTTCAGAAGCTATGTGACTTTGAGCACATTATTTAACCTCTCTGAACCTCAGTTCCCTCATCTGTAAAATGCAGCATGAAAAAACCTTCTCTGAAAGAATTAAATATGTCAAATACTTCAATTTATATACATGATAGCTTTATAAGCCAAACAACTATTATCCTTATCTTTTATCAGAACAGGAGTTTACCAATCCCGGGCCCTGGAAGCACTAGAAAACAGAAATATCCTATCAGGACTGGCACTGTGGCATAATGAGCTCAGCTGCTACCTACAGCGCCAGCATCCCATATGAACACTGGTTCAGGTCCTGGTTGCCCCACTTCCAATCCAGCTCCCTGCTAATGTGCCCAGGATAGCAGAGGAAGATGGCCCAATTGCTTGGGGACCTGTACCATGTGGGAGACCTGGATAAAGTTCCTGGCTCCTGGCTTTGTCCTGGCCCAGCCCTGGCCGGTATGACCATTTGGGGAGTAAACCAGCAGATAGAGACCTCTCTCTCTCTCTGCCTCTGCCTCTCTCTCTCTCTCTCTGTAACTAACTCTTTCAAATAAATAAAGCTTCTTTAAACAAAAGAAATATGCTCTCATCATATCACCATTGAGGTTTAGGGAAAGCATCTGGAAGGCAGTGGGGTCAGACCAGGCAATAGGTTAAGAGTCTCATCTTTGTCATCCTACACAGATCCCAGGTGGTGTTCAACTTAGGCTCTTTGTGTTTGTTCTCTGGCATAGGATGGTAGGCATGGCCAGGACCTCTGCCTTGGCTGGAACTTCCAACAGTAAGGAAGGGCACTGTCTGGTACTCAGAAGAAAAATCTGAGGTCTCAGAGAGGTCACTGGGCAGGGACTCTAGCCCCACTCAAGAAGGTAGAGGTTAGGTCAGAGGGCAGGGATCTGGATTTTAAAACTTTAGGACTCAGTGCAAGGCTTGTTTACAGGTGTAAGGCTGTAATTCAGGATCTTTTTGGCCACAGCTGACTGGCTGTCACTTGCGTTCCAGGTACTGGGCTAGGAGCTGAGGACATAGCAGTAAACAAGATAGAGTTACTGGCCTCAAAGAGCACCCGGACTGGGAGGCAGGAACATTAACAAATCTGTATAATACAAATGATAAACCACTCTTGTAGAAGGATATATATTAAAAGCCTGAGGAATAGCAAGAGAAGGACAGTTGTTGGAATCACTCTCAAGTCGTGGTTATAATCAGGACATTAAAGTCAGAGACTGGTGGTAGCCAAGTTGCTGAATGCTGCACAGAGCTCCTTAGGGTCACTCCTCCCCATTTCAGTGGGAGACAGGCCCACAGGGAGGAGAGACACAGTCCGCAGCTGAAGGGGTGAGAGCACTGGGAAGCAGCAAGGCTTGGTTGTTGGTAGTTGATTCTATGTCCCCTACACCCTGCTGTAATGTTTCTACAGATGCCCTCACACCTACTTGGCTGCCTCCTTTCCTCTTACAAGTACCATGGCAGAAGGAAAGATTTTGTTCTTCACAGAGCCCTCAACGCTCATTGTGTCTGGAACACTAAATATATTTACCAGGTTACCAGACTGCTGGCACCTTGTCAGGTCTCCCTCAGATCAAATATGAGCTTTGTAAATCACCATGCGAAGCACCAAGAATGGACATGAAGCACGCACATCATCAAAGGCACTTCCTATGTCTACAATGCATGTGTGTTTTGGGGAGCACATGATATGGTGGTAGCAATGAATACACAGACAAACGTGTGTGTTCACAAGTTTCATACGCACACGACCATGCACTTGGGTTACATGGGTAGACCCTTGTGCTCATGTATCCACTATTTCAGATATACCTGCATGTACCTAGGTAAACATGGTCACAGCAACTCCTATTGCACTGTGGCATTTGGCTGGGACTGGCAGCTGGAAGTCCATCCTAAACCGGTAGCCATCTTCACTCAAACGCTGTGTTCAGTGCAATCTTAAAAGCACAGCAGGCTCATTACAATGCTATTACCTGCATTTATGCAGAGATGCTGTGATTAGTCCAGCCACAGAGGCAGTGGAGCCTGTCTGCCTGCCTGCTACGGCCCACCCAATACATCCTTAGAGGAAACGGGCAGCTCTGTGTCTCCAGGCCTGAGATAAATTGTTCCCTAGGTGCCCTCCTGTTTGACATCTGAATTCCACTGGTAAATCTGTCATCTTGAGGCAAGAGCCCTGAACTCAGCGCCAGACCCTTTGAGTTCTGTTCATTCCTCTGTCTCTGCCTTACTTTGTGGTCTTAACAGAATACCTCTTATCTCAGCATTACCTGATATGTAAAAGGAGGATGAAATTATCTATTCATTGAAAACTAGAGAACTTTAAAATCATAGATTCATGGGGGGCAGGCAGGTTAAGGTGCCCTCATTCTATATTGTAATGCTTGGTTCAAGTCCTGACTCCTTCACTCTCCTAATGTACAGATGATGCCTCAAGTACTTGGGTCCCTGCCACCCTTGTGAGAGATCCAAACTGTCATCCAGGCTCCTAGCTTCAGGCTGGCCCTGCCCTGTTAGTTGTAGCCATCTAGGGAGTGAATAAGCAGATGGAAAGTCTCTGTCTCTATCTCTGCCTTACAAATAAAAATGAAAACAAAATTTAGAAAATGTAGAATCATGAGTTCCAGAATGAAAAATTCATGTTTCTCTGGGAAAGACTCAGAAACATGTATTTTCATAAATTCCCAAAGAGATTCCACTAAACATCTGTGAGCTGGCATTAAGTGTTCCTAAAATACTTTTCTGCATGTCTCTCTAATTCTCTAAATGCAGTCCCCCTCAATGTCAAGTTATTTCTGCTAACATCAAGAATATCTGTGGGGTTTTCTAGAGAGGCTCTGCAGTAGTCATCTATTGCTGTGTAACAAATTATCCCAAAGCTTTGTTAGGGGTTTAAAAACTACAATAAATAGGTCTCACAGCTTCTGGAATTTGGGGGTGGCTGGGGCGGGCTGGCTCAAGAACCAGTGTGAAGTTGCAGCCAAGGTGTGGACTGTAGTCAATCATAGGTTGACTAGGCCTAGAGGATGCACTTCCAAGATGTGTCACTCACATAGCTGACCTATTAGTGGTGGCTGTTGACAGAAAGACTTAGCTCCTCTCCACATACGGCTATCCTCAGGAGTGATTGAGTATTCTTACAATGTGGTACCTGACTTCTTCCAGAGCAAGTCATCCAACAGACCAAGGTGGAAACTATGATATCTCTATGACCTTGCCTTGGAAGTCATACCCTCTACCCAGGCAGTAATCTATTAGTCACACAGATCATCTCAGCTTCAGTGTGGGGAAAGACTGCCAGGAGGTGATGGTCACTGGTGGCCATCATGGGGAAGAAGTTTGCAAAGGTCAGGCCTTAGATAGGAGACATACGAATGTCAATGCATGAACGGTTCCAGAAAGATAAGACTGGAGCAAGCTACCCATGCTGCTCTTAGAGCTCTGCAAATGTCCATATCTTTCTCAAGTCTGCTTAAGGGATCAAAGACAAGACTGGGTCTGTGTTTATTAGCCTTCTAACTTTATAAACACATCTGAGAAGGCAGGGTCACCCATCTGCAAATATAGCCCTTGCTGGGATGAGCTGGCAGTTTGTTGCATACCTCCCAAAGCCATAGGTATCAACACTGAACCTGAGATCCTGCCCCAGCTCTTTTTAGCAGAGGAAGAGGCAAACTCCACCTCTATTTCCTCTATTACTCTCATAGTCTTTTGTTTTCTTTTGCTGATCTTATTTAGAGATTTTGCCCTGGGTCCTTTATGTATGATATCTGACTTAACCCTCATATTAACTTTGACAGCTTGATATATTTATCCCCATTTATAGACAAGGGAATGAGTGACTCCCCAAAGCCACACAGCCTTTCAGAGGTTGCACTCCAGGCAGCTTGGATGTAAGCCCCGGCAGAGGCAACTAAGTCTGAAACAGGTTTTCAGCTGCCTTGACATCAACAGACCACCCGGCTGGCATCTGACAAAAGCGTGGTGTCTCCCCAGCAGGGAGGTCCCCCTCAGAGACCCTCCAGGGCCACAGGTCATAGGTGAGCAAAGGGTTTACTGTTCCTCCAGGGCAATGGGGCCTCCCCATCTAGGGTGGTCACAGCCTGGTGGCTGGAGGGTCCTCAGTTGCTCAGCTTTGAGGGGCCAGGGCAGAGGTCAAGCTCTCCTGTAACCAGAGAGCCCTGCTCTGCTGGGGCCACGCGTGTCAATGTGCTAATGTTTCACGACTGCGACTCAGTCTCCCACTTCCACACAACCTCCCAGAGCAATCATTGCAAAGCGATACCTGCCGGCTGCCCTCTGATTATTTTACAGCCCTCCCCAGCTCCAGCTGTACCAGGCTCCCCTCTCTGGTTTCCTTTCCCTCCCTGTTCTTGGCAAGTGGGGAGGCAGGGGAGATGGTTGGACAGAGGGGCAGGAAAGTGGGAAGACACTGCTATCTCTTTTCTATCACTCTGATCTCGGCAGCCCTTTCCTTCACCCCTCTCTCTGCAAGAGAGGCCTGAGGGGCAGCAGCCCTGGCAGGGGCACACTGCTCTGACTGTATTTCCTCAGCACCTCCTTGCATGCTGGCTGTTGTCTGTGGACGAAGCACCAAATCCCCACAGCAGCCCGTGGAAGCCAGGTTGTGGGGGTGGCTTTTCCCTTTGCCTGGTTGCAGACTGTGAACTCTGAAGAAGAAAGTCCAGGATGGCAGACTTGAAAGAGACCCTAGAGAACACTCTTGTCCAGTGACTTATTTTTCAGCAGAGGCCAAGATCCTCCTCTCCCAAAGTCAGATGAGTTTGTACCACACAGTTGGGCTGAGAAGTCAGCTTTTCTTTCCCTTAGTTCAGGGTCTTTCTCATACTCCCAGCTACCTGTCAACATCCCCGTCATTAGAACTGCATCTGTGGGAGGCAGTGGGGGAAGCTATGGGCAACAGTGCTACCTGGATATATGTATGAAACATTTATCTGAACATAGATTAGAAAAAATAACCAGCATATTAAACCTGCGATCTTTCTATTTTTCAAAGTTTGGAATGCTGTAAGATGTAGTAAAGGAAAACAATTAAAAATGGACATTTTGAAAAAAAAATCATATTAAGTTATAAGGCCAGTGCATGAGGGTATCACAAAAATCATAAAAACAGCAAACAGATAACCGAAGTTAGGTAAATAAGGGTGCAAGCATGGGATTTGAACCACATGAACTGTTCAGATTCCAAGTGTTTACCAGCTGCTGATTCTTGTGACAGTCTAACCTCTGTTTGCACTTCTGTGTAGTGAAAACAATAGTAGGATTATTGTGAGATGCAGATTGCATAAGGTACGTCAAGGCTCACAGGCTCTCTTCAGAAGTGTTATAGGAGGTGAGGGCCTGGCTGAGGTGGGTACTCAGGGCCCGGGGTGTGGTGGGTCTGGAATGTCAAGTTTGCATTTGGTGTAATATGAGCATTGGGAGCTGCAGAGGTGGCTTCGGGCTGGTCCTAAGCTGGGTTGATCTGGTTACCATGGAGCTGTTGGCAAGGATTCAGGCAACGTGCATTGGATGGAGTGTGATTGGTTCCAGAAAGCCAGCAAACAGGATGTGGCCTACACCCAGAAAGAGAAGACAAGGGCCTAGACTGTGCTTTGGAGGTCTGGAAAATAGTCTATGTAGAGCTAGGGTAGAGAAAGCAGCAAGTGGAATATAGAAGTCAACCGGGGGGAGGGGGTGTCAGTGCTGTGGTATAGTGGGTAAAGCTGCTGCCTGCAGTGCTGGTATCCTGTATGGGCACCAATTCAAATCCTGGCTGCTCCACTTCCAATCCAGCTCCCTGCTAATGCATATAAGAAAGCAGCACAAGATGGCCCAAGTGCTTGGGCCCATGCCACCCTCGAGGGAGACCTAGAAGAAGCTCCTGGCTCCTGGCTTCAGTCTGGTCCAGCTGGCCATTGTGGCTATTTGGGGAGTGAACCAGCAGAAGATCTCTTGAACTTTTTCTCTTGAGCTTTCTCTCTCTGTCTCTTCCTCTCTGTAACTCTGCCTTTCAAATAAAACAAATAAATCTTTAAAAAGAAAAAAAAAAAGTCAACCTGTGTAAGGAAGGAAGAGATAACCGTCAGGACAACTAGATTTTGACAAAGGAGACTCTGCTGGCAGCCCGTGCCATGAATGAGAATGGTCTGTGTAGTGTGATGCTGGATTCAACACTTGTTCCCCTTCTCTGAACACTAGGGTTTTTCTCTATAACACGGGGAACAGTTATACCTGCTTGATGAGACTATCGGAAAGATCAAATGAACAAATGCATGGGAGGCACCCAAGTGTCATCCCTGCTTTATTATCAGTTACTCAGTACAGTGCCTGGCAAATGGGAGGCATTTTGTAAAAGTTTGTTTAATGAATGTGTAAGTAAACGCTTCACCACTGATCACATCAGACCTGCATCTTGCTTAAGCTCAAGTGCTCAGTGTGTGACAGTTTAGTGTCAGGGATGAGAGCAAAATTGGCCAGAATCACTCAGAGTCTGAAACAAAACAGTCCCTGTGTCCCAACCATGGCTTCTCTGGGAAGCCTCCCAGATGGTCTGACATCCGACTTTTCAAGAATCACAGGCTTCTAGATGGGATCCTTTGAACCACTCAATTGTACAGTGGAACTCAAGGAGGCCAGTGACTTGCTGTGGCACGGTAAGGACTAGAACCTAAATCACTCACTCCCAGCCAGGGCCTCCACTACGGCCAAATTCCAGGTGTCATTTGCTCCAGAGAACAAGCTGGATTCCCCACCACCACCACCTTCCCCCACACAGACTGGCAGCCCCAGACAGCTGGAGTCCCTCCCTCCCTGGATCTGTCAGCAGGAAGCCTTGTTTGCTTTCCAGTTTTGAATAGACTGGACACCCTATTCATAGACCTCAGAGGGCTTAGCAGGGAGAGGCCCATGTTTTGCAAATGGAAAATACCAAATCAGGCCCAGCAGGAAGCAGGTGCCTGCCTGCTGGTAGTACTATAGGGAAGGGGAGGAGAGTAAAAGGCCTGGGGCTGCACCTGCAGGAAAGCACAAGTGAGAAGCTTGGCAAGTCCCAGGTCTGATAGAGACCTGCCTGGGGAGAGGAGGTGTAGAGAATGAAGAGCTTTTTTCTTTTTTAATTTTATTTAAATTATACAAGTTTCATGTATTTTATATATACAGATTAAGGAACATAGTGACATCCCCGCCTCCCACTCTCCCTCCTGCTAGTGCTCCAACCCTTCATCCTCCTCCTTCTCAGAGTCCCTCTCTTAATTTTTACAAAGATCTATTTGTAGCAGTAAGGTAAGAAATAAGAAGAAGTTGTGGATTGTGATAGATCAAGAGATATATATTTGGGTCTTTTTTCTACAGTTCCTAGCAAAGAGCTCTAGAAACCCTTGTAAATGGGTTGCTGTTGGGAGAATCTTTGTTCGGTCTGTGGCCTTGGGCTCTTGACACAGAGCTCCTAAGAACTTTATGATCCCTTGTGTGACACGGGGTTCTGAAACAGAGCTCCTAAATTCTTTGGAATTTTCTGGGTGATAGGAATGTCTTTTATTCGAATGCACGCACCCTAGTAGGTCTCCTAGATGGGAGCCGGTCATCAGAAAGGCTAAAGCATAACTAGAAACTTGGAAAGTTCAGCCTCACATCCCATCCTTCTGGGAGGGTAGAGGGGCTGAAGGTTGAGTTGATCAGTGATGGCCAATGATTTCGTCAGTTATATATGTATAGTGAAGCCTCCATAACAACTGCAAAGGGCTGGGTTCGGAGAGCTTCCAGGGAGGTGGACACATGGAGGATCTGGGAAGGTGGAGTGGAGAGAGGCGCGGAAGCTGCATCTCTCATACCTTGCCCAATGCATCTCTTCCATCTGACAATTCCTGAGTTATATTCATTCTTTTACAGTAAGCAATCAAATGTAAGTAAATGGTTTCCCTGAGTTCTGTGAGTTATTCTGGCAAATTATCAAACCTAAGAAGGAGGTCATAGGAACCTCTCATTTATAGCCAGTTGGTCAGAAGTATAGGGGACAACTTGGGCTTGGGACTGTCATCAGAAGTGAGGGAGTCTTGTAGGACTCGGCCCTTAACTTGCTATATCTTCAGGTACCGTCATGATTGAGTTAAATTCGAGGGCATCTATTGGTGTCTGCAGGAATTTAAGAATTGCTTGGTGGGGCCAGGTAAAGCAGCTGCCTGCAATGCTGGCATCCCACGTGGGCACTGGTTTGAGTCCCAGCTACTCCACTTCTGATACAGCTCCCTGATAATGCACCTGGGAAAGCAACAGAGGATGGCCCAAGTACCTGGGCCCCTGCACTCAAGTGGGGAGTGAACCAGCATATGGAAGATTGATATTTCTCTCTCTCTCCCTCTCTTGTCTTTCTTTCCCTGTCTTTCAAATAAATAAATTATTTTCATTTGAGAAAAGAATTACTTGTTGTGTAAAAGCCCCCAGACATGTGGTCACACAACTGTTCTGAGTTAAATATAATTCTAGACACTCTGGCCTCAGAATCAGACCTTAAGGCATGCGGATCTGGCTGAAAAGCCCATGAGAGTATTTCAGGCATGGAAAGCCAAGACACTCTGGCAAAAAATAAATAAATAAATAAATAACCTAAATGAAAGATCTCCACGAATGAGATCCCAGTGGAAAGAACAGGTCATCAAAGAAGGAGGTACCTTTCTCTGAAGGGAGGAGAGAACTTCCACTCTGACTTTGACCTTGTCTAAATATAATCAGAGTCAATGAACTCAAAAGGCTTCCATAGCCTTGGCAACTCATGACAAGAGCCTAGGGTGATTACTGATGCTATAAACAAGAGTGTCAATTTGTTAAGTCAACAACAGGAGTCACTGTGCATTTATTCCTCATGTAGGATCTCTGTCGTTAATGTGCTGTACATTGTGATTTAATGCTATAACTAGTACTCAAACAGTATTTTTCACTTTGTGTTTCTATGTGGGTGCAAACTGTTGAAATATTTACTTAATATATGCTAAACTGATCTTCTGTATATAAAGAGAATTGAAAATAAATCTTGATGTGAATGGAAGGGGAGAGGGAGCGGGAAAGGGGAGGGTTGCGGGTGGGAGAGAAGTTATGGGAGGGGGGAGGCCATTGTAATCCATAAGCTGTACTTTCTAGAAAGAAAAAGTTTGTTTTTACCATGGAGAAGTTTGTATATTTTGATATTTATTAAAATTCCTCTGCAGTACTCTCCCCAATAACTTGTTCTAGAATGGGGTCAAGAATATGCATTTAAAAATGTTTATTATTTTATTTTATTTGAAAGGCAGAGAGAAAGAAAGAGCTCAAATGCAGTCATCTGCTGGTTCACTCATCAAATGACCACAACAGCTGGAGCTGGCCAGGGCAAAGCCAAAAACTTAGAACTCAATTTGGGTCTCCCACATGGGTGGTAGGGATCCAAATACTTGGACCAATACTTGATGCCTTCCAGGGTGTACATTAGCAAGAAGCTAGGATTGGGAGTAGAGCCAGGTCATGAACACAGGCAATCTGATGGGGAAGTAGACATCCCAAGTGGTAACTTAACCACTGTACCAAATGCCTGCCCCCATGGTCTGCATTTTTAACTCGTACCCCAATTAATTCTGATCCCTGCATTCTGCAGACCTCATGTGCAGAAACACAAGAATTTAAAATCCAGGTCTGACTTTGCTTCTTATTAACTATATGAACTTAGGCATACTCTTCCTGAGATTTTTACCTCTCTATGTCTGAAATCTTTTGTCTGTAAAAGTGATATAGCAGTGATACATTTCCAGAGGACTGTGGTGAAGATAAAATGAAGCAACAACTTGAAGAACTTAGCACTGGGACTGGCATGTTGGAGACCATCAACAATGATATCTATTAAAGCAAAAAGAGGGGACTTTGTTTTCTGAAAAATTTGCAAAATTTTTCACAAGAAATAGCAAAGCCAGTAAACAACTAAACTTCCTATAAGTTTCTGTGTCTTCCATGGGGTTGAGCAAAAAGCAGAGGACACAGAGCTGCCTAATCCCTGACAGTCTTGGGAAGTCGTGGGATACTCATGGGAAGATACCTTCATGGAAAGTTGTCTCCAGATGCCCCTTCTTGGAGGAAGATGGCATGTGTGTCAAGGACAGTTTAGGAAAAGAGAATGAGGGGCCAGCGCTGTGGCCACCGCCTGCGGTGCTGGGATCCCATATGGGCTCCGGTTGGGTCCCTGAGGCTCCTCTTCTGATACAGCTCTCTGCTGTGGCCTGGGAAAGCAGAGGAAGGTGGTCCGATTCTTGAGCCTCTGCACCCGCATGGGAGACCTGGAGGAAGCTCCTGCCTCCTGGCTTCAGTTTGGAGCAGCTCCTGCGGTCGCAGCCAGCTGGGGAGTGAACCAGCGGATGGAGGACCTCTCTCTACTCTCTGTAACTCTGACTTTCAAAGAAATAAATAAATCTTAAAAAAAAAAAAAAAGAAAAAGAGAATTAAATGAGTACATTGGAAAAGAGAGAAACACTACAACAGTTTGGGGGTATGAATAAATTAGAAAACAGAGACAAAGTTTTTAAAAATCTGTATAATTTATAAAATGAATTTTAAGTTTTTTGAAAGAAGCAGCTGTAAAATCAAAATTCTCCAATAATCACTTTTGGCAGTGGGCTATACTTGGGTGTATATGACTTGGGGCATAGACTGGGCCACATGGGCCCCCAGCTATCTTAAGTTTATGCTATGGTTCCTTGAAGCATTTGCCATGTACCTCTCATTTGATTGTAGATGAGCTGCACAGAAGCCCTGGAAGAAATGGCCTCGGGAGGGCTTTTATGAACATCTACTGTATAGGTGTCTTTGCCAATCCCCAGGCCAATATAGAGGCAAATAACATAGGTACCAGTAGAGGAATGAGGGTGCAAAGGTGAAAAACACTGTTCTGGAGACTGTGTCAAACTTTCTATCTACTCTCTGCTACTATTCATATGGTTTTGGGAATGCCCCTTAATCTTTATATAACTCAGTTTCTACATCTGTAAAATAGGGATAATGTCAGCACTCAGTTTGTAGTGTTGCTATACTCATTAAATGAATACATACATCCATTGGACTCAGAGCAGTCCCAGAAACACAGTAAGTATTATGTTAGCATCAGCTGTTAATTTAATGGATTGTCAAGGCGAGCAAACTGTGAGACAGGCTCTCAGTGGATGTCACAGTCTGTGAATACTCTCCTAATCACTAAGAAATAAAAGGAGCAGTTTAGACTAGGGCTTGGCAAGTCCTTGTCCACATGCCCAAAGATGTAATTAAAATATCACCAGTACATAATGGCCAGAGCAGTGGAGAGAGACCTGCATAACCACAGCTTTTTATGGGCACACTTTAACTGGGCTAACAGCAAGTAGAGGGAAAGAGGCTGTTGCATTGTGCACTGGAGATGGCGTTCAATCTTTCTGTCACTCCTTAAAAATAAGCAAATACACCCATAATGAGCTGGACACCAGGGAAAACCCGGTAAGAGTCCCCAAGCTCTGTTCCTTCTCTTGCTCTCCCTTCACGCTCTAACCCTATTCTACTCAATTTTTGGCAGTTTCTTTTCTTTTCTTTTTTTTTAATTTCCTTTGGTAGGGAGAGTTCGACAGTGAGAGAGACAGAGAGAAAGGTCTTCCTACCATTGGTTCACCCCCAAAATGGCCTCTAAGGCTGGCGCGCTGTGCCGATCTGAAGCCAGGAGCCAGGTTCTTCCTCCTGGTCTCCCATGCGGGTGCAGGATGGGCCATCCTCCACTGCCCTCCCGAGCCACAGCAGAGAGCTGGACTGGAAGAGGAGCCACTAGGACCAGAACCCAGTGCCCATATGGGATGCTGGTGCCGCAGGCCGGGGATTACCCAAGTGAACCGTGGCGCTGGCCAGCAGTTTATTTTCTATTCTCTTTCCAACCCTGCTCTCTGTTTCAGACTCTGTCATTCAGACCTACTCAAAGAAATCTTTTACTCAATGTTTCTTCCTATTCCTGGCTGCCTTTGGGTAACATGTCTCTGGCATCAAAGTTTGCCTCAGTCTACATGATCCTCTTAAGTGGAAATCAGATGTCCACATCTTCTCTTTCACCCCCATTACCAATATCAGAGGCAAAGGAGAACCACTTAGGAGAGTGGCCTTCTACTTGATTGAGAGTTCCACTGCCTTAAGATCTTAGGTCAGGCCAGATGTGCCCTGGTACTGGTAGGTTGGGTGGAATCCATGCCCAGACATAATCACCATTGCCTAGTGTTGATATTTTCCCACATTTCCCCCGTCTCCAAAGACCCCACCAGAGCACCACATTAAGATAGTCCACAAGCTGTGGTGCCTGCCTTCTAAGAGCCCAGCTTTAGAGCTTTTGTGATCCCTGCAGTCTTCATTCCAAAGCAGACAACCAACAGAAGCACTTGGCAGCTAACATTCCCCCAGGTGGTCAGTTCCCATGGCTCAGTTGTTATTGCCAAAAGGTACGGCAAGAACTGGTGTCTCCCATAAATGCCTCTTTGAGGCAAACACCTGGCATTACAAGATTGTGAAGAGCATCTTAGTTCATTCCAGTGTTGGGTGGAATCCAAGGACTCATTAACTCTTTTCTAGATGGGCTTTAAGATGCTAGAAACATGCTTTAATTTAACTGGGGCTGACATCTCGCCAAAGCCACCCCAGAAGGGTGGTTCCTCATGTAATAGCTTCCCTCCTCCTCCAGCTCTGGCTTTGCAACCAGCATCAGAGGATTCAACTGATCCCTTCAGCAGCACCAGGTGTAGGAGCTGGGAGGGAGTAGAAAAGTTACTAACGAGCAGTCCATCTGGCTCCATCCCAAATCCCAGAACTCCAAAGGTAAAGCTGAAATGGGTGGCTTGTTTTTTCTCTCTTATAAAAAGCAAATACTGTAGTTAGGGCCCGTTCTCCATGGCAGTTACAACTTGTTTGACATTTGGGTTAGTGGTGCTGAAAAGAGGAAAATCCACCCTGGAGGAAGGAATGCTGTTTCCGTGGCTAATTGACTGGGTGACACCTCCCTCTCTGGTTCCCTCCCTCCCAGGCCTGCCAGGCAGCCTTGCTGGTTTATTTGCCACGGTTGATGGCCTCAGCAATTTATTGCACTAGGCCAGAGGAATGCCAGGCTGCCAATTCTAAAGGGTGTTTGCTGTGGTTTACGGGAGCCATTCCCTGGCTCACAGTGGACACATTTATTCCCTATCTAAAGACTGTCTAACTGCAGAACTAGGATCATCTGAGACCAGCTTTTTAGTAACTCCTGCTCCTAAAATGGGCACTGAGCATTTTCAGGGGAAAAATGGGGCCAGGCAACTGCTGAGGTTGACCTTATCTCTTCTTTAAGGACATGAATTCAGAGTTGATGACACAAGGGACAGGCACCAGACAAGCCTGTCTTCTGCTCCTAGAAGCATCAGTGTATTCTCTTCTCTTCTGCCTGTGTCTGCTCAGTGTGGTTATCACTACTCAGTAGGTCCCACAGAAATTCTAGCAAAAGTGTAAGTTACCTAGGTTCTCCAACTTTGCCCACATTCGAACTACCTAAAAGAGGATCTTGTGAAAATGCAGACACAAATCAGTAGGTCTGGGATGGGATCTGAGACCATTTTTCTAACATCCTTGGTGCTGACAACACCGTTGCTGCTGCTGATCTACAACCACACTCTGAACAATAAGGGCCTACAGCACTTTCCTAAATCCACCCTATCCCTGGACACACATGGAGGCCTCCAACGCTGAGATTCTAATTTAATCTGGGATTGAGCCAGAGGAGAGTTTTGGCTTAGATCTCTTCAGTATACACACTACTACAGAGGCACATATATATGGTAAATTTGAATATATCTAAACTATTTGTGGAAAAGTTCATAAGAACAAGTACCAGTAAATGTTCCTAGGAAGGGAAACTGGAAGATAGGGGGGATTATCCATGATCATTCTGAACCACTTGCATTTTTTTGAATTTGTGCATATGTTGCTATTTTAAAAGTATTAAAACAATTAATGAACAAAGGGACTCCCTGGGCAATCTCTGATCACCAGAGTTACAGGATACATTCTCAGTGCTCCCTCATCCTCGATTTTTGTTGAAGTTCTAACCCCTAGTACCGCCAAATGTGAATATATTTGAAGATAGGATCTTTAAAGAGGTAATTAGTATTAAACAAGATCATATGAGTTGACCTAATCCAATAGGACTGGTGTCCTTAAAAGAAGAGGAGACCTTGTCTAAAAATTATCAGAGTCAGTGAACTCAGGGGGCTTCCATAGCCTTGGCAACTCATGACAAGAGCCTAGGGTGATTACTGATGCCATAAACAAGACTGTCGATTTGTTAAGTCAACAACAGGAGTCACTGTGTACTTACTCCTCATGTAGGATCTTTGTCCTTAGTGTGCTGTACATTGAGATTTAATGCTATAACTAGTACTCAAACAGTATTTTTCACTTTATGTTTCTGTGTGGGAGCAAACTGTTGAAATCTTTACTTAATGTATGCTAAACTGATCTTCTGTATATAAAGAGAAACGAAAATGAATCTTGATGTGAATGGAAGGGGAGAGGGAGTGGGAAACGGGAGGGTTGCGGGTGGGAGGGAAGTTATGGAGGGGAAGCCATTGTAATCCATAGCTGTACTTTGGAAATTTATATTCATTAAATAAAAGTTTAAAAAAAAAGAAAGAAAAGAGAAATGTAGAAATGAAATGAAACAAATAATAATATGACAGATAAGCTTTAATATATTAAAAATTAAATAGAGGTAAATACTCTAAACATACCAATTAAAAGGAAGACTGAGTAAATAGGAAAAAAAAAAAAAAAGAAGAGGAAACCAGAACACAGAGACAGTGGAATGACCATGGAGGGGGAAAAAGGGGGTAGCTAGCCTTTATTTGACCAGGAGAGAGGCCTCAGAATGAAAACATTCCTGCCAACACCTTGGCCACAGACAGCCTCCGGAACTGTAAGGGGATATATTTGTGTCATCTCACCACCCCACACCCCTCCCACCTGCCAGTCTATGGATTCAGTTATGGCAGCCAAAACAAACTAACACATACATTGGGTTTTACCTTTGCTGATTTGTTGGAAGAGGCAACCAACTTGGAACAGTTAAGAGACTAAAACTGTTCAGTCACCAACTTGCCATGAGGCCTTGGGCAGGTCACTTCTGCTCCTGATCCTTAGTTTGCTTACATGTCAAAGAAAGGCAGTCACTTAAGTGGTTCCTACAATTCCTTCATATTTGGAAATGGGAATTCTATATGTATGTAAAAGGAGTTAGGAATGGGCAGCATTGTTAAGTATGGATGATTGTTATAGTTCAATTCACTTTTCAATTTTTTAATGTATAAACTTCTAAATATGAAGTGCAATGCTAAAGTCCAATATATAAGTTTATAGAAATGATTGGAGAAGTTAATGTTCAAATTTGTCTTTATTGTGGACCCTGCATCACATCAACTCTCCATGGACTGTCAGGGATCCTTGAGTTATGACCTGAGAACCACTTATTCGGTCTTGTCCTGTCATATTCCAGGCATGAAAATTGAAGGCCACTGATGTTGAGTACTTCACCTCAGAGTCCTCCAGTAAGTCACTATGAAAGCTGGGCTCTATTCCTGACTATCTGTCCCATTAATCTTTTCTCTGCATTTTATGAGAAATTAAGAATTATATGGAATTAGGGCCAATGTTGTGGTGCAGCAGGGCAAGCTGCTGCTTATAATGCTGGCATCTAAGATGAGCACTGATTTGAGGCCCAATCACTCTGCTTCCTTTACAGCTCCCTACCAACGTACCTGGGAAAGAAGTAAAAGATTGCCCAAGTACTTAGGCCCCTGTTACCCATATTGGAGAGCTGGATGAAGCTCCTGGCTTTGGCCTGGCCCAGTCCTCACTGTCACAACCATTGGAATTTTTGAAAGGCAAATTACAGAGAAAGAGAATGCAAGGCAGAGACAAAGAGATCTTCCATCTACTTGTTTACTCCACAGACAGCTGCGATGTCCAAGGCTGAGCCAGGCTGAAGCCAGAAGCCAGGAGCTGCCTCAGGACTTCTCACAGGAGTGGCAGGGACCCAAGAACTTCAGCCATTCTCTCGCATGCTCTTTCTGGCTTTTGGCAGGGAGCTGGATTAGAAATGGTACAGCCAAGACTTGAACCAGTACCCATATGTGATGACATGTTGCAGGTAGCAATTCTACATGGTGTGCCACAGCATCGGCCCTAAATAAATCTTTTTAAAAAAAGAATAACATCATATTGCTGATAGCATTCAAATTATAGCTTTCATGATCTTCTGTATATTAAGATAATCGAAAAGGAATCTTGATGTGAATGGAAGGGGAGAGGGAGTGGGAAAGGGGAGGGTTGTGGGTGGGAGGGACGGTATTGGGGGGGAAGCCATTGTAACACATGAGTCGTACTTTGGAAATTTATATTCATTAAATAAAAGATAAAAAAAATTATAGCTTTCATTTTTTCCCTATAAACACACTCAGTATCATTTGCATGAGAGGCACTATTCTACCCAAAGAGCCAATTATATTCACACCAGGTGTAGATACATGTGATTTTGTATACAATACAAAATCAAGAATAGCAGAACTTACCCATATTAAAATTCCTTTTCTTCAACAGGTTTCCTTCCCTAACTTCTAAGGGTGACCCTGGTCATTATCACGTGACTACATTGGGATAAACATAAGTGACTAGAGAGAAATGGAAGGGGGGTAGTGCTGTGGTGCAGTGGGTTAATCTACCATATGCAGTGTCTCTATGTCATATGGATACCAGTTAGGGTCTTGGCCGCTCCACTTCCAATCCAGCTCTCTGGGAAAGCAGCAGAGGATAGGCCAAGTGCTTGGGCCCCTTCACTCACATGGAAGACCCAGAAGAAGCTCCTGGCTTCTGGCTTCAGATTGGCCCAGCTCTGGCAGTTGTGGCCATTTGGGGAGTGACCCAGTGGATGCAAGACTATCTCTCCTTCTCTCTCTCTCTCTCTCCCCCCCTCCTTTTCCCTCTCTCTCTCTGTAACTCTACCTTTCAAATAGATAAATAGATCTTTAAAAAAAAGACCTTTTCTTAAAAAAAAAGTCTTTGTGACCCTGTTTAAAAAAAAAGAAAAGAAAAAGAAATAGCAGGCCAGATAAAAATACTCAAATAGGTTTGAAAGAAGGGAAAGTAACCAAAATATATCAAAAGAAACAAAGAGACTTTGAGGAAAGAAAACATCACATAATATGGACTCTGTGTTTTTTGGCTCTAGCTTCCATTTTCATACCTTGTTTCCTTTAAGAAAACCTAATTTTCCCCCAAGCTGTCTCCTGATTGACTTTCACTTGATATGGTCACTTGATAGCTCCGATCAGTTAATCCTTCCATATGGTTAAAATTAAGCCACCAATCCATGCTCATTTCCCCCCTTATGTTTGCTAATTTCTTGTGAAGATTGTGCTTCCAGCTAAATTACCCTCATTCCTTTATCATCGCATCCATGCTTCCCCTGGAAACTGGAAGGATTCTTGGGGAATGGCAGGCTTGCTGGAGCACTTCCTCTATCTTGACATCCAGCACACGTCTGTGTCTTTTCCAGATTAAATGACAGCATAGATGGGGGTAGGGGCTCTATATTCAGTGACCTCTTAAATTTCCTGAACCTAGGGACTGGTTATATGAGACCTTTACTGTGATGGGGGTCTTGCTCTCAGAATTCTCCACTTCTTCCTTCATGTCCAAGTCTTAAAGCAAGACAAATAGTCTTCTGTGTCATCCTGACCCTTCAGAGCCAATGCCGTGAAGTTATTTCCTTTGAATGGTCATGCATTTTGATTCCTAATACCCCATTGCCTTTCCCACAAATCTGATCTGGTACTACATTCTCTGCTTTCATTTTTAGAATACGAGCATTTCATAAACTAAGGATATTAAGCAAGATCTGAATAAAGATGCAAGAATGAGTTACCCACAGCCTTTTGACATATAACGCAATGTTTTGTCTAATGACACTTTTTCTAACCAACTTCATTGGATTTTGGATGAAAAATGCACAATTTATGAGACTTCAGGTTTAGCCTATGAAACTTGGTAGACTTTGACCCTGAACAGTCACGGTAGACACCATCAGTTCTCCTGTATTCCCAGGTGGGATACGTCTTGGATCCTGACAAGTTCAAAGCTTAAGTTCTAGTTTCAATTGTCTGATCCCAGGTTTGTTTCTCATTCAGGCAAAACACTCACTGGCATCAACAGGAGCAAGCCCATTATTTTTGCTCTTTTTATGACTCTTGTTGTTTCTTCCTGCCCAAGTTGGCTACACACAAGCCCAGTCCTACACAGTGCAAGCAAAGATAGGATTCCTGCCCCAAGGGTTCAGCAACCTCATATTTTCCTCTCTGCTGCCTCTATTTTTGTTCCAGTGTACCATGAGTTCTGAAGCCTTGGCTGTCCTGAAACACTTTACTGTGTTTTGTTTTGTAAGAAAGACTTCAGTTTTATGACTGTGGGTTATAAAAGGTTTTCTTCCCCCCCTCCACTTCTCCTGGGAAATTTGATGGGTGTGACCGTTACCAATGAGCCCTGCTGGGAAAGTCCAGGCCATGGTCAGCTTTCAGCTTGAGCCATGACTCTTTCCTTTTTGGCCACGGCCTAGTCCTAATTTTGTCCCCCACTGGCTGGTTTTGTTTATTGGCATTAATGTTTCATATTAAAATTTAATATTTAACTTTTGCTTTCAATATTTAATGTTCTGCATCTTGCATTTGGATGTCTCCCTTCTGGGAGCAGTCAGCTGCACTACATGATGCAAGAGCTAATCCCTTTGACTTCCAGTAAAATACACCCCCCCTTCCTTTCTTTCGTTGTTCGCCATCATTCCGCATTCAAATCTCTCACATGAAGTGATGGTGAACCATGAAAGAACGGTCAATTACCTGCAGAACATTTCTGCATTTTGCCTTTGCACTCATTCAATACTTGTTTATTGAGTGCCTATTCTGTCAGATATTATAGCAGGTACAGCTAGGGATGCCCAAAAAGAAAGAATAAGACCCAAGTCGTATCTTCAGGTAGTCAGAGAAAAATGATCATACAATTAAGGTGACAGGTGTTAAACAGAGTTTTGTGAAGGTACACGGGAGAGAGAGAGCATAGCTCTGCCTCAGAAACTGTGGAAAAATTTTCTAGAAGAGAACTCATCCAAAGTGGATCTTTGAAATAGTAGAAGAGTTTATCAGATTGGATGGAGGAGGAAGGGCATTCAATACACAAAAGGCAAAGGCATCAATATATAAACATAATTAATAATGATGATTAATAATGATGGTAATTCTGTATATGGGGAATGTAAGGGAGTTAATTGTTACTGGAAATTGGGCTGCATGTGTGGAAGAGGTGAGCAAGAACGGAGATGAGCCTAGTGACATAGTTTGAAACTCAATTACCAAGGACTTTGTAAGTCACACTAAATAATTTGAGCTTAATCACTTACCTGTAATTAACCTGTGATAGATATTCCCATCAAGTAAGAATCCTGGAAAATATCTTTTACAAAATAGTATAGGAAAATGCCCTTCACTTGAGAAAGACTCTGGGTCCAGGGCATAGAAAACATATTTATCTCCTTCTGTGTGGGATAAAGAAAAAAATTATTTAAAATGCTTGCTTTGGGGATGGTGTTGTGGTGCAGTGAGTTAAGCCACCGCCTGCAATGCCAGCATCCCATATGGATGCTGGTTCAAGTTCCGGCTGCTCCACTTCCAGTCCAGCTCTCTGCTAACGCACCTGGGAATGCAGTGGAAGATGGTCCAGATATTTGGGACCATGCTGCCCATTTGGGAGACTAGGTTGGAGTTCCTGACTTCTGGCTTAGGCCTGGCATAGCCCTAGCAACTGGGTACGTGCGGGAAGTGAATCAGCAATTGGAAGATCTCTGTGTGTGCGTGTGTGTGTGTACGTGTGCACATCTCCCTCACCACATAACTCTACCTTTCAAAAAAGATATTTTTAAAAAAAAAAGATACTGCAATTTGAAAATTTAGGCAAATATCAAGAACCAATGAGGGTGTTGGCACTGTGGCATAGTAGGTGAAGCCACTGCCTGCAGTGCCGGCATCCCATATGGGCTCCAGTTCGAGTCCCAGCTGCTCCACTTCTGATTCAGCTCTCTGCTATGGCCTGGGAAAGAAGTGGAAGATGGCCCAAGTCCCTGGGCCCCTGCATCCGTGTGGGAAACCCTGAGGAGGCTCCTGGCTGCTGGCTTTGGATGGGCTCAGGTCCAGCCATTGTGGCTGCTTGGGGAGTGAACCACCAGATGGAAGGCCTCTCTCACTCTTTGTGCCTCTGCCTCTCTGTAACTCTGCTTTTCAATATAAATTAATAAATATTTTTTAAAAAAGGTCATATGGCACATTTTAAAAAAAGAAGCAAAGAGAAAATGATTGGGTATATGATCTGGTACCTAATTCTTTGGCAAGCACATGAATTTCTGAGTCAGAGAAGGGAACTTCATATTCCAACCATCTTTTATTTATGGTCTAAAGGTCTGATCCTTCCCTAGTTGATGAAATTCATCCTTGCAGATCGTTGGTTCATCTGGTTCATCATCAAGTGAGCAAAACAACAGACACATTGGACCACAGGTACAAGTGGATGAGGTGGGACAATTAAAGATTAAAGTTGTAAATTCTGTGTGTCTGCTGAAGCATGTCCAGTGTGCCATGCAGAGCTGCTGACAAAAAATATTTTTTTATTTCAATGAAAATATCTATTTTTTTTTGCTAATTTTAAAAGTAACAATCTTTGCTGGCGCTGCGACTCAATAGGCTAATCCTCCGCCTGCAGTGCCGGCACCCTGGGTTCTAGTCCCTGTCGGGGTCCCCGATTCTGTCCCAATTGCTCCTCTTCCAGTCCAGCTTTCTGCTGTGGCCCGGGAAGGCAGTGGAGGATGGCCCCAAGTGCTTGGGCCCTGCACCCTCATGGGAGACCAGGAGAAGCACCTGGCTCCTGGCTTCGGATCGGCACAGTGCGCTGGCCACAGTACGTCGCTGGAGCGGCCACTGAGGGGTGAACCAACGGAAAAGGAAGACCTTTCTCTCTGTCTCTCTCTCACACTGTCCACTCTGCCTGTCAAAAAAAAAAAAAAAAAACAGTTCAAAATAAAAAGTAACAATCTTAGTGAAAAGTTCATTGCTTTTTCTTTTTTTAAAAAATTATTTATTCAAAAGTCAGAGTTACACAGAGACAGGAGAGGCAGAGAGAGAGAGAGAGAGAGAGAGAGAAAGAGAGAGAGAGACAGGTCTTCCATCTGCTGGTTCACTCCCCAATTAGCCACAACAGCAGTAGCTGTGCCGATCTGAAACCAGGATCCAGGAGCTTCTTCCAGGTCTCCCACGTAGATGCAGGGGCCCAAGGGCTTGGGCCATCTTTCACTGCTCTCCCAGGCCATAGCAGAGAGCTGGATCAGAAGTGGAGCAGCCAAGACTTGAACTGGTGCCCATATGGGATGCCGACACTGCATGCGGCGGCTTTACAGGTTACGCCACAGCGCTGGCCCCCATAGCTTTTTCTGTTCACAAAAAAGATAAAGTATAAAACAAAATAACATTTTCTTATTCCAACGTATTTATGTATGAATACTGATATGTCTTGGTTAACAGGCTGAATGTCGTAGGTTGTATGAAGAAATGTCATGGTAACACTTGACACATAGCTGATCAGAGGGTTCATAATCTTAGCAGAGTGAGAGATTGACAAGAGAATGTACTGGAACAGAACCCAACAACAGAGCTCAGCAAGTTTCCCTATTGGTAAATTAAAGGCCAAATTAGCATCTGAAGCCAAAGCAAGCCAAGAGCCTTAAAATCACAAGATCCACAAGTAAAGTCTGGAGGCCACTATGAAGACGATCACAGTGAGAATCCCACTTGGAGGAAGTGTCTATCTCCAGAAGAGGTATCTCACACAGACTGCTGCTGAGGATCTTCAAACATGCTTGGGGAAATAAATATGGAATAAAGGATGACTTTTAGAAAGAGAATGCTCTTAGAGGCTAAGATTAAGATCTGCCTCTTAGCTTTCCTGCCCATTACTTCCCTAACATGGGGTAATTATGCCTCTGAGTCTCTTATTCCCCCTGTGATGGATTTGGATGATGAGAATAACACCTGCTCCACCAAGGTCACAGAGTTGCAATGAGAATTACATAACACAAACATTCACTCAGCAAGTGTGTAGTGAGCATCTGCTAGGTGCCAGACCCTCTTCTAGAAGCCAGAGATAAAAACTAAATAAAAAAGACACAACTCCAGTACCTCAGGGAGGGATTCAGAATGTGGATGTGTTTTGTACACTGCAATTTGTTATTTAACAAGAGCTAGTAGGCTCTGGGAATAAGAAGGCTCCTGTGTACTGAGTAATTTGTTACAATTGAACTGTGAGGAAATCAGTGAGTAGGGTCTCACTGGGGCTTTGGAGAGTGAGTAGAATCTGAATAGGCAGAAAAGAGGGAGAAGAATTTCTAAGCTGTCTGAATAGATGTAACCATGGGTATCAATGGGAAACTAGAAACCTGGGAAAATACAGCTGTTTCAGTGGAGTACACCATCTTTTGCTGGAATCACTTCAGCAGTTTACTTGCGTTCAACAAGTATTTATTGAGCCTTTACTCTTCAAATAAGGTACTGCTACTGTCTCCATTTGACAGTTGAGAAAGCTGGAGTTCAGAAAATTTTTTTCCAGATTTACTGAGCTAGTTAGTCATAGAAGTATATCACAGATCCATAGAGGTTAAGTTTATGCATATAGGCATTGGCAAAGAATTCTTGGAAAAGATCTCAGAAGGACAGGCAACCAAAGCTAAAATTGACAAATGGGATTACATTAAGCTGAGAAGCTTCTATACTGCAAAAGAAACACTCAGCAAAGTGAAGAGGCACCTGACAGAATGGGAGAAAATATTTGCAAACTGCTAAAGGATTAATATCCAGAATTGATAAAGAACTCAAGAAACTCAATAACAACAAAATTAGCAATCCAATTAAGAAATGGGAAAAGGACTTGAACAGGCATTTTTCAAAAGAGGAAATACAAATGGCCAACAGCCAGATGAAAAAATGCTCAGAATCACTAGCCATCAGGGAAATGCAAATCAAAACCACAATGAGGTTTCACCTCACCCCAGTTAGAATGGCTTTCATACAGAAATCAACAAACAAAAAATTCTGGCAAAGATGTGGGGAAAGAGGTATCCTAATCCACTGCTTGTGGGAATGTAATCTGGTGCATCCATTGTGGAAGACAGTATGGAGATATCTCAAAAATCTACCATATTGGCCGGCGCCCCAGCTCAATAGGCTAATCCTCCACCTAGTGGCGCCGGCACACCAGGTTCTAGTCCCGGTCGGGGCGCCGGATTCTTTCCCGGTAGCCCCTCTTCCAGGCCTGCTCCCTGCCGTGGCCCGGGAGTGCAGTGGAGGATGGCCCAAGTGCTTGGGCCCTGCACCCCATGGGAGACCAGGAGAAGCACCCGGCTCCTGCCTTCGGATCAGCATGGTATGCCGGCCATTGGAGGGTGAACCAACGGCAAAAGGAAGACCTTTCTCTCTGTCTCTCTCTCTCACTATCCACTCTGCCTATCAAAAAAAAAAAAAAAATCTACCATATCACCCAGCAGTCTCACTCCTGGAAATTTACCCAGATGAAATGAAGTGAGCATATGAAAGAGTTATCTGTACCCCCATGTTCATTGCAGCTCAATTTACAATAGCTAAGGTATGGAATCAACCCAGATGTCCATTAACTGATGATTGGATATCTATGGAATATTACTCAGTTGTAAAAAAGAATGAAATCCTGTCTTTCAACAAAATGCATGCAACTGAATTCCATTATACTTAGTGAAAAAAGCCAGTCCAAAATAACCAAATACCATATGTTTTCCTTGATCTGTGATAACTACTAGAGTACCAAAAATATAATGTATAGGAGTGAAGTTGAAATTTGAGATTCAATGATTGTTTATAGTCCTTGTCTCTACTGTTGAAGAACATTGTTTTTTTCCTTCTTACCATTTTTTGAACTCTTTATTTAGTGTAGGGTTAACCTTATAAGTTTAAAATAAACTAAAATTATAAAATTGTAAAAATTGAAAGGGAATAAAAAAGGAAGGAGAGGGAAGGGTGGTAGTATAGGTGGGAGGGAGAGTAGGGTGGAAAGTATAATTATGATCCTAAATCTGTATATAGGAAGTACATGAAATTTGTATAGCTTAAATAAAATTTAAAAATTTAAAGAAAGTCTAAATATATAATTTTATACTTTCTGCTCTATATTATGATATTGGCAAATCTTGGAGCTCCAAAACATGTTATATGCTTTTAATTTCTTAGTATCATCCTTATCTTTATTTGACAGATGATGCATTTTAGATCCAGATAAGTGCTATCACCTGTTTAAAGTCACACAGCCAGAAACTGGATGATATGGAATTCAAATATTGGTCTTTATGCATCTGCTCATTTTGCTGCATAATGATGCCTCATTTAGGCTTGAACACACCCAACAACAATGCCAACTCAGGAATCTCTTCTTTTTCCATTCATTCCCTGAATATACGTACAAATGTAGTCAGAAGCCCTTGGGAACGATTGCAAACACAGCAGAAGATGGTAGTCCAAGGCACCTGCCCTCCATGCCAGCCTTATCTCAAGACAACTTTATCCTTATCACACCCAGTCAATCTTTCTTCACAGCCTGCCTTCCAGACTTGGTTCTCAGTGGTGGAAGTCCTAGATGTGCATTGAACCCACATGGTTTTTACTGCCCTCTGTGAGACTTATACTGACATGGTTCATCCTGACTTGCTCAGCAGCCTGTAGCTTGTCCTCAAGCCAAGCAAAACCTTGCATTCAGCAGGCTTAACCTTGGCTCTTCCTTTCTTCCCAGAGTACTCCCTAATAGCTGTCAGTTTTCTCCAGTGTGTTTGCGATAGTGAGGCTTAGCTACTGAGGAAGAAGAGCAGCACAACGTGCCACAGAGTGAACTGACCCCACAGGTCATAACCGCCAGGCTGACTCCACTGTCAGCCACGCCAGCCAACTGGAGGGCAGCGGACACTCTAGGGTTCTGAATTCCCTCTGGATTATTCATGAGCGTACACCATCCCCTCTGACAGTCATAGGTAAATCCCAGATCAAATTTTTCTCTTCCCCTGAAAAGGACCCTATCAATATCCCTGGGGTCAGGCAGATTCACCATCTAGCCTTTCTTAACTGGGCTGGGGAGTACTTGGAGGCCACTTGGAATTTACCAGCCCAGATTAGGTTTCTTCCTACTTATTGTGTCCTGGTGAGTGAGATCCAGTGGAAGGAGAGAGTGCTGTCAGAATTACTTAACAGCTTTGGGTAACTCTGGTGCAGTTTCTGCACATTTCCAACCCATCTTATTGCTGTACAGTCTCTCCTGCAGCCAGCACCTGGCCCTCCACATGTCCCTGCACACTTTTGCTGCATTGATCTTCCTTAAATATCTTTGGTTCCATCACCCAATGCCTAGTGACTTTGCTGCTCTGCATATCCCGCAGGTTTATCCCAGCACTCTAGGTATTTCCTTAACAGGTATGGCTCTAGTAATCTATGCCTTAAAATAGTAAGAGTAGCTACATTTGGAAACAATCAAGTTGTTAAAGTTAATTAGCCCAAATTTAAGGTTACCCTTTTGTTTTACTCTTATGTAATTGTTTATTTTGATATGAGTCCTTATCACAACCTTTTTTTTTAACAAAAAATCTGCACAGTTAATGTATACAGTTTGACAGCTTTGGACAAGACATATTGTGTTGATGCTATTATCACAATCAAGGTGATGAATTTACCTGTCACCTATTTTAGTATGCCATCACAACGCATGGCCTAGCCATGTGATCCTAGGAAAATAATGAAACCACAGCTTCTTCACCTTCAAAAATTAAGATAAAAAGGCTGCATAACTCATGAGTTTAATTCACTGAGTACTTTTTGAGTTTATATTTTGTGCCATACATTGCTACTTATATCCTTTTCATAACTATACCAGTTACAGTGAACAAAATAAAAATTCTAGGCTTACAGAGCTGTCTTCTAGTGCATTTTGATGAAAATTAAATGAGTAATGAGAGCTAATGCTTTTTGAGGACTCAGAATATAGCTTAGCAAGTGGTTAAACCTCAGTTGAGGGTTCTCTGTGCTTAACCCTTAAAATAATCTCATAAGTAGGTGCTATAGTTATTCCTATTTTATAGATGAACCTAAATGAACAACTGTTTAAGTAATTTGCATAAATTTAATGCCTAACAAATGGCAGAGACAAGATTTGAATCCAGGCAATGATATTTCGTTGAATTCGGCTTTTAGCTTAAATTACTTAGTGCAACAACTAGCATACAACAAAAATTTAGTCAAGGCTGTTATTCTCAGTCTCATTTTCATTCTTATGTCTCAAACACAGGAACATGCTCATATCTCACTTAACCTATTGTTTATATTCTTTTGCATAATTATGCCAATTACAAATTATGGTGATACAAGTGCCCTATGGCACTATTTGTTTACTTTTAATGTGCTCAATGTATAAGAATCTTCTGCCACATTTGTTGTGGTGGGGGAAAAAATAAGAGCTCCAAATAAAATCTCAAAGCAGAAACTGCCTTTTAAGGTCATAGTGAGAAACTGTGTTAAATTAGAGAAAGTCCAGGCTTTGGATTGAACAAGTTAATAATCAAATTGCTACTGCTATATAAAGATAATTGAAAATGAATCTTGATGAAGAATGGGATGGGAGAGGGAGTGGGAGATGGGATGGTTGCAGATGGGCAGGAGGTTATGGGGGGAAAAGCCACTATAATCCAAAAGTTGTACTTTGGAAATTTATATATATATTAAATAAAAGTTGAAAAGAAAAAATATTCTACTGCTTTTTATCTGTGTGTGCTTGGGCATATATCTTACCTTCTCTGAGCCTTCAGCCCTCTGTTCTGCAAAATCAAAGGGCTGCCTTATGTTGTCATTTTGGTCCCTTTCAGTCCTAAAGTGTGTAATTCGAGGTGTAAGTACAGAGTCTCATAAAGCTTTCCTTTAATCCAGTTTTCTTGGGACAAGTTGCTAAAGAAAGACTATTAGGCTAGAGGGAAAGAACATTCCGTGACAACAGTTCTGAATTCCATTGCTAACAGAAAACCAATAATGAACATTGAACTTTTTCAGATGCCTTAGAAATAATTGGTCATGGATTTTATTTCAAAGTGTAAAGCTTTTATTTTAAAAAGATTTATTTAAAAAGCAGTGTGACAGAGAGAGGGAGACACACATAAAGAGAGAGAGAGAGAGAGAGAAAGAGAGAATCTTCCACAGCTGATTTACTCTCCAAAGGGCTACGACAACTGGAGCTAGGCCAGGCTGAAGTCAGAAGCCAGAAACTCCACCCAGGTCTACTGTGTGCCTACGCACCTGGGCCATCATCTGCTGCCTTCCCAGGTGCGTTAGCAGGGAGCTGGATCTGAAGCAGAGCAGCAGGGACTGAAAGGAGCACTCTGATATGGGATGACAGCATTGCAGACTGAGGCTTAACAACACGCTGTGCCACAACAATATTCCCTCAAAAAAAAAAAAAAAAAAAAAGGGTTTGACCTCACAGTTGTGAAAGGAGCGAACCATGGGATCATTCGTTTCCATGGACCTTAAACAAGATTCAGCAAACTGCGGTGACTTTGTCAGAATGAAATGAACAAACAATTGTTTGTCTGAAAATAGACTTGAGGCTCACATTTATGATGCGGCTCTGAGACTTTGCTTGCTTCCTTTGAGTCATGGATAAGTAAATGGATCTTTTCAAATAGAAAGATACAATTGTTCTAGAACTTTTGAGGGGGAAAAGACCTTAGGGGTTATTTTGCCCCAATGTTTTCATTCTAAAGACGATGAAATTCTGCTTCAGTAAACCCCATCCATGAAAGAGTGCTGTTAGAAACACTTACTTTGGGGTCCGTGCTGTGGCTCAAGTGGTTAATCCTCCACCTGCAGCTCCGGCATCCCATATGGGCACCGGTTCTAGTCCTGGCTGCTCCTCTTCCAGTCCAACTCTCTGCTATGGCCCTGGAAGGCAGTGGAGGATGGCTTAAGTGTTTGGGCCCCTGCGCCACATGGGAGACCAGGAATAAGCACCTGGCTCCTGGCTTCAGATCGGCGCAGTTCCGGCTATAGCAGTCATTTGGGGGTTGAACCAATGGAAGGAAGACCTTTCTCTCTGTCTCTCTCTCTTACTGTCTATAACTCTACCTGTCAAATAAATTTTTAAAAATTTTTTTAAAAAAGAAACACTTGCTTTGAGAATTAAATAGTTTGCTTATAATCCACTTAACATGGTACTCTCTGTGTAACTCTGTCTCTTTCAAATAAATAAAATAAATCTCTTTAAAAAAAAAAAAAAGAAGGATGGTCAAGAAAAGCAAGAGGTCAAGAAGTAAGCTATGTGGATTCCTAGGGGAAAGCATTGCAGGCAAAGGGAATAGCAAGCATGAATGCCTTGAGGCAGGGTGAGCTGCCCTTATAAGGAACACAGAGGCCAGCGAGGCTGGAGTGTGGTGAGCAGCATGTGGTAGGGGCACATTCATGACAAAGGTGCAGAACTTTGCTTCACTTTCACTCCCAAAGATTTGGAAAGCCATAGGAGGGTTTAAGCAGAAGAGCTACTGACGGAGACACTTGAAGACATTTCTTCTGAACCACAATATCTGGTTTCTAAGATTGGCAAGCTATTTATTAAAGACTATGAGATAGAAACTGTATGCACCTTGCAAAGCATGAAAAACCTATTATGTAGCCTTTTTAAGGATAAAATTAAGGAACTAGATTAGGCTAGGCAAAGAAGGAAGACACAAAGGGAACAAGGAGGGAAAGAAGGAAGGTGGGGGATGGAGGGAGGGAGGGAAAAAAGGAGGAGGGAAGGCGGGTGGAAGGAGAAGAAAGGAAGAGAAAGAAAGAAAGAAAGAAAGAAAGAAAGAAAGAAAGAAAGAAAGAAAGAAAGAAAGAAAGAAAGAAAGAAAGAAAGAAGAAGAAAAGAGGGATGAAGGGAAAAAAGGAGGAGGGAAGGCGGGTGGAAGGAGAAGAAAGGAAGAGAAAGAAAGAAAGAAAGAAAGAAAGGAGAAGAAAAGAGGGATGAAGGGAAAAACAGAGGAAGGACAGGAGGGAGAAGTGTTGGTCATTATTGCTCTGTGACAAATTATGTGTAAATCTACGTGAGTCAGGAATCCAGGTACAGTTTGTACAGTTTAGCTGTGTGTCCCTGGCTCAAGGTCTTAGAAGGCAACAATGAGTGTGTTGGCCAGGGCTGCAGTCACTTCAAGGCTGTACTGTGAGATGATTCACTTCTAAGATTACTCAAGTGACTGCTGTCAGGCCTTGGGTACTTCCCAATTATGTTGGAGATATTGGTCCCTTGCCTCATGGGCCTCCGCATAAGGGAGCTCTCAGCTGAGAGGTTGATTTCCATTAGAGCAGGATAAAAGGAGAGAAGGCACCCAGGTCAGAACTTACAGTCTTTTGTAACTAAATATTGGGTGTGATATCCCATGGCTTCACCCATGTTGTTTTCATTAGAAGCAAGTGAATAAATCCTTCCCATGGTCAATGAGAGAAGATTCTGTGGGACATGTATATTAGATGGGAATCACTGGAGCCATCTTTGGGGTTGGCTACAGAAGTTGAGGAAATACAACTAGCTTTCAGAAAAAGAGGATCAATGAAGGGAAAAATTGTAGGAACAGCAAGATCAACCTCTTCTGATTTCTAAAAATGATCCATTTGGAGAGTGCATTAGGGATCCATTCAGTGACCACAGAGCCATCAGGCAGGGGAGTTCCAATACACACAGTTTTCCCAGGTCCTAGGCAGCCATTCACTTGAATATGAAAAGGTAACTAGAGTAGGCACAACAATGGTTCCCAGAGATATTCACACTCTAATCTCCAGACCCTGAGAATATGTTACTTTACGTGGTCAAAGAGGTTTTGAAGATGTGATTGAGTTAGGGCTCTTGAGATGACCCAATTATCTTGGAGTATCCAAATGGACCCAGTGCAACTGCAGGAGTCCTTGTGAGTGGAAGTGGGAGATGAGAGTGTGAGAGGAGACATGTTGACAGAAGCAGAGTTCCGAGGGATGTGATTGCTGTCTTTAAGGATGGAAGGGAGCTAGGAGCCAAGGAATCTGGGAATTGCTAGAGGCCAGAAAAGCCAAGAAAACTGATTTTCCACCTAAAGCCTCCAGAAAGACTGCAGCCCTACTGCCCTCTTGACTTCAGCCTAGTTGAGACGCGTTTCAGACACCTGATCTTCAGAACTATAAGATAACGTATTCTACTGTTTTCAGTCACCAAGTTTGGAGTAATTTATTACAGTTCCAATAGGAAACTAATATTGTAACCTAATTCTTTCCTCTTTTAATTCTTCTTGGTTGTTGCCTTCAGGTTTTGTTTATAAATAGACTTTATCTTTAAAAGTGTCTTTATTTTTCATTACACAATTCATTTCCAAAAACAACCAAAATGAAAACAGAAAAAGTGAACATATAATATATACAGATTAATATTCCTATGATCACTCCCTTTAACCCTGCCTTCTCCCAGGTAATCACTATTTGTCATATTTATGCACATTCTTTCAAATCATTTTCTATGATCTTTCATTCATAGATAAAATACATGCCTATTCCATAATTAGTTCTTCCAGCAAATACTTCTGTGTCACTATTATATGGTAAGCATTGTTCTAAATCCTGGAGACATACCTCTGAATCCTTGCCCTTCTCGAACTTATATGCATAAACACTGCGTAGTAGATGGGAAAGATCCCACAGTGGATAACAAGGAGTTTTGAGCAAGGAGTGACATAGTCAGCTATGTCTGAGTATCCATTATAGTAACCACTAGGCACACATGACTATCAAGCACTTTAAACATGGCTAGTCCTGATTGAGATATGTTGTAAGTGTAAATATAATGTAAAATATCTTGTTAATAATTTTTATCTTTTATTTATTTATTTGAAAGGAGATAGACAGAGATAAGAGAAAAACACAGAGAAAGAGAGAGAGGGAGAGAGAGATCTCATCTGCTATTTTTTTCCCCAAAAGCCCACAATGGCTGGAATCAGAATAGCCCAAAGTCAGAAGCAGGAAACTCAACGCAGGTCACCCATCTTGGGGCAGGGACTCAATTACTTGAGCCATCACCTGCTGCCTCCCAGGGTGTGTATTACAAGGAAGCTGAAATCAGGAGCTGGAGCTGGATTTCAGACCCAGGTCCCCCAATATGGGATACAGGTGTCTTAACTTGTGTCTTCAGCAATATGTTAAAAAGACATCCCTTATTAATAATTACTTTATATTTATTATATCTTGAAATTGTAATATTGTGAACATATAATGGGCTTTATGAAATATACTATTTTAGTAATTTAGAAAATTGTTTTGGTGCCAGCACTATGGCATAGCAGGTAAAACTGCTGCCTGCAGTGCCAGCATCCCATATGGGCGCTGGTTTGAGACCCGGCTGCTCCACTTCTGATCCAGCTCTCTAGTATGGCCTGGGAAAGCAGTAGAAGATGGCCCAGGTCCTTAGGCCCCTGCACCCACATGGGAGGTCTGGAAGAGGCTCCTGGCTCCTGGCTTCACATCAGCCCAGCGCTGGCCGTTGGTACCAACTGGGGAGTGAACCAGTGGATGGAAGACCTCTCTCTCTCTCTAACTCTGACTTTCAAATAAATAAAACTTAAAAAAAAGAAAATTGTTTTAATTTGAGAGACAGTGAGACAGAACTTCCATCTGCTGGTTCACACTCCAAATGCCTACAATGGTCCAAGTTGGGCCAGGATTGAACCCAGGAGCCAGGAACCCATCCCTGGTCTCAAAATGTGGATAATAGGTTCCAGTTACTTGAGCCATCACCACTGCCTTTTGGGGTCTGTATCAACAGAAAGAGTCCAGAACTAGATTCAGAAATTGAATCCAAGCATTCCAATGTGGAATGCACACATCTGAAGTGCTAAGCCAAAAATCTACCCCAATAACATATTATTAAAATTATTTTATGGCCGGCGTCGTGGCTCAATAAGCTAATCCTCCACCTAGCGGCGCCGGCACACCGGGTTCTAGTCCCGGTTGGGGCGCCAGATTCTGCCCTGGTTGCCCCTCTTCCAGGCCAGCTCTCTGCTGTGGCCCAGGAGTGCAGTGGAGGATGGCCCAAGTGCTTGGGCCCTGCACCCTCATGGGAGACCAGGAGAAGCACCTGGCTCCTGCCTTCGGATCACCGTGGTGCAGTGGTGCGCCAGCCGCAGCGCACCAGCAGTGGCGGCCATTGGAGGGTGAACCAACAGAAAAGGAAGACCTTTCTCTCTGTCTCTCTCTCTTACTATCCACTCTGCCTGTCAAAAAAAATTATTTTATGTACTTATTTTCACTTCTTAACTAATGGGACTACTAGAATATTTAAAGATACACATGCGAGGTTGGCGTTACAGCCCAGATTAAGCTGTTGTGATGCTAGCAACCCCATCAAAGCATTGATTCAAGTCTCAGATGCTTTGCTTATTATTCAGCTCCCTACTAATGTACGTGGGAAAGTGGCTGAATAGCCCAAGCATGTGTGAGACCTAGATAGAATTCCAGATCCCTGGCTTTGGCCTGGCCCAGTCCCAGTGGTTACGGCCATTTGGGGCATGAACCAGAGATGAAAGATTCTCTCTCTCTTCCTCTCTCTCCTCTGCCTTTCAAATAAATCAATAAATTTATAAAAACAAAAACAAAAAAAGCCTCACACATACGGCTCTAGTACACATTATGGTTGTATTGGGCACTGCTGTGACATGGGTTTTAGAACAAGCACTCTGGCTGCTGCTGAATAAACTGCAGAAGCCCAGAGCAAATGCCGGGGGACATTACCTGGGAGGCTCTGTCAATGGCCCCTTAAGTGCCGGGTCAGGCAAAAGGTTGGGGAAAGCCTCAGAGATGTCCATCCAGTAATTGTCTCCAATTCTTGAGCAAATTGGAGACAGAAAGGAAACACAAGTACAAAAATAAGAAACAGCTATAAATTTCATACAATCTATTGCTGTTTGAATGCCAAGGATATAGGAAAGACAATAGAACCTGTCTCCTTCTGTCTCAATACTATCAGAATTTCAGCAAAGTGGAAAAAGGAAGAGTCTGGTTACCTTACCTGGAACGTCTAGATACATTTCATTGGCCGTTAGTTGTAGCCCAGTAATTAGAGACCTTAGGCACATGGTGCTCTATTCTTCACTTTGATTGGGCCCATCCAAAGTATCCAAACTAAATTCCTTAATGGAACTAGTCTCTTCATCAAATTACGCTTCCCCACCTCCACCTTCAATGACTCTGCAAGAGTCCAAGCAAATGTCCAGGGCTTCTCACTGCGACAGAATCTCAACCACCTTCTCCCTAAACCAAGCAATCTCCAGGCATTCAGGGACAACGTGCAAAGCCTACACTCACACCTCTTTGCTGTCTGCTTTGATGATTCTATGAAGTGGGGCCTATGAACCAGAGTTTTTGTGCCTCTGAAAACAATGTAAAACCACCACACTTAGAAGTTCCCAAATTGCAAAGATCCCATCTTTGAAACAACTTTGTGAAGCAAACAGAGAAAGAAAGAAGACATTTAAGGAAAGAGTTTTTCTTAAGCCATTGGCCCTTGCCAGTACATTTCAGATCTGATTTGGTAGAGTATTCATTTAATCATTTTCCAATTCACATATTGATTTTTCCACAGTGTCCTGCAAAGGCATCAGCTTCCTAGCACTGGAATACCTGGGCAGGTATGTGAGTCTTTAGCACAAACACACTCCACCTCCTGGTTTTGGATATGCAAATCCACCCTCACCACAGTGTGACGCTGTAGGGTTTTTAACCTCATTAACCAGTAGTGTGACTTTGAACAAGATTTCTGACCTCTCTCCTAGGTTCCTGTATTTTCAGAAATACAGATTATTTAAATGGAAACCCTGAAATATACAGAGTGTATGTTCAAGTAACAACATGACCTTCATTTAACAAAGGAACCACCTGTGAGCACAGGATGGGAGACAAGAAACTGCTATCCCCTGCACAGTCTTAGTTCTCTGCCCTTTTCATGGTGTGAGCATCTTGCTTTGCTGAGTACTATTCTAGCCAAGATGTGTATTTTTCATACATGTCTTCTTCATTATGTACTACTGTCCATTACCTAATACATTATACATTTTATAGGCATATACATACACACACAGGGTTGTGCACAGCAATGCATGTGTGTTGCCTAGACCAGTTATTTAATGACTCTTTCAAGAGTACTTTTGACAATAAACAATTTCTCGTTAGGAGTTAACTTTCTAATCTAGTTTGATGTAAAATGCAATGCCCCTGAGCTTTTCTCCAAGATTCCACCGGCCTAATACAGGCCTAGGTACTGAACAATAGACTATGATGAATGCCTATTGGATAACAACATCTCCAGAACCTTCCCCAACACCAGCACCCTCTGGCTGAGTGAATCAATCAGAAATTTGCCTGGTTTGGTTTCAGATGGGCCTGCGAAACTATTTCCTGTGACCTACCAATTCTGGGTGAGTGGTAGAAATCATCCAAAACAGGGTTAAAGAGAGTCAAAAGCAGTGAATGTTCTTTTGATACACTTGGAAAATGAATTGATCCCCTATCTCTAGAGGAAAACACACGATGTTTTCCATCTGGCAAAGCTGTGGAAGAATCGTGTTGTGGAAACAAGAGCTTATTCACTGAGGCCATTGTGGCACAGTCCTGAAGCTGGGAGTGGTGAATTTACATCACCCCACCCACTTAATAAAAACTCAAATGTGGAGTTCTGCTTCCTGGCAAAAGTGTTTTCAAACACTTTTTCTCTCCTCCTCCCCCCATGGTAATTGTTGTCTAGTAAATGACAAAATATCATTGCACTATCAAAGTTGGAAAGGTGGTCAGAGGTCCTTCGGACCACACAGTCTCTGATGAAGAATGAGCTCCTGCTCCTTTTTAGGACAGTTTGGCTTATGTGAACATTATGTTGTGACTTAGACCTAAATGTTGGGGGAAGTTGCCTCCCACAGCCCAGGGCCTGAAGGAGAAAGGTGACGTTCTCTTATTCTGCTTTCTGTTTCTATAACAGAATGTCTGAGACTGGATAATTGATAGAGAACAGAGGTTTGTTTTGACTCACAATTCTGCAAGTCCAAAAGCAATGGTGCCAGCATCTATTCAGCTTCTAGTGACAGCATTACGGCAAAGGGTAGTAGGTGCATGTGGAAAAAGAGAGAGAAAAGATTGTCATTCAGTCTATAAAAGCCAACTCTCAGAAGAACTAGTTTAGTCTCACAAGAATCCCAATTAAAGTTCCCATTCCCAACACCAGTACATTGACATCCAGATTTGAGCACGAGGTTTGGGAGGGACAAGCCACGTCTACACTATAACAGCAGTCTCAGGCAGTTCAGTGATTGAACATTTAAGTGATTTGAACATTGAAGACATCCTTCCTCTCTGGCAGCGTCTTACTAAGGTTAATTCTTCTTGTTATCATCATGGCTAAATACTTGCAGGTGCCACAGCCAGAACCCAGAGGCAAGATAAGACTGGCTTCTTATGTTCCTTCTTTAAAGGAGAGACATTTTCCTAGACTCCTTCCTAACTCCCAGCAGGGCTCCTTTTGTATCCCATTGACAAGAACTAAATTTTACATATGCCCACTGTAAAATCAATCACTGCCAAGGGACCCCTGTGATTGGTTTGACTAATCTGAATCCAGTTGAGCTGAGAAGGGGGACAACTGTTACTGAGGCACACGACTCTGTGGAGGAGAGGATGTGCTATTAGTAAAAAGCAAGAGAAGAAAAGAAATTGGGTAGACAACAACAGTATCTTCTCCATTCACCCATTTGTACAGGACAGACGGTGGTTTAGCCAAGTCCATAAGATTATCATCACAAATAAAAGAGGTTTATGTAAAGTTATGTAGAAATTATCAATATTTCTTAATGGACTTTTTTATCCAATTTCTCTCACTCTTAAATATCAAGCTATAGGTTTTCATAATCATTATTATCACTATATCGTTAAATAAAAATTATAGCAGGCCACTGCACTAAGGTACTTCACTGCAACCCAACAGGTCAGCCAAAAATTCAAAATGGAATTACTCATTCTAAATTTCCATATCACCAAACCAAAATTGAGAAATAGAGCCACTAGGTGAATTTCTCAAACAGGCCAGTTTCAATTGGCATGATATAATGGGAGTTCCCTCTGCTTTAACCCTTCCCCCCACCAAAAACAAAAGTAACAGAAGTAACCCAATTTTAAACATTCAGTTGTTTTTCTGCAATTCTGCCCCCATTGTCTTACAAGGAAAGTAACTTTGAAATGACCAACATATTCTTTGTTGCTTCTTTCTCCAACCCTTTTGTATGAAACCAATCTCTTTTGTTCAGCTCAGTTGAACATTTATTCTAGTTTATAAAATGGTATATTACCTGATTACAGTATCATAAACAAAGCCAATTAAGATATTTAAATTTATTGTAATTTTATTTGAGGGCAGTATGAAATTACTGAACACTGTGTATATACCTGGTACTGTGTCAACTGCTTTCCAAGAATTCTCTTCTTGAACTTTCACAAATTTTTTTTAAAAGATTTATTTATTTATTTATTTGAAAGATTGAGTTACACAGAGACAGGAAAAGAGAGAAAGGGATCTTCCATCTGCTGGTTCACTCACCAGACACTGCAAGAACTTGGGCTCGGCCAGGCTGAAGTCAGGAGAAAGAAGATTCATGTAGGCCTCCCACGTAGGTAACAAGGGCTGAAACACTTAGGCCATGTTCTGCTGCTTTTCCCAGGCTGTTAGCAGGGGGCTGGATTGGAAATGGAGCAGCTGGGACATGAACTGGCACCCTTATGGGATGCCTGCATTGCAGTGGCTTTTCCAGCTATGCCACGATGCCAGCTCCCATAAAAGCTATTAAAGTAGGTCCTATTAGTCTCATTTCACAGTTAGGATACTTAAGCCCATAAAAGGCTGCCCAAATTTGCAAAATCAGTAGAGGGACTAGGATTAGAATCAGATGACTATAATTCCAAATGTATCACCATTCATTCAATAGATACATTCAAACTCACGTAGAGTACTGGGCATAGTGTTAGATCAAGAAGACACAGTTCTTACCTTTGTGTAATCCATAACTTGGTGAAAAAGAAAAATAGGAAACAAGTAAATCATGCAAATTCTAAAAACAATTTGTAAGGTATTACAAAGGAAGAGGAATAAAAGAAGGAAAGAAGGCCCTTATTTATAGTGTTCTGATCAAAAATGTCAAATGTTTGAAGACATAGATATATTTACCTTAAATACATGGACATTGCACAGTGTATACATGTGTTGAAATATGACATAGTACTCCATGAAAATGTACGCTATTTATATGTCTGGTGATATTTTATTATTTAAGTAAAGATGTATTTATTTATTTTTTATTTTTTTAATATTTTATTTATTTTTTGAGAGATAAAGTTGCAGACAGAGTGAGAGAGACAGACAGAGAGAAAGGTCTTCCATCCATTGGTTCACTCCCCAAATGGTCACAACGGCCAGCTTGAGCTGTGCAGATCAAAAGCCAGGAGACAAGTGCTTCTTCCCAGTCTCTCATGTGAGTGCAGGGGCCCAAGGACTTGGGCCATCCTCCACTGCTTTCCCAGGCCATAGCAGAGAGCTGGATTGGAAGAGGAGCAGCCGTGACTAGAACCAGTAGCCATACGGGATGCAGGTGCCGCAAATGGAAGATTAACCTATTGCGTCACAGAGCCGGCCCCTATTTTTTTTTTTTTTTTGAAAGGCAGAGATACAGAGAGAGAAGGTTGAGAGAGAGAAAGAGAGACTCTTCCATCCACCAGTTCACTCCCCAAATGGTCACAACGACCAGGGCTGGGCCAATCAGAAGCCAGGAGACAGGAGTTTCTACTGAGTTTCCCACGTGGGTTCAGGGGCCCAAATACTTGGGTCATTCTCTGCTGCTTTCCCAAGTGCGTTAGCAAGAAGCTGGATTAAAAGTGGAGCAGCCAGGTCTCTAACCAGCCCCGATATGGAATGCTGACACTGCAGGTGGAAGCTTAAACTTCTATGCCACAGTGCCATCCCCTGTTGACATTCTCTTAAATAAAAAAATAAAAACAAAAACAAAAAAAATAAGAAAAAGACTTTCTGGAAAGTGACTTTTTTTGACAGAGTTATAGACAGTGAGAGAGAGAGACAGAGAGAAAGGTCTTCCTTCCGGTGCTTCACGCCCCAAATGGTTGTCACCGCCGGCACACTGCGCCGATCCGAAGCCAGGAGCCAGGTGCTTCCTCCTGGTCTCCCATGCGGGTGCAGGGGCCCAAGCACTTGGGCCATCCCCCACTGCCTTCCCAGGCCACAGCAGAGAGCTGGACTGGAAGAGGAGCAGCTGGGACTAGAACCCGGTGCCCACATGGGATGCTGGCACCACAGGAGGAGGATTAACCAACTGAGCCACGGCACCAGCTCCTGGAAGCTGAATCGTGAGCGGTGAGTAGGAGCTATATGAAGGAAGGAATGGAAATACTTCCAGGAAATGTCTCCGAGAAAGAAAAAGGTTGGCATATTGGACTCATTGAACAAAACCAGTGTGGCTGGAGCAAAGTAAAGAGGGAGAGGGTCGCACGGGTGATTCTGGAGAGGCAGGCAACATCCAAATCATCATTTAAGCCTGTACCTTTGAGCCTATGCAAATCCTTAAGAATACTGGATTTTATTCTAGATGGATTCTGAAACCTATTGAGTTTCAATCAGAAAAAATAAAGTGACTACACTTACATCTTAAAACTTGATCACTTTATGATGGAACCAGTAAAAAGTACAACTGGTACAAGGGCGAATTCAGAAAGCAGAATCATATATAAGGAAAAAGGAGCTCTAAAATCAATTTAAAAATACAGTCATACACCATAAACAACATTTCAGTTAATGATAGATTGCATGTATGATGGTGGTGCCATAAGATTATAATGCTGCTGAAATATCCCTATCACCTAGTGATGTGATTGTCCTAAAGTTGTAGCACAACACATTACTCACAAGTCTGTGTTTTAAAAAAATGCTTACTGCACTTGCAGTCATACGAAATTTTAGCACACGCATTTGTGTATAGTGCATAATACTTGCTAATGATAAATGACTGTTTCTGGTTTATAGATTTACTATATAATTTTATCATTATTTTAGAGTGTACTCCTTCCACTTTTTTTAAGTTAACTGTATAAGAATACAATGTACTATGCTGACAGTAGCCTCATACATTTTGTATTTCTGCATCTCTTGATTAAATCAAGAGGTCACATCAAGTGATTGACCTATACCATCTAGGTTTGTGTAAATTTATTTTTGATGTTCACACAACAAAATTACCTAACAATGCATTGTATCCCATTCTTTTCTTTTTTCCTTCTTTTGTTTGAAAGGCATAATTACAGGGAAAGAGGGAGAGACAGAGAGAGAAAGAGAGATCCATCTGTTGGTTTATTCCCCAAATGGCTGCAATGGCCTGGCTGTGCCAAGTCAAAGCCAAAAGCCTAGAGCCTCTTCCCAGTCTTCCATATGGGTGCAGGGGTCCAAGCACTTGGGCCATATTCTGTTGATTTCCCAGGCATATTAGCAGGGAGCTGGGTCAGAAGTGGCACAGCTAGTTCTCAAACAGGAGCCCATATCAGATGGATGCCACTGCTGCAGGTGGTGGCTTTACCCACAGCACCACAACGCTGGTTCCTGTATCCCCATTAAAGCAATATGGTCTATTCATAGGAAAGTTGTGTTCATATTAGTTTTTTATTGCTGTGTAACAGATTACCACAAATTCCACAGCTTGAAACAGCATACATTCGTTATTTTGGTCAGAAGTCCGAGTGGGCTCAGCTCTGTTGGGCATCCTCTAAGGTTAAACAGTGCGATACCAGCAGAGCTGAGCTTTATCTGGAGATTCTGGGGAAGAATCCACTTCTTGGATTATTCGGGTTGCTAGCTGAATCCTTTTCCATGTGGCTGCAGGACAAAGGACATCATGTCTGTTTCTGTCAACTGGCATCGCTGTCAACTACTAGAAACTTCCTCTCTGGTGCTTGCACATGGCCTGCTTCATCGTTAAAGCTAGAAACTGCTTTTCAAATTCTTCTGGTGCTTTGCTTCCCTCTGATTTTCTCTTCTGCCACCAGCTGGAGAACACCCTTAGTGTAGGGTTAACTATATGATCATTAAGTAAGCAGAAAATAGATCTTTGTAAAAATTAAGAGTGGGAATGTAAGAGGGAGGAGGAGGAAGGCTTGGAGCATGGGTGGGACGGGGAGTGGGGAGAGTGTCACTATGTTCCTAAATCTGTATATATATAAAATATGTGAAATTTGCATAACTTAAATAAATTTTTTTTAAAAAGAAAAAAATAAAGAACTCATGTGATTAGGGCTTAGGTTATTAGATTAGGTCCACTGGGATAATCTCCCTTTTGCCCTGTAACATAACACAATCATGGGAATGCCTATAACATAACATAATCATGGGAATGCTATCTCATCATCTTCACAAGTTCTGACCACACTCAAGGAGAAGAGATTAACTAGGATGGGGGTCATTCGAAGGGCATCCTAGAATTATGCCTACCACAGCGTTCTACCTTACATGATTTATTTGCATTTCAGTGGATAACAATAACTTGCCTTATTAGTTTTCTATAACATGTAAAATTATCAAATAGATCAAAGACAAAGAAAAAGAACTTGAATGGATGAACAAAAGCGCTGATCTTGTTTTTCCCATTTGAAAGTTTTTGTAATTGTTTATGACATCTGTTAGATAGGAAATATAATAACAGACCACATGGCTCAACTTTGATCAATATTTAGGTAACCACTGAATATTCATGAAACCAAAACTTGTATTATCATTACAAGTGAAAGAAGATGAGGAGGGATGGATAAGGTATGTATCATGGCAGTTGGGATAAGGATAAGCAAAAGTCAAAATTCTCATCTTTCATGGTAGTAAGTCAATGAGCAATACCTAAGCTGGAAAAAAAATAAGGAGCACATTATTTAAAAATGTGACAAATACAAAACAAATAGCTTTAAGAGTTGTTTCTGCAAAGGAGAAGTGTGAGCAATGGGTGGTACAGTAGAGCACCACTGTATTTCATGTGAAGATAATGCATGGGTAAAGCCTCGATATAAAGAAGAGCAGAGCCGGTGCTGTGGTGTAGTGGGTAAACCTGCTGCCTGCAGTGCCGGCATCCCATATGGGTGCTGGTTCAAGTCCTGGCTGATCCACTTCAACCCAGAGCCCTGCTAATGGACTTGGAAGATGGCCCAAGTCCTTGGATTCCTGCACCCATGTAGAAGACCTGGATGAAGCTCCTAGTTCCTGGCTTTGGCCTGGCCCAGCCCTGACCATTGCAACCATTTGAGGAGTGAACCAGTGGAAGATGTGTGTGTGTGTGTGTGTCTCTCTCTCTGCCTCTCTCCTCCCCACCCCCCCATCTCTGCCTCTCCTTCTCTGTAATTCTCTGTATTTCTTTCAAATAAATAAATGGAAAAAAGAAGCAGAGAATGAGAATGGTGATTTACTTCCCTCAGGTTCCATTTCACTAAATTAAAGGAACGTTATCATTACAACTGACGAATCTCAACCCTGGGTAGAATTATCAGTTAGGCATGTAGGTACTGTAGTTGTCCTTATTGCAGACAAGGTCTTGACTTATTTCCTTTGCATTTTCAAAGGTCCACTTGAGGATATGCTTCAAGAAGCATGAAGAAAAGGGAGCACTAGTGGCAGAGGATGAAAGAAATCATCATATGTATCACTCAACTGTATGTCAGGCATTTTACAATGACATCTCATCTAATGCTGTTAGCATTCCTGGAGGTAGAAAATATTGTCATCATTTTACAGAGTTAGAGTCTGAGGTTCAGAAGAATGAATACTAACATGAAACATAACATTAGCTAATATTTATTAGGAACTTACTAAGAGCCAGGTCTTGTGCTAAGCACCTAAGATTACAAGGTTTATATTAAGTCACCTCTATAAGAACCTCTGAGGTGGGTACAAATTGTGACCTTAGTCACCTTTTATTTTGTTTAAAGATTTATTTATGTATTCATTTGAAAGTCAGAGTAGCACAGAGAGAGAAGGAGAGGCAGAGAGAGAGAGAGAGAGAGAGAGAGAGAGAGAGAGAGAGGTCTTCCATCCACTGGCTCACTTCCCAATTGGCATCAATGGCCAGAGTTGTGCTAATCCAAATCCAGGAACCAGGAGCCTCTTTTTGGTCTCCCACATGGGTGCAGGGGCCCAAGGACCTGGGTCATCTTCCCAGACCATAGCAGAGAGCTAGATCGGAAGTGGAGCAGCCAGGACACAAACCAGCACCCATATGGGATGCAGGCACTGCAGGTGGCGGCCTTACCCACTATGCCACAGCTCTGGCCCCATTAGTCACCTTTTATAGAGGGGAAAACTGGAGCTCAGAGAGATTAAATAGCTTGTGGTGGCTCACATAGCCTGATGGTCCTCACCTTTCCCTGTTCCTGTAAGATAGAGAGTCATGCCTCTTTCTGCTAAGGAAAGGAGTCTCCTCTAAGAGGGAACCCCTGTATAATCCCACTAGTTTATGCTCTCTTGACTCCACCTCCAATTCATCTCTAGCTGCGTGATTTGGTCCAATCCTTTGTCAAACATAGCTGTACTCCCGTGTTTATTGCAGCACCATTCACAAGAGCCAAGAAATAGAAGTAACCTAAATGTCTATACACTGATGAATTGATAAAGAAAACATGATCCATATATAAAAATGGAACAACACTCAGCCATAAAAAGAATGAAATCTTTTCATTTTCAAGAACACATATGGAAATTGAGGTCATAATATTAAGTGAAAAGAGACCAAGTTCTTTTTTTTTTCTTTTTTATTTTTTTATTTATTTTTTTAACTTTTATTTAATGAATATAAATTTCCAAAGTACAGCTTATGGATTACAATGGCCTCCCCCCTCCCATAACTTCTCTCCCACCCGCAACCCTCCCCTTATCTACTCCCTCTCCCCTTCCATTCACATCAAGATTCATTTTTGATTCTCTTTATATACAGAAGATCAGTTTAGCATATATTAAGTAAAGATTTCAGCAGTTTGCTCCCACACAGAAACATAAAGTGAAAAATACTGTTTGAGCACTAGTTATAGCATTAAATCTCAATGTACAGCACACTAAGGACAAAGATCCTACATGAGGAGTAAGTGCACAGTGACTCCTGTTGTTGACTTAACAATTTGACACTCTTGTTTATGGCATCAGTAATCACCCTAGGCTCTTGTCATGAGCTACCAAGGCTATGGAAGCCCCCTGAGTTCACTGACTCTGATCATTTTTAGACAAGGCCATGGTCAAAGTGGAAGTTCTCTCCTCCCTTCAGAGAAAGGTACCTCCTTCTTTGATGATCCATTCTTTCCACTGGGATCTCACTCGTGGAGATCTTTCATTTAGTTTTTTTTTTTTTCCCCCAGAGTGTCTTGAAGAGACCAAGTTCTTAAGACGTTTGTAGTAGAGTGAGAAGGCCATGCCAAAATGGCTGCTGGCAAGCCAGCATCAGTTACTCAGGAATGGCTTGAGAACCCACCTGGCAATGGAGCCTGCTTGGTTAGGGCATAAACCACCCCTTGACCAGATTGGCTGCCTCGGCTATATAAGCTGCTGTACCAACTGAAATAAAAGAGTCTGCGAGCTGCTCACATCTAGCCCGCTTTCACCCGACTCCCAGTGTCTGTGTCGTGACTCCACGCCTCTTGACCCTACCTTGTTCCTCCTCTCAGAACGAATCCACAGCAACAGACATTGTTGGAGTATCTGGATTCAGCTTTGCCTAATGTCTCTAAATGCTAAATTTAATTTGCTAAATGCTCTTATGTCAATTGGAATTGTTACCTATTCCCCAGACTTGATGAGGGAAGCTCCTTGAGTTCCAATATACCAGAGGATATGAGAAATGGAAAAGGAAGCTAAATTGGTCGGGGTAAGTGAAAGAAACTAAGAAAGGGAAGGGAGGATACCTAAACATGTGCTTTGTTTTCTACAAATGTGAAATTTTCAATTTACTCTAAATTATTTCTATGAAATGTTCTCATAAGAACCTGAGGATGTAGTAGCTTCCCCAGAGTCATAATTATATTCTTTCCTTTTTATATTTTATTTTTACTGTGCACCTGCTGTGTCAAGATTTTTGCTAGGTGAAAGAAAGATAAATCAGGTAGAGTTCCTTCTCTGGAAATTTTAAGTAATCTGTCATGGAACAGTAAATTATAAAGCCATGTATAAATGCCAAGGACAAAATATTGTCATAGCACAGATAAAGGAGTAACCAGTTTAGGAGACTGGAGACAGAGAGACCTCAACTTAGCAGGCAAGTGACTTTGATTTTGAGGACAATCATTAAAATACTATCAAGAGTACTGGATACATTAAAAACATTCTGAACACTATTTTGGTACATGTGCTTTTGAAATGTTATCTTCTCCTGTCCTTATGATCCAAAAGGGTAGAATCGTATTACTTCCACCTTATATATATGGAAATTGAGGCACAAATAAAGTAAGTAATTTGCTCAAAGTGACACAGCTAAGAAATGATAGTCAGAGACCGTTGTCTTTTTTTTTTTTTTTTTTTTTTTTGACAGGCAGAGTGGACAGTGAGAGAGAGAGAGAGACAGAGAGAAAGGTCTTCCTTTTTGCCGTTGGTTCACCCTCCAATGGCCAGCGCACTGCGGCTGGCGCATTGTGCTGACCCGAAGGCAGGAGCCAGGTGCTTCTCCTGGTCTCCCATGCGGGTGCAGGGCCCAAGGACTTGGGCCATCCTCCACTGCACTCCCTGGCCACAGCAGAGAGCTGGCCTGGAAGAGGGGCAATCGGGACAGAATTCGGCAACCCGACCGGGACTAGAACCCGGTGTGCCGGCGCCACAAGGCGGAGGATTAGCCTATTGAGCCACAGCGCCGGCCGAGACCATTGTCTTAAACCACACTATACTGACTTCAAAAATGAAAACAATTTGTGGAAAAGTGAGTCCACTCTCAAAATAAATGCATTTTCTTATAAGGACAATCAAATCTTCCTTCCTTGCTCCGGCAACAGTATTACGTGTGCACCTGATAAAGCCTAGGAGAAGCCCCTGAATCTTGAGCACAGTGAGCCTCCAACATGTTGAAGACAAACTTGAGTGTGAAGCAAAAGCACTTGGATGGCTCTAATTGCTGTGCTCTATCCCCAAAGTTCCTGGTTCAGTAGGTCTAAGAAGGGAATTAAGGATTTATATCTCTGGCCAATTAAACCACAATGAGCTATAACTTACACCTGGCAGAATGGCTGTTACCAAAAAGATAACTGTGGTATTATGAAGGAAAGGGAAACCTTGTGTTTTGTTGATGAAAATGTAAGTTAGTGTAGGTATTATGGAAAACTCTATGGAGGTTCTTCAAACAACTAACACATAGAATTGCCATATAACCTAGTAATCCCACTTCTCAGTTTATATCCAAAGGATTTAAAATGTGTATGTTGAAGACATATCTGCATTCCCATGTTCACTATATTATTATTTCCATAGCCAAGTTATAGAATCAGCCTAATTGTCCATTGATGAATGAATTGATAAAGAAAATGTGATATACATACCTGAACATATATGAGATATATGCGTGTATATGTACATGTATACACACACACACACATACACACTTGCACATACACATACTGGAATACTATTCCCCTTTAGAAAAAGAACAATATTCTATCATTTGCAACAACATGGATGAATCTGAAGGACAATAAGTGAAATAAGCCAAGTATAGGAATAAAAATATTGCATGTTGTCACTTATACGTAGAATCTAAAGCAAGCAAACTCATAGTATTAGGGAATAGAATGGTGACCATAAATTGGGGGCTGGAGGAAATGAGGTGATATTGGTCAAAGGCTACAAAGTTTCAGTTAAACAGGAAAAATAAAAGATGAATATTTGACATGATAGGTATTTTAATTGGCTTGATTCAATTATCCTCCACTGTATACATATGTACCCCTTAACTATATGGAATTATAACTTTTTAATATGTAATAAGGAAAAAAAAACTTTAACTGCCTTTTAAACAAGCTCTCAAGTAATGCTGTTGCTTTGTGCTTTTTGGATTTGTTTTTTAAAAAACTTACTTGTTTGGCTGGCGCTGCAGCTCAATAGGCTAATCCTCCACCTGTGGTGCCGGCACCCCGGCTTCTAGTCCCAGTCGGAGCACCAGATTCTGTCCCAGTTGCCCCTCTTCCAGGCCAGCTCTCTGCTGTGGCCCAGGAGTGCAGTGGAGGATGGCCCAAGTCCTTGGGCCCTGCACCTACATGGAAGACCAGGAGAAGCACTTGGCTCCTGGCTTCGGATCAGCGCTGTAAGTCAGCCGCAGAGGCCATTGGAGGGCGAACCAATGGCAAAAAGGAAGACCTTCCTCTCTGTTGCTCTCTCTCACTGCCCACTCTGCCTGTCAAAAACAAAACAAAACAAAAACAAAAACAACAACAACAAAAAAAAAACTTATTTGTTATTCAAAAGGCTGTGTGACAGAGAGGGAGAGACAGAGAGAGATACCTTCCTTCACTGGTTTGTTCCCCAAATGTCTGCAACTACCAGGACTAGGCCAGGCCCAGACTAGGAGCCAGGAACCCCATTCAAGTCTCCCATGTGAATGATCGTAACCTAAGTATGTGGGCCATCATTCACTGCTTCCCAGGCACGTGAGTAGCAAGCTAGATTAGAAGTATAGAGTAGCTGGGACTTGAACCAGGCACTCAGGTATGAAAGTGGACAACCCAAGTTGTGACTCAATTCATTGTACCACAACGTCTACCCTGGGACTATATTTTGAAAACAACTGTGGTAGGGTATGAGTAATTAGCAACATAAGACCATCTGGACCTCATTTTCATCCAGCTCAGTGCTTTGCTTCCAAACATAAAGAATAGCCACAGTGATCAACTGGTGTGGTTATTGGCAGATCACCTTGGGACAGAACCATTGAGTGGGAAAACTGGGTTGGAAAGAATTTCATCATAGCTGAGGGAGGGAAATTCAATATCTGTTTGAAGTGGTTAGGTTGTGTGCCTTGCCTTTCTATCAGGAAGGAACAAAAAAGCTAATAACCTGGAAAAATTTACATATTTATATGCAAGTGTTCTTCAAAAATTTTGTGGTAAAAAGAGTTGATATGTTTATTTTGGTGTAAAAGTTTTTTACAGTATGTAGTTTTTTTCATAATATGCATTTTCCATTAAATGTTTAAAGATCCTGCACAATTCAAAAATGTTGGCACTAAAAGAAACATCTTCCAACTCCATTTTCCATGAATTTTTTGAGGTAGTCCCATATAGCACCCTAATATATAAATGATAGATGCATATGTACTTTAAAATGTTTTTTAAATTTTTATTTACTTATTTGAGAGACAGACAGACAGGGCTAGAGCATCCATCCACTGATTCACTTTGGCTGGGAGAGTCTAAGCTGAGAGACAAAAATCAATCCAGACCTCCCATGTGGATGGCAAGAACCTACTACTTGAGTCCTCTCTGCTGCCTCCCAGAGTCCACATTAGCAGAAAGACGAAATCAGTACCTAGAGCTGGGAATCAAACCCAAGAGACTCTGAGGTGGAGTGTGGACATCAGAAATTACCCCAACCATTAGGCCAAACATCACCTCTACAACACTTTTTTAGATTGTCAGTTGATTATTATCACCAGAAAGTAATCTTCAGTAGCCAAAATTCTTCTATTTCTATGGTAGTCTTTCCTGAAGATTTTGAAAGCTATTAACAGGACCTGTTAATCTTTCAAAATCTCTAAGAAGCTTCTGAGTGTTGCTTGATTTGACATTCAAAAACAAAACAAACCATGAAGACACTTGGTTTTTGTTCTAGGTTCTACAAGAAAGAAAAGCTTTTACTCTTTTTCATATATTGTGTGCTTCCTGTAGTTTTCAAGTAGACCTACTTGAAAGCCTATGAATCATACCTGGCTGATTCTAATTGAAAATATTTCAGATTTTTCTTCTTTATGACTTGAAATTTTATTTCTTGTTTGTTTTTTAAATAGTTTTCTGGAAGAGTTGTGGGATAGGAGGAAGGAGAGAGACACAGAGGGAGAGAGAAAGATCTTCCTTCCACTGGTTTCATTCTCCAGATGACCACAACAGATTCAGGAGCCAGGACTCAGGAGCTCCATCCAGATCTCCTACATGGGTGGCAGGGGCCCAAAAACTTGGATCATCCTTTGCTCCTTTTCCCAAGCCGTTAGCATGGAACCTGATTGGAAACAGAGTAGCTGGGACATGAACTGGTGCCCACTTGGGATGCTGGCATTACAGGCTGCAGCTCAACCTGCTATGCCACAAAGCCAGTCTCTTGAAATTTTATTTCTACATCTACAGTTCTCGTTTCCACATAATTTTTCCCACTGAATGCATGCTAAAATGTATTTTTTAAAAAGAAACTTCAGGGGTTAAAAATTTTGCAACACCAATTAGACATCTGTCTTTGTAGACTAAGAAGAGAGCGAATGCTCACCAGCAGCTGTTAGTCTTCATCATCTTTAGAAAAGTCGCAACTCCAGTATTTCAGAATTCAAGGGTGATGACTGCAGATAATAAAAAGACCCAGAACTAAGAGTTGGCAAGAGAGTGAAACTCATGCAACATAGCACAATTCCTTATGATGAATTGTAAAAACAATCCAATGGATTAAATGCTTTGTACCACAGGGTTTTCTTACAGAGAAACTGCTAAAATTACTTAAAAACATGATAAATCCAATTTGGTTACCATCACTTTCAACAACATTTCTCTTACCACTTTAAACTTCATACAAATGTGGCAAGACTACCAAAAATCAGGTTTGACACAACTGGACCTTGAAAACTCAGCAGAATCTTAAAAGTTGTTTGAATTTCTGCCACCTACTGGCAACTTGAAGTGATAGAATTGAACATAGGGTAATCTATTTGGGACTAGTTTCGTTCCTCATCTGGGGGATATTAATTAGCACATACTTTAGCTGGTCTTCAGCACATGCAGTTGATTTAGTGAGGAAACAGTGTGGATTTAGTTATTTGGAGGCTAGTTTCCAGGCCCCAGAGCAACCCTTAACCACCCCTGCCTGGTAGACCTGATTACAAAATAAACGTGGTGTCTTTGGATTCCCTTCCCTTGTGGTGCGAATCATATGGTTTCAGTGTTGAGCTGATCCTCAGATAGCGCTGTTGTTTGCGTATGTGTTGTATAACCTTCAGCGGGCAAGACCAGTGAATTTCTAGGTGTAATTCTAGAAGACAGGTAGTGTGTGTTCGTGGACTGTGCAAAATGAGTCTGAATATTGACTTGTGTGGCATCTGGAATACATTCCAGAAAGTTCTTAGGGGAAGAATGTGTAATGGTTTGGGGCTGCCACTCTGGTACAGAGATCCAGGTTAGTGGGGGAAGATCTTTCAGCTTGAATTATCATTTAGTTTCTGATGTTAATTTTGACAACCTAATCCTAAACTAGCTTCTTGGATAATCTTCCTAAATCCATCCTTTAACAAAATAATCTGCGCACAGCACCATCTTTGTCTTAACCTTGTAACTGCCCTGGTCCTGTTTTGTCATTTCTGGGCATGCCAAACTTCACTTCAAAGAGTTCATTTTATTCCAAGGGGCAACCAGGGAGGGATCAAAGACTTTACTTCATTTTGCAAAGCCCAGGCTGGAAGGTTTATTATGCTGGGCCAATCACTCTTTGAAGATTTCTATCTATGAGTGTGAAATCTGAGTCCCAAGAAAGGCAGATGAGAAAAGCTTTGGGGTGATTACTAGACAGGAAGGTGTCATTTATACCAGGGTAGGAAAACAATGTCAGGGATGCTGGAGAAAATAAAACAGTTGAAGGTGTATTGGACATATGGCAAAGAGTAGTGACCATCTGGAAAAGTGGGTATTGCAATGGGGTAGGCAACAACCAAAAGGAGAGTTCAAATTTTAAAACAGAGAGAATGAGAGATTGATTAAAGGCCAAGAAATACGCCAAGTGATAAACCAGAGAGCAAGTTTTAAAATATGGACTGTTTTGGTAAAAGACCAGATCTGTGGTCCAGTCAAATTAAATTTCTTTGATCTCTGCAAAATGTGGTATGTGCTCTGTAGTTTCTACTCTTTCATGCATAGCCATCTCCCTGCTAGAATATTGTTCTTTCCTTGACCTCTCTGTATTTTCTTCTCACTACACAAACTCCTCCAACTTGTTCAGATCCCTGCTTGAGTTTCTCCCCCTCTAGAAAGTCCAGGGAAGTCCCTTCTAGACCTAAGTGAATTACTCCAGTTCTTATGGTGGAGCACTTCCTCTATCATATGATGTCCCACACTTCCTCTTACTGCTATGTGTCTTTCCCAAGAGTCCTATGATCAATAATCATGGGAGCTTGTTTGTCTGATATTCTCATGATCAGTACACTCTCATCATTCAACCCAGTACCTGCAACATGGCAGGTTGTTAATTCTCCTTTCTGAAATGAATTAATAAAAACAACTTGAAGAGACTAGCCAAACTGTTGGTTGTGAGAGAACATCTGTATCAGTTTGCCATTTCTGGTACAACTTCCTTTCTAGTCGGTGAGTGCAGGTGAAGGTTTACACTATTTTGGTGCCTTACATTTTACAGCTACAAAAGCATGAGGGAAAATACACTGGTGATTTTTTTAAACTTTTATTTAATAAATATAAATTTCCAAGGTACAGCTTTTGGATTACAGTGGCTTTTTCCCCCCATAACTTCCCACCCACCCACAACCCTCCCATGTCCCACTCCATCTCCCATTCCATTCACATCAAGATTCATTTTCTTTTTTTTTTTATTTTCTTTTTTTATTTTATTTTTTGACAGGCAGAGTGGACAGTGAGAGAGAGAGATAGACAGAGAGAAAGGTCTTCCTTTACCATTGGTTCATCCTCCAATAGCCGCCGTGGCCGGCGGGCTGCGGCCGGTGCATCGCGCTGATCCGAAGCCAGGAGCCAGGCGCTTCTCCTGGTCTCCCATGCGGGTACAGGGCCCAAGGACTTGGGCCATCCTCCACTGCACTCCTGGGCCACAGCAGAGAGCTGGACTGGAAGAGGAACAACTGGGACTAGAACCCGGTGTGCTGTCACCACAGGCGAATGATTAGCCTATTGAGCCACGGCGCAGGCCAAGATTCACTTTCAATTATCTTTATATACAGAAGATCAACTTAGTATATATTAAGAAAAGATTTCAACAGTTTTCACCCACACAGAAACGCAAAGTGTAAAGTACTGTTTGAGTACTAGTTATGGCATTAATTCACATTAAACAACAAATTAAGGACAGAAATCCTATATGGGGAGTAAGTGCACAGTGACTTGACAATTGACTTAACAAATGGGCACTCTTATTTATGGCATCAGTAATTTCCCTAGGCTCAAGTCATGAGTTGCCAAGGCTATGGAAGCCTTTTGAGTTCGCCGACTACCATCTTATTTAGACAAAGTCATAGTCAAGTGGAAGTTCTCTCCTCCCCTCAGAGAAAGGTACCTCCTTCTTTGATGGCCTGTTCTTTCCACTGGGATCTCACTCGCAGAGATCTTTCATTTAGGTCGTTTTTTTTATTTTGCCACAGCGTCTTGGCTTTCCATGCCTAAAATACGATCATGGGCTCTTCAGCTAGATCCGAATGCCTTAAGGGCTGATTCTGAGACCAGAGTGCTGTTTAGGACATCTGCCATTCTATGAGTCTGCTGTATATCCCGCTTCCCATTTTGGATCCTTCTCTCCTTTTTAATTCTATTAGTTAGTATTAACAGACACTAGTCTTGTTTATGTAATCCCTTTGATACTTAATCCTATCATTATGATCAATTGTGAACAGAAATTGATCACTTGGACTAGTGAGATGGCATTAGTACATGCCACCGTGATGGGATTGAATTGGAATCCCCTGGTATGTTTCTAATTCTCCTGTTTGGGGCAAGTCAGCTTGAGCATGTCCCGAATTGCACATCTCTTCCCTCTCTTATTCCCACTCTTATATTTAACAGTGATCACTTTTCATTTAAGTTTCAGCACTTAAGAATAATTGTGTATTGATTACATTATTCAACCAAAAGTATTAAGTAGAACAAACAAACAAAAATACTAAGAGGGATAACATGTTAAGTTGTTCATCAACAGTCAGGGCGAGGGCTGATCAAGTCACCGTTTCTCATAGTGTTCATGGGTTTTTCATAAATTGCTTTGATTGTATTGAGATATGTTCCTTCTATACCCAATTTGCTTAGAGTTTTCATCATGAAAAGGTGTTGTATTTTATTGAATGCTTTCTCTGCATGTATTGAGATAACCATATGGTTTTTCTTCTGCGGTTTGTTAATGTGGTGTATCACATTGATTGATTTGCAAACATTGAACCATCCCTGCATACCAGGGATAAATCCAACTTGGTCTGGGTGGATGATCTTTCTGATGTGTTGTTGCATTCTATTAGCCTACACTGGTGATTTTTAACATCACTGCTGTTCTGTCATCTACGCAGCTAGAACAGCCCATTCCTTCAAAAAAAAGCCAATTGCATTGTATTGTTTGTACTTGTTTGGAAATACCCATATATTATATCAAGTCTTATCATTTTATTAATCAGGTTAGATAAGACTCGTCTCATGCTGCTTTTCCAGAAGACATACTCTATTTCCAATTGAAATCACTTCTTAGAATGGCAGGTAAGTGAACAGATAACTATTTTTCCCATACAGCTTTATATTAAAATTTTAGATCAGGTTATTTATTGACCTGAAAGTCAGTAAGACAAAGTCAAGTTGAAGCATTGGTATTTTTGCTGTGTGTTGATGCTGATAGGGGACGCTTTTAAGTATCTTTTTGCAAATTGCAATTTTAAAAATAGTTTAGAGTATATTTAAAAGTTAAATATATATAAAATTAAAGGAACTTGTGTGTGTTTGTGCAGTACACATTTCAAAAACACCTTTGCTGCAGGCACAATTCTGTTTCTCCCATATCAACTCTGACACTCTCCAGAACAACCCCTCACTTCATGGATAAAGACACTGAGGCATAGTTTATGTAATTTACTAACTTACAGGTAGTGAGCATTATAACCAGGATTTAGGGGCGAAAGTTTGGCTCCATTTATTCTTTTTTTTAAGATTTATTTATTTATTTGAAAGTCAGAGTTACACAGAGTGAGGAGAGGCAGAGAGAGAGGGAGAGAGAGAGAGAGAGAGAGAGAGAGAGTCTTCTACCCAATGGTTCACTCCCCAGATGGCCGCAATGGCTGGAGCTGTGCCGATCTGAAGCAAGGAGCCAGGAGCTTCTTCTGGGTCTCCCATGTGGGTGCAGGGGCCCAAGGACTTGGGCCATCTTCTACTGCTTTCCCGGGCCATAGCAGAGAGCTGAACAGGAAGTGGAGCAGCCAGGTTTCCAACCGTCACCCATATGGGATGCCAGCACTTCAGGCCAGGGCATTAACCCACTGCACCTTAGCACTGGTCCCTCCATTTATTCTTTAACAATGTGTGTGTGTGTGTGTGTGTGTGTGTGTATCTACTATATGCTGGGCATTGTTGTAGGCTCTAAAACAATGAACAAAATAGCAGTCACTGTCCATAGAGCTTCCTGTTCTGGTGGCACGTCCAATCAATCGTCCTACATTCCACCACTATTCCCCTTTTCTAACTAGTTACCCTGGGCTCTGTTTATGGAGCTAGGAGAGCCCAAATTGGGAAGAGACATTTGGACTGAGATCAAAAAGGTAAGTAGGACTGACAAAGGTGGTGGAAGAGGGAATTGCGTGCACAAGAAACAGAAAAACAGTGGAGGCGGGTTTCATCCTCAGCATCATTGACACTCTCCTCATTGTCCTAGTCCAGCAAAGGCATAATAACATTTTTGAAATGGACAATGCTCTACTTTATGGAGATTCATCATAACTTACCCCAACTGTCCTTATCAGTATCTTTGCTTTTGCCCACTGTCCATGGCCCCATTTCCTACCTCCTACTTGCTCCATGTCGGTGTTCAACTGAATCAATTTCCTTAACTCCTGCTCTTCCTACTCTTACTCCAGTTTGTGAACCCTCCCCTAATTCCTAGCTCAAGTATTCTCTGTAGAGCAGCACAAAACTCTCTACATACTCACTTTTCTATTCTCAGATGAGATGAGAGTTTACTTGTGCATTTAACATTTAGTAATTGCTTGCAAAGTCCAGGCACTGGTTAAAATGCTAGGTACCTGTGGGAAACTGGAATATGTTCCCCACAAATATATCCACATCCTAACCCCTGAAATCTATGAAATGTTACATTACAATGGAAAAAAGAGTGAAGAAGTGATTATGCATTTTTTCTTTTTAAAATTTATTTCTAAGAACAGATTTCAAGTATTTCAGATATACAATTTTAAGCACATAGTGGTATTTCCTACCCTCCTTCCCTCCTTCCTTCCTTCCTTTCTTTTTTTTCTTTTAATTGTTGTGAAATATACTTTAAATTTACTTTATCATCACAGGCTTTATCTTCCACTAGATAAAGAATTCAATTAGTATAATAAAGAAATACCACTGTTTCCCAGGCGTATAGGCAAGGGGTATAAACAAGAATCAGATCTCAAGATGTCAATTTCATTCATATATGTTACTTTTTGTGCTATATATATTAATGACCATAAATCAGGAAAAAATTATATTTGTCTTTTTGGGTCTGGCTTCTTTCACTAACTGTAATGGTCTCCGATTTCATCTTTTTTTTTTTTTTGCAAAAAGCAGGATTTCATTATATTTTTTTATGGCTGAGTAGTATTCTATTGTGAATAATGCCACATTTTTTAATCCAGTCATCAGTTTATGATCATCTGACTTTATTCCATATCTTAGCTGTTGTGAACTGAGCTGCAATAAACATGAGGGTACAAATTTTGAAGTGGAGATATGATCCCAGTGGGCTTAAATTCCATCACATGCATCCTTTTAGATGAAGATGGAAGGAGATAAAAGGAGGGCAATGGGAAGACAGAGCAGAGAGAGATTTGAAGATCCTGGCACTAAAGCTTAGAGAGTGATACAGCCATAAAACAAGGAATACTGATGGTACCAGAAGCTGTGCAAGGTAAGGAATATATTCTCCATTAAAGTCCCTGAAGTGAGTATGGCCATGGCTGACAATTCCATTTTGAGTCCAAAGACAAATTTTGGACTTCTGACCTCCAGAACCCAGAAAAAACTTCCTGTAAAACACACACCTGTAGTCATTTCATATAACAGTATCAGAAAACTAACTCTTTTGGGGCATACTTTCTAGTTTCGCTGAGGCATTTCTATGGGTTCCCATAGCAACTCATATTTCTCTATCAGCAATTTACCACATTGCATATAAACTGTATGTTTCCGCATCCTCCATTAGACCAGAAACTCTTTGAAGGCAGATACTGCATGATGTGCCTCTTCAGATAGTCTCAGAATTTCATACTATTCCTAGTATCTAATAAATGTTCCATAAACTTTGTTAAACAAAGGAATAAACCCTAATGGAGGGTCCTAATATTAAAATTTTGTTTTGGGACCAGCACCGTGCGCAGTTGGTTAATCCTCCGCCTGCAGTGCCAGCATCCCATGTGGGCTCCGGGTTCTAGTCCCAGCTGCTTCTCTTCTAGTCCAGCTCTCTGCTGTGGCCTGGGAGGGCAGTAGAGGATGGCCCAAGTGCTTGGGCACCTGCACCCACATAGGAGACCAGGAGGAAGCACCTGGCTCCTGGCTTCGGACTGGCACAGCGCTGGCTGTGGCAGCCATTTGGGGAGTGAACCAACGGAAGGAAGACCTTTCTCTGTCTCTCTCTCTCTCTCTCACTATCTATAACTCTACTTGTCAAATATATATATATATATATATATACACATTGTTTTATGTGAAAGAATTTTCATTCCAATTATACTGAGAAATCATGACTTTGTATGGTTTCTGGTGCAAAGCCCAGTTTGGTGTATTGCTCTTGGCTAAGGGATGGTACACAAGTTTTATCACTCATGATTGAAAATGGCTACCTGGGTACCCAGTGAGAAAGGACACCTTGAGGAGTGAGTGATTTATGTCATGGGTGTGATAATAGGGAAAGGCGGTCTCTGTACATATACTTCACTGTCCCTGACCCAGCTTTTTTTTTATTTGACAGGTAGAGTTATAGACAGTGAGAAAGACAGAGAAAAAGGTCTTCCTTCCATTGGTTCACTACCCAAATGGCAGCCATGGCCGGCACTGCTAGGAGCCAGGTACTTCTTCCTGTCTTCCATGCGGGTACAGGGGCCCAAGCACTTGGGCCATCCTCTACTGCCCTCCCGGGCCACAGCAGAGTTCAACAGTGAGAGAGAGAGAGATAGAGAGAAAGGTCTTCTTTCCATTGGGTTACCCCCAAATGGCCGCTAAGGCCGGCGCGCTGCTCCAATCCGAAGCCAGGAGCCAGCTGCTTCCTCCTGGTCTCCAATGTGGGTGCAGGATGGGCCATCCTCCACTGCCCTCCTGGGCCACAGCAGAGAGCTGGACTGGAAGAGGAGCAGCTGGGACTAGAACCCGGGGCCCACATGGGATGCTAGCACTGCAGGTGGAGGATTAACTAAGTGAGCCACGGTGCTGGCCCCACAGCTTTTGTCCATGAATAAGGTCTTTTCCATCTAAACACGAAAGAAATGATGCTCCGGCACTCCAGAATCTTAAAACTGAAGTTTGGCATTTATAGTTCATCCATGACAGTAGTGTCTTCTCATACTTACAGTTCCTGCTGTGAAAACTGGTGAGTGTGTATTTCTGTCTTTCCTCCAATATTTTAAACATTGTACTGCTTCCCTCAACAGTTTAAAGACTAATAGAGAAAACAAACATGTTTTAGCCCACCACAAATGAGTGGTGTGAAAGAGGCTGTAGGGCTGTACACAAGCAGGATAATGGAACCATAGTGGAGTGCTTGTTTTAGGGAAAATGGAAGAGCGCAACCTTCAGACAAAGATCTCGGAATAAACTTGGAAACTGGCTCTGAGGCACGGACTGAAGGGAGGGGAAGAGCTTGCCTACTGCGGATCAGGAGGAAGTGTGTGACTCAGTGTCTCTCTGCCTTCAGCTCTAGGTCCCAAAGGAGGCCTGGGCTGTCTGGCTGATTTTGCAGTGAGCCTGGTAAAATTTTAGCATTTCGGTCACTCCCTGTCCCCTGAGCAGAACTCCGGAAGCAGGATCAATAGGGAAACATCGTCAGCAGCTAAAGGATGCTATAAATCTTTTCAACTCTGAGCAGAGCTACTTGGGAGGGGACTGGCTGAGGCTTCTGGGAGGGGCTAAAGCAAAGTTTGGGGTTCCATTCTAATGAGTGTTTTCTGCTGCCAAAATCTGGGCTGTTAGAGAGAGGACTGAGAGCTTATGCTGGTGATTTTCTGTTTTCTAGCAATGAAGGACTTGGAACCAATACCTTCACAAATCGTTCTCTCAGCAGGTATTTGCCCAGAACAGAAAGTGCATATGTCAAGGTGCTAGGTACCATCACAAAGGTAAAAGTGACACATCACCCACACATTTTGATGTAGCAGAGAGGATGTAGGCCAGAAAGCAAAAATGATCTATGATTTTGCCTAGGCTGCACCTCAAGAGTTGTATGATCTTAGACAAGTTGTATTGCTTCTCTGAACTTCAGCTTACCTATCTTGAAAAAGAGCGTAATATGAGTATCCACATCACTGAATGAAAATTAGAGGGCAGCCGGCGCCTCGGCTCACTAGGCTAATCCTCTGCCTTGCGGCGCCGGCACACTGGGTTCTAGTCCCGGTCGGGGCGCCGGATTCTGTCCCAGTTGCCCCTTTTCCAGGCCAGCTCTCTGCTGTGGCCAGGGAGTGCAGTGGAGGATGGCCCAAGTGCTTGGGCCCTGCACCCCATGGGAGACCAGAAGTACCTGGTTCCTGCCATCGGATCAGCACGGTGCGTCGGCCGCAGCGTGCCGGCTGCGGCGGCCATTGGAGGGTGAACCAATGGCAAAGGAAGACCTTTCTCTCTGTTTCTCTCTCTCACTGTCCACTCTGCCTGTCACAAAAAAAAAAAAAAAAAAAAAAAAAAAAAAAAAAAAGAAAAGGAAAAATTAGAGGGCAAAGGAGTTTAGCCAAGTTTTTGAAAGATAATTAGTGTTAATTATAAATAACTTTTATGGGAGGAGTTAAAGCCTGCCTTGGAGGCCAAAACAAGTTGCAGAGCGAAAAGTACCACCCTTGGGGCTGGTGCTGTGGCATAGTAGGCTAAGCTTCCACCTGCAGCACTGTCAGCCTATGTAGGCACCAGTTTGTGTCCGGGCTGTTCCTCTTCCCATCCAGCTCTCCTCTGTGAGAAAGTAGTAGAAGATGGCCCAAGTGTTTGGGCCCCTGCACCCATGTGGGAGACCTAGAAGAAGCTCCTGTCTTCTGGTTTTGGATTGGCCCAGCTCCTGGTTTCAGATTGGCCATTTGGGGAATGAACCAGAGGGTGGAAGAACTTTCTCTCTCTCTCTCTCTCTCTCTCTCTCTCTCTCTCTCTCTCTCTCTGTAACTTTACCTCTCAAATAAATGAACACAATCTTTGGGAAATAAAAAAAGTCCAAGCCTTGTCTGGGGAACTGTCTTAGGGGTGAGAGTTGCTCCACTTCTGTAAAGATTGGAAAGGTCATACTGCAGTTATTATTTGCCCCTCCTTATTCATTTATTTCATTTATTTCTCCAGAGTTCCAGACACCCAGGTAGGTCCTGGCAGTCCAGAGATGATCAAGCATTTCTGGCTATATTTTAAGTTCTGTGAAAGCAAGCTTCCCATCTGAGTGACTTGCTACTCTAGCACTAGCAACTATCACAGCTAAGTAGAAAAATTACTGGATGCTAAATAATTACTTCTTAATGAACAAGTTACGTGTTCAATAATTATCTTAATTCAAAAAGGCAAAAAATAATATTTACAAGAAACCATGCATATCAAATTAGCCAAATTCTGTCAAATGGTGCACCTGAATCACTATGGCAGCTGCCACTTTCCACTAGCAGTGGGTGAGGTGGCATATCTCTCATCTCACCTGCACATGACACTGTCCACTTTTCTAATGATTAGCAATCTAAAATATGTAAAGTGTTAGCTCATTGGTTTTGGTTCACAGTTTTTCCATTAATAATATATTTAAACAAAACTTCAAATGTTTGCTGGTCTTTGGGATTTTCTCTTCCTGCTCATGTCTTTTGTCCACTTCTGTTCCTGGGTATATTCCAAACAGATTCCCAACATGACTGTGTAAAGAGTGGTTCTCGAGAGGAGTCATTGCTGTTGTTTGCAGCGACAGGAAGTTGCAGGCGTGTGACGATCTTTCACTCACAGAGTTCATCAGTAAAGGCAGCAAAGTCATATCCTCGGGTATGATGTGGCAGTTTTAAGTGACCAACTCTATCTATGAGTAGCAGCACAAATTTTTTTTTAACATTTAATTTCAGAATAGTTTTAAATTTATGGACCAAAAATTGTGAGGTAGTCACACAAAGAGTTCTTATATACCGCTCATTCCATTTCCCCTATTAACATCTCAGATTGGTATTTTTCTCACAATTAATGAACCATTTCCCCTATTTTGCTTTATCCAAGCTATTTTTATGCCTCTCGCCCCTCTCTGTCTATGCTCAGGTTGATTTTCTTTTTTAAAATGTTAGTACTCACATATAAGGGAGAGCATGAAGGATTTGTTTTTCTGTGTCTGGCTAATTTTGCTCAACATGACTTCCTCCAGGTCCACCCATTTTGCTGCAAAAGACAGGATTTCATTCTTTTTTATGGCTGAATACTATTCCATTTTGTGTGTGTGTATGTGTGTGTGTGTATGCTATATTTTTTATCCAGTCATTTGATGATGGACACCTTGGTTGATTTCTTAACTTTGCTATTGTGAATAATGCTGCTATAAACATTGTGGTATAGGTATTTCTTTGCTAGAATGAGTTCATGTTCATTGGGTGTGTTCCCAGTAGTGGAAGTACTGAATCATATGGCAGTTCAGCTTCTAGTTTCCTAAAGAAATCCCTATACTGTTTCACAGTGGCTCATTAATTTACACTCCCACCAACAGTGTATGAGTTTCACTTTCTCCACACCCTCACCAGCATTTTTTACTCTATTTTTTTGTAATATCCATTCCCACAGCGTGAGGTGATATACCATTGTGGTTTTTATTTGCATTTCCCTGATGGCTAGAGATATTGAGCACTTTTTTTCATGTATTTGTCGATCATTTGTATTTCTTCTTTTGAGGACTCTCATTCGGGTCTTTGTCCATGTCTTATCTGGATTGTTTGCTTTTTATTGTTAAGTTTTTGAGTTATTGATATATCCTGGATAGTAACCCTTTGTCAGGACAAGTAGCTTACGTATATTCTCTCCCATTCTGTTTAATGTTTAATTCCTTTTAATATATCTTCACTTTGTTGATTGTTTCTTTTGCTGTGCAGAAGTTTCTGAGTTAGCTATAATCCCATTTGTCTAGTTTTACTTTTGCTGCCTATGCTCTGGATCTTATCCAAAGAGTTATCACCTACACCAATGCCTTGAAGTGTTTCCCCAATATATTTTCTTGCAGCAATTTCATAGTTTTAGGTCTTACTTTAAGGTCTTTGAACCATCCTGAATGGGCTTTTGTATAAGCTGAGAGGTGGGGATCTAATTTCATTCGTCCACCTATACATACCCAATTTTGCCAGCACCATTTATTGAGAAGACTATATTTTTCCAGTGTTTGTTCTCGGAAACTTTGTCAAAAAATCAGTTGGCTGTATGTATGTGGATTTCTTACTGGGTTCTCTATTCTGTTCCACTGATCTATGTGTTGGTTTTCATGCCAGTATCATGCTGCTTTGGTTACTATAACTTCGTTGTGTGCTTTGAAATCATGCATTGTGACTACTTTAGCTATTCTGGCTCTTTTGAGATTCAATATGAATTTTATGATGGCTCTTTCTAATTCTATGAAGAATCTCATTGGTATTTTGATAGGGATCGCATTAGATTTGCAGGTTTAATAGTTAGATTCTTAAAAGCATAGAGTTGGATGCTAACAGAAACAAAATACCTACAAAATATTACTATCCATATGCAATTACAAATCCATGAATAGAAACACACACACACCTTTAAAGAAGGTGGTAAATACATTTAAAGTGGTTATCAGAGGCAGGTGGTGGTAGCAAGGAGTAGGAGTTAAGAATGAGGTTCAAAGAACATAGAGAAGTAAATTGAACAAGAGACAGCACCTTGCAGAGCCTGATGATGACAATATATCAAGAACTGAGAAGTAAAAGTAATTCAGTTATATTCTGATAATAAGATAGCAGTTAATAACCCTAAATATAATGATATGATATGATGTTTAATTTTATGTGGTACTTTGAATCTTTCAAAGCATTTCACAATTATTTTATTTGATACCAGTATAAACATCTCTAATAGGGAAGACAGACATTGCTTTCCCCATTGAATAGAGAAGGAAATGCAGATTTGGAAAGATTGTACCAGGGAAGATATTCAGACCCAGGAACTTCCACAATGAACTTGCCTTTTCCCCCACTACAATGGATTGGTCAGATTCTGTCACTAGATTCCCTGAAGGCCAGTGAAATTTGAATAAAGCCCTTGATTTATCTTTCTTCACATCTCTTCCTGCCGGGTAAAAACCCATGTGCTTTAGTGGGCTTCCCACTTCCCTACTACATCTCAGCTATTATTGCTGTTCACACATAGGTCTCCCATTGACCCTGGCTCTCTCCCTAATTGAACCCAAGGACTAAAACATCCTTTACAATAAGCACTCCTTTGTAATAGACAGATTTCCTGGACCCATAAAACAGCTTTTAGAAAGAGAGAGCTGTATTTAAGGAAGACATTAATATAGTGCCACAAAATGAGGTTTGCTGACATATGACTCTCTGAATAATTTACTTTAAATAAATTAACACTAGAATTTACATTTACCTTTGAAAGTCCAATTTACTGGAGACACTGAAGATGTGCTCCCTGGAGAATGGGAATAATGAAAAACACAAGCCTTTGTTTGACTGCTTTGCTAAGAAACATAATGATGAAATGACTATTTTTTTCTTGAGAAATCTCCTCTCATCAACACTAACAGACCATCCACTGAAGGAGCTTGGTATTTTCCCAGTAGTCCCTTTGTTTGCTAACAAAATGAGGTAAGCACCAGATGAAGGGATGGAACACTGGGCAGCATGGAGGAACGGAAATAAATTCTTAACTGGAAGTTAAGAATCATCATCGGCCAGCACTGCGGCTCACTTGGCTAATCCTCCACCTGCAGTGCCGGCACCCCAGGTTCTAGTCCCTGTTGGGGCGCCGGATTTTGTCCCTGTTGCTCCTCTTCCAGACCAGCTCTCTGCTGTGGCCCGGGAGTACAGTGGAGAATGGCCCAAGTCCTTGGGCTCTGCACCCGCATGGGAGACCAGGAGGAAGCACCTGGCTCCTGGCTTCGGATCTGCGCAGCGTGCCGACTGTAGCGGCCATTTGGGGGGTGAACCAATGGAAAGGAAGACCTTTCTCTCTCTCACTGTCTAACTCTGCCTGTCAAAAAAAAAAAAAAAGAGGCATCATCACAATAAAGCAGTCAGAAGTTGTTGCTAAATTGCTTACATGTATTATCTCATACAATCCTTATGAAAGTTCTATGAAGTAGCATCTTGTATTAATCCCTTTAGATGGAAGACAACACTATGACACAAATGGTTAACTTGCTCATGGTCACATAGCTAATAAGTGGCAGACCTAGTATTCAAACACAGGGAAAGCTTTCATTTTTAGTTCTTTATTTTTATTTTATGGTAAAGGCAGACATGAGAGAAAGAGAGAGAGAGAGATCTCCCATCTGTTGATTCATTCCCCCAATGCTCCAATAGCTGGGGCTGGACCAGGCTGATGCCAGCAATGTAGAACTCAGTCCGATTCTCACATGGATGGGAAGAATCTAAGTACTTGAGCCATCACCTGCTACCTCTCAGAGTGCACGTTAGCAGGAAGCTGGAATCAGGTGTGGAGCAAGGATTCAAACCCAGGCACTCTGATATGGAATGTAGGCATCCCAAGCATCATCTTAATCACTGTGCCAAATGCTCACCATGAAAATGTAAGGACTAACTTCATTTAGGTGTTCACATAATTGTTAAATTATGAATAACTATCATTGATGATTCAAATGACTGTCATATTTACATGATCATTGTGGGAAATCGGAAAGATAGAAAATAATAAAGATATTCTGCTTTTCTTAGCATCCAGAGTCAATTATTAACTCAGAACTCCCAGGGTTAATTATTTTGGCATATTCTTTTCTTATGAGAAGATTTCATTTCCTGGTTTTCAGAGACTGAGAACATTTCTCTGAATTTTGGGGGAAAGGGTGGCTGGGAAGTACCTTCTAGAAAGGTAAACTAGGGACCTAGTAGTGGCCCATTAAAATGAGTGCATAATTTAAGTGTCCTTTCCAACTGGCTGCTGACCAGATAAGCTGATGGGCATAGCAGTGTTCCCAGGAACGTGTGGTTCCAGCATATGGAGCTGCATTGCTGCCCTGGGCCTGGTAATGACATCCCCTCAACATAACGCAGGGGCCTGGAACAGCTCTGGCCAGTGTAAGAACAAGGGACAAGGAGGCCACCTGGATCCCTGGCCTAGAGGTGGTGCCTACTATGGCAGATTTAACCCTAGTGATTTCTCTCCACCACTAGTCCCCAGCCAATCTTCTGCACCCTGTGCCAAGGAAGCTTCATATTTAGCCCAATCCACACTGAAACACGCCAATCTACAGAAGTGCGTGAGAATGAGGAGCTAAGTTTTAGAATCAGGGTTGAAGTCAAATTCTGGCTTTACCACTGCCATACTGTATGAATCAGGGCAGATTATTCAACCTTTTGAACTTCAGATTCTTCAAGTATAAAATGGGGCAGTAGAGTACAGCAGTTTAGTATGTGAGCACCAGAATCAGGCTTTCTATTTCTGAATCCTAGTTCTGTTACCTACTAGCTTGTATCTAGCTAGAAAATCTATTTAACTTTTCACCTTTTTTCTTTCTGTCTTTTTTTATATATATGAAATAGGAATTATGACAACACCTATCACACAGGTGAAGATGAAATGAGGTATTATATGTAAAGTGCCCAGTGTAAATACTTTGAAAATATTAGCTATTTCTGTTATTATTAATAACATGGGAACAATTATACTACTTATCTCATAATATTATTATAAGAATTAATTTGAAATAATATAAAGAACTTGAAAAGTGTATTCTGTTGAAAGTATAGTAGCAAACACCTTGAAGTCACCTTTAATTCTTTTTCCCTCTAAAACCATTCTATTAGCAAATATTGTCAGCTCTACTGTCAAAATATTTCCAGAATGTAACCACTTGTCAACACCTCCCCTGCAATACTCTACTTAAACCACAAGTGCTCTCCCCTGAATTCTTTTCATTATAGCCTCCTAACTAGTTTTGTGATTTCTGTCCTTCCTGCCATACAATATATTTTCAAATGAGTGACACCTGGTTCAAAGATTTTCAAGTTTTTTGCCTCTTACCTTTTTTACTTTTTATTTTGGAATACAAACTGAGGAAAGTTCCAAAACGGTAAGAAAGCTCACATACACCATTGGTCCATCCTCACCACAACTTACACACTGTAGTGCAATGATCAAAGCACATAGCAAATATTCAATGAATATTTGTTAAATGAATGAATGAATGAATGGTCTAGACCATGATATTTGAGATCAGAAATAAAAATCTGTGTCAAATCCTACCTCTGCCACAAAACCAGTTAAGGAAAACTGGGCAAATTTCTTAAGTGCTCTCTCTTCAATTTTATCAATGGAATAAAATAATATTATCTCATAAAGTTATCATGAGGATTAAATAAGATAACGTGAAATGATATTTATCGAATGAATGTGTTAAGGGTTTGGCAAAAAATGTTCAATAAATGGTAGCTGTCAAAAATCATCATCATCTTCCAATGAAGAGAACTATTTTGACCCAAGGACTAGGTTCACATGGATTTTTTTCCCCCAGTCTTTTGTGAAGCACTTTTGGCAAGTTTTCTCCAACTGAGGAGATTCAAAGGTAAGTCTTTGGTCCCACCCCTTGCAGCTGTCCAAATGAATGTTTCTCTAGAGGGTATAGGACCACTAGGACATTCTCCAGAGCTGACAGGCTTGTTTTGATGTGCTGGCTTGTGTTACAGAATCAAAAGGTAGAACTAATCTGTTCAACAGAAATACAAAACAGCCCCATCTAGCTAGAGCTGGATGGAAGAAGTGAAAGAAAGAGGGGCATTAATGGCTACAAAAATTGTACGCATACCCCCTCAAAGGATTGTCTTGTCCATATGACATGCCAGCAGAGAGTATGCTGTACTGGGGATTCCAACATTCATCCCCAACCCTGCAATGCCACTTCTGCCCAGTCTGAATTTCCTACATTGATCTCCAATCAGTCCATCAGGATTGGTGGGCACAGCCTTGGAGTTTCAGCTGTTACCTGGCTGGGGGCCTCTCCTAGGCACCCTCTAGACAGATTTCCAATGCAGCTCCACTGTGGGCCTGCCTTTGTTTTCTTCCCTTTTTCCTCACACAGACACAAAAGGAGTGTTTCCAGTCTCTGGATCCTACCACATGCAACTTCCCATTTTAAGACTGAAACATTTCTCTAGGCTCTACCACAGCAGCTGTATGTGGAGAAATGGGCCAACGTACTTGGACAAGGCCTCCCAGACATCCAATCTCAGGAAGTAAGAATGATGGCTCCTTGCCACACAATGTTGGTTGGTCTTCTTGGGATCATAGAAATGTGTGTCACAAAATCTGGGTGGTGTCTGGACTTAGAACTTGAAAAAGGGGCCATTGGAGGCACCAGGAGCATGGAACACAAAGTTGTGTTTTTAAAGTGTGCATCTAGAAGATTTGAGGCAAGAGGAGGACACTGGAAGGAACTTTGCAACAGTCCAGTTGTAGAAGGGTTGTGAATTGATATCAAATGCCCAGAATTCACCTCCCACTCAGTCACTTGGTTCATAGTGCAAGTAACTAGAATAAATTCTTATGAGAATCAAATACGCCACTGTATATGACAGCTTTTTATAAAGTATATGAATGCAAAGATTCATCATAGTATTTCTCTCAACCCCTAACATATTCTTATTTGCCTTCCCTCAGTTCTTTCTATCTGTCTCTCAGCAAATAGGACACATAACCATCTTGTTTGTCCAATTGGCCCCCAAATGGACCACTGGACTGTTCTGGAGTATTTGTTCATTCAGGAGCAAGTGGGGATGATTAACAACAGGGTTGATGGCATGTTCCCTGATTCAAAGAACATTTCTGCTGCTTTTTAGCTAAGTGACCACTGATAGGCTACTCAGCCTCTCTCAGCCTCGGTTTCCTTATCTTAAAATGCTGATCGTAGAATGGCAGATATCCTAAACAGCACTCTGGCCTCAGAACCAGCCCTTAAGGCATTCAGATCTAGCTGAAGAGACCATGAGAGTATTTTAGGCATGGAAAGCCAAGACACTCTGGCACAATAAACAACAACAACAACAACAACAACAACAACAAAAACCCACCTAAATGAAAGATCTCTGTGAGTGAGATCCCAGTAATCCCAGTAGAAAGAACAGGCCATCAAAGAAGGAGGTACCTTTCTCTGAAGGGAGGAGTGAACCTCCACTTTGACTATGACCTTGTCTAAATAAGATCGAAGTCAGTGAACTCAAAAGGCTTCCACAGCCTTGTCAACTTATGAAAAAAGCCTAGGGAGATTACTGACACCATAAACAAGAATGTCAATTTGTTAAGTCAACAACAAGAGTCCCTGTGCACTTACTCCCCATGTAGAATCTCTGTCCTTAATGTGTTGTTCAATGTGAATTAATGCCATAACTAGTATTCAAACAGTATTTTACACTTTACATTCTGTGTGGGTGCAAACTGTTGAAATCTTTACTTAATATATACTAAATTGATCTTCTGTATATAAAGATAATTGAAAATGAATCTTGATGAAGAATGGAATAGGAGAGGGAGCGGGGGATGGGAGGGTTGCAGGCGGGAGGGAAGTTATGGGGGGGGCATTGTAATCCATAAACTGTACTTTGGAAATTTATATTTGCCTAATAAAAGTTTTTAAAAAAAGGAATTTTAACCATAAAAAACACTGATCATGACAAGGAGTTGTAAAGTCTTTGAACCAGGTTTGGTAAAATGTAAGCACTAGTAATCTCATATGTAAACTGTCAATTTTCAAAAAAAAATGGAATTATATTCAATCACATTTACTTTATGTTAAAACTACACTGTGAGTCTGAGTCTTTCTGTTTTGGTTCATTGGTGGTCCTCGGGTCTTAAAGAGCCCCAATTACTATGTGAGATGGAGAGAGTTGGTTATTTGTGCACTCGTATCATATGGATCCTGGCTGCCTAAGATGAACCTTGTAGGTCACACTCCATGATTTAAAACTGAAGCTGAAAGTTCATAATTGATCATAAATATAGGATTAAGTGTGAAAGGGATCACATAAACAAGACTAGTGTCTGCCAATACTAACTGATAGAATTAAAAAGGAGAGGACAATCCAACATGGGAAGTGGGATACACAGCAGACTTATAGAATGGCAGGTGCCCTAAACAGCACTCTGGACTCAGAATCAGCCCTTAAGGCATTCGGATCCGGCTAAAAAGCCCATGAGAGTTTCTCAGGCATGGAAAGCCAAGACACTGTGGCAAAAAAAAAAAAAAAAATGATCTGTATGAAAGATCTCTGTGAGTGAGATCCCAGCAGAAAGAATGGGCCACCAAAGAAGGAGGTACCTTTCTCTGAAGAGAGGAGAGAACTTCCACTTTGATTATGGCACTGTCTAAATAAGGTCAGAATTTATGAACTCAAGAGGCTTCCATAGCCTTGACATCTCATGACAAGAGCCTCGGGTGATTACTGACTTCATAAATAAGAATGTCAATTGTTGAATCAACAATGGGAGTCACTGCGTACTTACTCCCCATGTAGGATCTCTGTCCTTAATGTGTTGTACTATGCGAATTAACAGTAAAACTAGTACTCAAACAGTACCTTATACTTTGTGAATCTGTGTGGGTGCAAACTGTTGAAATCTTTAGTTAGTATATACTAAGTTGATCTTCTGTATATAAAGATAATTGAAAATGAATCTTGATGAAGAATGGGATGAGAGAGGGAGTGGGAGAAGGGGTGATTGTGGGTGGGAGGGAGGTTATGGGGGGAAAAGCCACTATAACCCAAAAGTTGTACTTTGGAAATTTATATTTATTAAATAAAAGTTTTAAAAAAAGCTGAAGCTGAAGGTACTAAATAGGAACAATATTGTTGCCAAATTGAAGTCACAAGATAGTGCCTCCCCTGAATGCCTGAGGCTGACATTTAAGCACCCTGTCATTATTTGTGATAGGAAGTCTTAGAAGACTGGAAGCTTTGTTTCAAAAAGAATTCCACTGGCACAGTGCATTTCCCCAGGCTGACAACATGAAAACTAATCCTATTTATTTATTTATTTATTTATTCATTCATTTGTTTATAGAAAACTTTTATTTAATAAATATAATTTTGATCAATAGGCTAATCCTCCACCTTGCGGCGCCGGCACACCGGGTTCTAGTCCCGGTTGGGGCGCCGGATTCTGTCCCGGTTGCCCCTCTTCCAGGCCAGCTCTCTGCTATGGCCAGGGAGTGCAGTGGAGGATGGCCCAGGTGCTTGGGCCCTGCACCCCATGGGAGACCAGGAAAAGCACCTGGATCCTGGCTCCTGCCATCGGATCAGCGCGGTGCGCCGGCTGCAGCGGCGGCCATTGGAGGGTGAACCAACGGCAAAGGAAGACCTTTCTCTCTGTCTCTCTCTCACTGTCCACTCTGCCTGTCAAAAATAATAAAAAAAAAAATAAATAAAAATAAAAAAATAAAAATAAAAAAAATAAAAAAATAAATATAATTTTGAAAGTACAACTTTTGAATTATAGCGGTTCTTCCCTCCGTAACCACCCTCTCACCTGCAAACCATCCCATCTCCTACTCCCTCTCCCATCCCATTCTTCATTAAGATTCATTTTTAATTATCTTTATATACAGAAGATCAACTCTATACTAAGTAAATATTTCAACAGTTTGCACCCACACAGACACACAAAGTATAAAGTACTGTTTGAAGACTAGTTTTACTGTTAATTCTTTAGAATGTTAATACTTGTGAATGTTGCATAAAGAAATAGGCCCACTGTAGCTGCAGGATCTCTCAGAGCCTTTAACATGTTATTTCATACAATGACTCTCCAAGATTGGGCCATTGTATGAAATATTCCTCAAATATCTTTGACCTCAAACTTTTGTACTCTGTAATTAATAGTTTATATCCTTCACAGCCTAGCGGGGAGAATAGGGATCTGGAATGAAACAAAATGAAAGGAGTAATTCCCAACTCTGTGACTTACTATATGTCATAGGAATTTGTGAAGCAAATTATTTCATTTCTTTCAGCTTCGGTTCTCTCATCTACAGAATGGGGATAAAATACATAGCTCCTGACTTCTTATGTGGTTAAACTGTAAAAATTATGTGTATGAGATGAAATTTAAAACCAATGGTGGGACACAGAGTGACAAACATGGTATGATCTCACTTGTCTAAAAAATGGAATCTGAAGAAAGATAATGTCGTTGAAGTCTAGAGTAGGGCAGCGGTTACCAGACCTGGGGAGAAGAGGGCCAGGGTAGACAGGGAGAGAGGTTGGTCAACAGATACAATATTAAGTTAAACAGGAGAAGTGAGTTCTGGTGTTCTGTGGCACAGTAGGGTGAATATAGGTAATAATGCATTGCATATCTAGAAATAGCTAGAAGAGAGGATTTTGAATGTACTCACCATAATGAAATAACAGTAGTTTAGGGTGATTGATATGATAATTATACCATGTATATATGAATCCAAACATCACATTATACCCTCAAAAGATATACAGTTATTATATCAATCATGAAAAAAGAATAAAGGGGCCAGTGTTGTGGTGCAGCTGATTAAGTGTAGCTTGCAAAGCCAGCATCCCATATAGGCACCAGTTCAAGTCCCAGCTGTTCCACTTCAGATCCAATTTCCTGCTAAATGTCCCTAGGAGGGCAGCAGAAGATGATTCAAGTGACAGGATGGTGTTCTTGGCTCCCCACTTTGGCCTGCCCACCTGGCTGTTGTGGCCATTTGGGAAGTAAACCAGTGAATGGAAGACCTCTCTCTCTCTCTTTCTCTCTCTCTCTCTCTCTCTCTCTCTCTCTCTCATTCATTCTCTCTCTCTCCTCTGCCCCCCTTGTGTGTGTGTGTGTGTGTCTTCCTCTCTATCTGCCATTCACTCTGCCATTCAAATAAATAAATAAATATTTTAAAATATTACATAAGAAATACTATTTTTAAAAGGATTAATTGAGTAATTCCTGTCAACAGACTCTGGTGACAAGTTTCCCCAAACAATCAAAAAAATATGTGTTGTTCTAATATGGTAGCAACTAACCCTTATGTCTATTAAGCCCTTGAAATATGGCTAATCTGTAAATGTGCCAAATTTAGTTATAGTGAATTAAATAAAGTCTATTATTAAAATTAATTTTAACTCTTTTCTTATTTTTAAAAATAAGTTTGCCACTAGAAAGTTTACATCACATAGTTGCTTGAAATTGTGACTAATGCTATATTTTTTTATTGGAGGGCATGGTTAAAATGATTGAATACATTTCCGAGATAGTAGCACTTTCTAGCACTCTTGTCAGCACTTTGCTCATTGCCCGACAGCTGCACAAGCCATGGACTACTTTTCAGGCTGCCCAAGTAGTACTTTTGGGGGATAATGCTTGACTGAATTTCCAGGATATGGCAGCATGATCTTTCCTGCCACTTAAATGCTCAATTGCGCTTAGAAACAGCTAATGAGTTTGCTTAAGAAGATGAATAAGCTATCCATAATGGAGACAGATTTAAAAGTCAAGTTGGGAGAAAACATTATTCAATCAGGAATCCATGATTTCAGTCTAGACTTTGAGATCATGACACCCCACATTCTGTCAACATCTTACAATCAGGCCAACATTGCCAATTTAATCACCAATTAAGAGTGTCTGCAACAACTGGATACTTTCTCAGGGCTATTCAAGAAGTGAGTCAGATTATGTGCTTCAGGGCCTTCTAATAGGTATTTGTCTTAAAGAATTTCCAGATCCACTAATTTCAACTCCTTCAAAACATAACAGTCTTCGAGGTGTAATGAACACCTACACATAGTTTCTGGGCATTGGATATAGTGGATAAAATGGAAATAGCCAGGATGAGGACAGAGGAGAAATAAAGAATTCCCTCCGGGCTTTGGTTGTGTTTCTTTAGACACGTGTCCCTGCTTACCCTATAGATGAACAAATCTTATCTGTAGAACATAGCTCCAAGAAAGTTGTCACTGGAGGTTGATTTCTAATTCTTCGTTCTGTCATCATCTGGTACAGAATCTTGGGTTTGAATGCTCAATAAATGAACAAGGGCATTAGTAAGAGGATGGAGGGAGGGATGGAAGAAATGACAGGAGAAGGAAGTAGAGAGAGAACAAGAGGGGAAAGAAAGACTGAGAAGCATGTCTATTAGAAAACTTTAGTCTGAGAGCTCCAGATGGTCCCCCAGGCTACTTCAGCCTCCCTGAGCTCCTTGACTATATTTAACCATTAAACTTCTGGAGTGTCTCCTGTGCCAAGAAATCTCTAAAGCATCTTCTCAAATGAAGTCATCTAATATCGCCCCCAACACACATGCACACACCCCAATCCCCGCACCATCATATTACTGTTTTTTGTTTTTGCTTCCACACAAATAATTGAAATTTTGTTTTTAATATTTGTTTCTCAAGTCATTTCACAAAGATCTTAGAAAGTTTGCCACAGACAATGGCACCTCTAATGAAATGACATACCTGTCACATGAGAATCAGGTTTAGGAAAACTATAAATAGAAAAGCAAGATCAGATAGAGATAAATCCAAATGCTAGACCACTTATCAGCCTGAGTCCTGGAGTGGGGCCTCAGGTGTGGATCTGAGTTTGACCAGGTGGTGTTGTGCCTACAGATCTATTTCTGCAAGCCTTCTCCCTACCAAGGCTTGTGAGCATCCTCAAACCAACCCCCAAGGCCAGACTGGTCTCCTGGTACCACAGTGCACTGGACAAAGAGAGGAGGATGGGCAGGAGATGAAGCAGGAGCAGCAATTAAGAAATACCGATTACTGTCTTAATTGAGCTGAGGGGAAGCGTGGGACAGTCAGCAGTGTGGTTTGCGCCAACATCCTTCCAATAAGTAGTATCTGTTTGGAGAGGAAGTCTGGGCCTTCCCCTCATCCATTCTCAGCATTCCCATCAGAAGTCCCGGAAGCACAAGTGCAGAGCTGTTGGCAAGGCTTGGCTTGTGTGGGTGAGATGGCGTTCTCTGCTCCTTGCTCCAGTTCCCTACCAAAGCCCAGGTCTGATAATATCTCCTCTTTCCGGTAAGGCTGGTGGTACTCCGGTCGTCAGTGTTTCCAGAGGAACTCATTGCACCATCAGGGACCTAATTAAGACCTTCAAGCTCAGTGCAAAGAGGTGGGTGAGGGTGACCAGAATTGTCTCTCCTTGCAGCTGCTCCCTCACGCCCTACCACGCCTGTCCCAGCCCTGCTCTCCCAGCCCGCATTCCTGCTCAGAGGGGTCTGAACCGTAGCCCACTGCCTGATTAGACATGACAATGCTATTTTTAAGAACCATTCCTTCCTAATGAGCTTCTTCTACGTCCTTGTTTCCAGTCAAAGCCCACACGAGGTGGGAGCTGGGCAGGGCCTATGTCCTTAGATGCTGGCTCAGCCCTGAGGTTTCAGCAGCCTCATTATCACAATTCCCAGAACTGATGCAGCCCTTTGTCTAGGACCTTGCAACTTGTTAGTGGCTTGAGGCTGATTCATAAATCCCCTGCCTGGAAGGGACAGGCACAGGCCCCCTGAATCATTCATTTAGTTCCATGTATGCCAGGTATGAGGCACTGTAGAAGCTGAGAAGAATGTTTCAAGGATCTCACACTTAGGAAACTGGTCACTGGGAGAAAGACCCATATGGATACTTCCAGTTATGATGTAGTATAATTTACACTGTAAAGGAAGTGTAATAGTAACACACCTGGTCTAGGAAAGTGTGAGTATAACTCAGAGGTCACAGTGGGGTCCTTGTTGTCCCTTGAAATATAGATATATTTTTTCCAACACTCCCCATCCCATGCCCTCATAAAATTTCAAGATCTTCCCTAGTTTTCTTCAGATACATGGAGGGCTTATGTTATCATCGCTGCCTCTGGCTGGTAGATCTGTGCATGATGCCTATGTTTCACAATGTAGACCCAATGGTGGCACATTAGGTTGGGCTGCCACCTGCAGTACCAGCATCCCATATGGGTGCTGGTTTGAGTCCTGGCTGCTCCTCTTCTGACCCAACATCTCTGCTCTGGGACAACAGTTGAAGATGGTCCAAGTGGTTGGTCTCCTGCTCCCACTGGAAGACCTGGAGGAAGCACTTGGCTCCTGGCTTTGGATTGCCCCGGCTCTGGCCACTGTGGCCATTTGGGGAGTGAACCAGTGGATGGAAGACCTTTCTCTCTCCCTCTCTCTTTCTGTAATTCTGCCTCTCAAATATATAAAATCTTTAAAAAAAAAAAAGACTATAAAGACTATGAGTTTAAATATATATATAGGAATTTTGTTTTTATAAGGAATTTATGAATACATCAGATTCTTACAGCAAATGCATGATAATTACAATACAATTCTCATATTAATGTGATATTAATACAAATAGAACAGATTCAGTGTAGTTCACTGATAAAAAAAAATGTCGACCCAATGACAAATTTAGCTCTCTTCCTAGATTTTCACATTGACACAAATATACACACACCCTTCCTGGAGGTATTACTAAGAATAATATCCTACTCTGGGAGTCAGGGATCTGAGATGGAGAAACAAGGCAAGAGTATTCAAATAGAACACTGGGCATCTTTCAGTCTTAAAAATGGTGATGTCCCAATGGTAGGGACATTTCTACAACTGATTTCTCATGACTCCTGTTTTCTATCTATGAGGTTCTATCTCCTTTCCGTCTCTCAGCCTTTGAAGAAACAACCTGAACCAAACCAAAACAAAACATAAATTCCTCTTATTACCTCTTACAGAAAAGCTTGACTATTTCATTTTGTCATGAGATCGTTTATCCCCTGGGCTCCCAGGGCCTTCAAGTTCCCCTCCTTGAAACTTTTTAGAATTTTTTTTTCAGAGGTAGGCTCCTGTCTAAGATGAACTTCACACTAAATATTCAGATAGTAACATTTGCACTTTATTGTATTTGTTAGGGAGCCATTCTACAAGACAAGGTTGCTTGCCTAATTCTCATAGTAAGTACTATGCATGTGACAAATATTTTGGAGGCTAAACACTGAGCAGCAGGATCAATGTTGAACAAGACACAAAAAGTTGCTACTCTCATGAAGGAAGTATTGATGAAAGAGAATAAACAAGTGAATTAATTCTTGATCCAGATAACACCAAAGAATAGTAAGCACCATGAAGAAAATACAGCAGACAAATGTGTTTGAGAATTTCTTGGGGAGACTTTCCCTATGTGTTGATCAGGGAGATCTCCAAGATGGTGACATCGATCTGAAATCTGAATAACACAGGAGAGCCAGTTGTGTACAAGTTGAGAAGCACAGACCAGGCACAGGGAAGGGCAAGTGCAAAGGTCTTCAGGGAGAAAGAACAAAATGAGGGAAAATCAGTGAATGAATGGAAAAATAGCAGAGTACAAGTTATATGTGTATAGGCCAAATGTACTAGGAAGACTGAAGAGTTTAAAGAAAAGAATGAAATGATCTAATTTATCCATTTAAAATGTTACTCTAATTGCTTCTTAAAGAATTAATATTTGATGAGGGAATCAAGAGTAACAGCAAAGAATCAGGTAGAAAAGAGGTTATTGCTATTTTCTGAGAAAGAAATGATAGTGACTTTGACAAGGTTGAAGAGATGAGTACAGATTTGTGGTATATTATGGAGAAAAAACTGAGTTCTTACTATTAGTAGATAATAGGAGATGGTCAATCACTCCAGAAACATTTTTATTTCAACATTTGGAAATTATGTTATACATTGATGGAATGTGATGCACATACCATTCAATGGGCAGATAAATGAATGTAATATTACATGCAGAAAACTCAAAGCAATACATCATTATTCCAGAATTAGCTTCTAATGGCTCCTCATCAGAGTTTGATAAAAGATGTGAATTTTTTCCTGCCATTTAGGCTGTCTGATCTCAACTGGAATGCAAGCTCCTTGAGGGCTGGGATCTATGTGTTCTACTCACTGCTGTGTGTCTAGCATTTAGAAGAGGTTGCCTGGGATGTGAAAGCTGCTGAGTAAGTATTTCTAGATTGTTCCTCTTCTCAATACAGCACTGTACTCTCCTTTCCCCAGACAAATCAATATGACATTAATACTAACATTAATAATAATTCTTATTGGGTACTTATTAAATGCAGGTATTATTGTAAGAACTTTACATTCATTTAACCCTGTGAAATGAGTACTACTATTTTGATTTCAAATATGGGGGAACTATGTACAGAAGGATCTTGAGTAACTTAGCCCAAGATATGCTTTTAGCAAGAGACAGAGATGTGATTTTATTCTAGGTCCTCTTTGGCTTGCATCTATGGCACTAGAATCACTTTTCCTCATCAATGCTTTTAATACTAATTGTAGGGCCAGTGCTGTGGGGTAACAGGTAATAGCTACTACTTGAGGCAATAGCATCCCATATGGGCACTGGTTCTAGCCCTAGATGCTCTACTTCTGATCCGGCTCCCTGCTAATATGCCTGGGAAAGCAGCAGATGATGGCTTAAGTTCTTGGGCCCATGCCACACATGTGAAAAACCTGAAAGAAGCTCCTGGCTCCTGGCTTCATCCTAGCCCAGCCCCTGCCATTGTGGCCACTTGGGGAGTGAACCAATGTATGAAAGATTCTCTCTCTCTTTCTCTCTAACTCTGCTTATCAAATAAATAAATCCTTAAAATGTTAATTACAAGATGTTCTAAGTTTCCTGGGTGCAATGGTTCAAAGATTTGGTTTCATGAAACAAAGGGTACTAATCGCCAATGAGGTTTGCTTTCCTCTGAAACCTTCTGTGGAATTACCCAACAATTGATTCTTTCTGTGTCAACTTTTTAGCCCTCTGTGTTCTGCTCTGGTGGATGGGGATTTAATCCACCTCTGAGACTTGGCAGGAATCAAAAATTTCCAGATTGAGGCTGAGCTTGGAAAATCTTCCCCATGTGTAGAAACATGGCCTGCTGGAGCCTTCCTGTGTTTCACTCTCACTCTCCTGGTTTTCAGCTGTGTGGGGCATTACACCCTGGCCCAGGCCACAGATGCGCAGAGGGGTCACAACGACCCATAATTGAGATGATGTTGTTGAGGGAGGAAGAAATATGAGCAGAGCCTTCAGCCATGCAGAGGGGAACACTGCTCCCTTCCCCTTGGTGCCAGATGTCAGCAATCCCTGTTTTCAATCTGTTTCATGAGCAAAGAGGGGTTGTATTAAAGAATAGCTCTCTTTTTCCAGGACACTACAAAGCATGGAGTCTAGTCTCCAAGTTGTGAATATTAAGAACTAAAGTAGGGGACACATTAAGCATGATGCCTGACACATAATAAATGTCAGGTTAAGGTTAGCTATTGTTAACATTTGTTCAAGAATATCATGTTAAAATGACATGCTACATCTCTAAGTATTTGTGAGGGAAAAAGCTCCAACTTAAAGCAAAATTTGGCTGTATTTCCTATTAAAAAACTCATCATCCTGAGAAATCCTTCTTCTTGGATTCCAATCACAGGTCTTACAAGAAAATTTTAATGTGATGTTTAGAATCATACAGATTATAGCAACTTATTAAGTCATGGCTTTCTGAGTTAGTTGTCCTCTTATGTGCACAGAAAGCACTTTGTACTTAACATCTGCTCTGTGTCTCAATGTACTGTAATGGAATTGACCTGTTAGTTGTCAGTATGTCCCATGAGACTGTCAATTCTTTGAGGTTTCTGACTGCATATTGTTTACCATTATGTACAGGTATTATACCTAGCACGTTGTGAGAATTCAAAAAACATTTGTTGAATGAGTAAAGATAGAAATGAGCATTGGTTCCCCTCATCTCTTAACTGAATTTTTTGTAAAATACCTCTGATTTGTGGCCATGCAGATGCTTCTGGGATCCTCCAGTGATAGGAAAATCATGGGTTTGCTGCTGGAAAGTTCTTTCTGTTTAATCTATACCTAGTCTACTGCGGTTTCTACCCACTGGCACCTGTAGTCCAAAGTAGCTAAACAAGTTGTGTTCCATTGGACTTAACAGCTGTTCTTCTCTGGGTCTTTCCACATGTACTGTCCACCAGCAAGGTTATGTTTCCATTTTTGGCTACACAAAAGTCCATACCTTTTTCATATTCTAACTTTAACATCACATTCCTAAAAACTCACACAAACCATGTCCACTGTTGTTTTTGTTTAGAGTTTCATGATCATTTCTTTCTTAGTACTTGTCACAGTTTGTAATTATTTATGAGTCAATTAGGAAGAAATCCATTACAAACTAACTCAGTCCCCAAAAGAGGATCTATTACATACCTGAAAGTTACCTCTGGATTCAGAAGTTTCACATTAACTTCTAGTGTCTTTCTTATTCTCCCAAGTTTTGCCTTATTCTGTGTTACATTAATTAATTAATTAATTGAAATTTAAAAGTATAAGAGACAAACAGAAGGAGACCTTCCATCTGCTGGTTCAGCCCCCAGATACCAACAATACCTGGGCTGGGCCAAGCGGAAGCCAAGAGCCAGGAACTCAATGCTGGTCTCCCACACCGGTGGCAGTGATCCAGGTAATTGAGGCGTTATATACTGCCTCTCAAGGTGCACATTAGCAGGAATCTGGATAGGCTGCAGAAAAATGGCTCAAACTAGGCATTATGACCTGGGACACAGGTATCCCAAACTGTATCTTAATTGCATTGCCAAATGTGAACCCCCATTCTTTTATTTTTAAGCAAATGTTTTCAAGTGTGAAAAAAGTCACTATCTCTTCTGGCATTATATATTTTTATAGACCAAGGTTCTTAAAACAAGAGCATGATTGCTTCCCCCAGTAGCTCCCAGAAAAATCCTGGGTATGATCCGACTGGACTGCCCTGAAGTCATATGGTCAAGCTTAAACCAAACACTGAAGCCAGCAGTCCTTGATGGATCAGGTCTGGGCCATATGCCCACTCTGGGTTCATTGGCTATAAGGGAAATTAGTGATGCCAGTAGGTTAGGAAATCATAAGTTCCATTATGAAGAGCAACAGACTGTTTTTCTAAGGAAGAGATCCTCAGCAAGAGCAAAAATTGATGCTGTTGTTGTTAAACGCTCATCTTCCTCCTAAGTTGCACACATCATATTAGCAAGAACCACTTCTGTTTTCTTCGTCACTGGCCAAAAGTCCCAGCACATGGTAGATACCCAAAAGATTTATTGAATGAAAGTTTCAAATATGTCTTCTCTTTTTCAGACTGAAGACCACCCCCATCCTGTTCTTGCAAACCTTTCTTCATATCACCCAGTTTTCAGTGCTACAAGGAATTACCAGCAAATTCTGGAACAAACCCTAAAACAAATGAGCTCTGAGACTTTGGACAAACTACTCTGAGTCACAGTTTCCTTGTTAGTCAAATGAGTAGAAAAATCCTGACATCAGCTTTAGTGAGATTGTATAAGATAACATAAATGATGTGGAGATTCCTACATATAAGAATTAAAGTAAAAATAATAACTGCCATTGGGGCTAGAGATGTTTTTGGAGTCATTTCTCCAATGGAATACATGAAAATACCCAGTTGAAGATCCTTTACTTTGAGCTTAATTTAGTTCTTCTGGAGAGCTTCCCAACTACTTTCTGGTTGACTGTATTGTATTTTTCAAGATCCCAGTGCTTAGCAAGAATTGTCAGCGCTGACCTGGAGATCTGAAAGGAAGGACATAGCACCCTGGAAAAAAGGGGATCCCCATGAGACAGACTGGCAGGAATGTCATTGCACATTACTGTTTCATAGTCTAGTCTTTTGCTTTAATCTTCTTTCTACTATAAATGATGTCTAATCCATGTAATGAAAGAAGAAGATCTCTGCAAAGTCTAAGACATCTGGTTTCCTTTCTAGTATGAAAACAAACTCTCTAATGTAAGAGAGAATTACCTTCTTATTTAAACATGTTGATTGCTTTCAAGATAAAATCCATGTGTCTAAAGAACTCACAAGATCCTCCCTAACTTGATCCAAACATTTCTTATCACTCTGTCTGTCATACAGGCTCTGGTCTATCCTTGATGAAATACTCAGTTCTCTAACTTGCCTTTTCTCTGTGTTCCCTAACTTTTTCTTTCCTATACCTCATTTCTTTTAGGAAGGCTACCTTGCTACTTCCTCTTTCCCTAATACACACCACTAAAGAATTAGCTGGGTGCCCTCCAATGTGCTGCCAGTACATCATGTACTTTTTTTTAAGATTTATTTATTTATTTGCAAGTCAGAGTTACACAGAGAGAGGAGAGGCAGAAAGAGAGAGAGTTCTTCTCTCTGATGGTTCCCTCCTCAACTGGCTGCAAAGGCTGGAGCTGTGTCAATCTGAAGCCAAGAGCCAGGAGTTTCTTCCAGGTCTCCCACATGGGTGCAGGGGCCCAAGGACTTGGGCCATCTTCCACTGCTTTCCCAGGCCATAGCAGAGAGCTGGATTGGAAGTAGAGCAGCTGAGTCTCGAACTGGTGCCTGTACAGGATGCTGATGCTTCAGGCCAGGGCATTAACCAGCTGTGCCACAGCTCCAGTCCCATTTTTTTTAAAAAAAGATTTTATTTATTTATTTGAAATATTTGAAAATCAGAGTTACAGAGAGGCATAGGCAAAGAGAGATAGAGATCTTCCATCTGCTTATTCACTCTCAAAATGGCCACAGTGACCAGAGCTGGGCTGATCCAAAGCCAGGAGCCAGGGGCTTCTTCCCCATCTCCCATTTGGGTGCAGGGGCTCAAGGACTTGGACCATCTCCTGCTGTTTTCCCAATTATCAGGGAGCTGAATCAGAGGTGGAGCAGCCAAGACTCAAATGGGCACTCATATGGGATGCCAGAATTGCAAGTTGTGGCTGTACCTGGTATGCCACAGTGTCAGCCCTGCATCCTGTACTTTCTGTGTTGTCAAGGAAGGCAGAGATCCTGCTTGTCTATGTTTTTCATTGCTCTGACTCCAATACAAAAAAAAAAGTCATATAGTAGGCATTTGGGTATTTTCCCCATATAAGTAAGATTTCAACTCAAGAAAAAAAAAAAAAAGATTGATGTTCCATTCAGAAATAAAATTTGGGGCATTGCCCATCATCTGTTTCTCTATCAGTCTGAGTCTTTTCAATGAGGTCATTAAGAGCCATCATTTTCCACCCACACACTTAGAATTTGGATAGTGGCTTGTGACATTTGGAAGGGATTTAGAGATCTTGGTGATTATTTGGGTGGATTTGTATCATGTTGCAGTCCCCCCAGTATTTCAAGCCTTTTATCAATAGGCAGAGTAGATGTGAGCCAACAAATTGTGATAGATGCTAGCAAGGGACTCAGGGCATTCTTTCCTAGAGACTAGGACACCTATGGCCTTTGTTTTGCTCCTTCGGCCCCATTCTTGAGTGCTCACTTTCTCTGTAATTAGGGCCACGACTTTTTCAGGGATGTTGACAAATATGAACTCACTAGGGAAATTCTAATCATCCCTAAGCTAGCCCAAGCTTTCTGACCATGAGTCGTAACCTTAATAAGTGTAAGTAGATGCCATCTGTCCATCCACCTCCGCACTGCTGCACCAGTCCCTTCTTTATCTGCTTGGTCTGGGAGAGTTGCCAGCTTCCTGTTGGGCCATTCTTAGAACAAGGAGAGGGCCTGTGTTTCTCATGAGGTCCAGGTTTTGTCCTTCAAATGAATGAAAAAGCAACAATGTATCTAACAAATTTAAGGGTACTCTCTAATCCATCTCTTTTTCCAGGAACTCAAAGATGCATACTTTCAGTATCATTCCTTTGATTTAAAATATGGTTCTCTCAAAGACCCCTGTAAATGTTGATCAGATAGTACTCTGTTCATTTCAAGTGGTAGAAAACCCAAATCAAATTGCCTTGAGGCAAAAAAGAAATATATTAGTTCACATCTCTGAAAAGACGAGGGGTAGTACTAGCTTCAGGCAGAGCTTGATTGAGGGGATCTAACAATGGATTAAAAACCAGTTTCTCTTTCAGAATTTGTCCTTTGGCTGCTCTGTGTTAAGTCCCTTTCAGACAAGCCCCTTGGGAAATACTAGCAGCAATACAGTGCTGTTTCTTCCAGTTCCTTATGCAGCAGATCCTGTGCCAACAGAAGGTGCCACAATTGGCTCTGACTGGATAGAAATATCTCGTCTTGGATCGCATGCTTATCCCTAAACAATTCACTGGGATGGAGGAAATAAATGACCTGCTGGGCTAGGCTCATAAGCCTGCATGGACTAAGGATATGGACTAATTGTTCCTAAAAGGATATATTTTATATCATAGTAGTATAATATGTATTATATATGTTACTATAGTATATATACTGCTATATAGTGTAGTATTACTATATACTAGCGTGCTATATGCCACATATGTAGTATATACTTTAGTATATATACTATAGTAGTATAGTATATATATAATGGGCAGCAGTAAACAGCGAATTTCTATCAAAAACTGAACCTGTCCATCAAAAACATGTAAAATAATAATTATTTCTATCCCTTCTCACAGGTAATGCTTTATGTGTGTATATATATGCAAACATAGGCACATGAAGGGAATTTAAAAAGTTCATGGAAAATGGAATTAAAAGGATAAGTTCCTTTGCAAAAAAATTTGTAATCCATAGATAAGTTTGTTCATAGTTTGTACCAAAATAAGCATCTATTAATTTCATAGCCTGCAAACATTTTAAATAAGTTATTTATTTGAAATGCAAAGTTAAAGAGAGGGAGAGGCAAAGAGAGAGAGAGAGAGATCTTCCATTCACTGGTCCACTCCTCAAATGGTTGCAACAGCTAGAACTGGTCCAGGCTGAAGCCAAGAGCCAGGAGCTCCATCTGGGTATCCCACAGGGGTTCAGGAGCCCAAGCACTTAGGCCATCCTCCACTGCCTTTGCAAGCCACCAGCAGGGAGCTGGATCAGAAGCTGAGGAGCTGGGACTTGAACCAGTACCCACATAGGATGCCAGCTCTGCAGGTAGCAGCCTAACCCACTGTGGCATAGCACCAGCCCCTCCCACAAACTTTTTGAAGTGTTTTCATATACTCATAGGAAATAACCAAATATACAAAGGTTTATATTCAGAAACACAGAGGGTCACTGTAACATTATTATCCAAATAAGAAATATGTTTATTATATTATGGAAAAATCAAATAATCAATTATTATACATACACAAAAGTGGTTTGGAAAACAAAAGTGGTATATAAAACAAAACGTCCTTTTTGAAGAACATTCATGACATAAAAACATTCATAGTAGAGGCCAGTGTTGTAGCATAGTGTGTTAAGCCACCATCTGTAACTGGCGTCCCATATGGGCACTGGTTCATGTCCTGGGAGCTCCACTTCTGACCCAGATCCTTGTTAATGACCTGGGAAAGCAGTGGAAGATGCACAAGTGTTTGGGCCCCTACCACCCATGTGGGAGACCCAGAGGAAGCTCTAGGCTTTTGGCTTCAGCTTGTTTCAGCCCTGGATGTTGCAGCCAACTAGAGAATGAACCAGAAGATCTGGTTCATATTTCCCTCTGTCTATGTAATCTTGTCTTTCAAAATAAATAAATAAATATTTTTAAATGTTTATACTATAACATGAAAAGGGGCAACAATAAGTGAATATATGTAATATGTGCAAATTAAGAAACATATTCATAAAATATAGAAGCAAATATTGAAACATTAGGAATGATTATCTTGACCTTTTTTCATATTTTCTGAATTTTTTAAAAGATTTGTTTATTTATTTGAAAGTCAGAGTTACACAGAGAGAGGAGAGGCAGAGAAAGAAAGAGAGGTCTTCCATTCGATGGTTCACTCCCCAGTTGGCTGCAACGGCCGGAGCTGCGCTGATCCAAAGCCAGGAGCCAGGGGCTTCTTCCAGGTCTCCCACATGGGTGCAGGGGATCAAGGACTTGGGCCATCTTCTACTGCTTTCCCAGGCCATAGCAAAGAGCTGGATCGGAAGTAGAGTATCCAGGTCTCGAACCGGCGCCTGTAGGGGATGCTGGCACTTCAGGCCAGGGCATTAACCCACTGCGCCACAGCGCCGACCCCCTATTTTCTGAATTTCTGTAAGACTTTATTTTAAAGGAGAAACAATCTGGGATTGCACAGTCATGTTGCTCTGATCACCAGCCTGAAGCAGGGCCTGAAGTCAGGTAAGCTTTTATAAAATGTAAAAAGAAAACTTCAGAGGTTTTCACATGGAGCCCTGCCTTGGTAGGATATATAGCAGAATATTCTGTGGACCTGCTAGGAAAAACAAAACAAAACAATAAACTGAGGCAGGATCCAAAAAACACTAGAAAGGGGAGAATCATTTTGTGCTACTGACTCACATCAGTGCCGGGTAGACTGCAATAACCTTGCTGAAATTCTGCAAGAGTCCTCTACAGAGGTGGATATCATCCTCAGCTCCTTGGAGATTCCTGAAGCGCAACTGAAACTAACGAGTCCCATGATTGGAGGCATATGCGCACAGCAGCATTGTCCCGTGAGCCTGCTTGTTGGACATCAGGCTGCCAGCTTAAGAAGTATAGAAACCACAATAATTAAATTCTTTATGCATGCTTTATAAGGTGCTCCAAATTTTGAACATATTGCTATATCGCCTATGTCATCTAATCTTTAGACTGACTCTGTGAAATAGGGAGCACTGATGCTTTCACTTATTGGATGAAGAAAGGGAGTCCGCGGGAGAAAAGAAATTTAGTTGGAGAAAACTCATAATAAAAGGTGTTTGATATGCATTGAAGCTGATTGGAGGGTGTATTGCAAGAGAAGAGCAGGTAAATCCCATGGACCTTACATATGTTTGCATACATTCTAGAGTTTGTTTTGTTGTGAATTTCCAGCTTCCTTCCATTGTCATCATAAAAGACACATAATATGATTTTTTTTAATTTGTTGAGACTTGTTTTATGGCCCGGTATATAGTCAGTCATAGAGAATGTTCCATGCATTGATGAAAAGAATATGTGTTCGCCGACTTTGATCTTATTCCGACAGGGTCATAGTCAAAGTGAAAGTTCTCTCCTCCCTTCAGAGAAAGGTACCTCCTTCTGGGCCCCGTTCTTTCCACTGGGATCTCACTCGCGATCCCACTCAGTCGCCCACACTCAGTGAACTCAAAAGGCTTCCATAACCTTGGCAACTCATGACTAGAGCCTAGGGAGATTACTCACGCCATAAACAAGAGTGTCAAATTGTTAAGTCAACAACAGGAGTCACCGTGTACTTACTTCTCATGTGGGATCTGTCCTTAGTGTGTTGTCCAATGTGAAGTAATGCTATAACTAGTACTGAAACAGTATTTTACACTTTGTGTTTCTGTGTGGGTGCAAACTGATGAAATCTTTACTTAATATATACTGAATTGATCTTCTGTATATAAAGAGAATTGAAAATGAATCTTAATGTGAATGGAATAGGAGAGGGAGCAGGAGATGGGAGGGGTGTGAGTGGGAGGGAAATTATGGGGGGGAGCCATTGTAGTCCATTAACTGTACTTCGAAAATTTATATTTACTAAATAAAAAATTTAAAAAAAATAAAAAATAAAAGTTCCAGTTTTGCTACATCCCACCAATACTTGATGAGATCATTCTTTAATTTTAGCCACTTTAAAAGGTTTGTAGTAAGGCCTTGCTGTGGTTTCTGTGTGTATTTCTCTAACGGTTGATGTTCAGCTTTTTTTCATGTGCCATCTGTATATCTTTGCTTCTTTTATTCTTTTTATTATTTAATAAATGTGAATTTACAAAGTGAAAAAAAAAAAGAATATGTGTTCTGCAGCTGTGGAATGAAATGTTCTGTAAATATCTATTAGGTCCCCTACTTGATCTATAGTGTAGATTAGCTTTGTTGTTTCTTTGTTTTCTTTTAGCCTGGCTGATCTGTGCATTGATGAAAGTGAAGTCCCCCCATTATTATTGTATTACAGGTTATGTCTCCTTTAGATCCATTAACATTTGTTTTCCAAAACTAGGTGCCCTCGCATTGGGTACATATGCATTTACTATAGCCAAATATTTTTCTTGAGCTGGGAATCGACCCTTTAATCATTATTTAATTACTTTTGTCTTCCATAACAGATTTTGTCTTAAAGTCATTTGCTCAGATAGGAGTACAGCTACCCCTGCTCATTTTTATTTCCAATTGCATGGAAAATCTTTTTTCATCCTTTCACTATCAGTATTTGTGTATCTTTATTGGTGAAGTGTGCTTTTGTAAGCAGTATAGAGATGGAACACTGACCTAGGCAAAGACTTCTTGGAAAGGACCTCAAAAGCACAGACAATTAAAGCAAAAATAGACAAATGGAATTACATCAAGCGTAGACGCTTCTGCACAGTAAACAATTAACAAAGTGAAGAGGCAACCAACAGAAGGAGAGAAAAATTTGCAAAACCATGCATCAAATAAAGGATTAATATCCAGAATACATAAGGAGCTCTAGAAAACAACAAAACAAAACAATCTAGTTAAGAAATGAGAAAACTATATTGTCAGTAATTTTTCAAAGGATTAAATACAACTGGCCAACTGACACATGAAAAAATGGCCAGGATGACTAGCCATCAGGGAAATGCAAATAGAAACCACAATGAGGAATATCTCACCCCAGTTAGAATGACTAATATCCAAAAATTAAAAAATAACAAATAATTGTGAAAATGTACCTTAATACACTGCTGGTGGAAATGCAAACTAGTACAAGTGTTCTGGAAGACAGTATGGAGATTCTTCAGCAAACTGAAAATAAATCTATCAGATGATCCAGTTTTCCCACTGCTGGGACTATATCTGACCCTTTAACCATCCTCTCATTGTCCTTCCCTCTACCAGGCCTTTCCCATGCTCTGGTAACCAATATACTAGTCTTTGATTCTTTGACATTTTAGCTTCCATATAAAACTGAAAACATGCAATATTTGTCTTTCCTTCTTTTAAAAAATATTTATTTTTTAAAGGTTCTCTGACTTTATTTTTTTATTTATTTTTTATTTAGTAAATATAAATTTTCAAAGTACAGTTAATGGACTACAATGGCTCCCCCCCATAATTTCCCTCCCACTCACACCCCTCCCATCTCCTGCTCCCTCTCCCATTCCATTCATATCAAGATTCATTTTCAATTCTCTTTATATACAGAAGATCAATTCAGTATATATTAAGTAAAGATTTCATCAGTTTGCACCCACACAGAAACACAAAGTGTAAAATACTGTTTCAGTACTAGTTATAGCATTACTTCACATTGGACAACACACTAAGGACAGATCCCACAGAGAGAGAGAGAGAGAGAGAGAGAGAGAGAAAGGAAGAGAGAGAAAGAGAAATGTTTCTTGCACTGATTCACTCCCAAAATAGCTTCAATAACCAGGTCTGGACCAGACAATCAGGGTCTCTTACATAGGTGGCAGCGGCCCAAATATTTGAGCCATTTTCTGCTGTTCTTCCAGGAAGGTGGATATGGGACGTCACATTGCAAGCACTGGCTTAACTTGCTATGCTACGATGCCAGCCCCAGTATTTGTCTTTCTGTGCCTAACATTTCATTTAACATAATGTCCTTTAGTTTCCACAATTCCCTGTTAATGGTAAAGTTTCAGTATTTTTATGATTTAATAATACTTCATATATGTCTATTCATATATCTCTATTTATCTATATATCTATTTATCTGTATTTATCACATCCATCCATTGATGGGTACCTAGGCTGATCCACATCTTGGCTATTTGCTGTTGAGTTGTCCGAGTTCCTCACATATTCTGAAAATTAATTTCATGTCAGATGAATAGTTTGAAAATATTTTCTCCCATTCTGTGGATTGTGTTTTTACTCTGTTGCTCGTTTTCTTTGACATATAGAAGCTTTTTAGTTTTATGTAATCACATTTGTCAGTTTTTGCTTTTGTTGCCTGTGCTTTTTGCCCAGACCAAAGTCCTGAAGCATATCCCCTATATTGTCTTATAGTAGTTTTGTTTCAGATTTTTTTTTAAGATTTATTTATTTATTTGAAAGGCAGAATCATGGAGAGGTAGAGGCAGAGAGAAAGGTCTTCCATCTGCTGGTTCACTCCCCAAATGGCTGCAACAGCCAGAGCTGGGCTGAGCCAAAGCCAGGAGCCAGGAGCTTCTTCCAGGTCTCCCATGTGGGTGCAGGGGCCCAAGGACTTCGGCCATCTTCCACTGCTTTCCCAGGCCATAGCACAGAGCTGAATTGGAAGTGCAGCAGTCAGGACTCAAACCAGTGCCCATATAGGATGCTGGCACTGTAGGCAGTGACTTTACCCTCTACACCACAGCGCCAGACATTCAAATCTTACATTTAAATACCTGGTCCACTTTGGGTTGATTTTAGTATGTGAGGGGGACAGGAATCTAATTCCTTTCTTCATATGGATATTCAATTTGCCTGGCATTATTTATTGAAGAAATTTTCCTTTCTCTAATATATATTTTCGGTGACTTTGTCAAAGTAATTTGGCTATAAATAACTGGATTTATTCCCGGGTTTTTACTTCTATTCAATAGGTCTTTGTGTCTTTTTCTATGCCAGTACCATGCTATTTGCATTATTATCATTCTGTAGTATATTTTGAAATCAGGGATTATAAAGCCACAGCTTTGTACATTTTGCTTAGAATTGCTTTGGCTAGTTGGGATCTTTTGTGGTTCCATACAAATTATAGGATTCCTAGTTCTATTTCCATGCAGAATGTTATTGGTATTTGAAAAGAAATTACAGAGCCAGCACAGTGACATAGAGTATAAAGCTGCCACCTGCAGTGCTGACATCCCATATGTGTGCTGATTTGAGTCCCAGCTGCTCCACTTCTGATCTAGCTCTCCACTACCGCCTGGGAAAGCAGTGGAAGATGGCCCCTGCACCAATGTGGGAGACCTGGAAGAAGCTCCTGGCTCCTGGCTTCGGATTGGCACAGCTCCAGCCATTACAGCCAATTGGGAAATGAACCATCAAATGGAAGACCTCTTTCTTTCTTTCCACCTCCTTCTCTCTCTTTGTAACTCTGACTTTCAAATAAATGAATAAATCTTTAAAAAAAAAATAAGAAACGGAATTGCATTGAATCTGTAAATTGCTTTGGATAGTATGGGCATTTTTAACAATATTAATTCTTCCCAAGGCCGGCGCCACGGCTCAATAGGCTAATCCTCTGCCTGCGGTGCCGGCACACCGGGTTCTAGTCCCGGTCGGGGCGCCAGATTCTGTCCTGGTTGCTCCTCTTCCAGGCCAGCTCTCTGCTATGGCCCGGGAAGGCAGTGGAGGATGGCCCAAGTCCTTGGGTCCTGCACCCGCATGGGAGACCAGGAAAAGCACCTGGCTCCTGGCTTCAGATCAGCTCAGTGCACCGGCCGAGGCACGCCAGCCGCAGCGGCCATTGGAGGGTGAACCAACAGAAAAGGAAGACCTTTCTCTCTGTCTCTCTCTCACTGTCCACTCTGCCTGTCAAAAAAAAAAAAAAAAAAAAAAAAAAAAAAAGGAAAAAAATTAATTCTTCCCATCCGTGAACACAGGATACCTTTTAATGCTTGTCTACCCTCTTCAATTTATTTCATCAGTATTCTTTACTTTTCATCATAAAGATTATTCATTTTCTTGATTAGATTTATTCTTAGGTGTTTTTGGGTGTTTTTGTTTTTTTGTGTAGGTATTGTGAATGATATTGGTTTTTTATTTTCATTCTCTGCAATTTCATTATTGGTGTATAAAAAAGGTATAGATTTTTTCATGTTGGTTTTGTTTTCTGTAACTTTATTAAATTTATAAGTTCTAATGTTTTTTTTTGGCATCTTTAAGTTTTTCTGTATTAGAGGGTACCTCAAAAATTTCATGGAAAATGGAATTAAAAATTAGGTTTATCTTGTTACAAAATTTTTGAAATCCAAACATCCTTTTTCCAAAGGGTAAATTTTTTATTAACATTTTGAGGACCTGTTGTATTCATTCATGTCATCTGTAAACCAGGATAACTTGATCTCCTCCATTCCTGTATGGATGCCCTTCATTTAACTCTCTAATCTAGTCACTGTAGCTAAGACTTCCAATACTATGTTGGCTAATAGTAGTTAAAATAGACATTCTCATCTTGCTTGTGACAGAGGAAATTATTTCAGCCTTCCCTGATTCAGTGTGACATAGGTTGTGAGCTTTTCATATATAGCTCCTATTGTAGTAAGATACATTTCTTCTATACCTAGTTTTGAGGAATTTTGTCATGAAGAAATGTTTTTAAAACATTTTTTCTGTGTCTTTTGAGATGATTATATGATTTTCATGTTTTATTCTGTCAATTTGCTTATGTTGACCCATCGTTGCACCCTGGGATAAATCCTATTTAATCATGGTTACAGTCTTTTGGATGTGTTATTAAATTGCATTTGCTAGTATTTTGTAGATTTTCTTGACAATGCATTCATCAGGGATACTGGCCTGCGATTTTCTCCCTTTGTTGTGTTCTCTAGTTTTGGTATCGATGTAATATTGGCCTCACAGTATGAGTTTGAAAAGGTTATCTCTCTTCCAATACTTCAGAATGGTTTGAAAAGAATTGTTCTTCCTTAAAAGTTTGGTAGAGGGGCCGGCACTATGGCATAGCGGGTAAAGCTGCCATCTGCAGTGCCGGCATCCCATATGGGTGTTGGTTCAAGTCTCAGCTGCTCCACTTCCTATCCAGCTCTCTGCTAATGGTCAGGGAAAGCAGTAGAAAATGGCCCAAGTCCTTGGGCTCCTGCACCCACGTGGGAGACCAGGAAGAGCTTCTAGCTTTGGATCAACACAGCTCGGGCCATTTGGGGAGTGAACCAGTGGTTGGAAGACCTCTCCCTGTGTAATTCTGACTTTCAAGTAAATAAATAAATCTTAAAAAAAAAAAAAAGTTTGGTAGAATCTAACAGTCAAGTCATACAGCCCCTGGGCTTTCCTATCTTGGAAGCCTTTTTATTATTTATTCCATCTCATTACTTGTTGTTGATCTGCTCATCTTTTCTCTGTTATCATGGTTCAATTTTAGTGGATTATATGTCTAAAAATGTGTCCATTTCTTCTAGATTTTCCAGTCTGTTGCGATATAGTTGTTCAAATATAGTGTCTAATGATTCTTTGTATTTCTGTAGTATCAGTACTAATGTCCTTTCTCATATTTTGTTTTATTTATTTGGGAATTTTTTCTTGGTTAGCCTAGCAGAAGTTTCATCAATTTTATTTATCTTTTCCAAAAATCAGATTTTCATTTCATTGATCCTTTATACTGCATTTTAAACCTCTATTTCATTTATTTCTTCTCTGACCTTTGTTATTTATTTCCTTGTACTAAATTTTTACTGCCTTTCTAGTTCTTTGAGATGCATCATTAGATTATTTGAGCAGAAATTTTTTGCTATAAATTTTCCCCTTACTACTGATTTTGTTGTATCTCACAGGTTTTGGCATGTTGTACTTTTATTTTCATTTGTTTCAAGAATTTTTTAAAATTTCATTTTGATATTTTCATTGGCTAATCAAGAGGATGCAATGTCATTTGCATGCATTTCTGTAGTTTTTAGATTTCACTGATTTCTATTTTTATTCCATTGTGGTATGAGAAGATATGTACTATAGTTTAAAATTAGTTGAGATTTGTTTTGTGGCCTACCATAGTCTATTCAGGAAAATATCCCATGTACTCATGAGAAGAATGTGTATTCTATGGTTGTTGGATAAAATGTTGTGTAAAAATCTGTTAGATCCATGTAGGCTACAGTATAGCATGATTGTGATGTCTCTTCGTTGACTTTTTGAGTGGATGATCCATGCATTGATGAAAGTGCCATGCTCAGGCCCCAATTATTATTGTATTGGAGTCTAGCTCTCTTTTTCAGTCTAACCATGCTTGGTTTATATAATTTGATGCTCAAGAATTGGGTGCACAAGTATTTATAATTATTTCCTCATGTTGGATTGATGTCTTTATCAGCATATAGTGATCTTTTTACCTCTTTATGATTTTTGACTTAAAGTCCATTTTGTCCAATATAGTGTTTTATAATTTTATTATATCTTTCTCTTCATTGGCTAATTTATTCCTAAATATTTAAATTTTATAGCTATTGTGAATGGGATTTATTTCTCTTTCAGTAAAATAGTTATTGGCAATATAATTGTAGTAACTCTTGCTCATTTTTGCTTCCATTTGAAAGCTATGAACTTTTTTTAAAAGGCCATGGAAGGATGGTTATTTGGTGCAGTTGTTGCTTGGGAGGTATGTATTCCATATTGGAGTATCTGGTTTGAGTCCAGCCCCTCTGATTCTGATCCAGCTTCCAGCTAATGCATCTTGGGAAGCAGCAGATTCTTGTTCAGTTCTTGAGTCCTTGATACCCATGTGGAACCAGATGGAATTCTAGGCTCCAAACTTTGTCCTGGCCTAACCCTGCCTCCAATATCTGACTTATTCTTATTATGCCTTCTCCTTTTTTTCTGAATCTCCAATGTCCCTCTCTTACAGGATATCTCCGACAGGATATCAGCCATTGGATTTAAGACTCGGGGAGATCTCACCTTAAGAAAATTTAAGTACAAATGCAAAAAATCTTTTTTGAGTTGTAGGTGTTAGGACTTGTCCATGTCATGGATATGTGGGAGTCATTATTCAACCCACCACAGCCCTCTTACTTCCTAGAAAGCAAGTAATTATTCTTCATTAATGAGATGGATTTTTTTATTTTAAAATTTATAACTCAGGCATTTTATTACAAAAAGCTGGTACTCATGTACAAAAACTAACGTGAACTGAGAACTCTGAATATGTAGTACATTGTTTAGCTTCACCTTCTAATAAAACTTCATTGATTTTGGCTTCTATATAAGGAGATTGTTCTTTGGGTGATGTAATAGCATAATTCACTAATGAGCATCTCTCTTTTTTTTCAACAGTAGGGATTACCTCTAGCTTTAGTACTGCTTCCTGTTTTGTCATTTTGGGTTCAATCCCATCTCTGTGATAGCTACCACTGAAAGCCTGCAAATCTGCAGCAGCTGTGGTTAGTTCAGCTGTTTTCACTGTGTTACCATGGCTCATGCTAGCTCCCCTGCCTTCACTCGGACTGTGGTTCACCCAGTCCAGAGGCTGTGGCCACCAGCTGCATGCCTTTACCAGAAAGTGGGAGCCGCTGGAAGCAAGTGAACAAGGCCCAACCACAGGTGCCCTGTAGTAATCAGTTTTTGAAAACAGCACCAGACAGTTGAAATGGCAGGCACCTTCTTCATGCGTCATTAAAATCTGGGCTTCTCCTGGATGAGATAAAGAAAACAGCCACACTAGGGTGTTAGCCCATTTTTTAAAAATGTGTTTCATAGTCTGGACTGGTAGGGCATGGAAACTAGCAGTTGAAAATGTGAAGGTAACTAAAACATAAAACCACTGATTTGAATCAGATGCTCTTTGGTTGCAATTTTTCTTCAATTTACTTGTTTTTACTCCTCACAAGACTGTGGCTGGCAAGGGTCTTGTTAAGCACTAGATCCCTAACACATGGCCTGATATGAAATAACCCCTCTGTAAATATTTGCTAATGAAAGAACAAATGCATGAAAGAAAGAAAACTTCCTCAGACATTGGACCTGAGACCTACCTTTTCACTGGGGTCTTATTTGCACAGCCCATATTCCCTCTCACTTGGAATTCCAGACCCTGAAGTTATAGTGACTGGCTGCCCCTAAGATTGAGATAACTAGCTATTTCATTTTTTCTCATTTCCTTTTAAATATATCTCCCATAAAGCAAGAATAGGTCCCAGTCAAGAAGCCTGCCTATTGGTGAAGACTACAGCCCCAGAAATAGACACAAATGATAGAGTCAAACATGAAGTACTTTTGTGAAACGTCTAACAGAAATAAACTCATCTAATTAAGGAAGCTGTGCTAGGGTGTGTGCGTGTGTGTGTGTGTGTGTGTGTGTGTTAAGAGGACTATATTCCTGAACACCATCAGGGAAAAGTAAGAGTCCATAGGAGAGATGCATTTCTACATTTCCTAGAAAATCAAACTAGAAATTCAGGACCCAGAGGATCAAGGTTCTAATATTAGATGACCTGGTCTCCCATAGGACTATAGCATGGGCTCTGAACGCAGCAATTAAGGAAGTCTTATTCTTTCCCTTCTCTCTTCACTATTAGGAATATCTCACTCCCTCTTCTCAAGGTCTCTTTCCCTCTTTTGTGATCCACTCCTGCATGGCCTTGATCTGTCTTTGGTAATTAATAACTACTTACTATCTTCCTTCTTATAAATATTTGAAAATTGACAAAATGGGTTAATGAAGAGCCCAGAGCCTTCCAGTTGCTGAACCACCAGTTGTGGGTAGAAGGGACGAAATATTTAATCCAGGGGCTGACGCAGGGGTGGCACAGTAGGTTAATCCTCCGCCTGCAGTGCAGGCATCCCACATGGGCACCAGTTCTAGTCCTGGCTGCTCCTCTTCCAATCCAGCTGTCTGCTGTGGCCTGGGAAAGCAGTAGAAGATGGCCCAAGTCCTTTGGTCCCTGTACCCACATAGGAGACTGGAAAGAAACCCCTGGCTCCTGGCTTCAAATTGGCACAGCTCCAGTCATTGCCGCCATTTGGGGAGTGAACCAATGGACAGAAGACTTTTCTGTCTCTCCCTCTCACTATCTGTAACTCTACCTCTCAAGTAAATAAAATTAAAAAAAAAAAAAGAAAAGAAATATTTGTTCCACACCATCTGGAAAGACATGGGCTCTGAAAACCTGTAGGGCCAGCACTGGGCAACTTCTATTTTGATCTTCCTTCCTTCCTTCCTTCCTTTCTCTCTCTTCTTTCTTCCCTTCCCTTTATGTCTAAGACAAGAGTTACTAGTTTCTACTATGCTTCTTCATAACATTTTATTCCTCTTTAGTCCAAAAAAAAAAATTAGACAAATCAAATACAGCTACCTTTCTGGCTAATTTCATCTGGACTTTATTCCAGAGTCCTCATCATAATCAAAAACTATCCAGATACCACCCAGATTGTATCTTCTTCCCTAGCACCCAGTACAGTGCTAGGCACAAAGGAGGTTCTTGATTTGTCTTAGTACATTGTAATAAATCAGACTGGGTGTCTCTAAGATAAGGGATGTGTTGAATTTAAACAAATTATAATTGAAGTGGGGAGAAGAAGCATAGTAATTTGAAGTGGGATGGTTCAAGTTTCAGTTTACAAAACACTCGGTGACTTTGGGGAAAATTACATAAATTAAGCTTCAATTTTCTCATCTATAAAATAAGGGTGTCAATATGCAACTCACAGAATTGTGGTAGGTCTTGAATGAAAAAAAATGTGGGAATCACATAATATATAACAGCTGTTCAATACGTGCAAGTGCTTTTCCCTTCTAAGCCTTTAAAATGTTCTGATATTGAGGGGTTTTTTAATATAATAAATGTTATATCTAGACACATTTGTTCCAAATTATAATACAACTATATTCAGATCCAGACTTGCTTAAAATGTTGTGGCAGGGGCAAATATGATTTAAATATGGGCTAGTGCTATACACACAAGATTTGGGCATTTGACTGTATGTAAATTAAATCTAAAAATATGTTTCACTCTCTCCTCTCCAAAAAAAGTGGGATCATGTTCCTACTCCCTAAAGAGCCCCCAACATCCTACCCTGGCCTCCAGCTGCAGATGTGCCCCAGTTTGAGAATGTGAAGACAAGTTGCATCAATGTTTATGTACTGCATTTCCTCAATTACAAACCCATATTTTCTCATTTCATTATTTCCAGAGAAGCAACTTACATTCGAAGTACATTTGATACAGCATTTCTTCTCCCCACTGCCTCTCCAAACCATTCACCCTCTTTCCCTCTGGAAAGTTACTCTTATATTAACAATTTGTCTCTGCTATTGAAAATACATCTCCTTGAAAACTACTCTCATTTGTCCTCAAGGAACCAATAAGAGAGTTATCTGCTAACTAAATGAAGATAATCTAACGATAAACAACAGCAAATACATTTTGAGCATTTCCTAAGGGCCAGGAGCTCTTCTAAGGTTCTATACATAAGAATTCATTTAATCTTAAATCTATTGAGATGGTAAGATCATTATCTCTACATTATAGAGGAGGAAAGTCAAACTCAGAGAAATTAAGTATCTTACATAAAAGCAAAGAATGTGGGGTTTGAATCCAGGTTAACTGATCCCAGAGGACATACGCTTAACACCATGCCTTAATATCTCTCCAGATGAGAAAATATCAGTAAATAGGAAAGCCTACGTGCATTTATGGAAGCCCATTCTGTATACTGAGAGCAAAGGGGAAAATGTCATAGTTCTGGCACTTGTGGGTTTAGAGTCCTGGATTCATGCACGTGATACCTAAGCAAGAGAAATGTGGAGTTTTAGGGAGCACTTTCTGTATCACACAGTACGAGTGTTGTGTTACTGGGCCAGGAGAAAGACTCTGGAGGTCTCCATTCATTGATAATCACATCGCTGGAAAGTGACCTTGGCAGCCATTCCTAAGTGTGGGGAGCAACTCGGACTATACTGTTACTGGAATTAAGACTTATTCTATGCATCTGCTCTCCCACAATGTGGCGCTGGGAGAGGAGCGTACAGCTTCTACCCAGCTGCCTCTCACCAACTTGACAAGCTGCAAGAGCCGCTCCTGATTGGAAGAGAGCAGCGCGCTCGGCATGTGGGTAGCAGAGCACGGATTGGTGGAGAGGACTATATAGGAGGAGAGAGACGGCATGGTGGTGTGGGTTGGTTGGAGAGTGCGTTGGAGAGTTCGCGGGGAAGTTCGTTACTTCGTTCTTTCTCATTTCTCTCTACTCATTCTTGCTTTGGGAGTTTGCTGTTTACTTACTCTTACTTTACTATAGAAAGGACTTGTAAAAAAAGGGAACAACAAGCGTCCGGTCCGGTGCGGCTCCTCCGCGTGTGGAGGAGCAGCAAATGGTGCCGTGACTCAGATAGGGAACCTAGGAGGGAAGAAATGGGAAGAAGTGGAAAAATACCGGAGAGAGAGACTAGCAAAGAGCCTAGGGAAAAGCTGGACGGAAAAGGTGCCGGAAGAAGCTATCGAAAGCCTAGGCATAGACTCGGATACGGACTGTGGGAAAGAAGTTAGGATTTAAAATGAAAGCAAGAAGAAACTTAGACTCAGATACGGACTGCAGGTTGAAAGTGAAAGTGAAACCTAGAAGAAACTTAGACTTGGATACGGACTGTGGGGAGAGGCCAGGAGAAATGAGGGAGGAATATTGTTGGAAGAAAAGTTAGGAAACATACCGGGTAGAGAAAAATGTTAGGGAAATTGAAGCCGCCGCGTGCAGAGAGAGCACGGGGCGTGAATAGATAGGGAACGCGGGGCTGGCGCGAAGGCCGTGGTGTGGGCGCGAAGGGCGTGAGACCACGGAGCGCGCGAATAGAAGCCGGTAAGCCGCGCAGAGCCGGGAAGCAGCCTCGGGGTGAGCCGCCGAGAAGCAGCCTTGGGGCGGGCGCCGGGAAGCCGCGGGGTTAAGAGAAACAGAAGTTTAGAAGTAAAATGAGAGAAATAGGAATGCTGGCAGATAGAAGTAAAATAGGAGAAATAGGAATGCCCGGAGATAGAGAAATAGAGAAAAATAAGGCCTCCCCACACCACAGCAATGAGAGAGCTTGGATTCGGTCTGCCTGATTAGTAAGACGATAAGCACCTGCAGGCGGCTAGGAGCTTATGCGCCGCAGGTCACCGAAGACAGGCACGTTATCAACACCAATAAGTCTCCCCACAATACGGCAATGAGAAGGCTTGGATTCGGTTTGCCTGATTGGTAGGGCTTGTAAGCACCTGCAGGCAGTTCTAGCAGAGCAGAGCATGCGCTGCAGGGCACCGAACACAGGCATGCATCAGCGCCTAAAAACCTCCTCACAACATGGCGAAGAGAGGACCCGGATTCAGTTTGCCTGATTGGTAGGGCTTGTAAGCACCTGTGGGCAACTCCAGCAAGCAGAGCAGAGTGTGTGCCGCGGGGCACCGAAGACAGGCGCGTATCAACGCCAAAAATAAAAAGAAAGGGGGATCTGTGGGGATCAACTCGGACTAGACTAAGTTACTGGAATTAAGACTTATTCTATGCATCTGCTCTCCCACAATATGGTGCTGAGAAGGGAGAAACAGCTTCTACACAGCTGCCTCCAGTTCAACCAATAAACTGTAGGAGCTGCTCCTGATTGGAGGAGAGCAGCGTACTCAGCGTGTGGGTAGCAGAGTTGGGATTGGCAGAAGAGGACTATAAAGGAGGAGAGAGACAACATGCACCAGGAACATCTAAGGGGAACATCTATCTGAAGGAACACCCGTGCAGCCCCTGAGAGAGCCGGCCGGCGGTGTGCCACTCCCCCGCGGAAGTGGGGAAAAGTGGCTAGGGGGAACCGCCCTTCCACGGAGGTGGAAGGGTTGGTAGCCAACCCGGGAAGAACCAGCAGCAAACCTGGGGAGGGCCGAGCAGACAAAAGAACAGCGCAGGGTCCTGTGTCGTTCCTCCACGAAGACGGGGAGCGACATAATGGTGCCGTGACTCAGATATGAAGCCCAGGCAGGGTTTAGTGTCATTCCTCCATGAAGAGGGGGAGCGACACCTAAGTTAAGGGGTACGTGTGTGTGTGTTCATAGCATAGTAAATTGGCTCCAGCACTTGCCACCCCTGGCCCCCATCACTGAAAGGTTTCAACCAGAGAGGCTCCATTTTCGATCTGAAGCTTTTCTTGTCAACTCAGCCAAGATTTTCAAATGCATTCTCAGTCCACTTCTTAACTGGCCATCCTCCTTGGCCATCCCAGCTGTGAGTAATCATGCCTAGACTTCTTATGGCTATTTATAGCAGTTTGTTACCACGATTCTGGCTCTGTGTGGTTATGCCTTATCAGTACAGAAATTCCTTACTATACCTTAAATTCCTTGGTGGAAGGAATACCATTCACCTATGTACCTCCAGATCCTGGCACTCAACTGTTGTTCAGATGATCACTGATGGTGGCCAGACACCTAAGTTCTCATCACCCTCTGCCAATCAACCTCAGGCGAGTCACTGGATTTCTATTCCTCAGTTTCTCCATCAGTCAAATGCCTAGAACCTGTGTCTAGTATATCTAGTAGGCATCCTGCAAATACTTTTAAATGTAGGTAAATGAGTACATATCCATATGTACTACTTACAGATTGCTTGATGATCAAGTAGGTTACTATGAATGAAAACCCACTGGAGAGTTATTAGGTCTGCAGCAAGCATCAAGTTTTTTACATTTTCTGAGAATGTTGGAGACTGACTCATATGCCTATTCCAATGGCTATTGGAGTGATCCCAGGTAATCCCCAGTGAGATACTCACACCCTCGTGAATAAGAAGTGAACTGTATCATTAGTAGGATATTGCAGAAGTGATAGTGTGTGATGTGTGACTTCCAAGGCTGGTTAAAAAAAATCCACAGTCATTCCCCAACTCTTGCTTTTACATTGTTTCCAGGGGAGCCTAGTCAAAGTGTCCTGAGAGCAACCTGAGGAGCTCTGTGGAGAGGCCTACATGAAGAAGAACCAAGACCACACACCAACAGCCAGCACCAGTTTGGCAGCCATGTGCATGTGCTTAGAAGTAGATCCTCCAGCCTCTGTCAAGTCTTCAGATGACTGCAGCCCAGGTGACATCTTTAGTGCTGCCTCTTAAGAGACCCAAGGCAGAACCACTCACCTAAACTGCTCCTGAATTTCTGACTTACAGCAAGTGTGAAGGATAGTATATGGCAGTTGCTTTTTAAAGCTATTTAGTCTAAGAGTAATTGTTATGTAACAATAGACAACTACTACGAATGAAAACAACAACTCCATATAGGCATACAGACACCTGAACATTTGCTAGTACATATTTTACACAATATAACAGAATCTTCACAGTGTGAGAGAGAGCTTCTATGCAAACATTTGGATGCAGGAGCCCCAGGAAGTTTCCCAACAGGTACAAATACAACAGGAGGCAGAAAACCCTGACTGAGCAAGGAGAATGTGCTCTAAACATGTGCCTTCTGCCTTTGCTACTCCTCCCATTTCTTTTCACCTCTCCCACAAGCTCCCAGTGGGGAATAAGGATCTCACAGATGATAAGAGGAACAAAGGATACAGTACCCACCACTGGGAAAACTGAGCCAACCTTCTTGTATCAGCTACAGGGCTGAGACAGTCTATACAGTGACTTAATGCAAATCAAGAAAAGGCATCCTTCCCTCCCTCCATACCACTGCAGTGAAGAACATGGCGTGTATTTTCTCCCTCTGGCTTTCTTGGTTGATGCCCTTCTGCAGGGTACAGGCAGCCCTTACAAGGATTACACTGAGATAGATGCCTGGATTTTGACTCTGTCTGCAAGCACCCCCTCTCTACTCCACCACTTTCTACAAAGCTGGTAAGCGGTCCAGAGAGCTACTAAACCTAGTCAGTACTGGCAGAAGGGTGGAGGCATGCCCTGCCTGGGTGAGTAGCAGGGCAGGCTTTGCAAGACGGAGCTCACAGCCTCACACTGCCTGGGAGCTGTGCCAGATGTGTGAGCCCTGGCTCAGAGGGGCAACATTTATTTTTAGCAGGTAATCAGCCATCATTTTGTTCCTCTCAGCAAAGCCCCGCCCTTGTCTAAATGGCCCATGTAATTAGCACCTCTCCAGCTCTAATTCCCTCCCTAACTGCCTGTAATTATCATCCAGCTGACCTTTGTTCCCTTAATTGCTGTTTGACTCCTGATCCCTATATACCACTATGCCTCCTCCTTCTCCCCTCCCTTCTGACTCAAGGACCTATCTACACAGTACAATATTTGGTTTTTCTAATCCTAGGGCGTCTTTGGAATCCCCACATCTCTGGTATTTGAAGCACCCCTTCTTGAAAGCTATTGGCATTTGCAAAGTGCTATCTTAAAATATTGTCTCCTGCTTAGACTGTCTTCTTAGAAATCTAACTTTATCTCAAGAGAATGGGTATGACTAGTCTTCTTTTTTTCATTTTTTCCAACTTTTATTTAATAAATATAGATTTCCAAAGTACAACTTTTGGATTATAGAGGCTTTCCCCCATAACCTCCCTCCCACCCACAATCATCCCATCTCCCACTCCCTCTCCCATCCCATTCTCCATCAAGATTCATTTTCAATTATCTTTATATACAGAAGATCAACTTAGTATATACTAAGTAAAGATTTCAACAGACTGCGCCCACACAGACACACAAAGTATAGAGTACTGTTTGAGTAGTAGGTTTACCATTAATTTGCATAGTACAACACATTAAGGACAGAGAGCCTACATGGGGAGTAGGTGCACAGTGACTCCCATAGTTGATTTAACAATTGACATTCTTATTTATGACGTCAGTAATCACCCAAGGCTCTTGGAAAGCCAAGACACTGTGGCAAGAAAAAAAATGACTTAAATGAAAGATCTCTGTAAGTGAGATCCCAGCAGAAAGAACGGTCCATCAAAGAAGGAGGTACCTTTCTCTGAAGGCAGGTTGATCCAGCTCCCTGATAATGCACCTGGGAAAGCAGTGGAAGATGGCCCAAGTCCTTGGGCCCCTGAACCCATGTGCAAGATCTGGAAGAAGCTCCCAGCTCCTGGCTTCAGCCTGGCCTAACCTTGTCTGTTGCGGCCATTTGGGGAGTGAACCAATAGATGGAAGGTATCTCGCTCTCTCTGCTTCTCCTTCTCCCTCTCTCTCTCTGTTAACTCTGTCTTTCAAATAAATCTTATGTTAAAAAAAATCACCTACGACTTCCCTGTAGCTAAAGCTGATGGTTCCAATTCCTCATTTAGCACAGTTGGTCTTTCCCTTCTTCTTGATACACTCCCAGACTTTGAGGATTCCAAGACACCACTCTCCCACCTCAATGATCATCCTTTTCCATATTTTTCCTGGGTCTACCTCATCTCCCTGGTTCAAGACTCTGTTCTCAGATTTTTCGTTCTGTAAATATTGACTCCCTCGATCACCCCATTAAGTCTCATGGCTTTATGCTGATGACCACCAAATTTTTGTCTCTATTCCTGACCTCACCTATGAATTTCTGATTCCCATAGTCAATATCTTTTTGACATCACTACTTGCTTGAGAAATAGGCAAACCAAGTTAATGTGTCTTATATCAAACTTCTTTGTTTCTATGCAGGAATGTCTACTCAAAACTGCTCCTCTCACTATCTTGCTCATTTCAGTTACAGTGGTTCCTTGTTAGAAGTTATCTTTTATGGCTCTCTTTTTCTTTTGTCATGTATCCAGAATTCAGTAAATCTTGTCAACATTCCCTTTTGTGTGTATCTCTAATCTGATTATCTTCACCATTGATATATTTTATCATCCTAGTCTAAGAGGCCACAATTTTTGCCTCTGTTGTTACATAGAATCCTAACAGCTCGCTCTCTATCCTTTATACAACATAAGCCAGCCAAATCATGTTACATCATGCCACCCCTCTGATCAAAACCCTTTAATGGTTATATGTCACTCAAAGTAAAATCCAAAGTCCCTACAAAGGACTCTAAGCTCTAAATGATCAAGTTTCCCAATATTCCTTTGAGCTCATCTCTTGTTACCCTCCCCTCTGCTCAATTTGCTCCAACCACACTTGCTCCTTGAGCCACCAACCAAGTCTGGCATCCTGGCCTTTAAACTTAACATTCTTTCTGCCTGGATTAATCTTCCCTGAGATATCTAGCTTTCTTTATTGCTTTATTCAGGTAATTGCTCAAATATTACATTCCATGGGCCTACTATTACTACTGAAATGGATAGACTCTAAGATGGCCATCACAATGCCCACTTTCTTGTGCTCATGCCTTTATGTAATCCTTTTCTTTGAGTTTGGACAGCATCTGTGATATGCTTCTAGCAAATAAAATGTGGCAAAGGTGATGCCATATCACTCCCATGACTGTGTTACATCGTGTAGCATTCCATCCTACTATCAGATTCACTCTAGAGACTCTCTCTTTGGCTTTAAAGCAATAAGCATAGATGCTAGGAGGCCCAGTGGCAAATAGCTGGGTACAGCTTCAAGCAATTGAGGGTGACCTCTGAGCAATGGCCAGCAAGAAACCAGAGGCCTAAGTTCTGCAGCAGCAAGTAAATGAACTCTGCTAACAATCTAGATGCGGTTTATTCCCAAACTGAGCCTCCAGATGAGAACATAGCAGACTCCTGGACTGCAACTTTTTGAGACCCTAAGTGATGGACCCAGCTAAGCCATGCTTGGGTCTTTACCCACAGAATCTGCTAAAAATGTTAATTTCTTAAATCATCAAATGCACACTAAAGTGTTGTATAGTAACAGAAAACAATTCAACCACATAAAATCTCCTTCCTTGCATACATTTAGCCTAGCAGTTAAGTTGCCAGCATACCAATCAAGATATCTGGATTCGATTCCTGTATCAGGTTCCAGACTCCAGTTTCCTGCTATTGCAGAACTGAGGAGGCAATGGTGTTGGCTCAAGTAATTAGGTTCCTGCCTTCTACATGAGAGACCTGAATTGAGATCCTGTATCCTAACTCCTGCCCTAGCCATGGTGGGCATTTGGAGAGTGAAACTGCAGAAGGAAGAGTTCACTCTCTGTTTTTCTTCTCCCCCTCCCATGTCTTCTCTTATTTATCCATAGCATATAATTATATCCTACCTCATGAGCACTTAATTTTTTTACTAGTATACTTACTTATCATCTTTATCCTTTACCAAAATAAGATCAAAAAAGGTTTCACAGCTAAATTTGAAACCTCTAGAAAGATGCCTGATTCTTATTTTTTTTTTATTTTTTTTGACAGGCAGAGTGGACAGTGAGAGACAGAGACAGAGAGAAAGGTCTTCCTTTTGCTGTTGGTTCACCCTCCAGTAGCCGCCATGGCCGGCGCGCTGCAGCCAGCACACGTGCCTATCCAAAGGCAGGAGCCAGGTGCTTCTCCTGGTCTCCCATGGGGTGCAGGGCCAAAGCACTTGGGCCATCCTCCACTGCACTCCTGGGCCACAGCAGAAAGCTGGCCTGGAAGAGGGGCAACCGGGACAGAATCCGGCGCCCCAACTGGGACTAGAACCCGGTGTGCCTGCGCCTCAAGGCAGAGGATTAGCCTAGTGAGCCGCGGCGCCGGCCGAAAGATGCCTGATTCTTAACAGCAATTCAATAGGCTTTTCTAAATGAATGAGTGAATGAATGGCTTTCCATCTTAATTGTAGACATATTCTTATTTATACCATAGTCTAGTGCTTCTGTGGTAAAGGGCCAGGTTTTTTTTCCTAATACATCACAGACCAATTCTTTAGCAAAGTGCAATTAAGACAGATTATTAGAAAAATGAAATTAAGTGAAACCAATTTCTATTATTATTAGATTCAACATAGAATTATTTTCAAATTTCTATTAAAATTTCTGAATGTTTCATTTCTATTTCTGTCTTTATTTCTTTGAAGATGAGCCCTTGGATGGGCACTGATCCAGGGAAAACTTTGTGAGAGCCACTACTGAGAAAATAGCTAGTGTTCTCACCATATCTTCTCACACACTCTTTGCCACTTTCATTTGCTGTTTATCTTAACTGTGATGCACTCTTCCTCCAAAAGTCAGCATCAGGGATTATTCCTTGGCTACTAGACACTAGACTCCCTGCATCACATTGGGAGGAAGCTTAATCTAGATTTCTCCCATAAGATTAGACAGATGCTACTCTCTTTGGAGCTATACTCTTACTTAACTAGTTCCATTTCCCTGCCAACTTTTCCCCTTCTTTTATTGTTTCTCTGTGGAGCATTTCTTTAATAAGTAACTTGCACACAAACTCTCATTTCAGGGTTAGCCAGATCAATGGTAGGCACTATACTATTGCTCAGTGAATATAATGAGACATGTACCACATTGACTATTTATAAATGGTGAAGCTAAGGTTCCAGAGTAGAAAAGAGAAAACAAAATTGGTATGTTATGTGTAGTCAGCTTTAAAGTACATCAGCATAAACATGAGGACACCTGTTTAACCTACTAGTAATATTCAGCAAAACGAATAAAGTTCCCTAAAGAGAATCCACATTCTAGAATTGGTCAGTTAGCTTTTGAAGAAACCAAATCCATAGTTATACTACAAAGGTAATACTAGAGGCTTGGTTAATTATAATGAGAAATGTCAGAAATAAGTTGTCAATGATGAAAATGAGTGTTGATTAAGATTTGTACTTATCTAAGAATTGTATAGGCACTTCTATGTATGAATGGATATAAGAATCTCAGAATATATTAACATCTCTGCAGTAACTTTATTGGTCTAGAACTCTGTTTGCTCTTGGGTAAATATATCACAAGGAAGATTCTGTTACCAAGCCAACTAGAAGATCCTAATGTACAAAAATTCTAACATCTTCTCAGAGTGATCATTTCATGAAAAATACTTTATGTAATTTAATTAATAATGACACATATTGAAGCTATTTCAAAAAGCTATTCAGTTTTTTCACCATGTTTTGTATTGGAAGGATTTTTTATGAGTCCAACAGCCTTCCTTCATATCATCCTGTCTCTGTACCTTTCAGTCCAAACTGGTAGTATTTCTATTGCCATAACATTCTGAAAAAAAAGTATCTGTCTCCAGTGTATGTCACAGGAAACTTATGCTGTTAGACTAGAAGGTCCTACATAGATCTTTCCAGAATAATCTCATCTGTAATCTCTTCAACACAACACACAGTTGTATAGCCACACCCTTAGAATTCTCTGTAGAGCACTCTTTCTTACCTGTAAACATCCTAATTTTAGCATCTTTTTGCTATCTCAATAGATTGAGAATTTTCAAAAGCATTGGTTGTAGTTTATTTTTACTGAACAATTTTTCCCTCGATTTTTCTTTCTTATCATATTATATTATAAACACTAAAAGGAAATCAGGCCACACATTCAACTTTTTGCTTGGAAATCTTTTCAAGCAAATATCCAAGTTCATTGCTTAAAAGTTCTACTTTACACACAATTGTAGGACACAATTCATTGAAATTTTGTGCTATTATAAATTAAGAGTTAATTTTCCCCTGGTTTATAACAACACAATCCTCATTTTCTTCTGAGTCCACACAAAAAACATCTCAGTTCTTCAGATAAATAGATATAGACATACATACATACATACATCACCCTTTTAGGACAATGTATGTATTTTCTTTTTCCTTTTTATTCTAATTTATTTGACAGAAAGATTTATAGACCGTGAGAGAGAGAGAGACAGAGAGAAAGGTCTTCCTTCATTGATTCACTCCCCAAATGGCCACTACAGCCGGCACTGTGCTGATCCGAAGCCAGGAGCAGGTGCTTCTTCCTGGTCTCCCATGCAGGTGCAGGGGTCCAAGCACTTGGGCCATCCTCCACTGCCTTCCCGGGCCACAGCAGAGAGCTGGACTGGAAGAGGAGCAGCCAAGCCTAGAATAGGTGCCCATATGGGATGCCAGCACTGCAGGTGGAGGATTAACCAAGTGAGCCATGGTGCAGGCCCCCGAATATGTACTAAGATGATACAGACTTTCTACATGGTGTTCTTCATTTCCTTCTGCTCTCTCATCAGAAATACTGTTAATGTCTTTATTTCTAACCGTGTGTTTAAGGAAATCATACACCTCAAAATTTCTATCATACACCTCAAAATTCTTTCAAATTCTATGCAATTCCAAAGTTACTTCCATAGTTTCATGTTTTTGTTACAGCATTACCGTGCCATAATCTTTCCTTGCAGTAGTAGCTGTAGCCTCCTAACTTATCTAGTTTCTTGTGGCTACTGTAATACAAACCATATGATTTTTAAAACAACATAAATTTATTCTTTAATAGTGTAAGAGGCCAGCACTCACAAATCAGTATCACTAATCTGAAATAAAAATGTCAACAGGGCCACACTCCCTGCAGTGACTCTAGGGTGAAAGTCACAACATAAGCTTGGCTCCCAGCTCAGGCCCTGTGAGAAGATGATGAAGTTATCCTGGTTGTTTTATGTACTTGGCTTTACTTACAGAAACTTATCCCTATAATGAAGAGTTTCTAATCACTGAAGGAGCCCTCAGTGACCTTAACTTCCCCCTAATACAAATAAATCTCTGAAAACAATTACTTCAAAATGGCTACAAGATGGACTTAATTTAAATGCAATTTGCCAAGGGGTAACTTTCTGTTTCTAAGTTCTAACTGCTCAGCATCAAGTCTATGTCAGATAAAAGCAGTGAGGGAAAAGGGGTATCAGCCATAACAGTTAAATATATCAGGCTGGCATTGGGCCAGGCAGACTCCTTTTATCTCCTTGCAGATCTATCATTCAGCATGTATGAAACCAGGAGAAGTAGAGCAAGAGGGACAATTGACACCTACCATGTGCCCGGAATTATACAAGTATAGTTATACGTATTTATATCAATTGGGCCTTTGTTATATGCTACACACTTTGACATAGATATCTCGCAAGTCTTGATGAAGTAGATAATAACAGCCCCATTACCCGTTAAGAAACAAAGGGTCAAAGAGCTAAATTACTATTTTGACCAAGGTTGCTGCCTGTGGCCCAATGTCTGTCCTTTTCTTTCTCAGTAATAGGACCCCAAAATTGAGTTAGATAAATGGATGTCCAGAATAAACACTACATTTCCAAGCTTCCCTTGTAGGTATGTGTATGCACATGGCCAACTTCTAACCAATGGGATAACAGAATGAGTATGTTATACTTCCAGATACTATTCTTAAATGGCAGGGGACATTTTTCTCTCTTGTTATTCCTCCTGATAGGAATTTATCTGATCACTGGAATTGGAGCTATCAACTTGAATCATGGGATGGAAGTCATATGTTGAAGACATCAGGGTAACAAGATAGGTGGAATCTTCCCCTGAGAAGTATAAGCTGAAATATCTGTCCAGCTTAGCTTACCCTTAGATAAGAGAGAAATGAATTTTTACTTTCTTTAGGTCATGGTTATTTGGGGTTTTTCCCAAGTCACAAGTCAAAGATTCTATGCTAAGACATGATAATAAGGGTGAGGAACACTTTTTTCTGCCGAAGGTCATTTGGGTATTTATAACATCACTTGTGGGCCATACTCAGGTGTGATTCCAGACCTCCTAATTTCTCCTCTCTATTCTATTACCTCCTGGAAACTTGGAGAACTGGTTTGTAATGCAAACTGGGCTGGGTTGAGCACTGGGAATGCAGATTATCCTCAAGATTAAACCATTGCTGGCTTTTTTCTTATACTGGGTAGAGGTAGAGGCAAACCACCAACCAATTACATAATAGAAACCACATCTCCAACTCCAGACTTCTTCCCATTCTGCCAACTTACAGTAAAGTCATCAGTCCCAAAGACTCACCAGTGGCACAATCCAGACCAGAGGCTTAGTTTCCTTCTTTCCAACTTCACATTCATCACCCTGGGCTACCTTCCATGGCATCTGGGCTAAACCTGACAATAAAGGATCTTATTCTGTCTTGTCCACAGAGAGTACAAAGGAAAAAAAAAAGACAAAGAGAAACATCACTGCCTTATTCCTCAAGGATAAGGACTCTATTTTATTTATCTGACCATCCCCAAGGCCTCGTAGAGGATGTGGTCTATACCAGGAATTTAATACAAGATTCTTGAGAGAAAAAGAGATAGGTTAAAAAGATTAAATCAATGGCCCAAACTGGCTTGAGTCAATTGTCTGCCACAGTATGTGGGTGGCAGCAATAGCTCGGATTAGGCTCTAAGCAATACATTTTATTGGGGCAGGAACCAAGGCTAAGGTTTTAATAAAACATCCACATTGACATATTGATTTATCTTGACCAGGTAGTTGTTCTCTCAGGCAAAGCAATCTTTAGAGTGCACCAGCAACTCTCACTTCTGTCCCCTGGTGACTACTTGACATGTTAGCCATAGAGCCCTGAGCGTTTAGGGTTAATCCCTGCTGGGTCAAATACAATATATACAGAAAGCATGGCCCACCAACAGGGAGAAGGAAGAGTTACATTTTATTTTGTGATCATTAAATATCTCTCACTTTATTAGACAGGAGGCTAAGATTCTAGACTTCTCTGCCACATACATTAAAAAGAGATCTACTAGAATTTTAAGTTGAGACAGTATAATTTTTTACCAAAATAATTTTTTATTTCCTTCCTAAATTTTTGAATGCTATTTTGTTATCTTTTCAATCCAATCATTCTGCCACTTTGCTTATTACTGATCATGCTGATTCTGTCAAAGAAACTGGTATCTCCTGGCTGAGCCATTTTGCATTGATGTTGATCAAGGTGCTTAACCCATATGTGATTCAGTTTGCTTCATCTGCAGAATGGAAAATTGATTTCCACATATACTGTTGAAAAGATTAAATGATTTAATATTTGTATCCACTTAAAACACTATCAGGTAAGTACTCAGTAAGTATCATTTGCCATTGTTGTTGTTGTTGTCGTCGTCGTCATCATCATCATCATCATCACCCTGCAGTCTATTGAGTTTTGTTTTTCAAGGGAGGACAGATCAGAAATACTTGGTCTTTCCCTGTGGGTGCTAATTCTCCCTAGCCTATGAGCTTACAATTAATACAGTATTCACTGAATGCTTGGATGCCTGAAATCATACAGGACTATGCCACTTACAAATCTTTCATGAGAGTTGGCAATTAGTTTGTCAGTTAAGATGCCAGGTCCCACACTGGATCTCGGGGTTTGATTCCCGGCTGTGGCTCCTGACTCCAGCTTCTTGATAATGCAGACTCCAGCAGCAATGGTTCAAGTAATTGGATATCTGCCACTCATGTGAAAGACCTGGATTGTATTCCTGGCTTTTAGCTTCCACCTTCAGTCTCAGCCCAGACCGAACCATTGCAGGCATTTAAGGAGTAATTCATTGAAAGATTTCCCTCTTAGATCAAAGTAAAGAGCATGAAAGAAAAATAACCTATGGAAGAGCTAAGACATAGACTCAAGGACCATAGACCGTAGAACTATTGATCAGGAGCTGGTGTTGTTGTGTATCTAGTTAGGCTGCCACCTGCAATGTTGACATCCCAAATGGGCACTGGTTCCAGTCCTGGCTGCTCCACTTTGGATCCAGCTCCATGCTACTGACCTGGAAAGATAACAAAGGATAGCCCAAGTGCTTGGGCACCTGCCACACATGTGGGGGACCTGGAAGAAGTTCCTGGCTTCTGGTTTCAGCCTGTCCCAGCCTTGGCTGTTGCTGCCATTTGAGAAGTAAACCAGTAGATAGAAGATCTCTCTGTCTCTCTGTCTCTGTCTATGTCTCTGTCTCTTTCTCTCTCTCTGTCTCTGTGTGTGTGTGTGTGTGTGTCTAACATCACCTTTCAAATAAATAAAAATAAATCTTATAAAAAGGAAAGAACTATTGATCAGATTTGGATATAACTACTTTTGTGAAGTAAATAGTAAGTGTCCTACTATTTAAGCAACAATATTTTGGCTTTTCTATTACTTCTAGCAGAACACATCCTAATTGATGTAGTTATCTATGTAAAAGAATCATCTCAAATGTAGCTATAGGTACTGAGTCAAGACACCTAATTTCCAGACCAAGCTGCATTTAACAAGCCATATGCCCTGAATTGGTTCACATCTACTCAGAAGAGAGCCTTTCCTAATTCTCATAAACCTCCAGCTCCAGATGGGTTAATGGAGACACAATAGGTTCTTTACTCAGATGCTCTTAACAGTACCATCCTGCATTACTCACCATAGCATCTACTACACACAGTAAGTGTTAATTTCTTTTTTGAATTCATGACAAGACTGAGGACAAGAAATGTCTGATTCATTCTACACCCTCAAATTGCCTAGCATGTAATGGAGCCAATAATAAATAATTTTAAATTAATTTGAATTCAAATAACAAACTAACCTTTAGTTGTACTATGTCCTTACATTTAGTTTAAGACAGATGGTATCAGTTAAGGAAATATGTGAAGGACAAGGTCCCAAGGATATACCATGCAGGACTTCTTTAGCTGAGTCTTTTCTGATACACTCAGAATACATCTTTGCGATGCCTAGAGTCTGTGCAACTCAGTAGCAAAATCTTAAGCTGAGACCACTCCTTCTTCTCTTTCCCACTGTATGAAAGGTCTATGCCTTCCAACGTCAATCTAATTTTAGAACTCTCCATCCTATCCCGGGGGAAGGAATGCCATCTTTGACTTTCTTTAGACATTTAGTAGAGTCTTCTGCTTGTATATTTGATTTCTCTATTCAGAAGTATTTGCATTTTCAAAGAAACCCAAGAGAAAGGACAATGTTAACTTCAATCAGAAGTTCACTTGTTCTAATGCCTAGAGGATAGACTGAAATGCAAATAAGTGCAATACAATAAATACAATGGAGTAATAGAATTGATTGGATTGGAAATTCCCACATTTAATCAAGACAGCCAATAATTGGTAGGTTGAAAAGGCTCCATTTACCAAGTTTTCTGATCCTTTAAGATAAGTATATTCGTTCCACCTGCACTCTCATCTAAGTACTGCATGCTAACCAAATGTACCACTGGAGCTCCAAGCCAAGTATACTTTGAATGAAACTCCCCAACCTTAGGTGTTGGAGACTAATTTGTATATATATATATATATATATATATATATTATTTATTTTTATTATTATATTAATTATTTTATAGTTATATGTGTGTGTGATATTGGCCAGACAAAACATGTGCATAGGTTAGACACAATCTGTGGGCCACCACCATCTTGAGATCCCCGACTAAAAGGAATGTGTGGAGGCCCTTCTCATGATCCTGTGATTCCTAACTGGGGAAGATTTGGGATAGACAATGGGGATTGACAAAGCGGCATGGCAAAAAAGGACAAAAAAGCAGGCAAAAGTTTGCTTGGGGTCAGGCTATTATGCCATGGAAGACAGTTAACTCATGCTGAGCACAGATACTGAGCTAATTCCTCATATACTAATCTTGTTTTAATCCTCACACCATAGTCAAGAAAGTTTCTCCATATAACAAATGTGTCAGTAGGAGAGCCAGGACTAGAATTCAGATCTTCTGGCTTCCACTTTGGACTCTTTCCAGTTCATATCTTTGATAACTCAATTAACATCTCTGTTTTTTGCCTCTATTCTTCCTTTTGTTCTTTTTTACCTTCTTCTAAAAATATGCAAGGTGGTTCATATTTATCAGTTTTAGAATGAAATATCACAGTTTTCTCATCCAGGAAATCAACATAATATTACCATCTACTTCATGAATAGTTATGCCTAGTACATAGTATATGCTAAGTCAATATTAAGTTCTTTGTTATTATTATTTAATTTCCTTAATTTTCTTTAACTCGCTCTCTTTTTCTTTCTTTCTTCCTTTCTTTCCATCCTTCCTTCCTTCCTTCTTTCTTTTTTCTAGAAAGGGATTTTTTTTAAGAGCCCACTTTTCCCAGATCCTGATTCCATTTCCCCACTTAGGAAAGGCTTATTGGTAAGGCTATTGAGATTCCCAACAGAAAAAAAAAAATGAAAGAAAAATAGGGAGGGAAAGGAAAGAGAGAAAAGGATGGTGGGATCAGAGTGTAGTTTCAAGGAGAGTGTCAAATTTGTATGCTCTCACATCTCACTAACTGAGAAATAACCTGACAATTCAATGGAAGCAAATAATAGTGGTACTATAACACCATTCTCATGCAGTAATACTCAAGCTGGAAGATAGCATAAACAGTGATATATTTTTCTTTGGTAAAGAATTCTACTACATGATTATTTTAAAATTCACCATGGGTTCCCCCTGGTGTATTTGAAACACAATTTTATAGGCAAAATTTAATTAAAAATCTGTAATTCTAGTACCAGGATAAATTGCTGAGATTAACTTCTTCACTTTTTGGATAAGAAGAAGTGAGTTCCATAAAGAAGGGATGAGCTTCTATGTAGCTTAGCCAGATGAAGCAGAATCAGAAATAGGTTAAATAGGGCCAGCGCCGTGGCTCAATAGACTAATCCTCCGCCTTGTGGCGTCGGCACACCAGGTTCTAGTCCTGGTCGGGGCGCCGGATTCTGTCCTGGTTGCCCCTCTTCCAGTCCAGCTCTCTGCTGTGGCCAGGGAGCGCAGTGGAGGATGGCCCAAGTGCTTCGGCCCTGCACCCCATGGGAGACCAGAATAAGCACCTGGCTCCTGCCATCGGATCAGCGCAGTGCACCGGCCGTGGCGGCCATTGGAGGGTGAACCAACAGCAAAGGAAGACCTTTCTCTGTCTCTCTCTCTCTCACTGTCCACTCTGCTTGTCAAAAAAAAAAAAATAGGTTAAATAGATTTTTGCTTTTGTTGTTGGTTTCATAAATATATTAAGCTAAAGTATTCAAATGTTAGGGCGGGAAGAAATCTTACCCTTCAGCTAGTAATGTATGCAACAGGAATAGCTTTTCTTGAGTAGACACCATTATCACACACTTTGTATCGGAAACAATTCAAACATAGTGCCTGCCATAATGGAGCTCACAGTTTGTATTTTATAGATAAGCAAACTGAGCTGGATGGATGACTTGCCTAAGGTCTCTCATGCTGTTCTCAAAGGATGTCAGAACAAGTACTCAGGCTTCTAACTTTCCACTCTCAAGTTGCTTGCACCACTCTGTGTTGTCTCCTAGAGTCTAGAATGTTCTTATTCAATTAAGGAACAGACACAAGTATCTCCCGCTGACTCACCAATTCTATTAGGAATCCAGAGATCCAGTGTTAAAAGACCCATCTCATTGCTTTGCTTTGAGATGGGGAGATCAGTTAAGTGACTACTGTTTTCATCCTTCAGATCACCACCTTAGAAAGAATAACTCCTTTCAATTCAGCGAAGAGCTTCACTGCAGTTGCTAGACAAATAGCTCCCTAACCCCACTCTCAATCACACATCAGCACACTGCTTCATTCTTTTCTTAGTGCCTGTCATTGTAGATATCAGCATATATATTGACCAATTTATGCATTTATTTTGTATTAAAGAAATGCCTGTGTGCAAAACTCTATCTACCTTGTAGACTGTTTAATTTAGCAGCTAAACAGTACCTGGCTCATAACAAATGTTCCAGAAATATTCATAGCGTAAATAAGTGAATGATGGGTCCTGATTTTAGGCGTTGGATTTATACCAGCTGCCGGGACAGAGCCACCCTGTTACTCAGACACCAGATTCTTAGCTCCATCCCCTAGTTGGTAGACAGTATCAAGCCCAAAGGTAGGAAGAATTTGGTGGGAATGTTTTCTTAACAGAAATGTTCACTGCCTGTCAACCTTTCTGCTGAATCCAGCAATCTGTTTCCATTTCGATAGGGTTGTGATTTTTCCCTCTGAGACTACATCTGTAGAACTGAAAAGTGTTAGAATGATTTCCATAATAGCACGTTTCTTACCCTGCTCTCGCCAGTTTACATGAAGTGACAGTGTTTATTGTGTAGGATACATACATTTTGGATCCAAAATCATTTCTTTTGGATGTCACCCACTTTGCTTTGTTTCTGCTTGTTGCTCTAGCAGAATGATTCTCTCAGGAGAAAAACTAGGATTTTTAATAAAAGCACAACACTGTAAAAACTGTTTTTAAGGGAAAGTCATTTTTTATGAGCTCTGCTAACTGCCAGACTGCTGAATACATTCCATTTCTTTTTCAATACTTTGTCCCTTCCTGGAGTAACTGCCTCATGAGGACTCTTGTCGTATTTCTGTTTGAATCACACAGCCTTAGCATAGTTCCTGCAGCCAGAAGGTGCTTCATTCACATTTGCAGGACATGATAAAATGAGCATGTTTACTACCTATTTTACAACGAATCAAGATGGCAGCTGCCCATGATTGTTGCCTTCATCTAATTCCTTCAGGTTGAAAGTAGCATAATTAAAGTTTTTGTTATTGTTCCAGCCTTGAGGAAATCAGCTCTCTTATTTAAATTTTCCTTTTTATATCCTATATACAAAGTAAAAATCTAAATCTTTGAATGATATGAAAGCCTGGGGTTTTTTAGATTTATTCATTTATTTGAAAGGCAAAATTACACAGAGAGAGGAAGAGGCAGAGGCGGAGAGAGAGGAGGGTCAAAGAGAGAGAGAGAGTGAGTCTTCCATCCTCTGGTTCACCTCCTAAATGGCCACAACAATCAAGGCAAAGCCAGGCTGAAGCCAGGAGCCAGGAGCTTCATCTGGGTCTCCCACATGGATTCTAAGGCCTGAGTACCTGAGCTATCCTCCACTGCTTTCATAGGCGCATTATCAGGAAGCTGGATCTGTAATGCAGCAGCTCAGACTTGAACCTGCAGCTTTATGTGATACCTGTGCCCTTGTGGAATGCCAACGCAGCAGGCAGTAGTTTAACCCACTGTGCCATAGTGCCGAGCCTTGAAATCATGTTTTGTATCAATAGTTTTCAATAGAGGTTTCACCCGTGGGGTAATGATTTGGAAAATTGAAGGGACATTTTTGGTTGTCATAATGATTTGAGGATAATAATGGCATTTATCAGACAAAGATCAGAGATGTTAAGAGATGTTAAATATTTTGAAATGTGTAGGATGATCTTGCCTAATGAGAAACCATACTTGCTTACCTGTAACTTTCCAATGTACCATTCATTATGCATATATATGAGAAAGAAATATGCTAATATTTCACTTTAATATCCCATTCCATTTTGCATATACACAAATTACTTTGTAAGATTTTTAAAAATTTTATTTTATTTTTAAATTTTATTTAAGTTATACAGGTCTCATGTATTTCTTTCTTTTTTTTTTTTTTTTTTTTTTTTTGACAGGCAGAGTGGACAGTGAGAGAGAGAGACAGAGAGAAAGGTCTTCCTTTGCTGTTGGTTCACCCTCCAATGGCTGCCGTGGCCGGCGCGCTGCAGCCGGAGCACCACACTGATCCGACGGCAGGAGCCAGGTGCTTCTCCTGGTCTCCCATGGGGTGCAGGGCCCAAGGACTTGGGCCATCCTCCACTGCACTCCCTGGCCACAGCAGAGAGCTGGCCTGGAAGAGGGGCAACCGGGATAGAATCCGGTGCCCTGACCGGGACTAGAACCCAATGTGCCGGCGCCGCAAGGTGGAGGATTAGCCTAGTGAGCCACGGCACCGGCCTCATGTATTTCTATCCACAGATTTAGGAACATAGTGATACTTCCGCCCCTACCCTCCCTAACACTCATACTCCAACCCTTCTTCCTCCTCGCTCTAAAGACCAAAGGCAGAGTTACAGAGAAACAGGGAGAGAAAGAAGCCTTCCATCTCTGACTTCCCAAATGGCTGCAATGGCCAAGGCTAAGCCAAGTTAAAGTCAGGAGCCTAGAACTCCATCTGGGTTTCCTGCATGGGTAGTAGGAACCCTCCTGCATGGGCAGCAGGGTCAAACATTTGGGTCATCTTCTGCTGCCTTCCAAGGCATATTAGTAGGGAGCCAGATTGGAAGTGGAGCAGCTGGGACCTAAACTGGTGCTTATATGGGATGCCAGCATTACAGGTGGTGGTTTAATCACTGCACCATAATACCAGCCCCACATAAATTCTTTTGTTTTAATATACACTGAATTTTCTGGGGAATACTATTACCATGTAAATCAAGAGAAGCTTCTAATTTTTAAAATAACTGAAATTAGTTTGCCATTATAAAATAATTACATCATGGAAAGCAACATCACTCATGGTATTTAAGACTGACCCTGTATTCATCTGCGTGTGCAATGTGCCTGAAGATTCTCTCGCGGGTATCTGACTCTTGCATGATGTCTTCTAGTGTGCTGTGCCCAAGCAATTACATATTCAAATTTGTATCATAATATCTTCATTTGCTTTCCTTTTAGTTATTCCTTCCATCACACTTACAGCATTACAGTTGATGCCTTCAAAACTGAGTATAGGCAGATTTTGTTTCTATGAAATTTCATTTCTAGATGAGAAAGGATATACCACAACTACGTATTATAAGAGTTCATAGAAGTCCATTAGTTGAGAATAACTACCTTGTAGGAACTTCTGACATATCCCAGACCCTCTGTTAATAGTTGGAAGTACAAAGATGAACAAGACAAAGATCTGTGTCCATTGTGTTCACAGTCTAGTGGGGAAGAGAGACATAAGTATTTAATTGCTCTGGTGAAGTTCATTTCATTCCACGTGTGATGTCAGAAAGGGAGGTGTAGGGGCAATGGGAACAGATTATAGAGGAAAAGAATATGATTGGGGGTCAGAGAAATTAAGTGTCTTATATAGAACCATAGTTAAGCATAATACTCAACAGTTTGGACGTTCACACCTCCTGATCAGAGCTCAAAGTTCTCTTTTTATACCACATTTGCTGAAAAAAATGTTTCCTGTCTTCCAGGAAGTTATAGTCACTGGTGATTTGGGGTAGAGGTGACAAATGGCCACTAAACTAGATCCCACATAACAAGTGTATGAGACTAGTCATCACTCAGTATTGTGAAACCTTGGTGCATGCATTTGACCTAGCAGTTAAGATATCACTTGAGATGCCTGCTTTCTATATTGGAGTGCCTGGCCTGTGTTTGAGTCACAGTTCTGCTCTCAATTCTAGCTTCTTGCTAATACAGACCTTAAGAGTCAGGAGGTGTTGATTCAAGTAGTTGGGTCCCTGCCACCCAGAAGGGAAACCCAGATTAAGTTCTCAGCTCCTGGTTTTGAACTGGCCCATCCTTGGCTGTTGCAAGCATCTGTGGAGTGAATCAACATATAGGAGTGCTCTCTCTCTCTCTCTCTCTCTTTGTGTATGTATGTGTGCTTCTCAAATAATGGAAATAAATGAATACAACTTTTTTTTAAAAGATTTGTTTACTTATTTGAAAGAGTTACACTGAGAGAAGGCAAGGCAGAGAGAGAGAGAGAGAAGTCTTCCATCTGCTGGTTCACTCCCCAGTTGGCCACAACGGCCAGAGCTGCACCAATCTGAAGCCAGGAGCCAGGAACTTCTTCCAGGTCTCCCATGTTGGTGCAGGGGCCTAAGGACTTGGGCCAAATTCTACTGCTTTCCCAGGCCATAGCAGAGAGCTGGGTCGGAAGTGAGTAGCCGGGACTCGAACCAACACCCATATGGGATGCTGACACTGTAGATGGTGGCTTTACCAGCTACGCCGTAGCACCAGCCCCAACAAATTTCAAAAGATACTGTGAAGCTCAGGATGCCAGAGAACATGGCTGGCTGACATGATCAGGGAAGTTTTCCTGATCAGCAGGCTCGGGAGGTAAGGATGGGCCAAGTTTTAGTAGATGATGAGGTAACCAGTGTGGAGGGTGGCTTCATGTGGATCAAAGGACATCAGCAGGAAGCAGTGGCTTCACAAGTAGATGAAATGTATTTGCCCTATCTGGGCCCCTGGAACTTGGCAGATGCTCAATGAATGTTTGCTGGGGGGCGGGTCCTTGGCACAGCAATTAAGTCACTGCCTGGGATGCCACCAGCCCACATTAGAGTGCCTGGTTTGAGTCCTAATTCCTGCATTCTGATCCAGTTTCCAGCTAGTGTGCACTCAAGGATGAGGAAGTTGAAGCCTGGGGTTCTTGCCAACCATGTTGGACTTCATGTGAGTTCCTGGCTCCTGGCTTTGTCCTGGCTTACAACTGGCCATTGTGGACATCTGGGGAATGAACCAGCAGATAGGGCTTTTTATCTCACACTATCTCTTTGCCTTTCAAATAAAAATTAAAATAATTTTTAAAATGTATTAAGTAATTGGGGCCAGTGCTGTGGCATAGCAGGTAAAGCCACTACCTGCAGTACCAGCATCCCATATAGGTGCTGGTTCGAGTCCTGGCTGCTCCACTTCCAATCCAATTCTTTGCTATGGCCTGGGAAAGCAGTAGAATTTGGCCCAAGTCCTTGGGCCCCTGCACCCACATGGGAGATCTGGAAGAAGCTTCTGGTTCTTGGCTTCGGATCAGAAAAGCTCCAGCTGTTGCAGCCAACTGGGGAGTGAACTAGTGCATGAAAGACTTTTCTCTCTCCCTCTCTGCCTCTGCCTCTGCCTCACTGTAACTCGGCCTTTCAAATAAATTAATTAATCTTAAAAATAAATAAATAAAATGTATTAAGTAATCATAAAAATCAGTGTTTATTGAATAGATGCTAAGTTCAGAGTTGTTTACAAGAAACAGCAAATTTTATCTTTAAAAGTGTGTATTTGGGGGCCAGTACTGTGGAGTAGCCAGTAAAGCCTCTGCCTGCAGTGCCAGCATCCCATATGGGCGCCAATTCGAGTCCCAACTGCTCCCTGCTAATATGCCTGGAAAAACAGTGGAAGATGGCCCAAGTACTTGGGCCTTTGCATCCATGTGGGAGACATGGATCCTGTCGTCAAATCAGCTCAGCTCTGGCCATTGCAGCCATTTGGTAAGTGAACCAGCAGATGGAAGACCTCTCTCTCTCTCTCTCTCTCTGCCTCTGCCTCTCTGTAATTCTGCCTTTGAAATAAATAAACAAATCTTAAAAAAAAAAAAAAAAACCTATACACTGGGTTCTTGGTATCACTTGAACAAAAATACTTTTAAGAATCAAATATTTCCTAAGTCATCCATTCTTTTTCCCAGTTCTCTGTTCTTTACTGCGTCATCACCCTGACTTATCCTCTCTGTGAGCCCACTGATGCTCCAGCCACTTGCTCCCCGAGGTATTGTCCTCCTGTTCTTTTTGAATGCACGTCTGAAGTCACCCAGCTCCATTTTGCAGTTTAAATATTTGCTCTTGCTTCTGCTGCACAATCGTAGCCGTTCTTTTTGCCTAGTTTATGTTTTCAGTGACTCATTTAAAATTTTGCCTAAATGGATAAATGAACATTTATGCTTCTGAAAAAATGGTGTAGGATGATGAGTGCATTTGCTCATTAGAGAATTTCTGTCTATACAGATCTATTTTTCTAAATCTAGTGGCAATAACATCTAAAGTTGCCCCCTTTTTCAGATGTTTGTACAGAATTTAGACTTCTTCCATTCTTCCTTTTTTTTTTTTTTTGTACAGGATGATAAAAATTACCTAAAAGGATCAGGAAAATGAATGGAGTGTCTAGTTAATTTGATATTCTGGATATCCTAGGGGAAATTCCAAACACATTTTTGTTCAAAAAAAGTTTAAGCTTTTTTTAGAAAAAATGCTTGATTCTTGCTTTCTACCTTAACAATGACACATAACTGCCCTAATTGAGCCTTAGAAGCTCAGACGATTGAACATTCCCTCAAACCTTGAGTTGCCATTTTGAGTGCCAATGCTCCTTGCTCAAGGACACAGCAATTTAGGCATGAACTAAGTACACATTGTCCCTAGGACCTAACTTGAAAATGTCTTTCATCTTTAGTTAGCAAGATTTCACACTAAATCCCCAGTTGTACTTCATTTTTCTTGTCACCCATTAAAGAAAAAAACTTCCCACAATTTGAAATTTTTGGACTCTTTTTCAATTTTTCATACTCATGATTTTACTCTTGTTCTAAGGAGTTAAATACTGCAGTTATTTAATAACAATCCACAGGTTCTCATCTGCTCTCTCCTAAAAGCCACAGTGGTGTTCTCATTTATCCATCCTACAGAGGTCCAGATTGGCCCCCATTGTTCTTGTTACAAATAGAGACATTCATACATCTGTGTGGCTTGCAAATCTGTTCTGCTACCAAAATAACAATAATAATAATAATAATATTAAATTAGGATAAGGCAATCTGGTGAATTGTGGTGATTTCAGCATAACTGATAGTAAAAGCAAGAGTTTCTCTTTAACTAAGATAAAGGAGCAAAAAGATCAGGCAAATCCAAGCCCAGCATAGGCTAGGTGTGTGACCTTGGGCAAATCACCCTGATTTACTTTGAATCACTTCTCACATCTGTAACGTGAAGGGGTTGGATTAGATCACTTTTGAGGTCCTTTCTTGCTAGCAGATTCTAAATCTGAGCTGCCTTATCCCTAATTTGGAGGATGATTTCTCATTGCCTCTTCTATTCCAGTACCATCTTCCAAGGCATCCTATATAAAGACTGATAGTATTTGGTTGTTATTTTTTCCTTGCTTTAGTGCTATTAAGTGGGGTGACTCACAGGGCTGGGTTCCAGCTGGGGGCTCAAAAACTATCCATTTCTTCTCCTTTTTTAAAGATTTATTTATTTATTTGAGAGGAAGAGTTACAGACAGAGAGAGGGAGAGACAGAGAGAGAGGTCTTGCTCCGCTGGCTCACTCCCCAGATGGCTGCAATGGTCAGAGCTGGGCCAATCTAAAGCCAGGAACCAAGAGCTTCCTGTGAGTCTCCCATGTGGGTGTAGGGGGCCAAGCACTTGGACCATCTTCTGCTGCCTTCCCAGGCGCATCAACAGGGAGCTGGATGGGAAGTGCAGCAGCAGAGGCTCAAACCGGCACCTGTAAGGGAGCTGGCACTTCAGGCAGAGGCTTAACCTACCACAGTGTCAGCCCGGAAGCTATCCATTTCTAAGGGGGGAGCTCTGAAATTGTCAAAAAGGAAGAAAAACAAGGAACATCAATCAGTTTGCCACTCCCAACTGGGTGCTTCCTCTCTTGACTCCAATAAAACACACAGCCAAGCAAAAAATAGAAAGTCCCTCAGAGCAAAGCGGGCTCCGTCTCCATGGCCGCAGACCTTCCCGATAAATAAAGACTTTTACCCCCAGGGAGTCAAGTGCACAGTGAAAAAGGGTTCTTTGGAGAAATATCTAAATGGTATTTTCATGTTGTTTGCTATCGAGTACATGTGGTGAAGCCTCTCTTTCTTGCACTCTGCTAATGAATTTGTGCCATTTTAACCCTGGAGGAGTCACTTTGCAAAGACTGTCTCCTAATCTTTATTTAAAATAGTTTTTTCTGATAATAAAAATAATACATATCTAATGTGGAAAACAGAAAAGTTTAACACAATTTTTTAAAAATTATCTACAGCATCACCACCAAGTACTCTGGTATATTCCTTTCTAATTTTTTTTCAGTATGCATAATTGCCCTCTGTTTTTGAACTTGCAATAAGCTCAATTTTCACAAATGTAACATTGCACTAAACAAAGCAATTAAAATGCATATACTACAGCATTATTTGTATAATATTTTAGGATACATACAAATGTAGATCAAGACTATATAAAATATATAGATAAACAGATAGATCGATAGAGCACAATAGATAAAAAAAAAAGAGAGATATCAGAAGAAATAAACCCCAGATTGAGGTGGGGGACACACAAAGCTGTGATAAGAGAGAATTAAAAAGAATCCTTTAACCATTTTGTTGATTTTTTTCCCTCAGATTGAGTGAGCAATATCCAGGCTATTATTATACTAATTCTATGCATTTTTGTAAATCTTAATGATTTCATAATGTAATTTTTAAGCCACCCCCCATACATATACACACACCACTCCAAAAAAGTCCAGTGACAACTCCAGCATCTGAGATGGCTGTATCCTAGTCCCAGTCCATCTTTTAGCTCTGTCGTCCTCCAGGTTAGCTCCATTTTATAGGCAAACTCTCACCTTGTAGTGGTGGAGGGGTAACAAGAGCTTTAGGCTGAAATCCGCATAATTCTGAACGATAACCCCACACTTCTTCTCAAAAATCCAGAAAGAGGGAGCATGCATATCTCACTCTTTCAGCAGTCCCAGGGAGAACGCCACAGTTCCATCCCGAAGGATCGCAGGCCCCTGGTGGGCATTGTGACACAGTGTGTGAGGATCACATGCCCATCCCTGAATCTGTTACCCTGGGGAGGTCATTTGTGATGATTTCATTAGCTTGGCTGGATCATGTTTCCAACTCTGCATTTAGAAGGTGGATGGGTGGGTCAATAAAATCCAAACCACACGGACTGGAAAGGAGGAATGGGTGATTCCCCAGTAGCAAACCTAGGTTGTTGTTAGCAGAAGATGAAATAGATTCTGGTTAGTCCTAAACAACAGATGTCTATTCTAATTAGTGAAAAATAATTTACTGAAGATACCTTAGGGACACGGAGGAGAGGATGTACAACAGAAAGCCGACAGCAAACAACCTGACAACACCGCTTAAACATTTCACTAAAGCTCCCTTCTCACTGTGCTGCCTCCCCCACTTCCCTCCAAGTCCTTTCTCTCCTCTCTCTATCTCCTTATACCAAGCAGTACCCTGACTTCCTAATTTCTCTCTCTCTCTCACTTATGCAAAACAGTGTTGTTCTATGCATAGACTTACATATTTCTTTTATCTTCTGTGCAGCAAATCCTACAATCAATAGGATGCACCTTTTTAGAAAGCAGGAAAGTTTAAGAATCATAATTTATTACTTGAGTAAACCCTTGGGGGTCTTTATACCCATCCAAGCAACTTATCAGAGCATAGCTCCCAAATGTTTGCAATATTTTAACTTAGAGAAATTTAAATACCAGCTGCTAAGATGATACATTTTCTCCCTATTATCACCTATAAGCTTGCTTACAGCACTGAGATCATAATAGTTTTACAATTTTGTATCCTGCTTTTGCATTTTTCTCGTCATTAATTATCTACTAAAGTATTATTTCTGAAATAGTTATCTAATATAACATTATACAAATATATCATAATTTTAAGCAATTATCTATTGTTGGACATTTAGAATGTTTCCATTTGTTATAAGTAATAGTGACATTAACATATGATCATAATAGTTACACTGTTCTCTCAGCGTTGCCTTAGGATCTATTCCTAGAATTGGAATTTTTTAGTCAATGGAGTGTGAACAATTTTGTAGCTCATGATACAATTTGCCAAATAGCTCCTCAGAAATACTATAACCATTTACCCTCCCCAGGAGTGTATGAGAATGAAATAAGGTAATTCCCATTTTCTGAGCATTTCTTTCTGTGCCCTGTGATGCAATACTTAATGAGCTCTAAGTAAACCATGAAGAGTCCAATTATAAAGCAAGAATGGAGAAAGGGTGATTCTCCCAATGTCCGGGGTGTCAAACACTTCCAGGAAAAAAGCCAACATGGAGATAATATTACTTTGATTTTACCTTTATTTTCACCCACTCAGTTTTTCAACTCCAAAACTTACAAGTAATTCTCGATTCCTCTTTTTCTTTCAACAGCTCCATATTTAATCTTGCATCAGTCCCAAGCCCATCTACTTCCAACATAGAACCTGAACCTGCATGCTTTTCTTCATTTCTTTGGCTATCAGTTTGGGTCAAGTTACAATTCAACCTTGCCTGGAATGCTAAGATGGACACCTAACTGGTGTCCAGTCTATTCTCCAGGTAACAGCCAATGTGTTCTGTTCAAAATAATGAAGGGATTCCCTTGATTAAAACTCTAGAGTGACTTAGGATAACTGGATCCCTTCACTTCTTACCTGTGTCACCTTCCTTCCACTTGCAAGGCTTTAGCCACACTGGCTCTTTTGTGCTCTGAAAGCACAGTAAGTGCACTCCCAGTTCAGGACTTTTGATTCCCCAGACATTAGCATAACTACTTTTGATCTTAGCCAAAATATGCCCTCCACAGTGAATGTTCCCTGATGTCCAAGCTAGTCTCTCCCACTCACTTCTTTATCATGTAGCTTCCTTTTCTTCATTGCGCTTTTTGTCTTGAATTAATCCCAATATTTTATCATTATTATTGTTTATAATTTGCATCATATAAGCTACATGAATGCTAAGGATTTCAGATTTACAACTATTCCAGAACCTAGAACAAGGCCATACACATAACAGATACAGTTAAGTCCCTCCCTCCCTTAAGGAGAGGGGTATGGTGGTGGGAAATATCATTATGGGCTTAAAATTGCACACCTGAAATACATGAAATCTGTTCTCTTTATATAAATTTTAAAAAGTTAAAAAAAAAGTTCCTCCCTCCTTCCCCTTCTCCCTTTCTTTTCCCCTGTTTCCAGTGCTTTAATTCAGGATCTTATTATCTATCATTTAGGATTCTTAAAACTTTTGTAGCCATTGAGCCCTGTCACTCATTTCTCCACCTCTCTCACCGTTTCTGTACCTTAATTCCAAAAGTATTCTTCTATCTAAAACATACCTGAAGGTGATGATTTAAGGCTTGTGAAAGAAAGGACAAATATCTTAATGTGATTTCTCTATTTATTTAAGAGGCAGAGAGACAAAGCACTTGTGTTTACTGATTCACTCCTCAAATGCCTGTACTCTAGTTGATCTTCTGTATATAAAAGTAATTAAAAATGAAACTTAATGAAGAATTGGATGGGAGGGAGAGTAGGAGATGGGATGGATGGGAGGGTGGTTATGGGGGGAAGAACCGCTATAATCCGAAAGTTGTACTTTCAAAATTTATAATTATTAAGTAAAAGTTTTCTATTAAGAATGCCTGTAGTAACCCCAGGGTAAAGGCTGAAGCTGGGAGCTGGAAATTCAATCCAGGACTCCCATGTAGGTGACAGCAACCAAATCACTTGTGTTATAAGTGCTGTCTCTCAGGATCTGCAGTAGGAAACTGGAGTCAGGACCAAAGCCAGGTATTCAACTCAGGCACTCCAATGTAGGTCACAGGTGTCTTCACCACTTAGCATTACTTTTTAAGGCCCTCTGCACTCCAATCCAACCTGACTTCCCAATCTTTTTTCCCCAAGAACAGATTCCCAGCTCCCACCAATACACACACACACACACATACACACACACATGCACAAAGCCAGATTATTTATCACTTTTTTTAAAAAAATGTATACTTATTTATTTGAAAGAGTTAAAGAGAGAAAGAAAGACAGGGAGCAGGGAGAAGGATCTTTCAACTGCTGGTTCAATTTCCAGATGATTGCAATGGCCAACGCTGAGTCAGGCCAATCCTAGGATCCAGCAGTTTCTTCCAGGTCTCCTATGAGGGTAGCAGAGGCACTTTGGGTGTCTTCTGTTGTTTTCCCAGGCCATTAGCATGGATGCTAGATCAGAAGTGGAGCAGTCAGGACAGAACCAGTGCCCATATGGGATGCTGGCATCACAAGCAACAGCTTTATTCACTAAACCACAATGCCACCACAATACTATCCCATATTTATCACTTTTAAATGTCTTCTACCCTCTCAGCCTCTATCACTTTGCTCACACTGTTCCATTAGGAAGAACATTCCTTACCCACTAAAATACTGCTCATTTCTCAAGAACTTTCTAAAACATAACTTCTTCCAAGAAAATTTTGTTCCCTCAAGCTAAAATGTATAGTTTCCCTGGTAAGGCAGGGATGACAAAGAGATTCCAAGTCAATTGGTAGCTGGTTCCTGAAGAAGATTTGAGAATTCTGAGGTTGCATATAAACTACTGAAGAAGTAGTTCTGTGATCAATTAGTCATGTCTGTCTTGGGTTTAGGAGTTGTTGAACACATATTTTCTATTCTTACTTAAGGAATTTGCATTGTAAAATATAATACTTTTTATTAGGCATGTTTCCTTTATACTTTATATAATATTTATTGCTTTACATTTTCCTTTACCTTTGGATTTTGACAAACTCTCTTATGGCATGACACAGTACATGTCACATGATATCTACTACTTTTCCATAATGGCTTTCAATATAGGTCAGAGACAATGAAGCTAGAAAACAGGTATTAAATGAAGCATTGTAGGGCCTGGCGCCGTGGCTCACTTGGTTAATCCTCTGCCTGTGACGCTGGCATCCCATATGGGCGCCAGATTCTAGTCCCGGTTGCTCCTCTTCCAGGCCAGCTCTCTGCTGTGGCCCAGGAGTGCAGTGGAGGATGGCCCAAGTGCTTGGGCCCTGCACCCTCATGGGAGACCAGGAGGAAGCACCTGGCTCCTGGCTTAGGATCGGCATAGCTCCAGCTGTAGCAGCCATTTGGGAGGGTGAACCAACGGAAGGAAGACCTTTCTCTCTGTCTCTCTCTCACTGTCTGTAACTCTACCTGTCAAAAAAATAAATAAATAAAATATTTTTTTTAATGAAGCATTCTAGGAAAGTCACTTGAAAGGCAAATTCAGCCCCCATATCTTGGCTGAGAAGATGATGCTGACCTAGAAGTATGATTTTTATAAAAAGCAAAGACTTTAGAAACATATGTACCTTGGTCCAAATATCAGATTTGCCACTTCTTTGTTGTCTAAACTTTGGCAAATTATTTTATCTCTCAGAATCTTAGTTTTCTTAACTGATATGAAGATTGCAACTGCCATTTCATAAAATGTTGTGTAGACTGATAAAAGAATAAGAATTGCAATCGTAGGGGTCAGTACTGTGGTGTAGCAGGTAAAGCTGCCACCTTCATCCCATATGAGCACTGGTTCCGGTACTTCCAACCCAGCTCCATGTTAATGAATCTGGGAAAGCAGTGGAAGATGGCACAAGTGCTTGGGCTTCTGCACTTAAATGGGAGATAGAGAAGAAGCTCCTGAGTCCTGGCTTCCAATGGGCCCAGCTCTGGCCATTGTGTCCATTTGGGGAGCGAAGCAAAAGATGGAAGATCTCTGTCTCTGTCTCCCTCTGTAACTGTGCCTTTCTAATAAATAAATAAAATGTTTTTTTAAATGCAGTCATTAAAATTAGTGTGTAGGGGCCAGTGTTGTGGTATAGCAGACACCTGCAACTTCAGCATCCCATACAGCGCCAGTTTGTGTCTTGGCTGCTCCACTTCTAATACAGCTCCCTGCTAATGGCCTAGGTAAAGCAGTAGAAGATGGCCCAAGAGCCGAGGGCCTTGCACCCACATAGGAGACCTGGAGGAAACTCCTGTCTCTCCACACAGGCCATTGCTGCAATTTGGTGAGTGAACCAACGGATGAAAGTCTCTCTCTCACTCGCTCTCTCACTCTCTCTCTCTCTCCTTCCTATAGCTGTTTCAAATAAATAAATAAATCTTTATATTAAAAAGAAACTAATGTGTAACATTTCAATGTCTCTCAATAGATCTTGTGTTCCTCCCTTTCTCATTGGCCAGATGAGTACTTGATGGCTCTCTTATCTAATGTGGAGGCACTTAGAGTAACTTGATTGACAGACAGGAAATAAGCAGCCCAGATGTCCTCATAGAAAAGATGCCTAATACAAAACCAAATGATTACCCAGAGCCTAGATTTTGAGAGTCAGGATTTGGCAATAAAGGATTACTATGCTTTTCTGAACTGAGTTCATTTTCCATCCCATCAGTCACTCTTTGCCTTGGCTCCTCCACCTCCCTGCTCATGGAGTAAATAAGCTGTTAGACTGCCTCAGCACATTACATACCTTCAGGAAATCCCCCACCTGCCCATGAGCAAGGCTCACCTGAGGCTCTGGACAGTCACGCAGGAAGGGAGAATGTAAAAATAGCACACATGCCAATCCATTTCCTGAAAGCTCACCTCTGGAGCTTACATTACCCGTGAATTAGTCATAACTCTGTCACACTTAACTTTCTGATCATAAAGAGAAAGCCATTGCCATTTCCCATCTCTCTGTTGGACTTCTAATTTAATACACACACACACACACACACACACACACACACACTTTTTCCCAAAATATTTCTGTTCTTGAATTAAATTATCTATTTCTCCCATACCCCAAACATAGGCCCTCCCTATTCCCTACCACTATGTAGGAAGAGACCAAGAAAACAGAAAGCTCTTAGCACTGAGAGACACATGTAGCTAGTTCTAATTTTCCAAATATCCTTCCCAATGGCTTGCTGTTTTACTACAAATGGGGGGGGGGGGGGGGCACATAAAATGTTAGTCACAGAAGGACTTTGATGAGCCCTTATTTTACAGATGAAGAACACTGGGTCCCGAGATGAGAATGATTTTCCTAAGGTGATACAGAAAGACAACAGTGCAGATTTCTAGTCTAGTACTTTTCTGTTATACTATATGCCTATTTGCCTGTGTCTTAATATATTTCCAATTGTCAGATTGATACCAGTTTTTTATGTGCATACTTTCATCTGGTCCTCACTAGAACCCCAAGTGGCTTAGTTATTATCTCCATTTTAAAGGTGAGAGAGCTGATAGAAAGAGTAGGTCACTTGCCAATGGTAAATAACTCTGAAACAATAAAGGCAAAGTGGGATTTGAACCTAGGAAGTTTAACTTCAGACATCTAACGCTGAAACATTGCTTGATTCCTAACTTTTTACATTTCAGGATCTTTAGACAACCAGCAGGGACCCAACTAGTAGAATGAAAAATGAATAGTGCATAAGATCAAGGCCAGTGACCAGGCAAGGCAGCTGATATTTTGCCAAGAGATGCAGGAAGGTGAGAGGCTTGCATAGGTTTGTTGCTGCCAGCACTGGGTGCAATGGGAAAAATAGGTCTGTAATATCACTCTGCACCTGCTCTACTGTCTGATGTACAAACTTACGCATCTGACGACCAGCAGCAGAATTCAATCAGTTCCAGAGTTCCCTTAGTCTTCAAGGGTAACTGCTGTGGCTGTGCCCAGGGCTATGAAAACTACCTCCAAGATGCTGAGGCGTCTATTCTCTTTGTTTCTCTATATTCTCTCTAGGGCAAGAAACATGTTAGCCTTCCTCCTTTCTTTCTATACTGCCACTGGATCATACCCTTGCTTCAAACCATTTCCCTCATTCTCATTAGAAAAGAAAGGAGTTATTCTCGATAGATGCAGGAAGACAGAGTCCTGTTTTAACCTTGAGGTTTTGCTGGCTTAGCTGGTTTATCCACTAATCAGGGAACTTGGCATCTAATCTGAATTCTGTCTTTTATTATTCTCTCCATCCTGTGACTTTTTCTCTCTGGCCCTAACATTTCCCATTTGTTAAAAGGTGAGTGTGAACTCTAGTAAAGCTAGATCTAAGGTAGACACACACAGCTGCCACATTCTACAGTCCTCAAGTTCTTCAGGAGCTGCTGTCACAAAATGAGGGCAGAGACCCAGGCATATTGCTGGTGTTAGAGAAGGTCTGGCGAACGATAGTGATACAGCAGGGAGCAGCCCACAAGAAAGATGTTGAAGAGGAAATGGCCATAGAGTCCATGAACAACGCAGAAAGGCACATTTCATCATAAGAAATTTTCTTTGTTGAACTTCAGAGATGGTACAGTCAGGCTTCACGGGATTGAAGGCTTGGATAGTTAGTCTCCCTAAGAACCACCAAGAGCACTTCTTTGACTGGGAATTTGGCACAGCAGTTAAGAAACTCCTTGGGATGCCCACATCCCACATCAGAGTACCTACGTTTGAGTCTTAGCTCCGCTTCCATTTCCAGCTTCCTGATGATGCACACCTTGAGAAGCAGCAGGTTATGGCTCAAGCAGATGGGTCCCTGCCACTCATGTGGGAGTCCTGGATTGAATTCCTGGCCCTGGATTCCATCTGGCTCAGCCCTGGTGGTTGTGGGCATTAGAGACATGAACCAGCAGATGAAAGATCTTTCTCTGTCTCTCTGCCTCTCAAATAAAATAAATAATAGTTAAAAAAAAAGGAAACTTCATTGATAAGGTTGAAAAGAATAAGCAATAAAAACCAAAGCCTGCTTAACTAGGGGTGGGTAGTTTTGAATTTTGAAAACCACACAGACACACATTTATTGTCAATGATGTTTCAGTAGGAGTATTATCTAACAGCTCTGTAGTCTAAAATGACCTTCAGAAGAAATCTCCAAAGAGTAATTGGGATAACAATTCCTATCATAGAGATAAGGAAGCAAGTTTGTCCACCAGATTAGGATTCAAAACTACCTAGACATGCTAGAACAGATGGATGAAAGAGATCAACATCAGCTCTAGCATTTGAGTCCAAAAATTAAATTTCTCGTCATACAGAGTCTTTGCAGTAGGTCCCAGGAAACAGACTCCAAGGTATACAACAGCCAGCAGTTCCACACATCTGCTTGAGCTGAGCTAATAGAAGAATTTTTATTTAAATCAGGCTGGCTCAAAAGTGTTTGAGAGTGGGATTCTCTGCTGTATAGAAGACTCACTTTGGATTCCTAGATATGTGCTGAGGCATGCACTATCATCAAAGATACCCCCAGAGTGTACAGGAAAGGAATTGGACAGGTCTAGAGTCAAAGGTAGTTTTGAATTACTATCTTTGAAAATTTGGGCATGTTACCTCTGATCCTATATCCTTGAGCTGTCCCAAAATATGCTTCCTTTGCTTGGTTGTTGTAAGTAATAAAGATAATGTGTGGCCACACTTCTCAGATTAGGTTGGCAAATTCCTAGGAGTATTTGGCAGTATACTTGGGAGTATGGGAGGCCATGGCATAAACACAAGGCATGTTCCCAGTGTTTCTATTTTACTCAATGGCAAATCACTTGCAATCTATTTTTATATTAAGCCAAACAGGGAACTATTATTGAGTAGAAAGGAAAATCTGCTGCCATTTTTACAGCACAGAGTGGCAAAGAACTTTCAGGACAGCAGACAGCTTCTATATAGTCTATTTCCCTTGTTCTCTAGGAACATACATTCATCTTTTCTGTCTTGAGTACCTCAGCAGATTCATAAGTGTTTGTGCACATGAAGTATGTAGCATGGAGTTTGGCACATAGTAAATGGTCAATTATTAGTAAATGTCACTATTTGAAATTTCTGGAATGTAATAATTCCAATGAACCATGTACTAGTAAGAGCATACATGTGTGAAGTTTTAGGTCCAGTAAAAAGCATCCCTTTTGAAGAGGGATTTAAAGGGTTAAAGATCAGAAATCAGAGATCAGAAAACCTATTACATGAGGAACTATTCTATTAACTATTCATAAGGGATTCTTTTGCCTAGAGAAGAGAAGAGAAACAAGAGTTTATTACAATATCTGAAGAACCATGAGGAGGAAAACAGAAGAAATTTGATAAACAAGCAGACTATGAATAGCCAAAGTGGAGTAAATAAGAGGAAGATTAAAATTCTGTAGAAAGAAGTACTGTTTAACACTCTTTAACACTGAATTCTCTGGCAATGGGAAGCAAATTTTAGTGATTAAGGACTAAGGCTTTGGAGTCAGACTAATGGAGTTCAAATTCTGGTTTTAACCTGTCATAACTTTATGAATTTGGGGAAAAGTAACTCTCCTGGGCTCAGTTTTCCTCACGTATAAAATGATAGAATAATGAGACATCTTCACAGGGTTGTGGTGAAGATGATCTGAAACATGTGAATTGCCTGGAACTGCACCTGGTTGAAAGTAAAGCATCATTACATTTTTTTTCACCATGGTGGGCTGGAATTATACATCCAGAAGCCATCTGGGTGGGTACAAGGAGGTACTTGAAGCCCTTGGTGTTATAAAATTGTCCAAAAAGAGAATACAGAGAGAAAAAAAGAGACTCAAAGTGAACTGAAGCCCTGCAATGCTACTTAGGATGCATTTGACTGTAAGTAGTCAAAAACCAATTAATGCTGGATTATCCTATCATGAAAGCCATTTAATACTTTGAATAAAAGAAACATGGAGGTGGGTAACTCTGCGGTTAGTCTAATGCTCAGTGTTGTCGTCAAGAACTTAGGCTCCTTCTGTTTTCTATACTGTGATTTTCCACTTGTTGACTTCATCCCCAAGCTTGTTGCCTCATGGTCTAAAGATAGCTGCCATAGCCTAAACTCCATGCCCTCATTCACTCATGTTCAAGACAGTAATATAGTTACAAAGCAAGGACAAAAGGTTTTTAATTGGTGAGCTTTTGTCTCTTCATATGAAAAAAGAATTCTTCTTAGAAGTCCATTTGCATCATTTCCTATAACTGGCTTATCTAAGCCAATCACTAGAAAGGCAAATGAGATTAACATTCCTGCTCATACCAAACATGATATATGTCCCAGATATGAGATAGGAGCTCACCTTCTCTAAAATCAAAAGACCTCTAAGAGTCGAACAAAATTAAGAGATAATGACTGTTGAATAGGCATCACCTGATACATTTGGGCAACGTCGATATTTAAAATAAAAGAGAAGGAAAGAGGCAGACGATGCAAGATCAGAAGCTGGAGAAAAAGCTAAAAGTAAGTGTCAAGAAAACAAAAGGAGAAAGAGTTTTAAGGAGGAAAGAAAAGTCATCACAAACTGTGTTCAGGTAGATAAGAGTTCAAGGTTCCACTGAATTGGCAATTAACAATCTGGGGAAAAGAGTTTCAATGGGGTAGTTGATGTAGGAGCTGTAGAAAGGCTACAAGAAGCTGAATGAAGTGAGGGAACACCATAGGGAGTGGAGATAACTCTTTATAGCTGCTCACTATAAAGGAAAAGATAGAGGGAGGATCACCAGAAGGGAATACAATGTCAACAGAAGATATTTTTAAGATATGAGAAGCTTAAATTACACTCATAGCCTGTGGACATATAGCCAAGACAAAGGAGAGATAATTGAAAAGGAAGAAATGGAATTAAAATAAAATATGTAGGAAAAGATGGAGTCAAAAAAAAGTGCAAAAGCCAGCCCCAGATAAGAAGAATGCCATCCTCTGTGATGTCGTGATGGGGGAGAGTCAGGGAATTGAGTGAAGGGACAAGGAAGGGCAGGCATGAACACAGAAGAAAATTGTATGTGAGTCTCACAGAAAGTACTCAGGTCTACAGCACGAAGGGTACAGGAAAGGAAGTGAGGTGAGAGGATAGCTGATAGAAGCTTTCTATACACAATTAACCTCAGAAAATGCTGTTGTTTCCCGCGCAAGACGAAGAAGTAAAAAGGAAAAGACCAAATCTCCCCATCTTTCTTGGGAGAGTCTAACTTTGGTCTCTTAGGTTCTAAGTGAAAATGGACACCTGAGTACCAGCCAGCCCTTACAGCAGTGTCATTTCTCCAGAAAAGGTCTCTGTGCCCAGGAAAGCATTTCCTCTCACCGAGCATCAAGGGAAGAGCCCAACACTTCCCTTCTGCCCATTAAGACCTTGGCATTTCATCTAGGGGGGAGCTTCTGGAACTCGCACCACTGACAAGTGTTCTAAGTGATGGCTTTATTGTTTCCGGTATGTCAGGTCTCATGAGCCTTCCAATTAAAAGAGATAATTTTCTTTCCATTCACAGACACATTTTAGGGAAAATGCCCAATCCATCCAAGTCAATACTGGCTCATCTTTCTCAGGAGAGAAGCCTTTAGCCCAGTGTTCCTATAAAACAGCCATAACTCAGACAAAATACTCCATCCAGGACAACAAAATGAGCCATTGACAGACTGGAATCAAAATGCAATTGAAAACCAATTTTGTTAAAAATTATCCAACTTTTACATGTTGGCTCAGATGTCCTTTAGGATGGAGTAATTTTAAGGTTATAATTATTATTCTTTTGAAATACAGTGAATGTAAAGTGAATTAACATGCACAGAATTGTCTGGAGGACAAAATCATAATGGTGGTAACAACTTTTACTTAAGATATGTTTTGTGACACCTAAATTATTTTTCTATATATTTCATCCTCCCAACAACACTGAGAGAGATATGGTTACTCTCTCCCTTTTGATGATGAGAAAGTAAAGACTCGGGTAGTAATAAGATTCACCCAAAGTCACCGAGCTATGTATCAGACAGGAGATCTAAATCCAGGTATTCATACTTACCTCTTGGCTCTTGTTTCTTCATCTTTAAAAATTGGAATGATGGGGGCCAGTCCTGCAGCACAGCAGGTTGAGCCACCATCTATAGTGCCTGCATCTCATATGGGTGCAGGTTCAAGTCCCAACTGCTCCACTTCCTACCCAGCTCCTGCTAAGGTACCTGGGAAAGCAGCAGAGTATAGCCCAAATTTGTGGGCCCCTGAATTCACGTGAAGCAGCCAGATGAAACTCCTGGCTCCGGGCTTCAGCCTGGTCTAGTCCTGGTTGCTGCGGCCATTTGGGGAGTGAACCAGCAGATGGAAGATCTCTCTCCTCTCTGTCTGTCTTTCCCTCTTCCATTTTAAATCTGACTTTCAAATAAATAAATAAATTCTTTACTTGAAAATTGGAATAATGGTGATAGCCACTTTATGAATGAGGATTAAGCAAAATGAAGCTTTAAAAGGCAGCATCCTTAGTGCATTGCTATTAGGGGAAAAGTTCAAACTGGACAAACAGAAAATTGCTGAGAAAGTCTAACCAAGAAGCATCAGGCTTCAGTGTGGAAAGGCACATGGATCCAGATTCTTGGTAGTGAAAGACACAAACTGATTCCAAGTGAAGCAGCAAAGAATTTTTTGGCTGGGCATTCAGTGTCTCCCAGTTTCAGTAGGGAGGTAGGAAAGCCAGGTTCAGGCAAAGGGCAGGACATAAGGGAAGCTGAGTGGCCTTGTCTATAGCCAAGGGTACATCCTGGAAACAGTATGCTTAGACCCATGACACAACTTCTTCCCAGTAGTCTCTGCCAGTGCTATACCTTGGACGCCCTACTTCAATTAGCCATGTGAATCCCAAGTCTCAGTTGATTTGGGAGTATTTAATTGTCCACCATGACTGTGAACCAGTTTCCAGAGATGAGGAGAACATGTATGCTCTAACATCTTCTACTTCTATATTTACATAAAGAGTATCCCCCAAACATGGAAAGAAGTATGATATTCTAAGCAGTAAAAAAAAAAAAAAAATAGCACTCACTCACTGCAGGTGGTCTAATGAAATTTGTGCTCTTTTTAATCTGACTTTCATTTTCCTATGGAGTGGTGGGCTTCTCAGATTGGAGCATTCCCATTCTCATAACTCTGCTTTTGGCAATTCTCTCTTTCTCAGAATACCTGGGTTTTACTCATGATCCCTCAAATCTCCAAATCCTACTCATTGAGAACGAAGATCCCAGTATGTTTATGGAGCATATTTGAATATAGATCTATCACCTCCCATGAGCCCTCACTGATGAGTCTAGTCCTCCCTAGTAGCCTAGATCTTATTGGCCCCCTCCCTCAAACCAAAGCACATCATCCAGTTCACATGGCTGCTGATTTGACCACATATACTGCTTATCCATTAATCAGCTGATGGACATGGGACTATGAGGAAAGTACAGGAATCAGGTTCTGGGATATCACCAAGTTGATATGCATCTTTTTTTTAAGGAGTTATGTATGTATGTATTTGAAAGTGAATTTTAGGTGGGATAGAGAGAGAGAATCTTCCATCTGCTGGTTCACTCCCCAGATGACCACAATGGCAAGGATTGGGCTAAGCTGAAGCCAGGAGCCGGGAGCTTCTTCTGGGTCTCCCATGTAGGTAGCAGGGATAAAAGCACTTGGGCCATCCTCCCCTACTTTTCCCAGATCATTAGCAGGAAGCTGGATTGAAAGTGGAGCAGCCAGGACATGAACTGGCACCCATATGGGACACCAGCATTGCAGGCGGTGGCTTTAGCCACTTTGCTACAAGTTTGATGACCCCAAGGTTGATATATTTCTATAAATAAGTTACCATTTTTCCATGCTGGTGTGATTTATAAATGAGACTGATGAAATCTGTGGTTTCCAAGTTGGGTTTGACTAGAATCACCAAAGTGAAGGGAGTTGATACATTTAAATTTCCAGGCTCCGGTATGAATCTCTTGAAAAAGGATCTCCAGGCCGGCGCCACAGCTCACTAGGCTAATCCTCCGCCTGCAGCGCCGGCACACCAGGTTCTAGTCCCAGTCAGGGCGCCGGATTCTGTCCCAGTTGCCCCTCTTCCAGGCCAGCTCTCTGCTGTGGCCAGGGAGTGCAGTGGAGGATGGCCCAAGTCCTTGGGCCCTGCACCCCATGGGAGACCAGGAGAAGTACCTGGCTCCTGCCTTTGGATCAGCGCAGTGCGCCGGCCGCAGCACATCGGCTGCGGCAGCCATTGGAGGGTGAACCAACGGCAAAAGGAAGACCTTTCTCTCTGTCTCTCTCTCTCACTGTCCACTCTGCCTGTCAAAAAATAAAAAATAAATAAATAAAAAATAAAAAAAAGAAAAAGGATCTCCAAGAATGAGTATGAAATCCATGTTTCATTTCATTCGTTTTGTTTTGTTGTAAGCTTACCAAGTTAAGTTTGGGACTCCTGTTCCTTTTAGCTTTCATGGTGAAGTTGTAAGGCCCGGAAGTTAAGGATTCCATTTGTGGGGTCAACAAATTATTTGGTTTAGATCCTGACCCTGTACCTCTCCAGCTCCAAAACTATCCACTATCTTCAAGCATCAGTTTCCTCATTTCAAAGCTGAGAATGATTGAAGTTCTTATCCCATGAGGTTTTCACAAGGGTTAAATGATATCTGGCATATCATGCTCTGAGCCCAGTGCCTAGCCCATGAACCACAGTCAGTGATCCTAGATGGATGATTATGAGGACAAAGAGAGAATAAACGCATCCGGCTGGTGAGTCTGTGTTGGGGGAGGCTTGAGGAACGCTGGTGGAAACATGACTTTCTTTTTTCTGTTTTTGTACTTGATTTAACTGTGTAAAAATATAACTGATGCACTTAAAATGTTCAGGATGTTGGCATTTTTCCCCCTGTTTTTTTGGCTGCAGCTTCTCAGAAGATGCGTTCCCAATGAGGAACATCTCAGTGGCCCTAACCAGTAACTGACTCGCTACTGTGTGTTGGCTCAGGCCTCAATGTGGTCCACCGTAAGCTGCTTCGCCTTAGTGACTCAGCATAGTAGGCCCTTTTTAATTTCTCTCTCATTCCCTGGCCAAAAAACTCTCCCACCTCTTTCTGCCGTATGCTACTGAGATTGCATTTTGTATCATCTACTGGGAGATAGCACAGTAAAATTGATGCTGGGAACCTTATAAGGGTATAAACACTTCTTTGCAGGATGGACGTCATAATAGCAAATCAAGGGTGAGTGCCAATAATAGATTTCCTTGGACTTCTTTTTTCCTTTGCACATCCTTCGGAGCTCTTTGAGGAGGACTGAGATGACATGGCAGCCGGAAATAATCCAAGGAGTCAGACTGAAGAAGGAGTCTTTTCATCAGGCTAGCAAACCAAATACAGCCCACACCCACTCAACCCAAATTTGTCTCTTGGGCCTTTTTGTGGCCCTTAATTAAAGCAGCAGAAGCATGACTTTGGAGTTGAACAGTTCTGGGTCTTGTCATGTCTGCCTCAAAGCTGCATGACCTTAGACAAGTTACCCACTTTCTGAGCCTCCTGTTCTTTGTCCTTATAATAAGTAAAAGCATAATGGTAAGATGAGGCAACATTGTCATTCCCCCAGACACATAGTAGGGATGTAAATATGTTAGCTCCTTTTTTTTCTAAAATAGTTTCCAGTTGATAGAATCAGTCAATTTCAAATGTGCAAAGGGAAGATTTTAGATTGTTCCAACAGGAAATAAGTCACTCCCCCCAAGAGAGTCTTAGGGCATGCTGTGTGATGTGGTAAAAACATTCAGATCAAAATCAGTTACAGGTTCTAGTCTTGTTTTGTAGCTTACCATCTTTTGAACATATTATTTGTGGTCTTTAACATATTATTCCTTTTCTACATGTGCTGAGGACTTTCTATGTGCCAAGTACTGCACTGGATGCTAAGTAGGCCTTATTTTGCTTAGTCTTATAATAATCCCTACAGAGTAGAAATTAGCATCCTCACTTTATAGAAAAGATATCTGAAGGACAGAGAAATTCAGCAATTTTCCCAAGGCCATACAGGAGATAAAGGGTAAAGTTTGGATTTGAATCCAGTTTTGCCTGGCCCCAGAGTCCATGTTATTCATCACCATGCTACTTGGCTCCTACTTACTGTTCCTAAGCTCACGCTCTCTATTCTGCAAAAGTGGGAATAAGAATTCATGCTTATCCCACAGGGATATCTAGACAACATAAAAATCATTGATTAGAGGGACCTTATACAGTAAAAGGATCTTGAAAGGAAAAATTATATTTATTATCACAAGGATGTAATGATCTGAGTCCCTAAAAAATAATCTTTTCCTCTGAGAAAAATCACAAGTATAAAGCAGACAATTCTTGTCTGCACTCAGCAATGGGAGACTGAGAACAAGGTGGATTTTACAGATCCATGATGGTGTGTTGGGTAGGGTAGAGTACACACCAAATCTGTATTTACGCTCGGAAAACCACGCTATGCTTAAATTAGCACTTGAAGAATAAAAGCTTCTCTGAAATAGGCTGCCCTTTTAAGCAACACAGACTAACATTCCTATCACTACTGACAACAGTATCTTGCAAGCAGTAGCAAAACGCCTTAAATGCATCACAAATCTTTACCCACCCCTCTACAATCACGTCTGTCAACCTCACACCCTTAGTAACCATCATCTGTGTTAAATTGAAGCTCCTTCTTAACATCTAAATAATAAAAACTATCAGAGATTCTCCCTGGATCTTTTGGCTTATTTGATGGTGTGTTATATAGAGATCACATTTGTTACATAGGAGCCCAGACTCATTTAATTAATCAGAGACACCCAAGGCATCATTGCTCTGGCAAAGGAATCAATTTTCCAAATTCATGAAAACCACAGAAATAGCATCCAAGCTTTGCCCTGAGATTCAGCCTAATTTGCTAGGGTCACTTCTCCTACTGCCTGGTGACCCCAACATTGCACCTGGCTGCCTCCTTGGGCTTTGCCCAGATCAGCATTTGCTCTAGGGAGTTCATCCTTTCTCAGCCCTTTCTTTTTCAGACACACTTACACATACCACAAACACACACATATGTGTGCACACACACACATCAAGAACACCAATTCCCATGGAAACCAAACAGGGGGAAAATTGAAAGGCAGTGCAAAATCTACAGAAGAGCTCTTGGTCCCTGTTTCCTGATTCTCCCAAATCTATGGCCCCAAACTCCTCTCAGATACCCATCTGTAGATCTGTGAAAATTCCATACCATTTAGTTTATAGATGAGCAGTGAATTTTTAAGTTCAGAATAAATGACCAAATAATTGAGCATCACAGTGAATAACTAGGAGAGATGCTAATTTTAATGTAGCATGCAGCTGTATGATTGCTGTAATGGACTGCTGCCACATCTGACTACATGACCCAAAATCATGTTTGCACAATAAAGTATTATAGATGTGGGAGGCAAAAGAAGGAGAGAGGATGAGGAAAATATAAACTCTACAATAATATGGATATTATATAATATTATGTGTTTCCCTCATTCTCTGGATTGAATGTAAATTAAAATACAATCATACAATGGAAAATTGTGCTATCTGTGAAGAATGAGAGGGAATCAGTGTTGTGGCATAGTAGGTAAAGCCTCTGCCTGCAGTGCTAGTATCCCAGATGGGAGTCACTTTGAGACCCATCTGCTCCAATTCTGGTCCAGCTCCCTGCTAATGGCCTGGGAAAGCAGTGAAAGATAGTCCAAGTCCTTAGGCCTCTGCACCCACCTGGGAGACCTGGAAGAAGCTCCTGGCTCCTGGCTCCTGGCTTCAGATCAGCACAGCTCCAGCTGTTGCAGCTATTTGGGAGTGAACCAGCAGATGGACGATCTCTGTCTCTTTGCCTCTGCCTCTGCCTCTCTGTAACTCTGCTTCTCAAATAAATAAATAAATCTTTTTTAAAAAAAAGATTGAGAGATTTCTAGATACCAAAATGTCTGCTGGCGCCACGGCTCGCTAGGCTAATCCTCTGCCTGAGCGCAGGCACCCAGGGTTCTAGTCCCGGTTGGGGCACCGGATTCTGTCCTGGTTGCCCCTCTTCCAGTCCAGCTCTCTGCTGTGGCCTGGGAAGGCAGTGGAGGATGGCCCAAGTGCTTGGGCCCTGCACCCTCATGGGAGACCAGGAGGAAGCACCTGGCTCCTGGCTTCAGATCGGCGCAGCACGCCAGCCATAGTGGCCATTTGGGGGGTGAACCAATGGGAGGAAGACCGTTCTCTCTGTCTCTCGCTCTCTCTGTCTAACTGTGCCCATCAAAAAATAAAATAAAATAAAATGTCTAAGGTACATATGAAAAAAAGAATTACAGAGCTATGTTATTGTATAAGTCCATTTAGGTAAACATGATTGGATGTGGGGGGGATATACTTTTAGCTAAAATTAGCATACATGTATAGAAGATTTTTGAAAGGATATTTACTTCCAGTGGTTATATGGAATAAGATTATGGACAAGACATTTATTTTTATAAAGTTTTTTTAATTTAAGAATGACAATCTCTACTATATTTATAATAATAAAAATGATAAAGCCCAGTAAACCTGTCTCTCTCAACTCTGTAGGGACTAATAGTCTCGAGATTTTGGAGACCCCCGTAACAACATCTACAATACTATGCCCCAGAGCTTTCACTGCCCTGTTTAAGCAGATGTATCTGGAAACCCAGACATGCCACATGCTCACCACATCTCTATCCTTCTATTTTTGAAAAACCAAAAAACCCACAGTGACTTCTGTTCATCATTTCTGGTCCAGCAGTGGCCAAGTGGGTGGGTGGCAGAGTTCCAGGTCCTGATGGATGACAAGGCTTCAGTGGCCAAAACGTTACAGACCTTTCCTTCTTCTTCCCCTTTTGTGGATTTTTTTCTGCTTTTGTGCTGGCAAAACACATCTACAGCGTTGTATTAATGAGTCATCTGTCATCAGACTGTAACAGTGCCAAGGAGCAGTCCTTCTGTCCAGTGCAGACTCTGGGCTCTTGTCAAAAGAGAATGACATCTGGATCATGTGAAATATTTTGACTGAGAAGAAATACGAGGTGGAGACACTTGGTCTGAGGTTTCCCTTAACTCGATTTCTTGGCAGATCTTCTGATTAAACAATGAGAGACCTCCCCCTTGGACAGCCAAGCAATGAACATGGGTTTAAAATATGACTAAAAGTAGCCACATGGAGTGTTAAAATCTTTTTGTCGATGCCTGCTGATTGAGATACTGCAAACATGAGAACCTCTTTTTTCCAGGGGCCATCATTTCCACTTCCACCATATTTGTTCTACATGACCTTCAGACAGCCTTCCTGACCCAGTTTCATACAGGATGAGGACCTGACCAGCAAGGGGCAATAAGACTTTCCAGGGAATTTGTGATTGGAATTCAGATTCAGCAACTTAGCTTTTGAGACTAGAGCTGAGAACCGTAAAACCCAGGAGCTATGGGTAAACAGAGTATACCAACCAATAAAGGAAGTCAGTGTTCAGGTAGGATAGGAACAGAACAGATATGCAGTAAGAAGCAAGAGAATCAGCAGTGAGCTATCACAGGAAACCAGAAAGAAATAAACACACACAGCCAGGCTATCTCTTTGCTGTGAGGTTCTTGAAGGCCCCTCTGTATCCCTAAAATAGACTCCTCATTTTGCTTACCAGTTTGAAGAATCTTAGCTAAGGCAACATATGACAAAAGTATGACATTCAAGTGAATTCTCTGCATCATAAAATACCTCCAAGGGGTTCAGTATTGTTCAATATCACCTTTGAACGCTTTGATACTTCCTTCTGAGAATAGTTTTCACTACCAACAGTTGAGTCCATTCCAGCATCCATTATCACTATCCTGTGATCTAATCACCATGTTTATCAGATTCTTTTGCTCTATAAGGCCCAACAGTGGAAGTGTTACTTGCATTATCTTATTAAGTTCTACAACAACCAAAGATATAGCTATCATTCCCATTTTACATATGACAAAACTGAGAATTGGTTATGTAGAGTAGTTTGCTGTAAGTAGTGATAACAAGATTTAGAAACTTGATCTGTGTGACTTAGAGCATGAGTCAATGTGGTAATTTGCCAAAAACTTATTTTTGACTGAAACTTGTCCTTATAGGGTTTTATTGATTATGATAGGCTGGGACATGCCTTCAGTCTGTGTTAAAAATCACATATAGCCTCCAATGTCTGAGAATTTCTATCATTGGTTCATGACAAAAGAATGTATCATGGTGTAGCCACTATGAAAAAGAGTATGGAAATCCCTCAAAAAATAAATAAATGAACATGAATATCATATGATTCAGCCATTCCACTTCTGGGTATATATACAAAAGAATTGAAAGCTGGAACTTGAGCAGACATCTGAGCCCTGAAGTTCATGGCAGCATTATTCACAATAGTCAAAAGGAAGAAACATCCCAAATGCCCACTGATAGATGAATGGATAAGCAAAGCATGGTATATTTATACAATGGAATAAAAAGAAATGAAATTCTGACTCATGTTATGACATGGGTGAACCTTGAGGACATGATGCTAAGTGAAATAAACTAGACACTAAAGGACAAATATTGCATGATTCCACAGTTTTGAGGTTATCTTACGTAGTCAAAATCATACAGACAGAAAATAGAGGGTGGTTTCCAGGGGCAGAAGAGAGGAAGAATGAGGAACCCTGAGGAGTCTTTAAAATGTTCAAGGAAAATGCTAGAGTAGCATTTGGCCTAGCAGGTAAACTAACAGTTAAGAGCTTTAGTCCTAGCTCTAAATCTCAATCCTGGCTTCCTGCTACTTCATATCCTAGAAGGCAGTAGATGATGGCTCCAGGTGTGGACTCCCAGCCACCCAAAGGGAAGACCTGGACTGAGTTCCCAGTTCCTGATTTGGCTTCGGCTGGGCCCTGCCCCTGCTGCCCTACTGTTGTGGACTTTTGGAATATGAACAAGAAGATGGGATCTCTCTCTCTCTCTCTCTCTCTCTCTCTCTCTCCTTCTCTCTCTCTTCCTCTGCTCCTGAATAAAATAAATAAATATTTGAAGCTCATGAAAATGTATCATGAAAAAAACTATCCATATATTTTTAAAATTTGCACCATAATAAACCCATCATTTTAATTGCATTTTTTCCATGAACTTCTTGAAGTACTTTCATACCATTAAGTGTGTTCAGAATTTCAATTTTGGAAGCTGTTAAAATTCTGGAGATGGCTAACAGTAATGTTGGTACACAGAAATGGGAATGCACTTGATGCCACTGAACTGTACACCTTAAAATGGCTTAAATGGTATGTTCTATTATACCAAAATAAAAAAGCATATGTAGAACAGCTTTCTAGCCTAGCAGTTAAGACTCCACATCCCATACTGGAATACCGAGTTTTATTTCTGGCTCTGGCTCTTGAGTCCAGCTTCCCTGCCAATACAGATTTTGGAGGCAAAGGTGGTGGTTCAAGTGATTGGCTTACTGCCACCCACATGGGAGACAGATTAAGTTCCCAGTTCCCTGCTTCAGCCTGACCTATCACCAGCAGCTGCAGGCATTTAGAGAGTAAATCAGCTGAACTCTCTCTTTCTGTTTATTTCCCTATCTCAAATAAATAAATAAAAATTAAGAAAAAAGAATATATCACAAGCTGTGGTCCACAGTGGAGTTCCAGGGTGATAGCTTTGAACAAATACATTCAATTCAATTACATAGCTCTTTCCTGGGCACCTGTGATGTAACAGGCCTGCTTTAGAGTTACGGTAAGGATTTAGAGGTTAATGAGATCTAGTCAAACCCTCATGGAGCTCACACTTTAGAGAGACCGCAGAAAGTACCTAAATATAAGACAAAGTGTTATGGAACCAAAAATAACTAAACTTTGGATTATCAAGAACTTGAGGAAGACTTTATTGTAAACTTAACATTTGAGATGGACCTTTGAGCACTGGTAGCATTGCAATAGGAAGATGGCATTCAGAGCAGACAGAATATGGATTAAGGCTGTGCGGCAATATGAGGATTACTAAGCAAAAGATACGACAAACTAGGCAGAGCATGTAAGATGTAGTGTTTATTACTATCTTCCAGTAGCCAGGCACAATATTTTGCATGTATCTCATTTAATTTTCACAGCAGTCTTAGGTAATATTGGAGAAGAGACTCCTGTTCCCCTAATGACAGCCATTTTTCCTCCTTCCTCGTCACTGAGCCCTGATTTGATTTGAATATTTTTCTTACACAGTCTTGTTCTGGTGAGTTCCTCCCCAGTTCTAGGGATGAGTCTTTCATAGTCCACACCAATGATCATGATAATAATTCCAATTGATTGAGCTAAGGGAAGATGAGATTTGACCAAAAAGAAATCCTCCTCTTGGCCCTGGAAAGTTTCCAGAGGACGCTATTTTCTAATGAAAAGAACAAAAAGCTCACAAGGAAAAAGTCCCCTCTTTTTGCTTTTGGATACATCTCTAAGAGGGTGAAGCCTGGTGCTGTGGTAGCCTTTTTGGCACTATAATCATTTGAGTCTGAAGATTAAATTAACTCTCTAAAGATAATAGTAGAGAAAGATGGAGGGAAGCCACTGACTTTTAATTCTCTGAGTTAACCAACTGTGCATCCACATCATTCCCTATCTCTTCTTATTTAATTAATATTTTTTAAAATAACATTTAAGTCACTTTAAGTTGGGTCTTGTGTTGATAACAAGGTGATGTTTTCAGAGCAGGTAAGAGATAGGCTGCCTTTAGGTTAAAGGTCAAGGCACCTAACTCCTAGCAGGAGGGGGAGGGAGGGTCATGAGACAAAAACAGTTGTTTAGAACCTGGAACACTAAGATCAAGAGAGTGTGGACAGAAGGGCAGTCCTCTGGCTGTGTGGGCAGTTCAGGGATGCAGAGCATCAGTCACATTGTTTTAGAGTCACACCTCGACTGTCTACACCCTGGGGGAGGGAAAGTGATGGTATTTTGGTGGTGACTCAGCCCTTGCCTTCGAAAACTCAAGGAAACGTCAAGTGTGTCCTTGTAGGCAACCTTTCCTCTGTCACTGCTGTGTTTATATAGGGCAGTGCTTGGAAAGTCTCGTTCTTTTACGCTTCACTTGTCCCAGTGTCTCCCACCTCCTCGACTCTCACGGTGTGGGGGGCCGAATGTCATTCCAACTCTCTTCCTCTGCCTCCCACATGTTTCCAGGCCTTCCAAGCAGGCACTGAGGTGGAGTGACCTCCCTCACCAGTATTTTTATCTCCCATTGAGGGTGAATAAAATTGTGCTACATAAAAATACAATTTACCATGCTTGGAAAGGTTAGACGAAGATTTCAACATAAGATGACCAAAAAAGTCAAAGAAACCTGGATTTGCACTGCAGCTCTGACACCATGAGCTGCATGACTCTAGGCAAGTCACTTAACCTCGCTGAAACTCAAGTTATAAAAAAATATTTATTTGTGGGGCCAGTGTTGTGGTGTAGTGGGTAAAACCACCAACTGCAATGCCAGCATCTTATATGGGAAACTGATCAAGTCTCAGCTGCTCCACTTCCAATGCAGCTTCCTACTAATGCTCCTGGGAAAGCAACAGAAGATGGCTCAAGTCCTTGGGCCCCTGCACCCAAGTGGGAAACCCTTAAGAAGTTCTGGGCTCCTGGCTTTGGCCTTGTCCAGGCCCTGCCATTGTGGCCGTTTGGGGAGTGAACCAGCAGGTGGAAGACTTCTCTGAATTTTCTCTCTCTCTCTCTCTCTCTCTCTCTCTCTCTCTGTTTCTCCCTCTCTCTGTAACTCTGCCTTTCAAATAAATATAAATACATCTTTTTTAAAAAAACTCCCTCTCAAACAAATTTTATAAGTATATATATTTATTTACTTGAAAAGCAGATTCACAAGGAGAGAGAGGGAAAGCGAGAGATCTTCCATCCTCTGGTTCACTCCCCAAAGTGGCCGCAATGGCCAGAGCTGGACTAGGCAGCAGCCAGAAGCCTGGTACTCTATCTGGGTCTCCCACATAGATGCCAGGGGCAGGCACATTAGCAAGGAGCTGGATTAGAAGCAGAGCAGCTGGACTTGAATCAGTGCTCATATGGGATGCTGACATTGCAGGCAGTAGCTTAACCTGCTGCACCACAACACTGGACCTCAAAACTCAGTTTTGTTGTCTGAAGAATGGGAGTAATGTTCCCTACACTACCTGCCACATGGGGCAAGAATTATAATCAAAATAATAAATGATAATCACACCAAAACACAGCCACTGTGCTGACCAAAAGAATGGACCCTGGGCTAGGATCCAAATAGAAATTTTCATCTGAGCCAGAAGGGAAAAAGTCCAATAATAAGAATTAAGCATATGCAAACTATCTGGCTAGATCTTTAAGAAGAATCTGGGAAAACTGAGGGGCACATTTTCCCTGGGGAAGCAGAGGGAAGATCTAATTGGCTAAGTTTCTTATTCTATGAAGTCGATGGCAAGCCTGGGACATTCAGCCTTGTAAGATAGTCATACCATCTCTGTTTCATAAATAAAAAAAACCGCTATGCCAAGAAATCAAAAGTATCAGCCTCTTACCTCTTCACAACTTGGACTATCAGTATTGTTTTCCGGAAGGCTTAAAGATGTTTAAAATAGTCTTTTGTGTTTCCTAAGAGCATTGAAAGGGAACAAACCCTTGGAAAGTAATCTTGTAGCATTTTGGGAATGTTCATGCCTCATCATTTACCCTAACTTGAGACAAGAGTCCTATTGTATCCAGAGAAATAATTCTGATAGTGAATGAAATGTAATAGACGTTTTATAAATTCGGCTGAATAATAAACAAAGGAAACCAACATTATAGCCCAAGCAAATTTCTAACTGCATGGCTTTGGACAGTTATTGAAAATATACATGTTTCAATACAGTTTTCAACTGAAAATGAGAGCTGCCTGGTGGTCTCTTTATGTCTATATGATGTAGTCTGGATGTAGCCAAAGGATGAGAACAATCAGTTTTGAGAAGTAATACAGGGGTGGAAGTGGAGATTAGAGCAGTCACTGGTGTGGGATCAGAAGACCTTATATCCTCTGTCTTCTCATTTGTAAAATGAAAATTTATTCAAATCCATGGTTTTCTTTTGGATGTTCTGAGGCAGCAACTAGAGTGTTTTGCTATCTGAAATCTGACATGAAGCCCCAAACTACCAAATAAAAAAATATGCTGCACAGATTGAAACATTGAGGGGTGCAGAGCTTCCCGGTGGAACAATCCCCTTGTTGCACTTCCTTGCCTCCTACCAAGGCCACTTTACTAGATACAGGACCCTATGTCTCTCTTAGGTTTCACAGGCTTGACTTCTGTGCTAAAGAAAGAGAGTTTTCCTGGGTTATTATAATGCATCCAAACTCTTTACCCTCACAACAGACCTATGCAATAGACTTTATAGTAAAGAAGAAACTGAGGTGCAAGGAGTTTAATCAACCTGTGTAAGAATTAAAACTCCTAACTGTGAATGCCTCCTTCCAGATGGGGAAAGTTTCAGTTCCCAGGTGACATGTATTCTGCTCTTTAGAAGATAACTAAAACCAAGCAGAGAATAGCCCAAAACTGCCAGTAACAAGTGATAAGTTCTTGTTTTCCAGAAAAGTTTTCCCATAGCAGTCCTTTTAGAGAACTGAGCACTGTTGGTCACATGCCCTTGGTATCTGGATAGCAGAAGGAACTATCCAGAAAACTTCATGACATCATGGCCTCATGACACCAAATGTGTCAGAACTCTACCATGTGGACTCACACGATGAATCAGTGTGTGCACACAGCACCACCCCTTAGGCATTTGTGGGGAAATGACTTGTCTGGTAGCTCTAATGAGAGTGGACCTGTCAGAAGCCTAAACTGTATCCTTATCTTAAAGAGTGAGCTAGGGTAAATGAGTATCTATGTGCCTCTGAGAAGTGATGAGAAAGAAACAAAGCTACTACTGCACAAATAGATAGCTCAACTTTCTGCTAATGCTAGGGAATATGCAGAGATACCCCAAAACAGACATGTTCCAAACATAAGCATCCTGCTTTCAGAAAGTAGCCCAGTGTCTTTCCACTGTGCTCTGCAAAATTTGGTGTGCAGAAAATATGAGTGCTTGTTCACTCCGGTGCCATTCCTTGACTGTCTACCATTCACCAAGCACTTGTTCAAACCTTCACTGGATGTTTGCTGAGCATCTAGGAAGCACTTCCTTAATCAAGAAATTGTACTGGGATCGGCACTGTGGCATAGCAGATAAAGCCGCTGCCTGCAGTGCCAGCATCCCATATGGACGCCAGTTCGAGTCCTGGCTGCTCCACTTCTGACCCAGCTCTCTGCTATGGCCTGGGAAAGCAGTAGAAGATGGCCCAGGTCCTTGGACCCCTGCACCCACGTGGGAGACCCAGAAGAAGCTCCTGGCCCCTGGTTTCAGATCAGCTCAGCTGTAGCCTTTGCCGTCATTTAGGGAGTGAACCAGCAGATGGAAGACCTCTCTCTCTCTCTCTCTCTCTCTCTCTGCCTCTCCTTGTCTCTGTGTAACTCTAACTTTCAAGTAAATAAATAAATATTTTTTTAAAAAAAAGAAATTTTACTGAATGACTATCATGGCAAACACAGTAAGAGTCCTCCCTTTCCTCTTTTAGCCAATAAAGAATATTTGTTCAGTTCTTTTTTATTATTATTATTTGACAGGTAGAGTTGTAGACAGTCAGAGAGAGACAGAGAGAAAGCTCTTCCTTCCGTTGGTTCCAAATGGCTACTATGGCTGGTGCGCTGCGCCAATCCAAAGCCAGAAGCCAGGTGCTTCCTCCTGGTCTCCCATGTGGGTGCAGGAGCCCAAGCACTTGGGCCATCCTCTACTGCACTCCTGGGCCACAGCAGAGAGCTGGACTGGAAGAGGAGCAAGCAGGACTAGAACCCAGTGCCCACATGGGATGCAGGCGCCGCAGGCAGAGGATTAACCAAGTAAGCCATGGCTCCGGCCCCCTGTTCAGTTCTTTTTGTATATCCATCATCTAAATATTCACTCCACACAGATTTACTAGATTATTTATTATTATGTGCTAGGTGTTGAATTAAGGCTGGCAACACACATGATTCAGACAACACCCCGCCCCTTTTTTTCCCAATACTTTGAAGCACATTGGCTTTGCTTTCTCTACATTCACTTGTCCCATATAATTTAACCTTTAAATTCTAGGCCAATAACTGTTGTAAAACCAAACTTAAATAGTAATATCCTGAGTCTTTGGGAAATCTTCATGTATAAATGCTCATCTTTAAAAATACCAACTGTAAGTGAAAAGTAACACAACATTGGTATTGTCTACATTAGAGACTTAAAATATCTGTATCCCACGAATACTTGACTCTGTTTTATAAAAGGCCTAAAAAATGGCAAATGGATTGATGTTGCTATAAGAAACAAGACAAAGAAAGGAAGAAGGAGGAATTGAAAAGACCAGTAGGTGTAATCTCCCCATTAATATTCATGGTTAAGTTGACCAGATTGCTGTAGCATAATTTTAGGAGTTTGCTGTTCAGGTTTTATCTGAATGTGTTCAGGGTGTGCAGTTTCAAGAACAACTGTGACTTGACTTAGAAGTATATATATTTTATATATTTCCATCATGATCTTCTCCATCACATCAAATGTCAGTTCTCTTCCATGAAGGCAGTAGCGCCCATGTGATGAGCTGAGCCCGCAATTATTCATGCTTCCTGGTCAGGTTATGCCAGGCCCTTGCCAGCCCACATCCAAGTTCTACACAGCCCTTGTTTTCAAAGTAGAAGTACCTAGGACTCACCAAGGTTACCTTAAGCCAGTATCTCTGGGCTGAAGCCACCAGGCTAAGAGAGCATCTACTTTCCTTGTTGAGGGTTCTCTTGATGTCAAGACCAACATTCATCATTTCCAAATGTAGAAACTTGGCATTTGATGTAGAAAATGCCAAATGTGTTTTTTTGCATATCTGCTGCCACATCAGTGATCTGTCCTTAGTTAGATCTCTGAAAAAAGGAAAGAGGGAAGCAAGCTTATCTTTCTGCCTTTTGCTTGCTGGGTGATCTTACATGAACAACTTAACTGTCTGAGCCTCAATGAACTCACATAAATAATAGGAACCTTAATACTCACTGAATACATTGATTATAAAGATTAAATTTTGCATCTGGTACATAGTAGGTAGTAATAAATACAGTTATGAATACTATTGTTAATACTATTCACTGAGTGTTTGCAAGGTAATAAATGCTGGTTCTCTATTAAGCTGTCTGAAACAATTTTACCTTATAACGTGGAACTCTCTTACCTGTATAGCAAACCTATCCATAATTTACATGTTAGTTTTAAGGCAGTAGTCCTGAGACTACTAAGTATCCCCTGAAGAGCTTCATGAAATATTAATTGCTAGGACCCACTCCCAATATTTTTTACTAACTAGGTTTGAGTCAGAAACTGAGAATTTACTTTTCTAACAATTTTCCAGTTGTTTCTGATAATAATGGTCCAGGGCTATACTTGGAGCCCCCTACTCTAATGATATATTATTTAGCATTTATTCAATATTCATTGCATGCCTATCAATAGTAGGGGCTGTTCTCAGTACAGAAGGAAAAGCAGAAAACAAGACAAAACCCTTGTCTTCAGGATTTCATATTCTTTTGGGGGCATTATGTAGTTAAGTAAACCGATAAACAATAATGTTTAATAAATAATAATGCTTCAGATTATGGTAAGTACTTTAAAGAAAATAAAGCAGATTAAGGGACAGTGAATGACCGAGTTGCATTTGAGAAGGACATTTCAGTACAGCAACTGAGGAAGGCATCTCTGAGGAGGTGATATTTGATAAAAATGACAAAAGTGGGGGAAGACATTCGATCTAGGGGAAGAACACTCAAGGAGGAAAGAACATAAAGTGCAAAGAAGGCAAGGAAGAAAACAATTTGAAGATCCTCAGGGGCAGTTAAGTGGCTGCTATGGTCAGAGCATAGTGAGTAAAGAGAGATAATGAGGAGCTAGAATCAGAAAAGGAGGCAGGGAGACCCAGGTCATGAAGGATCTGATGGGCCAAGGTATGAAGGTGGCCTCTATCTAAAATAAAATGAAAGGTCTAAGGTAGGCAAGTGATATAATCTAATTTATAATTTTCAAAGAGCACCCTGGCTGTGGGGTAGGGCAAGAGTGGAAGAAGCAGGTGCTACAGTTAGGAGGCGGCTGAGATCCTTCAAGTAGGGGATGAATGGAGCTTGGCCTGAGGTGGTGGAAGAGCAGGTGCTGAGCCATGCTGAGATTCACAGGGTACTTAAAAAGTGAAGCTGACAACACTTGCTATTGAGTTGGGAATAAGAGGAGAATCAAAACTGAGACATGGGATTTTTGGCCTGATTTAGTGAACTAAGATCATCTGTAAGGAAAGTGTTTGGCACAAAATAAGGGCTCAGTTACTCATCTGTGTATTTTGGAATTGGGAAGTTTTCAGCCTGGAAATTCTAATTCTGCCAAGAATGGTCACACAGCTGGTGTACCGTACAATTCTAGAAGATACTCTTACATAGGCTGTGGTATGGATGGAGTTGCATCAAGAGATCCCTTTGGGAAAATCCTGACTTTCAAGACTCTTTCTCTTTGTCAAAACTATCCTTGAAATTTTCTACTGATCCACAACCAAATATAATGCCAATAAACTGTGTTGAGTGCCCAATGTGAATGTCACTCTGCCGGGTGCTGAGCATGTATCATTCATCTGGGAATATTCTAGAACTCGAAGTGCTTACTTTTGGAGAATGAGCTTATACCAAGAAAAAGAGTCATCCTGTCATCAGCAACCAGTATTGATGTAGGAGCATCTTTGGCATTTCACCAAGATTTCTTGCTCAAAGCATGGGGTTAGTATCATTAGATGTGGTAGTATCATTAGAGTGCTTGTGATTTGTAACCTAGACAAGGACACCAGTCTTGTATGACCAGAATTGTCCTGGCAAGCTTGCCACTAGCAGAGATAGAGAAGCAGTCATTCTGTGGGAGCAGTTACGTCTGGACCCTAAATCTCTCCAAGTAACATCAAGAAAAAAAAAATGACTCATCTAAATTCAGTTGTATTTTTAAGAGGTTTATTTTTGTTGTTCATAGCTTAGGAGACTGAGTTGGTATTGTTCACACACAAAAATTATGAAGAAGGCAAAGTTTTTCAACCTCAGCTTCTCTGGCCCACTCTGCTGTTTGAATTTACTCTCAGATGCCCAAGATCCTCTTGAATGTCAACATCAGTTCCCTATTTATCTCTCCCTGGACTCACCTAGCTGCCCATGCTCCACTTGAATTTACCAACTCCATCAGAAGTTTTTCATTCAGAAAGAATTAAAAGATCATTCTAAAGGTGCATCACCACACATCCCCTCTGGATACTGTCTTGATTTGTGATATCCAATATTTATTGAGTGTTTATTACTTATGAGCACTGCAATTCTATGGTTTCTAAGACTATTATTGTATCTATGTATAATCAAGGAAACTGTGAAGAGGTGAAATAAACCTCAAGTTCACCCAGGAAACTTAAAGCAGGGTGGGATGCAAACTCAAAACCCTCTGATTCATAGTCTTGTGCTCTTAAATTCCACCATATTACCTTAAACGCAGAAGAGGACTAACATTTAGAAAATACCTCTTTTGATTTTTTTTTTTTTTTTTTTGGACAGGCAGAGTGGACAGTGAGAGAGAGAGACAGAGAGAAAGGTCTTCCTTTGCTGTTGGTTCACCCTCCAATGGCCACCACGGCTGGCACGCTGTGGCTGGTGCACCACGCCGATCCAAAGGCAGGAGCCAGCTGCTTTTCCTGGTCTCCCATGGGGTGCAAGACCCAAGTATTTGGGCCATCCCCCACTTCCGGGGCCACAGCAGAGAGCTAGCCTGGAAGAGGGGCAACCGGGACAGAATCCGGCACCCCAACCAGGATTAGAACCCAGTGTGCCGGCGCCGCAGGCAGAGGATTAGCCTATTGAGCCGCGGCACCGGCCTCATTTGATCTTCACAGCGACTCTTCAAGAAAGATACATATTACTGCCACCTATAAAGAAACAAGTCACAGAACAGATGAGATCCTTGCACAAGATCCACAGTGATTACAAAAGTGACTGAGCCAGGATACAAAAGTTGATTCCCTGGATGCCAATACCCATGAGCACCAAAAAGCCCAACTTCATGGCTTCACCAAAGAGTTATGGTATCTGAAGGTTGGAAGAATTTCAACAAGAGAAGAGGAAGAATTCACTCTGGATGTAAAGAGTAGTGTGAGTAGACATAGCAGCTAGGAGTACACAAGGGAATCACCAATGGTCTAGCTCCTCTGCCATATTAACCCAAGGAGAGAACACCATTATTTTCTACATTTCTATACATCTTGTCTCCCCTCAATCTTTGTTTAAAATCTTTCTATGATTTTCCTTGTATAGTGCTTGCATGTTGTGTCTCCTGTCTGCTGCTTTTTTTTGTGTATGTGCCTATCATGACCTCCTTTCTGCTCCTTAGATTTATCAGTTCTTCTGCACATTAGGGCCTCTTGTACTTGCTCTTTTTCTTGCTGGTAACTTTCATTTACCTCATCTTCCCATGAAAGGGCTCAGTTCAGATGTCACCTCTTCAGAGAAGCCTTCCCTGACCACATGTCATTTTGACATATCATTATCACATTCCACCTTCAAATTTATTAAATAAATAAATTTATGTATCTTTGCCCATATTTGCAATTTAAGAGGAAAACCATAAAATGTAATGTTTGCTATAGACCTTTTTCCAGTTAGCTTGTCTACAGACAGATCAGTCTTGCCTTAGTACCAAAATCAGCATTTTGCTAAATTTTCAAACCGTTTCAAAGCAGCTTCTTGACATACGAAGTTCAAAAATGAGAGCAACTTTGATGAAAACCAAAAACCCACATAACAAATCCCACTAGAGGAAAGTGCTTGCAAGAGCTCAGTCTATAAATTCTGGTCTTGATGAATTAGAAGGACAAAAGATACTTGCCCCATAACCTAAAATGTGTTTGTTCTGCTGACCCAAAATCATAGTCAATAGCCCCAAATGGTTTGGAACAGCCTCCAGCACTCCCACAAGGGCAGACTTCACAGATTCACACATCAGTGAACACAACGGTTCTTTTCTGTACCCAGTCCACACAGCATAATTTTTTCACTTATTATAAGCCTCTTCATTTTTGGACCTAGGAGAAGAGGGAAGGTAGTTTCTCTTGTTCAAAATAAGCTTACTCTTGGTTGAAAGAAAACCCCTGAATTCTCAAGGTATTATGGTTATTTTATTATTTTATATTTAATTTATTATTAATATTCCTTTTTATGTTATTTATATATTTATGTAATTTTGCTGTTATTAACATTATTTATATTTTATTATTAAACTATTTTGCTATGAAATGAAATACAACATCAAAACTCTCATTTGAAAGTGACAGAATTTTTTAAATGACAGTTATAAACCCATTGTATGATAACAAAATAGCATATTTTATTTTAAAGACAACCATCTACTCCAAAATATATAGAGAGAAGAATATTATCCTTTTATCTTTTTGTAGATCTCGTTAATGTCTGGCTTAATAGAAGACAGTAATGTTCTCATATCTGATTCTATAGCCAATCTACTGTACTAACACACATAATCCTGACAACCCCATGGCACACTCCCTAGACAGTAAGAGGGAAAATGACAAACATCTTATTCTTGTGAACGTAGTTTTAACTTTGAAGACAGCTGTAAGGGCCTTGGGGTTCATACCTTTTAATTACAGCACTTCAGGAGTACACAAAGTTGCTTAGTTACACAAAGGTTCAGGAGCAGAAATCAGGGATAGCTGAACCACGGGCTCAGGTGTATCATCAAACAACTGCCTCTATCTTGACCTTCTGTGTTTGATGCTGGCTTTGTTCTTGTGCAGTCACTCCCATGAGCTGCAAGTAAGGGTATCAGCAGCCCCAGGTTTACTCCTGAATGAATTAACAACCCCAGGGCAAATACCACCTCATTTCCAGGAGTGCTACCAAAAGTGCTAAGACTGACACTCAGCTCATCTGACCAGCTGAGTCCTGTACCCATCTTCCAAGCACAGTGACACAATGGACAGGGGATAGGAAATGCTGAGTGGCTAGATCTAGGTAGATTTTACCATGGATCCAAGGAAATGAGTTGAGTACCTTATGAACCGCAGGCACACGGAGGGCTGAAAATAACAATGGTCAATTGTTTCTAAGCTACTCAGCTATCATAATGAGAAAACAAAGTGTGTATTTTTCCCTCCTTCATTTTCTCATTCATTCAGTGCATACTGAGGACTTACTCTATACAAAGTACTGTCCTGGACACTAATAATAATCACAAAAATAAAAGCATATCTGTTGCTCATGGAGTACTTCCTATGCGCTAGGTATTGTTTTAGGGGCTCTATGGACATTAACTCAATCCTCAAAATAACCTCAGAGGTATATATTACTGTAGTCCCCAGGACATAAATTAACAAGGCAGGGGCCAACATTGTGGTGCAGTGGTTTATGCTGCCAATTGCAATACTAACATCCCATATCAGAGCACCAATTCAAATCCTAGCTCCTCTGCTTCTGATGCAGCCCCCTGTTAATGTGCCTAGAAAAGCAATAGAAGATGATTCAAGTGCTTGGAACCCTGACACTCACATTGGAGATAAGAATTAAGTTCCTGGCTCTTTGCTTCCACATGGCCCAGACATACCTGTTTTAGCCATTTGGGGAGTAAACCAGTGGATGGATATGTGTTTCTCTCTCTCTCTCTCTCTCTCTCTCTCTCTCTCTTCCTTTCAAATAAATAAGTCTTTGTTTTGAAGTGGGGTGGGGGTTAGTAGTAAGACAGGCTGTCTTCTGCAGGACAGATGGGAAAACTCACAGCATTTTAGGCAAGTTAATGAATTCCAGGACAACAGGAGAAGTGTTCTGAGACTGGTACGAAGTACAGACTAACTGTGATCGAGTTTGGGAAGGCTTCACGGAGGAAGAAAGAGAATGCACAGAATGACATGGGGGTTGGAGACATGTTGTGGAAATTGAGAATGTAGTGTGGCTGAAGGAAAATCAAAATAACTCATCTTTTCCATCTTAAATTATGCCAGGAACCATGGCGAACATGCTCATGTATCATCTCAGTTAGTTCACCCCATTGCATATTATTAGCTGTTCGCACAGGAAACTAAAAATGTGATTAGCAGAGCTAGCAAAGGAAAGAGCCAAGACTGAATCCAGATCTTTCTGAGAAGCAGGCTGTATGTGAAGATAGTACGGGGAGGCAGGATGGCAGGAAAAAGTATTCAGGGGTGGAAGGAACATCGTTCCCTTTACAAGGCTGCTGGAGAAAGACAAAGCTTCTATAGATACAGCAAATGTATCTGCCAAGCTGGAGAGACATGTTATATATAGTTATATAGCTTGACAAAGGATTTTTTGAAAAGTTTGTGAATGTAATTACACCTTTAAAGTTCTAAAAGTGAATTCCCATTTAGGGAAACATGTAACACAATGCCAGTATAGAAAGATATAAAATCACATGAAATGTTAACTTTACTGGAAACTCCGGGATCTGTGTAGAGCAAACACATTGACATGTTAGTTTCCTCTCACTTAAACCTGAGAAATGTGACTAAGACTGTGCTTATAAAAGGGTTCTCTCCCACTTACTCAGTTCATTAAGACAGAGGCGTGGTTAGCACTCTTCTGGTGAACAAGAGCATCTGTCTCTAGAAATTAAACTCAGAAGTGGTAAAGAAAGAGGATATCTTAATTTTTAGAATTTTTAAATTTTTGATTGACATGTAATTATACATAAAATTTATGAATAAAGCATTAGTGTGATGCTTCAATATCTGTATACTTTGTGTCATGAAAAAAATAGAGCAATTAGGGGAACAGGCAGTTAGCCCAGGGGTCAAGATTCCCTGGTCCCACATTGGAGTACTTGGTTCAATTCCCAGCTCTGGCTCTTGACTCCAGTTTCCAGCTAATGGAGATCATGGAAGGAAGAGATAATTGCAAGAGTAATTGGGTTCCTGCCACCTATGAGGGAAACCTGGATTGTGCTTTGGTACAAAACATTTTTTAAGTCCATGCATAGTTTTCCCAAAATGCACATTGCCTATAAATTTTTGAGTATCTTTGTGCGATCAGAGCATGCTCAATGAGAGCAGAGTGACAAGAAAAATTATCTAAAATGAAAGGGACTCTGGTCAGAGCAAGCATTTGTCAAGATACAAGAGAGAACAGATTTTCCCTATAACCTTAGTTAGACAAAGGGGAATAATGAAGGTAAATCTTGGTGTTGTGATTCTAAGCACCATCTAGGAAAGAGCGAGCCTTGCCCAACGGACCTTTTAAAAAGAAAGGAAGGAAGGAAGGAAGGAAGGAAGGAAGGAAGGAAGGAAGGAAGGAAGGAAGGAAGGAAGGAAGGAAGGAAGGAAGGAAGGAAGGAAGGAAGGAAGGAAGGAAGGAAGGAAGGGAGGGAAGAGAAAAGAAAAAAAAAAGATTTAGTTATTCTAAAGGCAGAGTGACAGAGATGAGATGGGGGTGGAGATAGTCCATTCACTGGTTGACTACCCAAATGACTGCAAAAGCAAGATATGAGCAAGGCCTAAGCCAGGAGTCAGGGACTCCATCCTGATCTCCTCCATGGGTTGCAGGGGACCATGTACTTCGGCCATTCTCCACTGCCTTGCTATGTACATTAGCAGGGAGTTGCACAAGAAGCAGAGTAGCCAAGAATCCATCTGATGTGCCCAGTATGAGATGCCAGAGTCCCAAGCAGTGGACAACACTGGCCTCATACAACAGACTTTGAATAGCATAGCGCCACTGAAATTTCTATTGCAAAGAACAACATGTCATATCACTGATCTCAACCCTAACCAACAATGTCCTTAAAAAAATCTTATTTGTTTCTTCATTTATTTGAGAGAGAGAGAGAGAGAGAGAGAGAGAGAGAACCCATCTACTGATCACTTCCCAAATCCTGCAATGGTTGGGGTTGGGCCAAGCAGAGACTAGGGGCCAGGAACTGGATATGCATCTCCCATGTCGGTGGCAGGAATCCAACTACCTGAGTCATCACCACTGCCTTGCAGAATCCACATTAGCAGGAAGCTGGGCTCAGGAGCCCAAGACAGGCAATGAACTCAGGCATTCTGATATGGGGCATGGGCATCCTAACCAGTGTGTTAAAAGCCCACCCCCATGTATCATTTTTGAGGAACCAAAATACCTATATCTAAGATATGTCTCAAGCATCTGAAAATTTTGTAAACTCTAATGGTCCCAAGGGGCCACCAGTGAACCAGGTAATCTTAGCCTGTCATTGGAACCAATTTAATATCTTGTATACAGATTCTATGAGCACCATACAATCCTCTGGTTATAACTCAATTTCACATGTAAGTGTTCATGCGGAGAAAGCATGTGCCAGTTCTTGCCTCACAAGTACTCTAAGGGAAATAATGAGTACTATAAGCCGATATTGATAATTTATGTACAATATCTTAATATGCCTAGTTAGTATAAATCTATCTTTGAGAGAATAATTCTTCTAAGTAACAACAAGTCAGGTTTCAGATCAGATCCCAGCCCATTTAACTTCATCCAGAAGTCATCACCTCAGGCTTTGTAGGGGTCAGCTAGCAAGTGTTACCGATATTCTTATTAAACTTACACAAGTATTTTATTTACACTTCTTCCACCTCAAAAATTAACAAAGAACAATATTTTAAACTCAAGCACATGTAGCTTAGAAGTGAGAAATCAGGTACTGGGACATTGAACACAGTCCTTAATGAGTCTCCTGGTTATACTTAAACTAAAAGCCCCACTTACCTTAAAAATATTGTTTTTATCATCAAGGGAAAGTGTTCCCTGCAGTGTCTTAAGCTGCTCTGGGGCGAGTGAGAAAATATTAGAATTTAAATGTGGAAATGAATGTAAAAGATGCACCATAAACTTCACAGACACAGCAGCAGGTACTAAAAGAGGTCTTTATTTTATTAAAATATTAAACGACTATTCAATTGAGTAAGTAGGACTGAAGCTGAGCTGCAGTGGGTATTGTTCTGGCTTTATAACAGCAGTCAGTACCCTTTTTCAAATGTAAATGGAGGGTATCTTTTGTCATCAACAAAAGTTACAAGGAACAATGGAGAATGGGAGAAATGTCATAAAAGCAAAAGGAAGAAAGCACAGAGGTGGATAATTCAGCTGCAACATCCTTGAAAATATGCCAAAAAATCTTTATCTGCTAGGGGAGCTACAGTGGGGAAATCTCTTATCCCAGAAAGGAAGCTTCTTGTTTTCCTGTGGAGATGGCACTGGGCCAGAGTAGCCATCCAGAGGAAAATGGAAGAATGGAGTTCACTAGAAGGAGGCCCAGGTGAAAGCAGAGAGAGTTGTGAGTGAAAGGGAGCAGAACAATTGCCCGCTGTTCTCCAAAGCCTTGTAAGGAAGAACAGTGCTGGATGCAGGCAGGGCGCCTGCAGTCCCTGGGGACCCTATTGGAGACACCCTGAGCAGATTAAAGAAAAGCTGACGCCTCTGTACTGGTCCAGACAGCCAAAAAGAAGCACAGCCTCTTAACATTCCAGCAATTTATGCACTTTTACCACATAGTCCAGGTATCAGCCCAAAAGGAATGTTCATCCAACAGTACCAATTTGTATGAGCCCTCTATTTAACCTGATGCTAGAAATATTAAAGTGAGGTGGGCAAGGTGGCACCACTCAGGACACCCACATCCCATTTCAGACTGGCCAGATTCGAGTTCTGACTCTGCTTTCCGTCCAACTTGCTGCTAATACACTCCCTAGATGCAGCAGATGGCTGCCCAAGTACCTGAGTCCCTGCCACCCACAGGGGTCACCTGAATGGAGTTTCCAGCTCCTGGTTTTGACCTGGCTCAGCCCTGGCTATTGCAGGCATTTGGAGAATGAGCTAGCTGATGAAAGATCTCTCTCTTTCTCTTGCTCTCTCGCTCTCCTTTTCTGTTGCTCTGCTGTTCAAATAATTGAAAATAAATAAACATTTATAAAAAAGAAATGTATAAAGCAAGTAAGGGAGAGGGCACAGCATTATTTGTTAAAAATATATTTTTCTGGGCTTTCAACAGGGCTAGTGATTGAGCAGTTAAGCAGGTGGATTTGGGACCTAAAAAGCCTTGACTCAGAATACTAGTTCATGACTTACTAGTTCTACAATCTTATACGCAACACTTACTCTCTCATAGCTTCCTTTACCTCAACTGTTAACTCAAGAAATAATACCTTTTCCATGAGATTTAAATAAGATGCCTAACAAGGGTTCCCTAGGGCCGGCGCTGCAGCTCACTAGGTTAATCCTCTGCCTTCAGCACCAAAACCCCGAGTCCTAGTCCCGGTTGGGGCGCCAGATTCTGTCCCGGTTGCTCCTCTTCCAGTCCAGCTCTCTGCTGTGGCCCGGGAGTGCAGTGGAGGATGGCCCAGCTCCTTGGGCCCTGCACCCACATGGGAGACCAGGAGGAAGTACCTGGCTCCTGGCTTCAGATTGGCACAGCGAACCGGCCGCAACACACCAGCCATAGCAGCCACTCGTGGGGTGAACCAATGGAAAAAGGAAGACCTTTCTCTCTGTCTCTCTCTCTTTCTCTCACTGTCTAACTCTGCCTGTCAAAAAATAAATAAATAAATAAAAATAAAAAATAAAAAAGGGCAGAAAAGAAAAAGAGATTATTGAAACAGACAAGATTAGAACAGGATAGGAAGAAATGGCTGAAATTGGCAAAAGGACTATCAGTCATCAGCCCAAAAAGCCACCAGCAGACAGCTGACTCAATGACCACATATAGTTCCCCTTCCAATCCTGTGATCCTTGTGCATCACGTGACTTGAATAGCTATCTTAATTTTCTTCTCATCACCTGGTAAGGACCACTCAGTGACAGCAGTGAATATATCACTCAATTATTGTCGGAAAGTGATTCCCGTATACTCCCAAAGCAGACACATCCAACCCACTCTGCAACAACCCTTCAATTGTTAACTGACCCAATCAACTTAGATGGGTGATAGTTCAAGTACAAGTCTTCCACATATACCAAAATACTCGATAGAACCAAGTGGAAAACTTCCACTGAGCTAAGGCAGTGTGGCACACTTGTATTTGCTTTTACAAAATCTACTGTTATCTTCACTGATGCATATAAAATTCACAAATTCTGATAAGCCTTCACCACTAATTTACTCTTAAGAAGCAAAAGAAATCTACCCAGTACTCTGTGATTGGAGGGAACTTACCCTAGCTATAAAGTTGTAGCTATATCTTTCCATGTCTTCAACCACACATCTGTATGCAAAAAGATCCATTGTCACTGGAGCAAATAATCCATTACTGCCCTGGGCTTTGTCTGAAATGTCAGTGAACCTTAAAAGAAGCTTAAGGTTGCCTCTACTCCTCAACTTAGTAAAGCTCCTACAATGGCCTCTTCAAAGCTCTAAGTGCCTGGAGAATTATTCACAGAGTAAAAAAGGAGGCTCTAGGAGCAGTGTTGTGGTGCAATGATGCCAGCATCCCATATGGGTGCCCGTTTGTGTCCCTGTTGCTCTGCTTCCAATCCAGTTCCCTGCTAATGGTCCTGGAGAACATGGCCCAACTGTTTGGGCCTCTGCACCCATACGGGAGAACAGGATGAAGCTCCTGGCATTCATCTGGCCCAGCCCTGGCCATTACAGCCCTTTGGGGAGTGAACCAACAGATGGAAGATCTCTCTCTCTCTCTCTCTCTCTCTCTCTCTCTCTCTCTCTTCCCTCTGACTTCTGTCTTTCAAAATAAATGAATACATCTTTAGGGGAAAAAAGTCTATTATTCCAAGTAAACCAGCTTCCAAATTTTTTAGACAGGAGTGGAGCAGACGAAGGTCCAATAATTTTGTATGAACACGTGGAAAATAACTTTCAAAATTTTCAACTAGCCTGTGAGAATTCAGGTAGCATGTGATGTTCTTGGGATTTGCTACACATGAAACATTGGCAATGTGACCAAGCCAGAAAAAGCAGGTAAATAATCATTGAAAACAAGTAGTAATTTTCCATGAAGAATGTGATAACATACCATAGGGTAAAAAAAACATTTCTATGAATGATTTCTGTATAATGAACAACATCATGAAGTTTGGTTTGACTTCTACCTCCCTTCCCTTAATGAGGCATTAAAAAGTCAAGCCACAGGGAAAATTTTGGAGCAGGCTGCATCTGAAGTTTTCCTCAGCAAACTCCATTATTAAAAACACTAATGTAGTACAGGGAGTATTAAAACTTTTGTAACATATTGTGCATTAAATCTTTACCCTTTCTTTTCTTTAGCCATTATCATACCACACCATGTGTCTTTCACCACTTTTCCTTTTCTTTAAAAAACAAACAAATTGCTGCTCCACTTCCAATCCAGCTCTCTGCTATGGCCTGGGAAAGCAGTAGAAGATGGATCAAGTCCTTGGACCCCTGCACCCACGTGGGAGACCCAGAAGAAGCCCCTGGCTCTTGGCTTCGGATCAGCGCAGCTCTGGCTGTTGCCGCCATCTGGGGAGTGAACCTGTGGATAGGAGACCTCTCTCTCCAGCACCACCTCTCTTTGTAAATCTGTCTTTCAAATAAATAAAATAAATATTTTGTAAAAAGATTCATTTTGTCTATTATTTGAAATGCAGAGTGACAGAAAGAAGGACAGATGGAGACAGAAAGAGGTCTTCTATCTGCTGGTTCACTCCCCAGATGACCATATAGGCAGGGCTATGATAGACTGAAGCCAGGAGAAGAAACTCCATCGTAGTGTTGCATGTGGGTGGCAGGTGCCCAAGCACTCGGGACCATTTTTCACTGCTTTCCCAGGCATATTAACAGGGAGCTGTGTTGGAAATGGAGCTGCTGGGCCTGGAAAAGTGCTCTAATATTGGATGCCAGTGTCACAAGCAGTGGTTTAAACCCACCATTGCACCCCGATGCTGGCACCACCTGACTTTTTCATCACTCTCTGTTTTCGACTTATCTACTACATGCAAGGTACATGTGCTGTTTAAGCATTTGATACACAATTGGGAACAAAACAGATGAAGTATTTGGCCACATTTAGCTTCCATTCTGGTGAAGTGATAAAATAGATATAAAATGTCAATCATTAATAAATACTTTAGAGAAAAATAAAGCAGAAAGACATTACAGGAAATGTTGATGTGAGGGCTTTAGGGTAAAATGGGCCATGAGGTTAACACCAATATTCTTGAATATGGTTGAAGAATATTGATCTCTGACAAAGTGACATTTAACCAAAGGCATGAAAGAATAAGAGACATATGGTTATCTGAAGTACAAGGGTGCAGGCAAAGAACAAGTCCAAATGTACTCAAGAGCTGTGTTTGAAATGCTTAAAGAGCTATAAGGAGGACAACATAATTGAAACACCATGAGGGAGGGGGCAAATGGAAGGAAGTATAGTTACAGAAGTAGTGAGACCCTTGAGGAGAAGCAAAATAATGTAGAGGTCCTAAAAGGACCAAATCGTAAGTTCTGTGAGACTGTTGGGTTTTTGTGCCAAATGAGATTGGAAACCCATGGATAGTATTGAACAGAGGGGCAACTTGAATTCAATTTCGTGTTAAAATGATCTCTCTGCGTGCTGTGCTTACGAATATTACACACACACAAAACTGAAAATAGATTGGGTGGGAGCAGATGGAGTGATCAAGAGGCTGAAGAAATAACTCAGATGAGAGGAAATGATAGCTTGGACCACAGCAATAAAGGAGAGTGGTAAGAAGTTGCTGGACTCTGGTTTTGTTTCAGAAATAAATTTTTTGATGGGCTGGAAATGGGGCATGAGAGAAAGAGAGGAATTGGGTATCATGTCAAGATTTTTGCTCTGAGGAGACAAATAGAATTACTTTTTAACTGACATGAAAATACCATATGTAAAGTGGGATATGGAGGTAGGAGTAGGAATCTATGGCCTGGATTGGGGTATGCTAAGTTGTTGTTAGACATCCAAGTGTCTATGAAGTAAGCAGTAGGGTAAAAAGTCTAGCATTAAAGACAAGGGCCTAAGATGAAACTATGAATTTTGGAGTGAATACCATATAAACTGTATTTGACATCCAAGACTTAGTAACATGACATAGAAAATTATTGGAAATAGAGAAAAACACCAAGAACTAACACTGAGAACTAAACAATATGATTAGGAATCTGGAGATTCAGAAACAGCCAGCAAGCTGAGGCCAAGAATAGCCAGTGAGATAAAAAAAAAACCAACACAGAAAAGAGTCCAATACTTACTTTTTATTGAAAATATGAATTAATGAATGAATGAGTGAATAAATGAATGGGATTATGGGTTCTGGGGGAAAAGTCTTGGGCATCCTTGTGTTCCTACTAACATAGTCTTTTTATGTTTTTATTTTTTTATTCAAGACTTATTTATTTACTTGGAAGGCATAGTTACAGAGAGAAAGGGAAAAACAGAGAGATTCCATCCACTGATTCACTCCCCAAATGGCCACAAAAACAATGGCTGAGCCAGGTCAAAGCCACAAGCCTGGAAATACATTCAGATCTTCCACATGGGTGGCAGGGGCCCAAGCACATAAGCACATGGGCCATCTTCTACTGATTTCCCAGGCACATTAGCAGGGAGTTGGATTGAAAGTGGAACAGCCAGGACAAGAACTAGTGCCTATATGTGATGCCAGCATCACACGCAGCAGCTTAACCCTCTACACCACATTCCCAGCCCCAACATAGCCTTGAAAGGATAAATATAATTATGAAGGCAAATAGTCCTAATGGTAATTATTCTAAGTGAAATAATCCAAGAAACCTGAAGTACCTATTATGTACCTCAGTTTCCTATCTGAGGCTGTAAAGCATTATCTGTTAAGAATGCATGCCATGGGTACCAGATCATGAGAATTTTTATTACAACTTTATTGCTAACTACATGACTTTGGCTGAGTTATTGGGCTTTTTCTGATGCAGTTTCATCATCTGTAAAGGAAGATAATAATAGAATAAACTTCATTAGAACTCTTGAGAAGATTAAATATGAAAACACTTAGACTAAGCTAGAACTGTCTCTGGGACTCAGCACCCAAGTCGTTTGTAGCTCTTATTACATGGCACATGATAGGTGATCAACAACTGGCACAAGATATTTTTAAGCTCAGAATTCTTTCAAAAGAAAGAACTTGAAAACAAAGTTCAATTGGGGGCATTCCAATGGAGTTTGAAGTTGTCTTCTTAGTTGTATGTTTATATATTTTATTTATTTTTTTAACAAATGCCATGGGGTGAGCGCTGTGGTACAGCAGGTAAAGCCATTACCTGTGGGGCCGTTTCAAGTCCCAGCTGCTCCACTTCCAATCCAGCTCCCTGCTGATGGCCTAGAAAAAGCAGTGGAAGTTGGCCCAAGTGTTTGGGTTGCTGCCATCCATGTAGGAGACCTGGAAGAAGCTCTTGGCTCCTGGCTTCAGATAAGCCCAGCTCTAGCCCTTGTGGCCATTTAGGGAGTGAAACAGCAATGTAAAACCTCTCTCTCTCTCTCTCTCTTTCTCTTTTTCTCTTTAACTCTGCCTTTCACATAAATAAGTCTTTTTTTAAAAATGCCATACCTAGGGTCCTTTTATGGATGCAGTATTTGTCTTTGCATTATGTGCATTCCCATTACCTTTTAAGAAATCTCTCAGGTTCTAAGAAAAATCCTTATTAAATTAAAATGCCTCACTTAACAAAATATTCCTCTATGCTTTGTTAATATATTATGGATTAGGTGTTCTGAAGAAAGTCTACCTAACAGACATCAGATTTTTTTTCCATTAAGTATAATAGAAATGAATCTTTTTTCCTACAGCAAATGGTAGGAGGAAGGAAGAGATTTGTATTGGTTTTTATAGTCTTTCCATTCACTGCCATTAGGTGTTTTAATTTTTGCTTTACTACTTTGAATTGCTCTTCCTTGAAAAATCACTCTTCCTACTTGTTCTTCTTCATCTCATACTCCAATGAAGGAAATTGATATTGAACACTATTTTTCTTCTTAGGTGTGTAATACCAAAAGAAATTCAACAGATAGTTGATCTTACCAAACAGATCAATCAGAAGATGATATCTTGCTTTCAAAATGATCCTTTGCTTTTCAAAAGGAGGTCCTAATAGGATTTCTTTAAATAGGTTCATCTTCAGGACATTGATACAATAATTCACTGTTGAGAACTTGATTCAGCATATAATAAATACTTAAGGAATATCTATTTTTGTTGATGATTATGATCTTCCTGATACCATAGGTATTTGTAGATATATCTGTCCCACCCCAACTAGAGTCAGGATGCTAAATGGATTTTACTTTTCGTTCCAACTCTGATTGATTGGAAAGAGCTGCCCAGAGCATTGAATTTCAAAAGATTTTGAGACTGAAACCAGGTGCAGACAGAAAGAGCACCATAATCAATTAGAAATGTCTGATATGAGAGTAAGAAGGGAGAGTGCCTGCACATGTGCTTTCCAACTATGCCAGCGGTAAATATCTTCAAGGAAAGGTTATATGCATCTTCAAGTCACTCAGCAAGCACAGCACAATTTATGGTAGTGAATTCATTGATTTCAATTAAATGGAAGGATAGTGACTTTCATGATTATTTACAACAAATCAAACAGCTTCCTTATATAGATCTGGCACTTTTGTCACCTAACCAACATATTTATTGAGCATGTATCAGTTGGAAGGAGTCCCTCTACAAATGAATTGTCAAATTTCCTCCCTCCTTTCCTCCTTGACGAGACCAAAGTATAAACACACACACACACACACACACACACACACACATCTCATTCAGAAACCCACAACAGAGATTTTGGTTGTGTCTTAACTTTCTTGTAATAGCTAGGTGTCTCTAGGTTCTGCCCACAGTTACCTCCCTTACAATCATAATCATCTATGAGCATTTTTGCTTTACAGATTTTCTCTATGCTAGAGTTGTAACAATGGGCAAATAGAAGATCAATAGACAAGTCTACTAACTATTGTGTGACAGCTCTTCCTCTAGTCTCCTAAATTAAAGAGTAAGTATTGACAGTGCTTAAATTAAACTAGATCAGAATTACTGAAAAAGCATATGATCCAAACGTTTTTCTAACCATCAATAAAACGATCACAAGATTAGGAGAGTAGAGGGCATTTGGTGTAGTGATTAAGTTGCTGCTTAGGTTGTTCCCATACCATACCACAGTGCCTGGTTTCTGTCCCAGCTCCCTGCTTTCAATCCAGCTTCCTGCTGATATACACACTGGGAAGCAGCATATGATGGCTCAAGTATTTGGATCCTTGTGACCTACATAGAAGACCCAAATTGAGTTCCAGGCTCCTGGCTTCAGCCTGGCCCAACCTAGGCTGTTGTGTGCATTTGGGGAGTGAACCAGGAGATGGACAATCTCTCTCTGTGTGTGTCTCTGTCACATTCAAATAAAATGGAAATAAATGAATAAAAGTTTTGGAAAACAAGATTTGGAGAGTTTTTACCAACTGTAATAATGACAATAGCTTAGGGTTGTAAAGATGCTTTGGCCTTCTAACAGGAAGCTCCAGGTCTTGGAGCCTAGGTACACAGCTCAGCAACACGTAAAACCCTGGAGTTAAGCCAGTAATCACAAGGGAAATCTTACAAGTAATACATTGCATGCTTTGTGTAGTAACTTAAATGTTCTCTCAGTTTCACCCAAATACACAATTACATAGCTTGGTTGCACGGAGGAGCTTCTGTGAGTCTATAAATATTCTAAAATGTAATTTTTTTGACAGGCAAAATAGATAGTGAGAGAGATAGAGAGAAAGATCTTCCATTTTCTGTTGGTTCACCCCCCAGTGGCTGCTGTGGCCGGCACGCTGCAGCCAGCACACCGCGCTGATCTGAAGCCAGGAGCCAGGTGCTTCTCATGGTCTCCCATGCAGGTGCAGGGCCCAAGGACTTGGGCCATCCTCCACTGCAGTCCCAGGCCACAGCAGAGAGCTGGACTGGAAGAGGAGTGACCGGGACAGAATCTGGCATCCTGACTGGGACTAGAACCCAGTGTGCCAGCCCCACAGGGGGAGGATTAGCCTATTGAGCAGCGGGGCCGGCCTCTAAAATGTAAATTTTTTTCTGATAAGTACTTTTAGAAAATGTCCCAAAATAGCTAAATCTCCCTACATAGCCTTTAATTTGTAATTCATAACCATCACCACACCTTTCTTCTCTCTTCCATGTCCCATCTTCATTCATATTCCAGATTGAGCTAGTGAAATTGTTCGCTTTTTCCAAGATAATATACTACCTATGTCAAGGAAAAGCAAGATAAGAGACTCATATCTGGTATTGAAATCTTTTCTTCACCATACTTAGCCAAAAGAAGTACTCAGTAAACATTTGATGATGGGAGGAAGGAACCATCTATTTATAACAGCAGAGTCATTAAGCTGTTAAGCAAGATTATTATAGGCCTCAAATTTGGGTTTGATTTGGTGTCATTGTGTTCACAACTTGACTTTTTTTAAATGCTACAGATGAAGGAAGGAACTCATTCTAATTTTGAATTTAAATATTACAATAGATAGCAATTAGCACAGACATCAAAGGAGTGGGGAAAATTTCACCATTACAAGGATAAGGATGTTATTATTATAACCAAAGAAAGATGATTAGATGCAAACCTATTATAACAGCTTCTAATGGAATAAAGCCTCGTAAAATGGGTTAAATTACCTCCCTAATATTAAACAAATGATTTTACAGAGGTGTCTTGCTGGAACTGAATATGAGGACAAGTCATGGCAAATGAGCTCTCCTGTTATTGCATCCCATAACAAAGACAGAAAATAAATGAATCAATGTAATTGTGATCACATCAATATTTACTTTCTAATCCCTTCCACACGTATTTTCATTACTTTATTAGATTGAAAGGTGTATCAAGTCAGATTTGGGATGTTTGAGTTTCAAATATATAACCCAGTGGAATCTGTACTTATTTGTTGATTAAGTAACACATGTGACCCCTGATAATTTTTAGAGTCAAAGAGGGGGAATTTGAATTCTCATGTCATTTCATTCTCCTCCCATAAACACAGAGATAAATTACTTTAATGGAATTTTTATGCTATTCAAAGTGTCTGCCTATAGCACTAGAAGTTAAGTTTCTAAAACAGCTCTAATATAGAATGGAGGGACAGCCTTTCATCCATGGGAATTATCAGGAATCATACGATGTCTTAACTGGTCAGAATTATTATTCAACCCCAGCAAAAGTATATAGCCCTTTAAAAGAAAGAACAGAATGGCTTACAAATGAAGTGACATCTCAATTTAACAGCTGAAGAGAGCAGTGCAAAATAATTTTGGAAGGAAGTGAAGCTTACTTTAACCAAGTGAAGAATGTAGGAGAACTCAAAGTTGTCAGAATGCAATTATCCCTGCTGGAATTTGGTCAGGCCAGCATCTGACACTTCTAAGCAATGCTGTAGGCCTTTTTAATGAGCATGAAGCCTCTAGATTGGATTTCACCTCAATTCAAGGTATAAAGTTTGCACTCTGTGAGTAAGGAGTTCAGAGATGTTAATTAGTTCACTACCATCAGGTTCAGAATTTCCCTCCTAGAGATCAATAGATCTAATTTCATTTCACAGAAGAAAACTGAGGGCTGAACAAGATCACACAATAAACAAAAAAAATTTTGTGCTTCCTTCTGTGTTCCAAAACCCATCACTTCCTCAATTCAATTTAATTCAACAACTATTAGGCCTTATTGTGTACCAGACCCTTTGCTAGAGTCCTGGGAATTTAGATGAAGGATACCTGGTTTCTGCTTTTTCAATCTTTATTTATTTATTTAATCTATTTAAAAAGCAGAGAGACAGAGAAAGATCTTCCATCCATTAATTCACTTCCCCCAAATGCCCACAATAGCCAGGGCTGGGGCAGGCTGAAGCCAGGATCCAGGAGCCTCAGGCGGGTCTGGCATACGGGTGGCAGACACCCAGCTATTTGAGTCATCACCTGCTGCCTCACAGTATGTATGGTTTCTGGTTTTTAAAAGCTGCTACCCTGGGTGGAGTGATTGACATGGACAGAAGTAATTCTATCAGAGGGCACAGTGTGTTCAATGGATGAATGAATGAAAAAAATGTGGTATATATACACAATGGAAAGAAAAAAAAAGAGAAGCCCTGGTTATTTGCAAGAACATGGATGAAACTGGATGACATTATGCTTAGTGAAATAAGCCAGGCACAGAAAGATAAACTGCATGATCTCATTTATGTGGAATCTAAAAAACAAAAAAGAGTAGAAGGGTTGTTGGCAGAGGTTGGGATGCTAAGGAAGGGGGAGATATTGGTCAAAGGGTATAAAGTTTTGGTTAAGAGGAGCAATTTTCAAGGATCCATTATACAAAATGGTGACCACAGTTAATAATAATATGTTGAGAGCCGGCGCCGTGGCTCAATAGGCTAATCCTCCACCTTGCGGCGCCGGCACACCGGGTTCTAGTCCCGGTTGGGGCGCCGGATTCTGTCCCGGTTGCCCCTCTTCCAGGCCAGCTCTCTGCTATGGCCAGGGAGTGCAGTGGAGGATGGCCCAGGTGCTTGGGCCCTGCACCCCATGGGAGACCAGGAAAAGCACCTGGCTCCTGGCTCCTGCCAGGATCAGCGCGGTGCGCCGGCTGCAGCGGCGGCCATTGGAGGGTGAACCAGCGGCAAAGGAAGACCTTTCTCTCTCTGTCTCTCTCTCTCACTGTCCACTCTGCCTGTCAAAAAAAAAATAATAATAATAATAATATGTTGTATACTTAGAAATAGCTCAGAAAGTAGGTTTTAATGTTCTCATCACGCAGAAAAAAAAAACTAAGTGAGATGGTGATGTATATATTAGTTTAACTGGACAAATTACTCCACAATCTATAAATATCTATGTATGTATCAAAACACCCTATGTATGCCACTATATATATATATATGTATGTATGTATGTATACATACACTTTTTCATGTGTCAGTGATAAACTCTAAAAAAGAGAAGGCTGAATGTGCTGAGCTAAAGAACAGATACAAGGCCATGGGAATATGCTAGAGAGAAATATTCCCTTCTCTTAAGAATCTTAGAGAGATCCCTGGGGAGGTCTGCCTTCTTAAACATCCAAGACTCTCTCATAGCTTCCCACTGGGTTTACCTCCGGATCATGGACCCTGCTCTGTCATTTTTCAGACCCAAATTTTAATTCAGAACTTCTCTCAGATTCATAATTTTTTAAAGATTGATTTATTTATTATTTGAAAGGCAGAGTTACAAAGAGGCAGAGAGAGAGAGAGAGAGGGAGAGAGAGAGAGAGGTCTTCCATCCTCTGGTTCACTCCCCAAATGGTCACAATGGTGCGAGGCTGATCCGAAGCCAGGGAAGAGCCAGTAGCTTCTTCCAGGTCTCCCACGTAGGTGCAGGGGCCCAAGGACTTGGGTCATCTTCTACTGCTTTCCCAGGCCATAGCAGAGAGCTGGATCAGAAGTGGAGCAGATGGGACTTGAACTGGCGCCATTATGGGATGCCAGCACTGCAAGGTGGTGGCTTTACCTGCTACACCACGAGCGGTCCCCAGATTCGTTCTTCTGGGTTTTTCTCAATTTCAGCTTGAAGACATGGATGGATCCAGGTTTTGTGAGGCTCAGCATATATACAATTTGATATACTCTTTTAAAGAGAAGAGTTCAATAATACGAATATAACTTCAGGTACAAAAGTAAATATTTATTTAGAAGAAAAGAAATCACAGCAAACTGTTGGAGGCTTGGAAGTTTGGTCCCTTTCTTCTTGGGTTTTTTGGTCAACTTTCCAGAAATGCTTACATAGAAATACTTTCTGATTGCTACCTGGCTCCCATATTCTCCCTGCTCCTAAAGCCCACTACTCTATAGCTCCTGGAAACTCCTGTCTGTAGGGTTCTGCGCGAGTGAGATGTTTCCTTACCTTCATAGTAAGTCTGTGTTTGGGAGAAGATTAGCTCAGGGTCACTCAGTGATTAAACTGGCCAAATCAGGAATGGAACGAGGGTTACTGGAGTGGAATGATCACAGGTACTGACTAGCTGTGTGACATTGTGCAAGTAACTCCTCAGTTTCACTTTCCATCTCTCTTAAATGAGATAATAATATTAGGCTCATAGGGCTGGAAACTATCCTAATAGCCCAGAGCCATTCCTGTGGCTCAAAAAATGATAACTGCCGCAAAGTTTACTAGTTTTCCCTAACATTTTTTTCTTTTTCATTAGTAATAGAATTTATAAAATTTAGCTAGTCAGATGATGTCCTAAATCAAGTTCATGTCTCCAGCCTGTGTATCAGTTAGGTTTGGTCACATGACTAAGTTTGGACCAAGGGAATATACAAACAGTGTATCTAACTTCCTCAAGTGTCCCTGAAGTCATAGACTATATCCTTTTCCAACCATTTCTTCTTTCCTGGTGGCAAAGAAGTAGCTATATTCTATCATGAGGTGACACAAAGAATGATACCACATACAGCATAAAACAGGCAGAAGATTGGAAGAGTATGGGTTTGTGCCACTACAGGACAGCTCATGGCTCAAGACCACCAACTAGCATTTTAACATGAAGTCAAATTTCTAGCAGACTTAAATCATTTGCATCCAAAACTAATTCTAAGGTTCGTTAAATTCTGTGCTCTTCCCCTTGAACTACGTTGCCTTGGATTGGGAGTGTCTTTCCATGCATTAGTCTTGTCAGATGTAATTAGAAATTTAAAAGGGATTGAATCCTTAAAATGAAATGTTACAACTCAAAGGAGCCACTTGTGAGATGTGTGTGGCAAACCAATAAGTGTTGCTTGCCTGGAATAGAGTATTTCATCCAACCCCACAGGAACTGTAGGCAAGATGGCCTGGTTTCATCATCATAATCAGCAGTAGCAATAGTATTACTGCTACAGTAATTTAGGATACTTGTTATCTGCCTGGAAAATTAAAACCTCACAAAATTCCACACAGCCGTGTTGATTCCCTGTTACAGTTAAGGAAACAGAGTGAGAGATATTGAGTGACTTGTCTGAAGTGAAGTAAGTGACTTATTAATTGCAGAGTTTATCAGAATATAAATCTCAATCTAAAGTCCAATCCCCTAACATTCACACTTTACCTCCTCCCTGAGCACAAAATGAGATATGACAAGATTGGACCTAAATAGAATTAATACAACCATAAGCATTTGGTAAGTCCGTTCAGAAGTATTTGTTATACCAAGTAGCAATAAGCTACTCTAAAACCTAATGTCTTACATCAATAACTGTATCTGATGGTCTTGGAATTCTTTGCCAGGCAACTTTTTCACTCAATAGGGCATTGACTGGAGTCTCTTAGTGAACTGCAGCTGGTGGCTAGTGTGATGTGGTTAGTGTGCTCACATGCTCAGAACCTTGGCAGAGCAAAATGGAAGGCTGAGCTCCACTGGGCGCTTCTCCCTCTCCATGACATCTCAGAAGCACAGTTGGGCTTCATACATGTTGGCCAGGGCTCCAAGAGCAAATTCCTCTGAGAAATGAATAGGAAACTAGGAATCTCATAAGACCTGGGACCCAGTAATGGACACAGTGTCACTTTTGCTATATGCTACTGGTCAAAGAAGTTACAGGATCTACTAGGATTTGAGGAAGGAGCACATAGATCCCACCTTGCAATGAGAGAACTGCCAAACATTTGCAGTCAACTTTAGTCCACCTCAGTAGTAAATATATTAAAATAATTTTCACATAAATAGGAAGGCAGATAATTTGACTATTTTCCATCTTTTTTAGTTTGCTATAGCCGCTGAAACAAGGACCACACTCTGGGTGGTTTCAATAAAAGAATTTTTTTTAATTTTTTACTTAAATATTTAGTTATTTGTTTGAAAGACAGAGATATAAGGAGGGAGAGAGAGAGAGGAGAGAGAGAAGAGAGAGAGTGGAGAGAGGAGAAAGAGAGAGAGAGAGAATATAAATCTTCCACTGGTTCACTTCCCAAACAGCTACAACAACAGGCACTGGGCCAGGCTGAAGTCAAGAGTGACTAGCTTCCTCTGGATCTCCCACAGGACAGGGGGCCAAGGACTTGGGTCATCTTCCACAGCTTTCCCAGACTCATTAGCAGGGAGCTGGATCAGAAATGGAGCACCTAGGACTTGAACCAGCACCCATATGGGATGTCAGTACAGTTTAACCTTCTATGCCACAGCACCGGCCCCCAACAGCAGAAATGTATCTTTTCACAGTTCTAAAGGGAAATCAAGATACTGTAGTGCAGTGGATTAAAGCCCCGGGTCTGCAGCACCGGCATCCCATATGGGCGCCAGTTCTAGTTTTGGCTGCTCCTCTTCTGTTCCAGCTCTCTGCTATGCCCTGGGAGAGCAGTAGAAGATGGCCCAAGTCTTTGGGCCTCTGTACCCATGTGGGAGACCTGGAAGAAGCTCCTGGCTCCTGGCTTTGGATCAGCGCAGCCCTGGCTGTTGCGGACAACTGAGGAGTGAACCAGCAGACAGAAGACCTCTCTTTCTCTCTCTCTGTCTCTACCTCTCTCTGTAGTTCTTTCAGATAAATAAAAAAAAAAATCTTTAAAAAAAAAAAGATAAAGGGGTCTGTCTGCAGGTTTATTTTGCCCTGAAGCACCTCCCCTTCATCACCTTCTTGCTATGTCTTCACATAGCCTTTTCTAGTGCACATCTTTGGCATTTCTCTCTTAGAAGATACCAATTGTATTGGCTTGAGCCTCACCCTAACTAATGGCCTCACTTTAAGTTATTCACATCTTTAAAGACTTCTCCGTAAATATAACCTATTATATTCTGATGCACTAGAGATTGGGACTAAAATACAGGAATTTGGGGGTGGGATTCAGGGATATACAATTTAGCTCGTGATAAATGTTAAATAAGTTAAAAAAAACTGAGCCCTAGAGAGAGAGAATGTTGTGTAAAGATCAGACTATTCAATTTGTAACAGTGAGGAACAGAGCTCTTTCTAGTGCACCACCTTCTAACACATCAGATAATGTTTCCAAGACTTATATCCTGTCTTATAAGAGGTGGGAAACAGGCAAGGGACACCCAATAAAGGCTCAATGCAGGGTGGGCAGACATTCCCTCTTTCCCTTAAAGGTTCAGGCTTTCCATGGCTGTCTTGATTCTAAGCGAATGAGTTCATGGGCCTCTTGATAGACCCAGATCTCTGGTCTACTCTTTCCTTTTTCCCATGTCTTGGCTGACATTTCTGGCATTCAGGACAGTATTTAGATTCTGAACCACAGAAATATTGGAGACTATGTTTCTGCCTTAGCGTAGATCTGTCAAGACTTTGGGAACATCTCCCCAGTGATTTGCAAGCTCAGACCCATTCTGGGATTCTGAGTCATCACATTAGTGCCCCCTAATTTGCAGTGTGTACCCCGTCTTTGATTTGCAGTCCTTGGATCTCAAGAATAACCAAAAACTTAGAAAGGAATTAGACTACACTCTCCAGGACTCTCATAGAATGTATGTGGGGGAAGGGAAGACTCCAAAACACATTAAATTGCTGTTCACTGCTCTTCTTCCAGTGTCTCCTCACATTCCAATTATATTTGTGTGTGTCTTTCTACAGAAATAAAGGAGCAATTTAACTCCAACTCATACTGCAAGATCTTATTAAGCTTCTATTATATACCAGTCACGGTGTTGAGGGAGAGCACTACAGGTAAGTGTAACCGGCTCATCCCAGTACACCAACACAAAACAAATTGCAGTAAGAGCAAAAACGTAGATATTAAGAGAAAGAAGACAAGAAGGGGTAAATGTAATCTAGCATTTACAAGCATAAATTTTGAAATCTGAAAACCCTGAGTCTTAACTCCTACTCTAACACTTACAAGATATGTAATATTGGGAAAGTAAGTTGATCGCTTCATGCCTCAGTTATAATGATAATATTATTAGAAGACTAAACATAAGAATTAAGCAATGTTCTGAACACAATGCCTCACTTAGAGTTAGTGCCCAAAGATAGAAACTATAATTTTAACCTGTCTCCTAGTATAGCTATAAAAATTAAGTAACCCACTCCTCATCTAACTGTAAATCTGCTTTTCCTCCAAATCTTCTGCACTCAGTAAATGATTTCTTTAAACATCAGTTGTTCAAGCTAGAACTTTCCCTCCTTCTCATTCCCATAAACCAATCACCAAGTCTTTTTGATTTATCTTCAAACTATATCTCACATCCATTCAGTTTTCTAAGTCTAAGCCTCTGTCATGTCTCACCTGACACCTGTAGTAGACTCCCACATGAACCTCAAATCTAGATCCTTCTAATCTATTCTTCATTAGACAGCCAGTCAAGTCTTCAGATATTTTGCAGCCCTGGCTGTCTTGACTGCAACCCATGAGACAACACAGCCCTTTCCTCCCCAAGGCATGATTTCCTAGGCTGATCTGGAATTCCTGACCCACAGAAAATATGAATATACTAAGATATATTTTTATATAAGTTATTAAGTTTTAGAGTGAGTTGTTACATTGTAGTCACTAAGACATCACCTCTGAAGCTTCAAAGAGGGTATTTTCTCTTCTTGGAATACTCTTTCCTCTTCTTTTCCTCAAGCTAACCCTTATTTAGAATGCAGAACAGAGAAGAGCCATATGAGAGTGGGGATGCACAATCTCACGTTGTCTAGGTGGAGGAGGAGGCAGTGAGAGGCAACAGAATGCATATGAGCACCACATATTTTAAGGAAAAGCTAAAGAAGCCTCCTCTTTCTTTTACTTATATCCTGAGTGACTGAACATTCACAGTGGCCTGGGACAATCTAAAGGAGTGGATCTATAGCAATTCCCACCAAGAGTTGTCCCACTGAAAAGACAGAGTTGAAAATGAATTTTGACAGAGGTTCAGAGTCCTGAGCTAATTTATAGTATGATTGATACATCTAGAGAGCTCATTAGAGAATCCTCAAAGTTTCTGGAAATCATGTATATTCCAATAATATACAGAAAAAGCTGTTTGCTTATTAACTCTATGAGCTCTATATGCCCCTGACATAAAATGATAGGGCTACTCAGATGGCCTGTAAATGCTTCTATCTCTGTCTCAGAGATCAAATGAAAACTCTGGTCCTCATATTTAAAGTCATAGGCAATGCTCTTTCTTTCTTTTTTAAAGATTTTATTTATTTATTTGACAGACAGAGTTACAGACTGTGTGAGAGAGGGAGACAGAGAGAAAGGTCTTCCTTCCATTGGCTCACTCCCCAAGTGGCAGCAACGACCAGAGCTGCGCCTATCTGAAGCCAGGAGCCAGGTGCTTCCTCCCCGTCTCCCATGCGGGTGCAGGGGCCCAAGCACTTGGGCCATCCTCCACTGCCTTCCTGGGTCAGAGCAGAGAGCTGGACTGGAAGAGGAGCAACCGGGACTAGAACCGGCACCCATATGGGATGCTGGCGCTGCAGGCGGAAGATTAACCTAGTGAGCCACGGCGTCGGCCCCAGCCAATGCTTTTTCAAAAAGTAAATAAGAAAATAGTTTCCAGCATTGATACAGAAAAAAAAAAAAAGTAAGAAAAAAAAGTGAGAGGAAGGAAGAACCCTGCATATTGTAACTGACTATTTACATTTCTCTGCTGAATTGATGAAAAAAGTGCCATTTTCAGATGAAGAGGAAACAGAAATGTGATGTGTTACAGAAGTACAGCCCTTGAGCCTGGGGAATGTTAGTAAAGTTCACTATGTGCTATGAATACAAGATTTCTATTAGATTAATAAATTCTCATTTGAAAATGTTCTTAATGAACAAGGAGATAGGATCTCCCTTACCTTCTCATTTTCTCTCTCTCACTTATTTCCCCTCCTTATGTGAGCAGTGGAGTTTTGCCAGTAGGAACACCACTAACCGAGGGCCTTTAGAAAGGAAGAGCCATTCTTCTGGGCTTCAATCCTTGCCAGAACCCTTCTATCTTCTTTCCATAAGGCACTCTTGTCGCATCCTATTACTTCCACTACTTTTAGAATGATATCACCTCAGTGAGGTACCATCTCTTCTCTCCTTACAAAAGAAAATAGACCTAGTTTCTTTAACCTTTCAGCAGAAACAAATTCCCCAAATCCCTCTGTCATTCTGGTTGCCTTCTGCTGTGCCTTCTCTAGTTCCAAAATATCCTATTTATAGAAAGAATCCCAGAATGAGCTCAGGACTCATAATATGACCTAACCAATCCTCTTTACATGACTAGAATAATTTTTTCTGACCTCTCTTCTGTTTTGCAGTGTGCCCAATTTATTGCAAACTGATTATTTTTATTTTATTTAAACACATGTTATGAAAAATACTCAAACTATAGCCAGTTACTGACAATAGAAGGTTGATGTCCACTATGCTTAGGAACTTTCTAGAATTAATCAATTCAGGAACAGATTACAGTTTGTAGTTTATGTAACATTAGGGTTAAAGGAACAATCGTTTCCTTGAATTATTCTTGCTATATGGAATTCACTTCAGTAACTAAAGAGCTTGCTGCTCTTTGCCATGTTGCTGTGCATAATGTGGTGCAACTCCTTCACCTGGGGAATTTGTTGAAAATGTCAAGTCTTGGTCCCTACCCCAGACTCAGAATCTGCTTTTTAACAAGTTTCCCAGGAGATTCATGGGCACATTAAAATATAGGAAGCATAGTTTAGCATCTGTTAAAGTTTCTTTCCAGATGTTTTAGCAGATTAGATCTCAAGCATAGCTTGTTAGGCCCCACCATGATAAATATTCTCTGCTATTCTTAAAACTTTCACTTGGTTTTCATGATCCTAAGTTTGTTGACTCATTGGAGATTTTATTTAATTCCTAAAATGATCTTACATATCTTGCAAATCCTGACCTGACACATTCTTGACCTGTCTTAATCTTCTATCAAATTTTTGTATTAACAACATCACTTCTCCCTTACTTACCACCCATATTTCCTCTTATTCATCTCTTGTCTGTAAGATGGCTTTGAAAGAGTCATTCAGGCCTTCCTCAATATTCCATGTGGGCTTGCTTCAGACTCATTACAGGGCTGTCTGGTTTTCTGAAATTGAGTTAAGTCATGTCCAGATCTTCTATCGCATGCTTACTTGTCAGGCTCAGAAATATACAAAGATTATTGTAAACTAAATCATGACTTTCCCAAAGCTTTCTCTCATTTGAATCTTTTTGATGCTCTGATTGTTTCCTTTCTAACTAAACTAGGTTTAGTAGATAGAAGACTCCTTGAATTCTTTTTAAATATGAACTCAACACCAGGTTCTTGGCAATCGTTGCCTATTCTTGTAGTTAGAAAGCTTTCCAAATTGTACATCGTGATTCTTTTCTTCTCTTCCTATTGCCTGTGGAGAACCATTAGACATCAGGAAGTGACTAAGGGAGCCAATCTTTCTTACCTGGTCAGAATCACTTCTTATATCACAAACAGAGATCTTCTGCTACCTGTTTTTTTCTTTTTCTTTTCTTTTTTGTTAGTTTGTTTGTTTTAGGTTCCAAGGCAGCAATTATCTCACACTTTTATTCATTAATTATTACAAACAATTTTGAGGTAATTACTAGGGGAGAGAAGGATTGACAGGGGGAAGAAGGCACTTGATGTCTTGGCAATAATTATCCAAGAACTCTTCAAATCAAACACTCTGAGATTGTTTAAAGTAGGGACTTACTAGTAGATGGATCACCAACCACTATCAATGCAACTGACAAAGAATACTAAAAGAGAAGAAGAAATAAATAAAAGTAGGAAGGAAGGAAGAAAATATTCTAGCCAGCACAAAGTGAGGTAGAGATCTTGGCAATTAATTAAAGCCAAATAGACTTGAAACAAATAGTGGGAGGAGAGAATTAAAGTACTATCTCATCCATGTCTGCATTGATGGATAGGAGGAGTAACATATCATTTAAATAGTATGTTAAATTTACTTTTTGATACCAAGAGAGTAGACTTTGTCTCAGGGGACATTCCAAGCATCTCTTAGTTCTCTAAGAAAAAGGAACCTTCTTTCATTCTTGGTTTTGTAAATGCCTATTTTGTTGTATCTCACATTAATTCTGATCCACTTCACACACCTCTTTAATGTTCTCATGCTTCTTAGTTTTGATGAGCCCCTCTCACTAATATTTGTACTTATCATCATAAAAGTCCAGACAAAGAATAGCTTTATAACTGTGGCTCTAATAGAAAACTGTATGTGAACATTCAACAGTTCACCTATACAATGAACATAATGAATGTATGTAGTTTGAAAGCAAAAAAATCTTTCCTTCTAGGCTGTGTTAATACATGTTGTTTTAAGTCTGGCTTCATTGTTAGGTAATAATGCTTAAGAAACAAGATTTGTTTATCATGCAGTTAGAAATGTTTTTAGCATAACTAAAAATGAATGAGGTCAGATGAACCCAGGGAAGTGTGACATTCATATCACAGCTAACGAGGGTTGTGTTGAAAAAATATGACTCAGGAATAAGTGGCCCTGAGATTAAAATTATAACAGGTACAGTGCTTGGCATCTATTTTAACAAATGAAAAGACTTCAAACTTGCTTATATTAGATGCTCAATTTCTACATGAAAAAAAAAAAAACAGAAAATTTGAGAAAAGCCTGGAGAGTTAATAATACACCAAATGAAGATAATTATCCTTCAGGTCATTGAAAAAAATCAAGAAAGGAAAATATACATATAGTTGTCAAATATCTGTGTCTCTTCATCGTTCCCCTAACTTTACATAGTAAATCTCATTGTGTGGCAACTCACGCCCCCTGTCTTGGTCCATGAGTTTAGGTTTTAGTAATGGCTCTAGGAAATGAGGGCAATGATAGAAAATGTTCCTTAGGAAATACTGTCAATATAATAATGTATTGTCTAAATAATTTCAAACTAATCAATGGTTCCCATTCTGAATCCTCAGACACCCAAGTCAACAACTCAGAGCATCCCAGTATAAAACACAACATTAATTTTCAGGATAAAGATCCATCAGAGAAGCAGATGATAGTTTATGCAAGCACCACAAACATATTTTTTTTTAAGATTTATTTATTTATTTGAAAGGCAGAGTTACAGAGAGGCAGAGGCAGAGGCAGAAAGAGAGAGATAGAGAAAGGTCTTCCACTCACTGGTTCACTCCCCAGATGGCGGTCATAGCTGTGCCAATCAGAAGCCAGGAACCAGGAGCTTCTCCCAGGTCTGCCACGCAAGTGCAGGGGCCCAAGGACTTGGGCCATCTTCCACTGCTTTTCCAGGCCATAGCAGAGAGCTGGGTCAGAAGTAGAGCAGCCAGGACTTGAAATGGCACCCATATGGGATGCCGGCAGGTGGCAGCTTTACCCACTATTCCACAGCACCCACCCCACAAACTTTTGACTAAGTCAAATAAGTATATCTCATAGCTGATAAAGGAAAATCAGAATGTTCATGTAGTAATCATCTCCCTGTGCCATTTCAAGATTCAGCTCTGTACTAGAGTTACTGATTTTATCAACAGGCAAGGGAACATATTTTTAGCATTATGGATGGTATTCTCAAGGAAACAATTTTAGGAGCCACATTGTGGTTAAGCCTCTGCCTGTGATGCCAGTTCAAGACCCTGCTGATCCTTTTCTGATCTAGCTCCCTGCTGATGCACTTGTAAAGGCAGCAGAGGATGGCCCAAGTGCTCGGGTCCCTGCACACATGTGGGAAACCCAGAAAAAACTTTAGCTCTTAGCTTCGGCCTGACCCAGTCCCAGACGATGTGGCCATCTGGGGAGTGAACCAGTGGATGGAAGCACCCTCTCTCTCTCTTACTCTCTCTGTCTCTCTCCCTTCCTCTCTCTGTCTCTCTCTCCCTCTTTCTGTCTCTCTTCCTCTCTCTGTCTCTGTCTCTCTGTGTGTGTCTCTCTTCCTCTCTCTGTAACTCTGCTTTACAAACAAATAAAATATAAATCTTAAAAAGCAAGGAACCAGTTTTGCCTACAAATTCTGCACCCCAAGACCTCTGAGGATGGTATATGCCAGCTGTCTCAGTCTTAGGGCAGCATCTGCTGGCTAATTCATGGATGGACAAAAATTGGCACTTGTGGGCAATATGAAATCCTCTCTTCATTGGAGGAAACTATAGATTTGATGACTTGAGGGGAGGGAGTGTCTGGCATTCTTTTGCGATGACCCTCCTCAAGTCTCCAGGAGCTTAGCAAATCTAGAACTGTCCCTAATGAGGTCCAGGAAGCATTCGTATTTATCCATTGGCTAGAGTCAAGGATTAGCTGGGTTGACTTCAGAGTACCCCAAAAGAGGTATGAACTCTCAGCACTGGATTTGCAGCCAATAATAACAACCCAGTAACAATGGGAACTCCAACAAACAGAGGTCTACATATTGAATTAAGGAATGAAGCACAATTTCCATAAGGCAGGCATTTCTGGGATGGGAGGGGTGGAAAGGACTTTGAAGCAGCCACTGAATGATAATGTCCCATGACTTCTAAGTCATCCAGTCGTGTAAGTGAGGTTTTCATACATCAGAAAGGAATGAGTGCCATTCAAATACACCAGCTTTGATTGGATTAACAAAATTAGAAATTGGAAAGAACTAGGTGGTCTGAAATTAAGAGCTATCTACCTTCTTCTGCAGTTGCTCTCTGTCTCATCCCTGCAGTCAATAGCGCCACGGCCAGGGCCTGCGCTGCCGCTGGTGGACCCCTCTGGTGGAAAGTAAAATCAGTGTCTGTGCCAAAGCTATGAGACCCGAAAAGCGTCTGGAGACTTCTCCGGGAACTCGCGCTCCTCGGCCCGATGAGTATCTCCATAACAACTGGTTTACATCCATCCTCTGCTCCTGTGCTCAGCCGTGCAGGCGGTGGTGGCTGGGGGTAGGCAAAGGACAGTTTCAGTGGAAAGATACCTTGGGTTAGTGCCTCCCTACCCTGGGGAATCTTGCCAATGCTCGAGTTACTGCTATTTCCTGAGGTTTCCGGAGTTCTGGCCAGGTCTCCAGCAGAGAGCACCACCCCTCCCCCATCCCGCCCGTCTTCCCCTTTATTTTACACCAGCGGTGGAGTGGGCCGGAGAGGGGGGGGGGGATGGAGGTAGAGGATTGTTTTATTGTGCTTTTCTCTTCTTGGCGAAGTTCATCCTTCTGCTTCCAAGTTACTTTCCGCCAACACGTGACCTCTCCACTTCCCAACCTGCGCAGCCACCGGTGGGGAGGCGCGGGTGTTAACCGCGGGGCTTCCTGGGAGAGCCCCTTCCCGGCGTTCGCAGCCTCAGCCCCGGCTCCTGTCGCTCGCCGCTCTGCTCCCCGCCGCGTTCCCCCACGCGCGGCACCCCGGCGGCGGGGAGCCCCCGGAGGATGTGCTAGCGACTCTGGGGCCGAAGCACCAAGCAGACGCGGAGCGCCAAGCCTGCGGCTGGGCCTCCCTCGCTGCCACCGCCGGCGGCTCCGCACTCCGCGGCCAGCCATGCAGAGCTAGCTGCGCACCGGGGCTGTTAACTCACATTTGAGAAGCCATAACCCATTAGAGCAAACGCAGTCATAACTTCATTCAACTCAGCCGCTCGAGAGCTCGGCTTACACTGGTTCCTGTGGGCAACTAGTGGCTCGCTCGGGTGTCTCTCGCCTAGTCATCAGTCCCTAAGAGAAAAAGGGAAAGTTGCCTGACTGATGCGCGATTCGACGCATGCAGTTGTTCCCAAGGACAAGTCACTTAGTCCCCCCTCCCTCACTCCCCCGCCCCCCGGCCGGCCCCCCAGCCCCCATTTGATCATCACTCACGATCTCGTCGGCTGGAGACCCTTAGTCATGACCGGGGTGGGGGGTGGCGGGGGGGAGGGGCACGAACTTTTCTCAGAAGTTTCCTTTTTAGCAAGGAGTCACAGTGAGTTGGTCACGTAAATAGCTCTGAGAGTCGTCGCCGCCGCCGCCCCCCTTGCCCCCTCCCCGCTGAGCTTTTCTGACACTGTTATTAAAGCGGTCGCCCGCTGGCGCTGATAAGCAACAAGTTCCCCAGCGGTCTTCCCGCCCTAGCCTGACAAGGCGAAGGTTTTCTTACCTGGAGACGGGGAAATCTCCTGAGTCGAGCTCAGCTTTGCCAGAACCCCCAGGTCTGACCCGAGCAGTGGGCAAGGGAGCGGTGTACGTGCTGGGTTATTTTTGTAAGGGTACCCCGAAACTCCTCACTTTTTTTCTGGGAACTTTCTCAGCCTGGACCCAGTGACGAGCGGTTAGGAGGCGCCCCAGGAGCAACCTGCTGTATAGCAGGGCAGTTGGGCAGTCATTGATGACCTCGCTCATTCATTAGAATCACGTAAGAACTAAAGAGGAAACGTGGCTCTCGGAGTGAGGGCGTTTGCGTAAATCTATAGGTTTTTCAACATCGGTGCCGGTTGCTTTGTCTTCTGTAGTCGCCAAGGTGGTTGAGAGTTTAAGCTTGCGGATATTGCAAAGGGTTATTAGATTCATAAGTCACACCAAGTGGTGGGCGATCCACTGAGCAAAGCCGAACTTCTCACATGATGACTTCAAACAAGACACATTACCTTCCAGCATCTGTTGGGGAGACCAGATTTTAAGACACTTGAGTCTCCAGGACAGCAAAGGCACAATGGTGAGTAGCGATAAACCTTGCATTATAATTGAGAAATCTTGACATGTTGCTTAACAACGGGCATATCACGGCGCTTCCTAGCACTTCACACGCCAAAGAACAGCAGCTACTCGGGCCAGGAGAATCGGGTTTTTACACAGTGCAACTTTAATTGGAATCATTTGAGATTTAACACAGCAATGTGGAACTGCGTGGAACAAACTTGGAGCTGAAGACGGGGGGTGTGTTATATTGTCTGTTCCAGGCTGATGCTTGTCTTCCAACCGTCTTGTATTCCATTCTTTGCCTTTATGTGTATGATGTGTGAGCATATTTTATGATTTATATGTGGGCATGTAATTGACATTCACAAGGGGAATAATTTCCATATAAAAACAGTAATACCATTAGAGGTTGGGGTTAGAGCTGGAAAGGGGGTATGGGTGGGGTAGAGGCTGGGAGTTTAGGTGCAGTGGGGGAGGGGTTCCGGGGGGGGGAAATAAGTCAGAAGTGCATATCTCCGGTAATGAAATGGGTAATCCTCTCAGAAGAAAGGGGGCTCATCAACATGTGATCAACTGTTAACAGGATGGCTTTGGCAAAGCCATCCGCGCGTGACAAAACGTAAGGAAGTGGAAGAAGCCGTCTAGAGCAATATCAAGTATCACTTAATTAGAGATGTTTTAGCCTTTTCCTCCTGCTGCGTCGGGTGTGTAATCGGGGCTACCGGGAGTCCATTCAGCACCTTGGACAGAGTCAACGGATTTGTCCGAGGTGGCGGTACTCCAGGTAGCCTTCTTCGCCCCCTGGAAAGCCGGCCTGAGTCGCCCTTAAAAAACGTCTTTTCTGAGGTTCGGCTCACACTGAGATCGGGGCTGAAGAGAGAGTCAGATTTTGGAGCGGAGCGTTTGGAAAGCGAGCCCCAGTTTGGTCCCCTCATTGAGCTCGCTGAAGTTGGCTTCCTAGCGGTGTAGGCTGGAATAGACTCTTGGCAAGCTCCGGGTTGGTATACTGGGTTAACTTTGGGAAATGCAAGTGTTTATCTCCAGGATCTAGCCACCGGGGTGGTGTAAGCCGCAAAGAAGGTAAGCACCGGGCCGGGGACCCCCTGCACCCCAGTTCTTGAGCTATTTTGATTCTCGATCTACGGGAGAGGACGCATGGTGGAAGGGAGGAAGTAGAGGGAGAGCGTGAGAGGGGGTTGTTTTGTGGTATTTGCCCAGTTTGAATTGCCCTAGGTGAGAACCCTGTGGCAAAGCGAGGAGGGGGGAAGGGAAAAAAAAGGTCAGTCTTCCTGCGGATATAATGAGTTTAGTTAACTTGGACCTGCAAATGTCTAATTCAAATGTAAGGTTTTTCTTTTTCTTCCCTTCACCTCCCTCTTTTCCGTTCTCTTTGCTGGGGTGTGTGCGTGTGTGTGTGTGCATGTGTGTGTGGTGTACAGTAAATTCATTACTAATTATGAAGCTTTTGGACAACGTTCGATTTCCTAAAATTTGACTTTGTACCATTCAGAATGAGGCAGTGGAGGTGGCGTGCAGTGGGGGAAAAGGAGGTTGGGGAGAGGGAAGGAGGTAACGCCAAATCTCCAACACAAAATGAATCAAGGTAATTTCAGCTCTTCTAGTGAGGAGGATTCATTCTCCCTGTAACCCTCCCTCCCTCTCTCTCTCTCCCTCCCTCCTTCCCGCCCCCCTTCTTCCACCCCGCCCCCTCCTGCCTCCATCCCTCCCTCATTCTATCTCTTCCTCTCCGTCGCCCTCGCTCCTCGCTGGATGTTTCTTTCTGGTTTTCTTTTTCTTTCTTTCTTCCTATCCTCTCTGCTGGCGAGTTTGGGGCGCTGGCTTGGAGGGCTCCCGCTTTCTCAAGGGAAGGGGAACCGCCGAGACCGCGCTCCGTTTCCCTGCCGGGCCGGATGCCTCACTGAGCCCAGGTCCGGGTCGGTCTGGGTAACTCAGGGAAAGAGAGCCTCTGCTTGGGAGTGAAAGGTCTTTTCCTGACCGAAGAGCCAGGGAGCGGGCCGGGGGCGGGAGTGGGGGGTGGCCTGGGTGGCTGGAGGCGGTGGAGAACACTGGTAGCTCCGGCGGCTGGAGAGAGCCACCAATCAGCTGGTCGCGTAGACCGCCCAGCCAGGGCTAGGTTTCGCCTGGAGGCGCGGGTAGAGGGCGGCGGACAGCCCGCAGGGCCGCCGCCGCTCCTGTGAACCCGGAGCCTGGTGGGTGGTGGAGGTGGAGGGCTCCGCGGGTGAGCCGGGAGCAGCTCGGAGCCGCCCAGCCTTCTGTTCCACCTCCTGGTCCCCGCCTGTGCCCCCGGGGGACCCCGGGAGGCCGGAGCCGGGTGCTGCGTTGTCCTCCTCTTTGGAGAGCCAAGGGACTTGCTCGCTTCTGGGCGGGGGCCACCCACCTCTTCACACTCCTACACCCCTCACTGCCACCCCATTCCTGGGCCCTTTGTTCCGGCCATAGTGCCCAGCCCGGTGGCAGTTTTAGCCCCGGGGCTTGATCGTTCTGGTCTCCTCTCCCCATCGGTCCTTGTTAATTAAAAGACAAGGGTTTGGGATGGGGGCGAGAGGAGTGTACAGAATACCTATTTCCCAAACTCAAGACTCAAAACTGGTTTAGCGAAAGAAAGAATCCCAACTCTGCGCAGGTGAAAGGATGGATTCATAGGCAACGCGAGGATATTGTGGAAATTTAGAAGGGGGGGGGGGGAACAGGCACTAGGATCAGATGACGGTGATAGGCTGCTCGGCACACAAAGAGAGCGTAGGGCAGGGTTTACGGAGCAAGCCTACAGCGAATGGGGCACAGATTGTTCCGAGATCCAGTCGTTTTCTCAGTCAGATCTACGCGAGAGGAGGAGAGAGGAGGGGCGGGGAGGGGAGTGTGACGGGAGGGGCTGGGCTTGGGGGCGGGGGGATTTCTGATCAGTCTGATGCAATTCCAAGCGTGCTGCAAAGGAACTCCAAGGCGCTCGCATCACCATCGCCACCCACCCTTCCCAGATGGTGCTGTTTTAAATACGGATCTGCAGGGCTGAACGCAGAACTGGGAGATTTATTGCAAAATCCCAGGAAGGGGGGAGGGGGGACGGGGAATGGAGGGACCGAATTTAAAGGTGCAACGCCTGCTTTTCCCCAATCAAGTGGCAACCATTCGGAATTTCTTTTTCTTTCTGCCTTCTTGTCTCTGGGTTCTAATTCACCAAAGAGGAGGTGTAAATATTGTGACATTTCGAGGCAGCTTGATGGATGAGGAAAAAACTCATCTGTCACTCTAAATTGCAGAGTTCCCTCTCCCCGCACCAAGCCTTGCTGGCGAATACTCGCTGCTGCCTGATACAGTTGCTAGAGCTTCAAATGAATGCACCGTTAAGGGAATATTATCCTTTTAGTCTACTTGCCAATTTATCTGACAGTTGAACCGAGAAAATTGTAGATTTCATGTCTCTGGGAGACAAGGAGCGGAAAAGCTAAACAGTCTAATTTTTGCAACCTCGAGCTCTTTAACAACTTAAATAAACCTCAAAAGTGTCACGTCATTCTCGCGCGCGCGCGCGCACACCACACACACACACACACACACACACATCCTTGACTTGTGAAATGAAATGGTTTCACCTAAAGTGTCGTGGACATGAATGTCACTTTAAGAACGGTGCACCTGGTGTTCAGTGTTTATGTGTATTTACATAGAGCTCTTCAGCATGAAGAATAATAATTGTTAACCTACAAAATTTAACAGTAAGCTAGCCCACTTTTGTATCTCCTGGTCTTGCATATTAATATTTCTGCCTGCCAGATCTTAGCTTGTTCTAGCTCTCCCCATGGAATATATCAGTATTGATTTAGATGAAAATATGCGAATCCTGCCCATACGATTTTCAGTGTCATTGATAGTAAGACCTACAACACAGCAGTTTTTGGAGGATGAAAGAGAATGTAGGAAAGAGCGTTGCAAACTGGGAAGCAGGCACTCCCTAAACGGGGAGCATCATTGTGACATTCTTCTTGGCATATAACATTTTCGTTTCATGGGACCAGAGTACAAATTATTTTAAAATATCATCTAATATGTGTATGGCCCAGGCAAAAATGATAATTTTAAGAACAAATGATTAGCTGACTTACAAAATATTATTTATCAACTGTCTATCAGTTGGAAATTGGAAAGACAACTTTAAAAAGATCTAAAATTCACACAGATAAGCTTCCTCGTTCATTTACCAGACTCTTTCCCTATCAAATTTCTAAATTCTTGTTAAGAAGAGAAGCTGGTGAATTTCTTTCCTTTTCCTGGCCTGTCCTCTAGGGGAAGCTTTAGTAAGAAACAACATTCCCAAATCAGGCAGTGATGGAAATAAGGCCAGGGGCTGGATGACTAGAAAATAAACAACCAGACACAAAAGCCACAAAGAGAAATGAGGGGAAATCAGCTTTAAAACATGACTTACAAATGTTTTTTATATTTTAATTCTGTTTTAATTATCATGGTTTTAATTTTTGATCTTGGGATCAGGTTCCAACTTGCTCAAATAACATTCCCCCAATCATATTGCTTACAATCTGTCAGTTAGAATGATGTTTAATTGAACATATTTTTTATTAAATATACTTCTACCAAAGGCCAATAAAGCTAATCTTTGCTTTTAATTAGGACAAACTAATCTAACCATTTAAATGAGCTTAATGAGTATGAACTGATATCATCTGTTTTAAAACTCTGCTTAAAACTAAATTTGTTCTGAAAAGCACTGACTTGCCAACAAATTATCTATTTTTGAGCTTTCTTTTCACTCTATGGATAATTTAATGAGTTGCCTATTTTAATTTTACAACTGCTACCTCAGAAGTATCTCAAATTATCTTTCTTTGGCTGGTGTCTTTGCTGATCTGCTACTGCCTCTGTGTGTGTGTGTGTGTGTGTGTGTTTTCTAGTGAGAATTTAACAAGCAGTCTTTTAAATTTACATGCATAATCCATGTAAAGAACAGGCATAGTGCTTCATAATAAAAATAAACACTAGCACTCAATGAAGGCTTACTATTTTTGACTACTATAGACATGGGAGCAGAGGAGTTCTTTAAGGGAGAAAAACTAAAATTCTTAAATGATAAGAAAGAAAATATTCATCCCCCTTTGGCTCAAGGGTGACCATAATTTCAAAAATATTTAATTTTTCTTCCTTTACTTTGGAATTTAGAGGTTTAATAAGTGTCCCTTTAGAAAAATACACATGTTCTATAAAGAATAAAACTGTCTGTCCTAACATCATGATGCAGAGATCAAAATATTAAATTCCTTATCTCAGCCTCCACTGTCATTTAACAATTTTGAGGGAAATCTGAGTTTTAAAAATTCAGATGACTTTTTTTCTAACATTCTAAAAGATGCCTGTAAGGAATTCTTTCTTGTAGTGCAGACTTTACTTGTACTTCCCTATTAATGGTAGTTTATATTCATATAGCACTTTGAAATCTCTTTATGGATTTCTTTATTTGACTTCCTTTATCAAACATGTGGGGTAGAAATCATTAATCACCTTTTATAGATGAGAACACTAAGGTGAAGGGTTGCCCAAGACCACTTTGCCAGGAAGAGGTAAAGGCTGATTCAGAATCTACATCTTCATATTTCAAAGATGGCATTCATTCCTCTCTAGACCAACTCTGCCAAGGCAGCTGAGGGAGTTGTAGGCATTACTTCCTCATATTTTTATTTCTTTAGCTTAAGAAATTGCCTACTGATAGTTCTAAAATTTCTGCAGGCTTAGTGCAAAGTTTTAACCAGCCTATGTCCTTCCCTTAATAAACCTTTCTTTTCCTCTCCCAGTTATAGGTTCAAAGAAGGCAGGAGTCTTACTTTAGCAGAAATACCATCTGAAGTACCATCGCCAACTCCCCACAAAACAAACATAGGAAATAGAAGAGCAAAAGCCAAGAAGTACATTACTTTTACTCACGAGTCATAGAATCTGAGGGGTAGGAAAGTTCTCAGAGGCCACTTAGCACAGCCCATATTTGATCCATGAATTCATGCTGATTTATTTTCTTTCAACCCCCAAATTGCATCCCAGTCTTGGATGCCTGGATACTTGTTTATGTTGGTAGATATTCGGTGGATATCTTATTTGATCATGAACTTGACTGGCCATTTCTCACGTTGTGCAAAAGGTACATTTTCTATGGAGGCTCTAACATTCTAAATTTTATTTTGTAAGTATTCATTGACAATATATTAAGCATCATGAACTGTGTTGAGATCGGATATTCAGCAATGAGCAAGTCTCTTAACTTGCTGAAGCTTATAGTCTAGAGACAAAGACTTGTCCCTTCATTACCTCTGTTCCTTGAAAGGGAACAAACTTCTAGATTCTTACTTCTTTCAATAGAATGCAGTGAATCAGAGTAAAAGCCTGAGTTTAAGCATTACTCTCAACTAGTTGTCAGAAGCTAGAAAAGTCAATCACCCAAAATCTCCTTTTCCAGCTCTGACTTTGTGTGATATAAAAGGTGGTCTATAACTATTTATTGGTGGGAAGTATATCCTAAGTTACCCTAACCCTCGATGATTTATAATTTTGGGTTCCACCAATTTTAGCTTGTTAAGAAAAACATTATGAAAAGTCAAAGCAAGTCATTTGAACCCAACATAGAAGGAATCTAGGTATTGAATTTACCGTTTACTGAGGAATGATGACTTATAAAGTTTTAATTTGACCGATGATTTCAAACTTCTGTAGAGTATTCTTTAAAGGATATAGTGTGATAGAAGACCTTTTATCAAAATTTAATCCTTATGTTCTTTGTGCATGTAGATGTTCTAATTTTTCAGGTCATTGCCTTTTAAATCAAAGATATTGCATCTTGAAATTGCCTGAATATCATGAATAATGCATTATATATATATACACGATAATAGGTAATTAGATGGACTAACCAGGAGAAACATGAAAGGGAGCGGGTAGCCCAAGAATTGCAGAAGGTGTGTGGGCATTTTGACATCCAGGAAATGCTATAGATCTGTCCTTAGCTAACTCAGCCTGGTGGAGATAATTAAGAAAAAATGTGGGTGTAAAAAGACTGCAAGCTATTCCCTAGGATTGGTTAGACTGCTGCAGTAGTTCAAAAACAATTGGCACTGCCACCCACACTGGACATGATTGCCCTTTGATGAGGCAGCTATTGACTTTTATAAAGATGCCATATTTAAAATAACTTCTGATGCACTAGGGATGACAGACATCATTCTTGAGTTCTATTTTTGACAAATGGCAAAACATATTCCAAAGTATTAATTTAAAAATAAAAAATCTTTGAAGTCTACTTTCCAAAAACAAGCAGTTTAGCAACATGTGACCTCTGAATTTAACAATTCAGCCTAAAACTGTGAGAAAATCTATGGCTTGTATTTAACAAGTAATGGTCATTTTCTGGACCACCACAGGAAGTAGAAAGTATGTCCTCTGTGTTCTTAATCTCTGAGTGAATGCTAAATGAGCTTCAAAATGTTCACACACAAAGGAAAAGGAGGCTGGCGCCGCGGCTCACTAGGCTAATCCTCCACCTTGCGGTGCCGACACACCAGGTTCTAGTCCCGGTCAGGGCGCCGGATTCTGTCCTGGTTGCCCCTCTCCCAGGCCAGCTCTCTGCTGTGGCCAGGGAGTGCAGTGGAGGATGGCCCAAGTGCTTGGGCCCTGCACCCACATGGGAGACCAGGAAAAGCACCTGGCTCCTGCCTTTGGATCAGCGCAGTGCACCGGCCGCAGCACGCTGGCCTCAGCGGCCATTAGAGGGTGAACCAATGGCAAAAAGGAAGACCTTTCTCTCTCTGTCTCTCTCTCTCACTGTCCACTCTGCCTGTCAAAAATAAAAAATAAAAATAAAAAAAGACAAAAAAAGAAAAAGGAATTCAACAATTGTCCTAAATAACAGAAGAAAATGCTCTATCTTGGGGCCCAGAGTATTTGCTATAAAGTTATGCTATCTATAAATTACTTCAAAATATGATAAATCTCATATACATAAATATCAGAAAGGGTTGGAACAGATTTTTCTCCAACTTCAAGGAAATAAATCAACTATCTGTTGTCCTTATGTAAGAAGGCTACTATGGGGAAAAAATCCCTAAATTAGGTAATTGTAGAAAGGCTCAACAAACAACAAAAGCATCGGGAGTAGGACAGTGCAGGATGAATGAATGGAGAGGAAAAAGAGGATGTGGAAAAATTTGAGTCAAGAAATAAAAAGAAGAGCCAAGATAGAGTTCAGATTATCCTGGGGCTCTTGAGTCATAGCTTCCTGTGAATAAACCTCAAGGTCTTCTGTCCATGGATATGTTATCTACCTTCTTTTTTAAAAAAAAAAAAAAGATTTATTTATTTATTTGAAAGGCAGAGAGAGAGAGAGAGAGGTCTTCCATCCACTGGTTCACTCCCCAGATGGCCTCATTGGCTGGAGCTAGGCCAATCCGAAGGCAGGAGCCAGGAACTTCTGGGTCTCCCTTGCAGGTGCAGGGGTCCAAGCACTTGGGCTATCTTCTACTGCTTTCCCAGGCCATAGCAGAGATCTGGATTGGAAGTGGAGCAGCCATGAGTTGAACTGGCACCCATATGGGGTGCCAGCACCACAGGCAGCATCTTTACCTGCTACACCACAGCACTGCCCCATTATCTACCTTCTATACCCTTTACTGCTCTGGTTACTTCATTCAGAAGCAATAATTTCTTTTGATTGTACCTTCTTCTTCCATTAAGGGCCTCTTTTTCCCCAACATGTTCCTTAATTATTGTTTAAGTTTTACTCTCTTAGTATTATCTTTTATCAAATGTTGAAAAATCATGGTGTTTGTAACCTTTCATGTGCCATGGAGTCCACTCTGGGAAGTCTGGAGAATAATGTTTCTAAATGAATAAAATCATAACTGTAAGATTACAAAGAAAGCCCATTACAATGATATACAGTTATAAAAATATTAGGAAACAGTATTGTGTGATACAGTAATAGATATACTTTTAAATGCATTAAACAAAAACTAGTAAGGTAAATACTATAATTTTGAAGTAGTGATAAGCATCAATGTATTTTGAAATATCTCTAACAACTGACTTGTAACATGAAGATGTTTGTGATGTCTTGTTATTAAAGTTTGCAATTACTACTGCATGACAATTCTCACACATGTTTGACAACATAACACTTAGGGGACACTTATTAATATAGTATAGATTCAAAAATGTTAATTTAACCAATGGCAACATTAGCTATTGGTTATCATTCTTGGCAAGAGAAAATTGCTGCTTGGTGGAAAAAAAAACCTCCTCAAAATCACTTTTGCAATTAGACAAAGGACCTTATGGGGGAAGGCCCAAATGATGTGATATCTAGGGTGGATAGACATGTTTCTATTGACTGAGTTATAACCTTGCAGTGTATCCTCAAGGTTATCCAGGGGCACATGATACTTAAGTTGTTTTCTGAGGAGCAAATAAATGAATAATAAAATCAAACTTTATGGAGCTCATTATAATGATAATTCTGTATTTCCAAATCTAGTTGAATGTGCACAACCACTCTTCTAGGAAGAGATTATTATTATACTATTATTTTAAAGATAAGAAAACTGAGGCAGCAGTTAATTAATTAACTATACTAAATTAGCAGAGCCAATAAATGTCAAAACTAGACTCAAACATGTATCTAATGTCAAAGCCCTTTTTAAAAAATTACCAAGCTAATATTCAAAGCCCTATGCAGTCTTAGCTGCTACTATGACAATGGCTATAATGCTAAAAATGCTATTAAGAGAGAGAATTGTCCGGAAATAAGTATATAGCCACTGAAGAGAAAGACTAGAATTCTGGGGGGCTGGTATGGCCCAGCAGGTTAAGCCTCCTCCTATAATGCGTGCATCTCCATTTCCAATATAGCTCCCTGCTAATGCACCTTGGAAAGCGGTGAATGATGGCCCACGTATTTGGGCCCCTGCACCCATGTGAGAGACTCAGCAGAAGCTTCTGGATCCTGGCTTTGGCCTGGTCCAGCCCTGGCCATTGTGGCCATTAAATGAGTGAAACAACAGATAGAAAAGCTCTCTCCCTCACTCACTCGCTCTTGCTCTCTCTTTTTCTCTCTCTTCTCCTCTATCTATAATTTTGCCTTTCAAATAAAAAAAAAGACTTAAAAAAACTTTTAAAAAAAAGGAATATGGGACTGTTCACCTGCATGTTCTTCCTTCCACTTCATTTAGTTTATTACCAATTGGATGATGTCTAACTCCTTTCTTAACTTGTTTAGGGCAATTCCAAGTTAGTTAACTTCTGAAAGTTATTGAGTAAGAAACGTTATAAATTGTTTAGATTAGGATTTAGTGTGTTTAGAAGACATTTCATAAGTTTGCCTTTTCAAACTGTTACTGGCTATAGTACTGCAGATGCTGTGAGGAGGAACGCCCTCTCCAAAGACACACAGTGGATGACAAACCTCCAAAGCTAACATGTTGTTTATAGATGTAGAGAAGAAGAGGATGGACAAGTACAGTCTTAAACGTAATTACAAGGCTTACAGTCCCTGTTGGGGACTAAAATGTTTATTGGCTTTCCTTGTGCAATTCAATGTTCTTCCTCCAAAGGCTCCACTCTAAACTTGGAGCCTCTCTGGAAATAGCATCTCATTTGGGAGAATGCCAGGAATTATTGTTTGGGTCCTTTGTGTCTTTGCATCAACTTTGAACTTGGAATATTTGCTGTAAAAACTAAACTAGGAGGTGATCTGGGTAATGGAATCATATATCTATTTGGGCATCTTCCTGATAAATGCCATCCATCTTCCTCCTAGAAAGCAGCTCCTAGAAAGACGTGGTTTTAAATGAGGGATTGGATGCATACTGGTAAGTCTTAGATAGCACAAGTCAGTGGTCTTGGCAGAGCTTCCAAATTCATGTAAAAAATCAAAGATGTAGAAGTCTATGGAGAGACCTTATCCCACTCTACTCTTAGGGAATAACACCATGAATTCATAATGAATTTTAAATGTCCTGGAACTCAGAAATAAGCCCGGTGAAAAAGGATGATCTTAAAGCACATTTTCATGTGTGAAGAAGTCCTCCCAAAGCCTTGTCAGATGTAACTAAGTAATACAATGGAAAGAAGAATAAGCAACCTTACTTATCTTGGCTCAAGGCTCTAACTTTTGAAACTTTTTGGAACATGAGTTCCAAGTTCAGTTTATTAAGTAATATATAGCTCCTAAAAGGAGTCCAAATTTACATGGAAAAAATGCCGTAGAGATGATCTACTTCCTTAGTTCCTCTACCACATTGAAATCACATGAATCATTTGTTCTTTCTGAATTAGGGTCTGAATGTGTTGCCAGATTTGACAACTACAGTTTATAGCCCACTGACTTCATTTTATTGATTGAGCAGCTGAGGTGCACAGTAGTGATGATCTTTCAATGTATTCAATAAATAGTTATACGGTCTTTATAGTATCTATGTATACAAGCTTGAGCTAGTGAATTTGCTTGCCTAACTTGGCTAGAAAATGATAGAGTTTAAATAAGGACCCAAGATCTCTTGACTAGAATCTTGGCTTCAAAATCATGTCAAATGACAAAGATATTTCTTCTATTTCCTAGTAATCAAAACAAAAGAAGGACAAAAATTTTTAATTATTTTGATTTTCAAAATAAACTGTGTGCATATAACAGATTACACTAATAAAATATAAGTAAAATATTGATAACATGTCAGTAATAAATTTATTAATTTCAAAATGGGAGTACAAAATAATTATATTTTAAATTTCTTAAAACATCCACAGTTACTTAATAATTATTGAAACACTAGCTAAGACAAGACAAAACAAAACCTCAGGTTTTCATGGATTCCCATATTATTATTTGTGTTTCAGCATTACTGTATTGACTCTCTTGTCTGAGATTTGACATTACTTCTCTTTGTTTTTCAATGACAACATTGTTTTAGCTCTCCTCCACTCCAAGGAAAACAACAATAACAACAACCTGATTTGTTTCCCTTAAAATGATCAAGAAATAAAGGAGGAAATCTAAAATTAATTATATTTGGCCGGCGCGCGGCTCACTAGGCTAATCCTCCGCCTTGCGGCACCAGCACACCGGGTTCTCGTCCCGGTCAGGGCGCCGGATTCTGTCCCGGTTGCCCCTCTTCCAGGCCAGCTCTCTGCTGTGGCCAGGGAGTGCAGTGGAGGATGGCCCAAGTGCTTGGGCCCTGCACCCCACGGGAGACCAGGAGAAGCACCTGGCTCCTGGCTTCGGATCAGCGCAATGCGCCGGCCGCAGCGCTCTGGCCTCGGTGGCCATGGGAGGGTGAACCAACGGCAAAAAGGAAGACCTTTCTCTATGTCTCTCTCTCTCTCTCACTGTCCACTCTGCCTGTCAAAAAAAAAAAAATAATAATAATGCAATTATATTTGTTAAAATCCACAGTCCTATAAAATATTACAAATTTAATTTTTCAAAGCAATACTCTTTAGAACTGTTTCCTTTGTTCTTATATTACATCCATACTTATGGTTATGCTTTTGAGCAACACTGTTCTAAAGTTGTAGTCTTATAATTATCATCCAAATGAAAGGTAAATTAGATATTTATAAATTAATCCTACAGATGGAAAGGAAAATTGTAAATAAAAAAATCTGAACTTCCAAAGCACAGTAATAAAAGATAATATTAGAAAAAATATGAGGCTAGCCAATAGTCAAGACTATGTTAAACTTCTACATATTTTTGGGACAAATTGACATCATATAGATTAGCATGATTCCCTTTTATAGAATTGAACCTATTTTTTCCCAGATTAATTATTTTTTTATGCATACAAAATGAAAGGAAAAGAAAATTTGTCTCACAAAGTAGTTCTAACATGATCTACCTTCACAATCTGGCTGCAGTGCTCTATGGATATGCTATTCATGTGACCATGATAACTGAAGTCTTTCAGAATCAACAGAAAGTAACAAGCAATGTAAAGCTCACTTCTGTAGCTTACACTGGGAACTTCTTTTTTATTATTAAAGAGGCCAATAGATGGTAATATGTTTGACTCATTTTTCCCAAGGCCTTCAGGAAAACATGCCTATGAAATAAAAGATCTTCAATGAAAATGATTGTCTTGCATTTTGGAGAAGCATGAAACTTGGTAAATAAATTAAATATTTGGTCTTCATTGTTATAATTCAGCATGGAGGGTAATTTGAGGAAAACTGACAGATATCTAAGTTTGTGTCTCAGAATTATATTTAATTTGTATCATAGCATTAGCATCTGACTTCCCAAACTGTATATACAGCCATATACTCCACACACACACACACACACACACACACACATACACACTAAGGAGTTTACCAAAGTGTACATATAGCAGTGACTGCAAAAAGAGAAAATTAAATTAAGGGGTCTTGGAATTTAAGTTTATGATTTTACTTCCTCCTATTCATTTTCTATTCCATTCCTCTGTTTTCCGTGTTAAGGAAACACTGTATCTGTCCTATCTAGCTCCATCAGCATCACCTCTTCTCAGCTCCAACTAGACTTACCACTTCTTGGTACCCATCTTGGGAGACTAAGGTTTAAGAATGCCTACTTAAAGCAAACACTTGTAATTGTCACCATTTGGTGGCAGAGTCCCTTGGCAATTTCTCAAGGTGCCATTATGAAGAAGTAATCCCTCTTCCAAGTTTCCTTTTAGACTGCTGCCTTCATTCCATATCTGGCCTAATTTCTTTTGCAGACAAGTGAATTGATTTTACAGTCACCATTGTATATGTCCTCAACTGACAACCATGATTAGCAGGAATGGAATACCTGGTGATCTTCAGCTGGGCTATAATTAGAAGGCCCAAAATATTTGGCTACATTGGGTTATGTGATAATAATGAAGATATACCTGATGGGTGAAATATTCAGCTAAAAACTTAATTTTTGGTATTATGTAGGTTAGTATGATTCTTTTGTAGAATTCAACTTAATTTTATCCGGGTTATTCTAATTAAGTTTGTGTACAAAAAAAAATTAAAAGAAATGGTCCAATTTAGGACAAAGTGAAAGAGTCAAAAGTGCTGTAGTATTTATTAAGCTTCCCCTCCTGGAAAAATTATGTCAAAACATAAATATGTGTGAGTGTACAAGCACTGTAACTTATAGGTCCACAATTTGTGATATTAGGTGAAGTACAGAAAAATCACTTGGTCTTAACCAATTTTGTTGGGAGTGGAGTGGAATAAAAATTAAATATACTAGTCAAGATCTGGTGGGTTTTTTTTGAAAATATACTTCCTCTAAAAGCTGAAGATGTAAGATACAGCTTTGATATGAAAGCTTATCTTTTTATTAATCATCCACTTCTGTCTCCAACTTGCAAGGGGAGGATTTGTCAATCTAATTGAATCTTCCCTGAGCTTTTTCTCAACAGCTGTGCTCAGATAATTCATGACTCCCATGTTTCCTGAGCCCTGGATAATTTCACACATATGTCTAGTGTAGGGCTCCATGGTTTCCAAAGAATATGGGGACCTTGGAGGAGGTCCAAGGTAGACCAAGGGAAATGATTAATAGATTGGAAGTTGGAGTTTATGGAGTAGGTTGTGAGATCTGATCTCTTGCTATGAAAAAAGTCTAAGTGGTGACTTAACACAAGGAGGTTAGTAAACAGCTGTTCTCCATCTTCACTAAGATTGGATGAAATGAAATAAGATATAAATTGCAACAAGAACAAATATATATTACAAGTGAGAACCTCCAAGCACTAGCATTGCTGGATTCTAGAAAGATTCTCAGAATAAGGATGATAGGCCTGATCTCACTGATAGGCCCAAAAGCGGTGAGGAAGATGATATAATCTTTTAAGATCACTTCTGAGCCTACCTTTTCATAATTCTAAATAATCACCTTTAGAAAATTTATTTGCCTCAAACAAAAATTCTTTCTCATTTCCTCCTTACTACTTCCTCTACCCTTGGTCCTTTGCCAATCTTTCTTTGAAACTAATAACCATGAATGATTGGGACAGTGATCAAAGTGGGGACCACAACCCCTCTCTCCCAAACCCTTGGTACTCCTCCAGCTTTGGAAACAAGTGTCTTGTCAACACTGCTACGCTACCCCTTGGCCACTAGAAGCATGATGATTGTCATCTCTGGCAAGGCAAACCAAAATGTACTTTTGTACCCTTGATAAATTCATAAGTGGCCCACGGGATGAACGAAAGCTGAAATTGAGAAAGTTTCCAGATGATGCTGTACGCTAGACAGACCTAAAGCCTAACCTATGCCATCCACGTGTGCTGTTGAGGATGTGATTCTCACCATGTCTGGTTATTTGGAGGAGCAGGACAACAGACCCAGTTGAAGATCTTACTCAGTGCTTTTATCAAAAAGATTATTACAGAAAGACACATATCAGAATCATAGAAAATGTGGCTAAATTCTTAACATATTTAATATAACTTTGTGAAGTTTGGTAATTATTTTTCTCATCATTTTGTGCACTTTTTTCCCTCCATTTTCTTCTTGAAGACTATTAAGTTTAGCAGTTCTCTCACTTCAATCATCACACAGCTTAAATAGGTGGATCTCAAAAATAAGATAATTTGTTCCTTATCTGATTCAATGTCCTGAAATCCTTTAATTTTAGCATTGTTAATTTTTCTCATGGCTCTTCTCCCATCACAACAAATATGACAGTCTGTTTTAATCATTTTAAGTTTTAACTTATGTCCCAAGTCCACAAACTCTCATTCCCTTAGACCATGCGTAAGGAAATAATATAATGAATCAACCAATTTATTCTTCACTATTGATTTTTAAACATTCTCAAGGAAAACCTGGTATCACAGAGGGTTATAAGTTGATGGTTCTCATATGTCTGGGGGTTAGTCTAAGCAAATTCATAATGATTTTTGTGCTGTGTTCTTGATCCAACTAAATATTCCCAGATGGGTTCAGTGTTTTTTTACCTTCTTGTTCTACTCTTCTAATCTGGGCCCTTTAAAAATTTTCTTCTATGGGTTTTTGCTGTTACCAACTAATGGCCATAGCTAGGTACATAATTCCTATAACAGGGGGTGACTAATTTGGACACATTTGAGTATAGCATGGAGCTACTTTGATGGTTCATAAAAGTCTTACTTAAAAATTCCATGTAATGAATAGGGAAATCATTTCTCCATTAAAGTTTTTCTTAGGATAGGCCTAACTCAATAATTTCTTTTTTTCTTTTTTTGACAGACAGAGCTAGACAGTGAGAGAGAGAGAGACAGAGAGAAAGGTCTTCTTTCCGTTGGATCACCCCCCAAATGGCCGCTACGGCCAGCACACTGTGCCGATCCGAAGCCAGGAGCCAGGTGCTTCCTCCTCGTCTCACATGTGGGTGCAGGGGCCCAAGCACTTGGGCCATCCTCCACCGCCTTCCCAAGCCACAGCAGAGAGCTGGACTGGAAGAGGGGCAATCAGGACTAGAACCCGGTGCTTATAAGGGTTGCTGGTGCCACAGGCGGAGGATTAATCAAATAAGCCACGACGCCGACCCCCTTACTCAATAATTTCAAGGATTGAGAGTGACATAGCTCTGCATTGAATTGGGCCTTGGAATTCATCAAGCATGACTTTGAAAACACCTTCCTCATCAGGGGCGCTTTCTGTTGACTTATTATTTTCCCTGTGCTAATTACTTACTCCTGTTTTCAGCAGTGTTTGAGGTCAATTCATCTGATACTAGACAATCCCTCCACCCCCCCCCCTTTTTTTTTTTTCAAGAAACACTGAAGGCAGGAGTAACTAGGAAACTTGAAAAAAACATAATTAAACATAAAATACTTAGGGTGATGGAATTGACTTCAGCCAATTAAAATTATTAATAGAAAAAAATGTGTCAATGTCAACTCTGAGCCTGTTGCCTCTGTTCCACTTGGGTAATGAGGATTAGTTCATATTTCCTGACAAGAATAGATGGGAACTCACATTTCTTGCTGGCCTTTGTCCTCCTGGAACATTGCATTAGGATAGTATTGAACTAAAACCAAAAAGAAATAGATTTTGACTAATTTAAAATTAACATTTAAGTGACACCCAAGAGAAATAGATAGCATTTTCTTATCAAGCTGTGACACCTTTCCTCTATTTGGTGATAGAAAAAATGCTTGTATCATAAATCTGTAATCTGCTCCTAACACACTAATCATGTCAGAGACCAATCTTTAAGAAGCTAAATCTTTAAGAAGAACCAGAAATGCATGTTTTATATTTTCGGCATCACCACTGATCACAATGGGAAGAAATTCCATGAAAAGTTTGATCTTATAATTGAAAACTATTTCAATATACTATCTGTTTTAAACAAATTTAAAAAATATTCAGAAGTCCATTCAAGGCACTCGTACAGCTTTAGGTCATTTTGACTTCATTGCACTTGAATATAAGATAATCTTTTAAGGGAAATGGCTAAGCCTATAGAGTCTGAGATCTTAGCATGTGGATAATTCTATAATCACAGGTGAGAAAATTTGGAAATGCTCAGGTGTGTTAAGAGGACCTGTTCATAAGACTAATCTGAACTGGCATTTAATCTTCTTCTATTTCTAAATGTTCCTGCTTTTTTCTGGCTCCTCTTGTCTCTTCCTCAGTAAAACTGCACCACACACTGGAAAGAGAAGATACAAACATTTATGTATATAATATCAAGGGAGGGTAGGAATAAGAAGATTGGCCACAGATCTATCCAATCAGGCTCTCAGAAAGAACACTTTTTTCTTCAGCAGAAATGGTGACGTAACAGTGTCAGTTTAGAAAGTAAAAGATTTGCCACAACTTCTACCTGAGCAGCACTGAGAATGCTAAGGTTCTTGACTGACATTCACTTACCAGGTACTTTTCAGGAAGGAAGTAAATCACTTAAAACTCTGGGGGCTATAACTAATTTTCAGGCAAATTTAAAGTTAGAAAATAAGCATTAGTTTGATGCTGACATAAAGTTATGTAAAGTGTGGGTGAGGGTTCCTCCAACTCTTTATAAAGTAGTGCATTTTTAAAAAATTATTTGTAATAGTCTGCTACATTGTATTAGGATATTAAAAGAAATTGTGTCTACTTTCAGCTTACACCCCTGGGAACCAACACAGAGTATCCCCAAGGTGACCAAGGCCAGCTCCATGTCCTCCATCCTTTATTACTTTCTAGTTAGCCTGCATATCTTACACAGTTTAAATGTGCCACAATAAACTGCACCATCTGTGCAGTAGGGTAGTTTGTATTGGTCATGTGCTCTGTCAAGTTGACAGAGGTGCAAAGCTAAATGTGTGACACTCTAAGAAAATGCATATATTTGAATAATTTGACTAGTCCAACAATTTGCAAAGGCACTCTGAATGATCACACATTCTGATGACACTTCCCCAGGAACAGAGAGCTTCCTCTATTGAGGAGAAAGGGATGTGAGAAGGGCAATTTCCAGCAGGCACACTTAGGTTTACTGAAATCTTGTCTCTGGTGCTTCACTGTGAACTTGGTCCAAATTATTTCCTGGCACTGAGCCTCAGGTCATTCATTTATAAAATGAATAATAACTTCTGTCACTAGTCTTTAGAAGCTCTAAAATAGCTAAGATTAGTAAGCTCATTTTGCTAACTGTAAACCACTAAGTGAATTGAACTGAGCATGTAATGATACTGTATATTCAGTTCAACAGCAAATTCTTGATAACCACAGAGGGTCCAGGAAAGGAAACTGTTTATAAATCTTTCCCTTTAGCAAAATTAATGTTGGAGTGTTTAAGGAAATTCTTACAGCAATGGGTTTTAGCAATAATTAGGTCAGACTTTTGAGATTACAGAAAAATGCACGTACACAAAAAAGCGCTTACAAAAACTTAGGGAGGGACCGGAGAGATTCCTCTTATGCTCATTTCTGCATCCTTAATTTAAGAAAGTGTGTATGCTAAAGAGTGACTTCAGGTTGTCTACATCTGAACTCTTTGAGGTGCTTATTAAAATGCAAAATCCTGGATCCCGCCTCAATTTCAGGAGGAGGAGGAACCTTCATTTTATCACTCTCCTAGGTGATTTTTATGCTCCGGGAAGGTGGAGAGATTCCAGGTTAACAACCGCTGTCTCGTTCTTTTTGAAGTTTTAAGGTCTGTCCTGATACCTGTGAGTTGGTTGAAATAATGAGAAAACATTTTACCTTCAAAGCCGAAACCCAGATAGATGGTTGAGTTCCTCAAGCGACTAACTGAAAATTGTCCTCTGGCCCCTAGCCACATCTGCTCTGTGGAAGGGTCTCGACCACAGGCAAATGAGAACCCGGAAGATGCGTCTTCTGCTAGGGCGGGAGCTAGGGGCTAGGAGGTGGGGCGAGGTGGGGAGGGGGCTTAACGAGCCAACTCCCAGAGACCCCCGACCGCCCACTCTGGGTGAAGCAGAAGGCTTTTGATTTGTATTTGCCGGCGGGTTCCGTGTTCAAAGGGGTGGCTGTTGGGTGTAGATTTGCTCTGTCTGGAGATGAAAACATCTGCAAGAAGCATGCAATGCCCTGGAACGGAACTCTTCTAATAAAAGATGTATCATTTCGAATGCGCTGCATTTTGATTCTGGTAATTCGTGCACTGGAGTGTCTATTTCGAGGCAGCGGAGGTATCATATGACAGCGCACGTCAAGGCCCCGTGGAGCCCTCTCGTGGACTCCCACCCACTTTCTCATTCACCGCCGAGAGGGCTGCTCTCACCGCCGCTCCCCCCCCCCCCCCCCCCCGCGAGCTAGCATGAAACCTTCCAGCCTCCGGCGAGATCAAATGGAGCTCCTCGCTCAAGGGGTGCAAGCCGTACCTCCGCCATGCAATTTCCACTATCAATAATTTAACTTTGCTGCAGAACAGAAAGACTACCACCGGGCAGCAAAGACTCGCCCCCTCCATCCAGCACTGCCCCGCCACACACACACCCCCTTCTTTTTAACCGAAGGGCAGGTGAGAAAGGAATAACAAGAGTCTGAGAGTTTGGGGGCTGAAGTGTTCCCAGAGCAGCTGCCTTGATGTTGACTTTGACGAGTAGTGACTGAAAAGGTGGGTTTCTCTCCTTTCCTTTCGTTTTCCGTTTTCCCCTGTTGGGTCTGCTGGAAGGTGTGTGGCTGGAGCGAGGTCTGTCATTACCTCGGCTCCCCGTAACTTGCTGTAATGTTATCTGGGGGGGCTCATTAATAAAAAATGCCGTTATTATCTTGATTGAATTCCTATTAGGCAAACTCAGGAGAGAGGTCAGTGCGCGAACTCTGGTTAAGCAGGTGTGTTTAAGGGAGCGCGGTAAACCGATAGCTCCCCGCGCTCCGTAGGACCTCATTGTGTGCGCTCGTGTCCGCGGTGCGGGAAGGTGCGGGAAGGTGTGTCTGTGGCCCGGGAAACGCACGCCCTCTCCCGCGGAACTTGGGTGCTGGGATGGGGAAGAAGCGGAGAGTTGCAAGCGGAGAGAGCAAGACCTCCGGGCGGCCGCTCCGCTCTGGCTCTCCCTCCCGCCCTGGCACGTACTGCCCGGGTTTCCACAGAGGGCGCGGAACGCGGGGTTCCCCGCGAGTGGGGCTCGCCCACCCTTTCCAAACCGCCGGCGTCCAGCCGAGGCAGCCTGGTCGGACGTGGTGCTAGCAAGGCCACATAGCGGGGGCCCAAGGGAGCGAGAGGTCAGGACCGGCGGAGCGCATGCCCGGGGGGAGCCCTCGGCGCGCCCCCCGGGGATCCCTGGGCTGAGCCGGGCGGAGGAAAAGGCGCGGCGTTCCCTTTAAGCGGCCGCCCCGAACTGGTATCGGTAGCGCGGGCGAGCCTGGGCAGGGGGGCGGGGGGGCGGGGGGGCGGCGCCGTCTGACCAATCGAAGCGCAACCGAAGAGCTAAATAATGTCTGACCCGAGCGCAGGGTGCAGGCTGGAGCTCCAGGTCCCCGCCGTCGTCGCCGCCGCCGCCGCACCCGGGCGTGCCCGCCCGCAGTCCCGCGCACCCGGTCGCGCTTCGGGCTCCTGGGCCGCGCCGAGGAGCCGGGCCCGCGCGCCCCCACCTCCCGCAGCTCGGGAAGCGTGGATGAGACCCTTGAACTGCAGCTGCCGCTGCTGCTGTGGGGCCGGCGGGGAGCCGCGCCGCGACGGGGACTGGGGCTGCGCGCAGGGGCCCGGAGCGGGACAACGATGTGACTCCGCCGCCGGGGACCCGAGAGCTTTGTGTGGACCCTGAGGTAGGCGAGCGCCGGGCGTGGGGGCTCGGCGCGGGAACTGGCCGCCCGCGGGGAAAGTTGGCCGGGTGAGGGGGTTCCCCGAAGTTGTGGGACGAGGCCAGAACTCCGTCTCTCCTCCCCTTCGCGGGGGAAGGGGAGGATGTGGAGTGGCTCTTGGGGGAGCTTTCTCCTATCCCGCGAGCCCGATGGGCGGCCGGCAGCCCGAGAGAGGAGGACCCCGAGCAGCCCCGAAGCGTGGGAAAAGAGGCCAAGGAGGACGCGCGGGGCTGCGTCCCGGGGATCCCGGAGCCGGACCCCAAGCCGCGCTGGGGAGCGAGCGAGGTTCGCGGCGCCGGCTGCCGCGGCTGGGGCCGGGGCCGAGCTTAGGGTGTGTCGGACTTGGGTACGATTTTCCCCTCCGGCTGGGTGTCCCCGCGCCGACGGCGGGGCTTGCGCCCTCAGCGCGCACCCCTTCCCCCGGGCTCTGGCCAGTGTGCGCCCGGACAGCTGCTCCCCAGGAGCGGAGAGCACGGAGGACGCACAGGTCCCAGGCCAGAGGAGCGCGAACAACTTGGATCACTGATGCCCTCGGAACTGAAAGGGTCTGCGAGACTCCCGGAGAAGCGGTACCCAGACCTCTCCTCTCGCTGTGGCCCGCCCTAGGGGGCACCCTCCAGGGACGTCAAAGTTTTGACTCCCAGGGTGTGTGGCGGGGAGGGGGCGGGGGGCGAGAGGGTGGTCCTGACTCGGGTTGCTCTCTGGGGATGCAGAGCTGGGAAGAGGAATGGGCGAGTGAGTGAGCTGCGCCTGGGAAGAAACAGGGGAGGGTTGGGGGCTTTTGTACCGGATGGATCGCGAGAAGAGGAAATGGGAGACTTCAGGGCACCCTCAGGAGAAAGAGCCACGGAGCACGGGGGGGTGAACTGAAGTCTTAGCCAGAGGATGCAGTGTTTGTGCGTTGGGGGTGGAGCGGGCACGAGGGACCGCGGGGTGGGGTGGGGGGGGCCGCGGAGCGTGAGGAGCGGGAGGAGGAGGTGGAGGAGGGGACCGGGAGAGCGGCTCTAGGGAAGGTAGAGGGCGCCCTCTGCCGGCCGTACTGCCAAGCGCAGCCGCTGGGGGCGCAGGGCTGGGGGGTGGGGACGTTAGTGATGGTTTTGTGGGATCCCTTTGGGAGCTGGTAGGCGGGACTTGTTGAATGACGTGGCCGCCTGCGGCCGGGTGGGGCGGGCGGCTCCGCGTCTTAGGTTTAGATTCGTCGCGCTCCTTCGGTTGCGGTGCGGAAAGTTTTCCTCGCGCTCAGGGAGTCTTGATGAGCCACGGTTGGTGATGAGTTAGGTGGTCCTGGACCTTATTTCCGGGACTTCCAGGTATCTTGCACGTGCTCTTCAATGTCAGCAGCAAGCAGTAGACCCTTTCCGACAAGAATGCAGCAATGTTCTTGGCTTGAAGCAAAGAAAAACATATTTCTGCGTGTTTATTAACCCTCCTGGTATAATTAAGCAGTATATGGTTGGGAACTTCGATTTTTAACTGCACATAAATGGTGTGCTGTTAAAGGAGACCTCTCAAACTGGTTCAACTTCTTAGAGAGTAACCCCTTCTGCTGTTATTTTGTCCAAAAATATTTTGATGTACTGTTGTTATCAAGAGTCGTTTGGTCTTACAATTTGCCAATATTTCTTTACGTCTTCATTTAATGAGGATATAAATGAGTTTAATTCACCCAAACATGGGAGCCTTCAGTGTGTACATCGTGCCCCATTATCATTTTTAGCCTTGGGTTTCTAAGATTATGACATGTAGCACTTGGAACTGTTTCACGTAATAGAAAACAGACCATGTAAAAATTACAAAGCTTTCACCCTGGGAACAACACCCCATCTGAAACAACCAGAGTCCAGCACCCTGATTCTGCAGACGCCTAAGACAGCTTTCTTTTCTGAGTTTACCTCTGAACTAGCAGCGGAGGTAGGAGAAAGGAAAGAGACACTTACTGAAATGTAACCATAACCTTCACTGGAATTTAAAACACGTTGGCTACCCTGACTGGAATTCCAGGGGAATAAAGTTGTTGTCTTTCTTTATTTTGTAAAATGTGACAAATGTTCATAAATATAGTCCAGTAGAAAGTGTTATGACTGGAAGAGCACAGTGCATGTAGGACTATTTTGTTATTACAGAGCACTATTTATAAATGAGATAAGCAGGAAGAAATGAGTTACAGATAAATAAGACCTATGCACGTCTTGAAGCATCACATTTCAGACACACTTAGATATCACTTTAAAAAAAAAAGCATAGTAACAGTAGTTTTTCTCATACTTTTGGAGCCTTTCATAGCCTGTGCAGAGCTGAGTTAATACTTAGAAATATTCTTTATTTTAAGGTGTTACGAAGGCCATTTAAGAGTATAATATGTCAACATTTGTGCATCCAGAAGTTCAAGCATTTAAGAAATCTGTCTTAGGATATCTCATCCTGTGTAACTTTTACTTGCAAACAAAAGGGCCCAAGAAAGTGGTCATCTGCCTAGAATGCAGTAATCAACTCAAATGATTCATGCTTCGTGAGTTAATCGCTTAAATCTCATAATGGCCATAGGAGGGAGGAGTGGTGCTGGAGTATTGTGGGTTCATTTTGACTCACCAGGTGGGGAGAAATCCTGTAAATGTAAATGCAAATTTCTAAAATCAAGACTGGAAGTCCTTGTGTTTCCTGTTTACAAGGTCCATCATCAGATTGTAAGCTACTCCTTCTTCCTGCAGCCTGTAAGAGACAGCTTTTCAATAGTGGGAATGTAGGTGATTGATAATCCCATTTCTTTCAAATATAAATAGCTCTGGTGTGTAACTCAACACACAGAGCAAGCAAGCTGAGCATGCCTACTTGATAGTATAGCAAAGAGTTTGTTTATGTTGTTTTACACTGGCCTTTTAAAACCTGTAAATCTGTCTCTGTGTCACACATACTCAACACATGCATGCACGCCTGTGTCCAGGTAGTGACCTTTGAAACATAATGCAGCCAGCAGCCTTGGATCTCAGTCATGGACTTAATCTTCCAAGCATCAAGAAAATTGAAGTTGTGCACAATAGAAAGTTCATATACAGATAGTTCTTCAGCATTTTGAGATTTAGATTTAGGAAGTTAGTTGCAGAGTAGGGACAACAGTTTCAGACTTCCCGAATGAAAGCAGAGAGCCTGGAGAATGGAGAATAGCTGAACTCTGAATCTTGTAAGATGAAGGGCGCTTCCATTTCAGATGTCTGTAATGCTGATTTCATTTTAATGGTTAAAACCTAACACTTGTGTCTCTCTGTGGAAGATTTCTGTGTGAGGGGGCCTAGCCCATTGCAAGTGACTGTATCCCTTTAATAGGATAATTGCTCACTTGTCTCAACTTGTTTTCAAACAATTGTTATGGAGCACGCCATTTCCACTAATTGCAAAATTGCTGCTTAATTGAAGGACTCTCAGCCATCTAGTGCAACCATTCAGCCACTGGCAGGCTCTGTGATCTCAAGCTGTGAATTGCATTTTAAAGAGGAATCGAGGAGAGATTTCTGTGGAATTCTAGGTTTAAAATGCTGGCAGTTGTTCAATGGAGGAAGAACTCATTTGAAGGAGAATTGCATTAGGTTGAGTTGGGATAAATTTTCTTTATTAGGATGAATAACATGCACAGATGGGCTTCAAAAGTGAATGAGCAAACTTACTGGTTACACTCTGCCTTCCTTTATTCTGTGTAGCATAGAGTAATGTTAAGCAATAAATGATGTTGGCAAATGAAATCCGTATGGCATTTGCATGTGGGACTTAACCCCAGGAAACATGGGGAGGCTTTGGTACTTTGAAGTTTAGGCTTGTGAGTTCTTAAAGTCCCCTTAAACTTCCACTGTAGGCAGATAATTATTTATCCTAAGCATTTTATGCTCAAGTGCATCACCAGATTTCCACAGTCCTTACACTAAAGACTTAGCAAAAAGTCATGAACTCAAATTATTGAATATATGGAATCATTTATTGATGACATTGCAAAACAATGGGACTCACTAATGTATTGACATTGGACAACTTTTCGGGGAGAGGAACTGAAAATGAACATGAGTATCTTCTCAGATAACTATGGAAACTTCATTCGTGTGTAAATATTCAAATTCATGTCCCTCTGGGACATGTAGGCTCTTGGCGAAACAAATCTGAGCAAATATATTGGATGCTAAGAAGTTTTGTTGATAGATTGTCTGATGTTTGAAGATGGTGCATGAGATGACTTAGGGGGCCGGGTATGGAATGGGAGAGTGACTGGGGGGAAGCAACATAAATTTACAAGCTCCAGTGACAGCCATAATAAAGTAAAAGTTTATTTCGAAAGAGCCCAGAGAGTAACAAATGTTATGTAGTTTTCCCCAAAGGTTCACTTGAAAGAACTTTTCATTGGTTGTCATGGTAGTAATGTACTGATTTTGAAAGCTTGCAGAACTTAGTAGCTTTTAAATGCTCTTTCATCTTTGTGCCTTTGGTCTGACTGAAACTTTATGACGGCCTTCTGTGTTTTTGACATGCCTCTGCAGTCTAGGAGGGGGAAGGCAGGCAAAGGAGAATTTGTTAATGTTAAGACAGTGTAGCAAAGAAATGTAAAATTGCATGATAAAAATATCACCGAATGTCAAACTGGCTTATTAAAATAAAACCTAGAAGCAATCCGTCATTTAATTACAACTGGTATGTATGAAATTAAGATTTATGTGATAGAAATTCAAAGAAAATAAACAGTTTCAAGTTAATTTAAGCAACTCATCAAAAACTGAAGTAATAGTGCCACCTAGAGAACAAAATCATCAGCCTTAGCAGACACATGGCTTATTTCCATATGAACCACATTTCCAAGGCTGCATTTAATAGAATTATGGCTCTATGCAGATTGGGGGAGTGTGGATGCAGGGGGCATGGGAAAATAGGGCAGGGGAGGGTGCACTTGGGATTGTAGATGATATTTTAAACCAGGCAGATCCACAAATCAGTACATGCATGAAGTTCTTTTTGCAAAGTAGTAGCCAAGTGTAGGGTAGCCTGCCAGGGATCAAGGGCTAGTCTCCCTTTTAACCTTTGTTATTTTCAGGGATATGCGCTGAAGCAGTGGGTACAAAGCTTCTGATTTTATTCACTTGCCACAGGCAAGTCACTAAATTTTTGAGATAAAATAACACCAAATAAATTGAGTGGAGAAATCTTTAAAAATGCCTTTGATCTTTGCTCTAAGTTTAATGATTTTGGAAGATTTAAGAATAACATATAGGGTCATATATGTAGTAGGATTTAAACACCAAAAAAAAAAAAAAAAGAAAGAAAGAAAAGAAAACCAGAGAAGGGGAAGCAAATGAAAAGGATTGCCTCAAATTAGAATAGATAAACTGAGCACCTAAAAGGAAACCTGTAGAAGTGAAACTGACACTATGAGAAGCAATGACTTGATCAGCCCTTGTCCTCGCTGTCTAGTAACAGCTTACTATTTTATTCTTTTTAGTATTTTCTTGTTCTACTTAATACAATTGGTTGAACTCTTTACTTAAAACAGAATTATTCTTAGGTGTTTAAATCCAATTGAAAATTGATCTCTGTTAAAAATAAGAGTGGAAATAAGAGAGGGAGGAGATGTACAGTTTGGCACATGTTCCCTTGGACTTATCCCAAAGATAAAGCTAAAAACTTGCCATAGGACTCCAAATCTCATTAAGTTGGCAGGTAGGTACCAATGCCATCTTACTAGTTAAAGTGATCAGTTTAAGTTCATAATTGATCATAAAGATAGGATTAAGTGTCAAAGATATCACATAAATAAGACCAAGTGTATGCTAATAATTGATAGAATTAAAAAGGAGAGAATGATCCAACATGGGAAGCAGGCCACACAGCAGACTCATAGAATGACAAATGCCCTAAACAGCACTCTGGCCTCAGAATCAGCCTCTAAGGCATTTGGATCTGGCTAAAAAGCACATGAGAGCATTTCAGGCATGGAAAGCCAAGACAATTAAAAATGAATCTTAATGAAGAATCAGATGGGAAAGGGAGTAGGAGGTGGGATAGTCTGGGAATGGGAGGGTGGTATGGGGGGAAGAACTGCTATAGTTCAAAAGTTGTACTTTTGAAATTTATATTTATTAAGTAAAAGCTTTTTATTAAAAATATAAGGCTCAGAAAAAAGATTATATAAAGGTATACATCAGAGCCAGCAATAATAACAATAATAATGATGGAACTAGGAACCAACAGTTAGAAATTGCTTAAAATTCTTGGATGACAAAGTCTGTATTTAGTTCATTTATGCATGCTCTCACAACAGCATCCAGAACAGTGTTTGTGGCAGAGAAGACACTTAGATAAATGCTGTTGAATGAACAAATAGATTGACTAACAGTTGCTTTAGATTCTGACTAATGATGTAGACAATGCAGAAATTTTATAACTGTAGAAAATTGCTGGCAGAAATTAGAGAAAATAAGTTTGATAATGCTTGTTTTTTCCAGTACCCATTATGAAAGTCAGTTAGATGAGTTCTAAAATTTCTTATTTATAATCTGATTCACTCACAAAATTCTATTTGCAACATTTGAAATGTTAAAGTCAATTTAGAGAGCAACTATAAACTTGCTGGTAGATTTTCTTTTAAATGTCTTCACATTTTTGGATACCAGAGGAGATGTCAGTTATTAAGCTTCTGGAAATGGAATAAGAAGTCACCTCAAAAGCTTCCTGGAAATATGGAATAAAAATATGTTTCTTTTGATGCAAAAAAATTAAATCTATGCATAGTTTTTTTTCATAATACACATTTTCCATGAATTTTTTGAAGGCCCCCTCTTACAGTTTTGTGTATCTCAAATTTGTTCCCAATTCTGGTAAGCAGAGGGAAAAAAATAGCATGGTAACTTTTTTTAAAAAAAGAGTTATTTATTTATTTCAAACAGTTACAGAGAGGCAGAGAGAAAGAGAGAGAATGGTCTTCCATCCTCTGGTTCACTCCCTAAATGGTATCAACAATGGTGGAGCTAAGCTGATCCAAAGCCAGGAGCCTGGAGCTTCTTCCAAGTTTCCCACACAAGTGCAGAGGCCCAAAGACTTGGGCCATCTTCTACTACTTTCTCAGGCCATTGCAGAGAGCTGGATCAAAAGTGGAGCAGCCAGGACCCAAACCAGCATCCATGTGGGATGCCAGCAACGCAGGCAGTGGCTTTACCTACTATGCCACAGCCCTGGCCCCAGCATGGTAACTTTTAAAAAAAGTCATTATAGGCCGGCGCCGCGGCTCACTAAGCTAATCCTCCGCCTAGCAGCGCCGGCACACCGGGTTCTAGTCCCGGTCAGGGCGCCGGATTCTGTCCTGGTTGTCCCTCTTCCAGGCCAGCTCTCTGCTGTGGCCAGGGAGTGCAGTGGAGGATGGCCCAGGTGCTTGGGCCCTGCACCCCATGGGAGACCAGGAAAAGCACCTGGCTCCTGGCTCCTGCCATTGGATCAGCGCGGTGCGCCGGCCGCAGCGCGCCGGCCGCGGCGGCCATTGGAGGGTGAACCAATGGCAAAGGAAGACCTTTCTCTCTGTCTCTCTCTCTCACTGTCCACTCTGCCTGTCAAAAAAAAAAAAAAAAAAAAAAAAAAAAGTCATTATATTGTCTGTACTTTTTGTCATGTACAAAAGCAGTGAAATGCAGAAAACTTTATTTTCCAAAAAAAGAAAATGACTTAAAAAAAAGAAAAGTGTGATAAACAGCAGCAGGATGTCCATTGAATATAATTTTTGCCACAGGGAATTTAATTTTATCAGTATTGCTGATGGCAGCAGCATTTTCTGATGCTTTTGTTCTGTCTTTATGTACCTTTGAAAGCTGAAACCATGCCCAAATTGAAACAAATTTCTCTATCTTTTCACTTATTTCTTGAATGGGTCTTTACACACAGACAACTCTTCTTTTAAATCATGTGGAGTCTGAAGGTTAAGAAATTTGGAGTCGTGCAGCTGGAGGGAGATGCTTGGCGGAGTCCCAGGTCACATTCCTAGACCAATTCACCAAGGTGTTCTCTCTTAGGCAGCGTTGGGAAGTACATCCAGCACTGGCGTGTTGGCTGATAGTGAGTCTGAAGGCACAGATGATCTGCTTGTCATACTGAAACATAAAGCCAGCGACATTCTGTTGACATTCAGTTGCTGAAATGTGAAATACTATGGTTAAGTTGAAAAAATCTATATGGGTAGAGTAGGGAATTGGTGGCTCATTTTTGGGTGATGACTTATCAGCAGATTGTAGAAAGGAAACCTGGATGTTTTGGGTAAGTGTAAGTTCAGTGTGAGCCAGTAGTGTCACTAGGAGCTGTTAGCATAGCTTCTGAAATGTTGGGCTGTGCAGGTAGAGGTAGATTTCTCAAACAGAGAAGCTAATAATTCTCTTCCACTTCTCTGTGAAGTCAGGAGGTGATTTTGCTCAAATATGTGGTATGAGTAAGAAACCATGTGGTGGCCGGCGCCGCGGCTCACTAGGCTAATCCTCCGCCTTGCGGCGCCGGCACACCAGGTTCTAGTCCCGGTCGGGGCGCCGGATTCTGTCCCGGTTGCCCCTCTTCCAGGCCAGCTCTCTGCTGTGGCCCGGGAGTGCAGTGGAGGATGGCCCAAGTCCTTGGGCCCTGCACCCCATGGGAGACCAGGAAAGGCACCTGGCTCCTGCCATCGGATCAGCACAGTGCGCCGGCTGCGGCGGCCATTGGAGGGTGAACCAATGGCAAAAGAAGACCTTTCTCTCTGTCTCTCTCTCTCACTGTCCACTCTGCCTGTCAAAAAAAAAAGAAAAAAAGAAACCATGTGGTGTTTATGTGTTATGTAAATACGCAATATAGCAAGAGCACAATTTGGCACCATCAACTCAGAAATGTTTAACCTCTTGGTTAACAACAAGGAAGCAAACTTTGACATAGTTCTTTTGTGAAACTCAGAAAACAAAAATCACTAGACCAAGAAGTGGTTATAGATCCCACTTTCTGAAACTAAATTATGCTGCATTCCTAGACTTTGCTGTCACTCCTGGGCATGGCCGTCAGAATACGCAGTAAATAAGTAGGACCAGCAACCACTCCTGTCTTCATTCTTTGAAACAAAATCAGAGAAACAGAAACATGTCTACGAACCTGTAAATTAATAATACAGATATAAATAATAAATAAGTATGATCAGACCAGATTTTTTTCCTAGTAAACTTTTATATGGAACCCCAGTACATCAACAACAGTAAGCAGTGCTGGTCAAAGTTGAGCCTCAGGAGGGAGAACATCATGGCTGTGCCTTCTTGAACTCAGTTTTGCCTCTTGTAGGAGGTTCCCTTAGCACTCTGCTCGGCAAAGCCCCACTGGAAAGTTTATTGTTCTAAATCAAAAGTCAACAGGTAGAGAAGTTCCTAAGCAGTATAGAGAATTGGTCCTAGTTGCTGAGATTCATAGGTTTGTGATATGCCCAGGCACTTGCTGTATTTAAGAACTTTTATAAGTGGTTCAGATGCACAGGAAAGTTTGGGAATTGCTAACCTAGACGCCTAGTAAATGGAATACCCTGAGATTTAGAGACACTTATCGTTTATTTGATTGTCCAAATACTTGGATTAGACCATGGTTAGAAGGGATTTGTAGCCTTGTAAACAATCAGAAATTCAAGGGTTTTGACATGGAGGCCTGCTGAAGATTTGCTTCTGACTCATAGAAACTTCCTAATCAGACAGTTAGACCTAGGACAGTACTTCTGAACCTGAGGATAAAGTTTTATCCCAGGTCTAACACTTACTAGGTCCATGGCCTTGGGCAAGTTATTTAACTTCTCTGTGCCTCAACATCTTAACAGGGTAGTAGTAAGGATTAAATGTGTTAATATATACAAAGTGTTTGGAACAGAACTTGGCATAGCCAATGTTTCATGAATTGAGCCATCTTTTTTGTCAATAGCATTTTCCAACTCTCAAAGAATAGGTTTTTCCAAAGAAACCTTTTTATTTATTTAATGAGTACAAATTTCCTAAGTACAACTTTAGGAATATAGTGATTCTTCCAACCATACCTGCCCTCCTACCCTCACTCCCACCTCACCTCCTCCTCCCTCTCCCATTCCCAGTCCCATTCTCCATTAAGATTCATTTTCAATTAACTTTATACACAGAAGACCAACTCTATACTAAGTAAAGAATTCAACAATTTGCATACACACACACAAACACACACACACAATATAAAAAAACTGAGAATAAGTTTTACAGTTAATTCTCATAGTATAACTCACTGAGGACAGAGGTCCTGCATGGGGAATAAGTGCACAGTGACTCCTGTTGTTAATTTAACAATTAATACTCTTATGTCTGACATCAGTGATCACCCAAGGCTCTTGACATAAGCTGCCTAGGCTATGGAAGTCTTTGGAATCCACAGTCTCTGTCAGTATTTGGACAAGGCCATAAGCAAAGTGGAAATTCTCTCCTCCCTTCAGAGAAAAGTACATCCTTCTTTGATGGCCCCTGCTTTCTACTGGGGTCTCATTCACAGACACCCTTCATGTAGGACATTTTTTCAAAGAATACTTTTTAAGTTTAGTTTTTATTGTTATCAAAACAATAAAAAGCTTCAACAGCATGCTTTATGCCTGGGTCGACTTCGCTTTGTAGCAAAGTTGACAAGACCAAAACTCTTATTTCGTTGTAAGTGTCTGAGTCTATGTGTTTATTTATGACTTTCTTCTCCTTCTATCCATTCAAATCCTACTCATTCTTCAACTTGCTGCTGGCATTTTCCTTCCTCTTATACACCACTCGTAATAAACTTGCCCATCTGAGCTTCCAGGTTCATCTGTGATCTCTGTCATAACTTAGTGGTTACTTGTATAAGCAACTGTATAACTATTAAACCATTATTGTGTGTCTTTTCTGTACTGAGTTCTATATTAGGAGCAGGGGATATGATGTTCTTGTCTGGAAAAATGTTCTAGAATGTCCTATTCAGGATCATCTGTTGACTTTAAAAAAATATTTCTTAAATAGAAATGACATCAACTCGCCCAGACCTGGTACTTACATTCCTCAGCCTGCTGATTAAATTTTATTCCAAGTATACCACTTACTAGCTCTATGCTCTTGGACAAATTACTGACATGCTCTGTGCCTAGAAAAATGTGGAGGAAACTTCTTTTCCCCATTCTTGTGCTTTGACAAGGGTCTTGCTTCCTAAAAGGGAACACTATCCAAGGAATATTGCTGTTTTATCCCATTATGTGTGAGAAGAGAGAATATGACTGTTGAAGCACACTCTGTCATATTCTGGATTGTGTAGCCTGTCAATCAAAGCAATGGACCACTGCACTGTAATTGAGCTACCTTGTTTCATGGGACTGCCACACCCAAACCTGTGGGCTCTTGACATTCTAGTCATTATATACTGAGTAATAAATGCAGGGCCTACTTCCCACAGACTGCACCATAATCCCTGTCTTCAATTCCCATTTTTCTGGCTCTAACTCTATGGGTCCCACAACCGGAATTTCAGATACTAGGAAATAGGCTATACTGTGTTTCTAACACAGCTTTGCTAGCATGAGACTGGCCCTGTACTTTTATGTCCACTTGACAGTTTGTTTCTGTTATGTTCTCAGTTCAAAATTCCAAGGGGAAAAGATATGATTGCCCTAAAAATATAATAGTAGGAAGTTGAATAAATGGCAAATTTTCAAAGTTATGTGAAATATGATTCTTGTCCCAGAAAAGCTCTTATAATGTTTGCTTTTTTCCCCCTCTTAGGATTTTAGTGTTAACTTTACATTTAAGTTGTAAATCCTTTGGAAGAAAATTACATTTCCTGTAATTGTTAGTCCCCATAAGACATAACACTTCTGGGCACATACACAGTGGGTGACCCTGTAGGTACTTGCAAAGTGAATCATGAAAAACCTTTAGTGAAAAGAAATATTTCAGCATTGTCCTCATCAGCTAGGAAGGGGGTCTGAATGGGACTAGGTAAGTACTTATAAATGAGTGTTTGGTTTCCAATCTATCTGCACCAGCAAACACTGATCTCTTCATGGTTATTCATCTTGCTTTATGAGTTGTGCATACTGAGGGGTGGGCAGATCAGCTAATATAATATTTTTTTTTTTTTTTGCTGAAAAATATAATCTCCACTGAACAAAACTCTGGGCCAAAGCCTTTTCTCCTCTACCACCTTCCTCTCCCTTTTCTTTCCTCTTTTGGGAGTGCCCTTTGTGTATAAGTGAATTAATTACAATGTGAACAGTACCACACTCTACTGTCAGTTTATGTGTCTAACCCACTACTCATCCCTGCTTCTAACAGTGAAGTCCCTAAAGACAGATTCTACCCCAGTCATTTGGATGTCCCTAGTGCCTGGGCTCAAAGAATGTCTAATAAAAGGAACAAATATTTAAAAATAAATTTTAGGAGAAGGTTGAATCACAGTCATCCTAAGTCCTAAGCCTGAGGAGTTGACTTCCAAAAGAAAGGCTTTCACAGATAACCATAGATAGACAGGTGACCTTTGTAACTCTGAATGGAGAAGAGACAGAAATTGGAAAATTTTGTGGATTTTTTTCCCTTCATGGAATAAACAATCTGCCACAACAGAATTCTCTTCGCATGAGGGAATGACAGGAACACAGCCACCCACAGCTTCAGCTGACCACCAGAGCTCAGCTGATGAAATGGGGTTTCGTGTCTTGGTCCCTGACATGCATCTTGGGGGTGTCTGCTCAATGTTTCTGTGCTCACTTAAACATTTTTGTAAACATTGATTTTTACCCCTCTAAAATGACAAACCATGTAAAATTGATCACTGAAAACACTATTGATAGATAGGCGTATCATATGTCCACCTCCATGGCTCTCTAATTTTCTTGTTATAATTGAAAATCAGTGATGATTTAAACTTGGGATAATCACTGATAAATCGATTAAGAGTTATCAAGTTAATTATTCCTATTTTACATGCAGCAACCTTAAAAATGATTTTCCTAAAGCAAAGTACATCAAAACTTGGTAAATTCCTTATAATCTTTGCTGAATGAATAACTGAAACGTTAACTAAAATTTAGTACATTGTTAATTCTTTTTTTTTTTAAGGACGTATTTATTTGAAACAGCTACAAAGAGAGAGGGATCTTCCATCTGCTGCTTTACTCCCCAAATGGCTGCAACAACTTCTGGGTCATGCTGAAGCCAGGAACCAAGAACTCCATCCTGGTCTTCCACATGGGGGTAGGGGACCAAGTACTTGAGCCATCTTCTGCCACCTTTCCTGAGACACTAGCAGGGAACTGAACTGGAAGCAGAGCAGGCAGGCTGCAAACTGGCACTCCAGATGGTATGTCGGTGTTGCTAGTGGTGGCTTAACCTGCGACTGCACGATGCTGGCCCCTGTATTCTTAATTCATAACCAGGGGTAGCTTGAGTTTCTGCCTTGAAGTAGCACAGGAAAGCAAAGCTAGAGAAATTTCTGTAAGGAAGCACAGTCTGCTATGACACATGACGCTGGAGCTCATAGGACATAGTATTAGCCCCAACGTGCGTTCAGAGCTTCTTACTGTGGCACGAAGTCCAGGTCCCTCATTTCATTAAGAGGAAATCCCAGAGTACATTGCTGCAGGCACTGGCACTGGGCATTGTCCTGATCACAGCAGTCAGACATTCTTTTCTAGCTGTTTCTCGGGTCCTAATACCTGCCTTCCTAGCCTGGCATCTGGAGAGCAGTCCCGAGTTAGGGCACCTTTGGTGTACTTCCTCGTGGTTATTTCCAGCCTCTCAGAATGTTTCATTTTGGGAAGGTGAGGAAAGCAGCCCTCAGATTCATGCGATTAGTTTAATATTGTGGCACGGCTTTGACCATCTGTTTAATGGGAGATCTGCTTTCCAGATGACTGAACATATGGAGAAGAGAAGAGGGGTGTTTTGGGGGGTGGAGAGCGTTGAAAGAGTGGTTTTTCATTTGGTCTCAAAGTTTGGGGTAAAAGGTCCTCCAGGGAGCATTTTCACAAGTGTTTGAAGCTTGTGTTTGATTTTGGAGGTCCACTGGAGCCCCACCTGCATGTGACAGGTACCTCTGCATCAGCTATATTGATCACAGGGAATAAGGCCCATCCTTTTCGGTGACTTGTTTGACATTGATGTCATCTTCAAATTCAAGTCTGTATCCTTGTACTCTGTTCCCAGATATGGCTCCCTAGCTTCCCTATTAAGCTTTTCAGAATTTCCAGTATATTCAATTGCAGTTGACCACATATGGAGTCATTTAACCACGTCTTGCTTTTAAAGTCTGCCTTTGTCAGCCTGCTCTTGTTTTCTATTTATGTTTTGGTTCGTCTTTTGGAAGTTTTCTTTCCTCCCTCCTATTTCAGTGCCCTGCATTTGGCCATGGTCACCCCTCAGGCGAGGGTTGTGTTTCACGACAGTTGTTTATAGAGTTGCCTCTTCAGTCTCAGTCTCTAAAGTCCTTGCCCTGTATTGATGATCCTGTAGTAAGGCTGTGACTTACTAAGGCAGGGTGTCTTCTTATCCTTGTCATCCACAGAGGTAAGATAGCAAGGTCTTTGAATTTGTTCACACATGAATCTGTCCTATTTGTTGGAATGGTGAGGTCTCACTTATTTCATAGAGCCAGCTTAATAGAATGCGGAAGAGGCAAGACCAGCACTCAGATCTTCAGTGCTGTCTACTCTAACTCCGTATGTGCCTAAAATTGAGATGGCACTCACCAGATTCATCCTTGTCACCCCCAGGACACACAAACAAAGGAAGTGGTGGAAATCTCTGGAGTATCTTTTGCATCAGAGAAATGTGGGAGATTGTTTGGTGCCCCAAACAAAGCCATTAGGTTAAACATTTCTAAAAATTGGTTATTGTTAATTTTAATAGTCCATGAATTTACATAATTCAAAGTCAAAATACTATTCCAAAGAAGTTTTCATTGAGAAGTCTTGTCCTGCTTGGATCTTGCCCACTCCAGTTTCCCTGCCAAACACACACCATCTCTAGGCCATCACTGGTATGTTTCTTGTGAATCTCCCACAGTGTGTTTGATGGCAAAACAAAGAAACGTGGCTATGCATTAAATTCATCTCTTCTTTTTTTTTTTTTTAAAAGATGGCATACCATGTCTGTACCTTGTTTTTATCACCTAACAATAAATTCTAGAGAGCTTTCCTTTTTGGTGTATGGGGAATAACTTGTTTACAGTTGCATGGATTCTATTTTAAATATTATTGTAGTTTAAATACATTCTTGTAGCTTGAAATTGGGCTATTTCTACTATTTTTACTATTATATACCTTATTCCAATTAATAACCTTGTATATATAGCATTTTGTACATTTGTACATTTATTTTCTAAGTAGAATTCCAAGGTCAGCAGGAAAATTCATTTATAATTTTGGTAGGTATTGCCTAATTTTCCTGCAAGGAACCTTAACTGTTTGTACTCTCATCATCAGTAGATGAATATGTATTTCTCCATAGCCTCATGACAGTATGAGATGAGATGAGAAATGAGAGGCAAACTTTTAAGTGAAGTCTCTGTCCTTCACCTTGTCCCAGGTTTGCAGTGGGAACACTGCACAGTTCCAAGAGCTGACGCAGGCATCAGTTCCAATGGAAACAATGCCTCACCACAGACATGGGCTTAAACCAACTCTCATGGTGCACACAGAATCGATCCACGTTGCCACTTGCAGAATTTCCTGTAATGGAAAGTTGAGCATGCATTCATTATTCGCCTAACTAGCAATGCTGGAGCTAGAGCATGGCAGTGTTTACTAGAACAGAAAAGAAAATTGTTCCACCACAACACACTGCACACCAGGCTTTCAATGCTCTTTTCTCAGCTTTTCCTGGGACTGAGTTCAAAAGATGTATACCAAATCACAGAGAAAATCTTGCTAAGCTTTGAACTTTCATACCCAAGGGATGCTTTTTTGAGGAATGATCTTACATTTTCCTCTAGATTTCAAATTAAATAATTAGGGGTTGGCGCCATAGCTCACTTGGTTAATCCTCCACCTGCGGTACAAGCATCCCATATGGGCGCTGGGTTCTAGTACCGTTTGCTCCTCTTCCAGTCCAGCTCTCTGCTGTGGCCTGGGAAGGCAGTGGAGGATGGCCCAGGTGCTTGGGCCCTGCACCTCCATGGGAGACCGGGAGGAAGCACCTGGCTCCTGGCTTCGGATGGGCAGCGCCATCTGTAGTGGCCATTTGGGGAGTGAACCAATGGAAGGAAGACCTTTCTCTCTGTCTCTCACTGTCTATAACTCTATCTGTCATATAAATAACAATTTTTAAAAAAGAAATTAAGTAATTAGTTCTTTATAAGTTACATTGAAACTTCCATGGTACAGTATAAACTTTGAATTGTGATGCAATATTGCTGAAATTCTTCCTTAAAGTTTCCAGGCAGTTTTCTGCATTATACAAATAGGGAATCCTAAAAACACCATGATTCATGACTGAGATAACATTTCCACATTTGAAAAGTATATACCGCAGGTCACCCTCACATAATTCCTTACCATTCTCAGAAAGATTGATTCTCTATCTTGTTTTTATCTGAGGACAGAATAATGTGTTTAGAGAAAAAAATCCCATCAGTTCCACTGTATAGAAAAGTGTGGTAGGCTGGCACTGCGGCTCACTAGGCTAATCCTCCGCCTGTGGTGCCGGCACCCCGGGTTCTAGTCCCAGCTGGGGCACCGGATTCTGTCCTGATTGCTCCTCTTCCAGTCCAGCTCTCTGCTGTGGCCCGGGAGGGCAGTGGAGGATGGCCCAAGTCCTTGGGCCCTGCACCCGCATGGGAGACCAGGAGGAAGTGCCTGGCTCCTGGCTTCGGACTGGCGCAGCGCGCTGGCCATAGCAGCCATTTGGGGGGGTGAACCAACGGAAGGAAGACCTTTCTCTCTGTCTCTCTCTCTCTCACTGTCTAACTCTGCCTGTCAAAAAAAAAAAAAAAAAAAAAAGTGTGGTAAATGTAATCTGGCCGAGGCTCCATCTGAGGCTCCGTTCAAATGGAATGACCAATCCAAATGGTCACTGTTTTCTTCTTTTTCTATAGGATTTTTGACAAGGTCACTTTAAAGGGGAAAGCATCACTTCTCTATGAAGTAATTCCACTTGGAGAATTGCATTGATGACTGTACCTGGTCTACGCAAGAGATCATTCCGAGGCATATAAGGGTGGCCTGCCAAAAGCTAGCTGACACACCTCTGACAAATACACATTTTCTTTTGTTGATAATACCTGTGAAAGCTTTCACAACAGGCATTTCCAGTTTTGTTCTCAGGCTCCTAGCAGTTGCTTCTCTAAGAGTCTATGCTTTGCCAGGGGCTGACTGTTGACAGAAGCAAGGTGTTCTATCTTTTGTGCTGTCATCATCAACCCCTCCATGCACATTCAAGATGTTAGCCCAGGTCTATGTTTTGCAGCATCTTAGTATAGCTATCGGGTCCAGATTGCTTCTGTTATTCATGCCAATGACCTCAGGTACCAGTTTTGTGGGAGACTAGGACTCTTGTTCCTTTGACTTGATGTTGGTGTGACTCGATGTTGGCACAGTCTGAGAGTATGCTGTGTGATCTGTGCTGGATTATCTGTTCTGTTGTCTTTGTGGTCTTCACCAGTTGTTTGAACTATTCCTTGAGAACACATTTGAAATCATCCTGCCTCCCTGAGCTTTTCACTCACATCTCAGCCCCTCAACCGTATTCTTGAAGAACTAGACAGATGGGATGGGTCATGAGTGGGGTGGTATACAGTACAAAGCTTCCAGACACTGAAGAGATCAGGTTCAGGTGTTAAAAATTATAATTATTTTAAAAAGGCACATTGGTACTTGGGTCTTGATAGAAATCATTCTTACTCAAGTGGGGTTGACAGAGGAGTATTAGGTAGTTGTGGTTATGAGTCCGAAAAGCGTGTGATTCTGTTCCAGCGCCCAAAGAGATTTCAGGGGAAAATGTTCTGACATCTTCAACAAATTACCTTCATACATAGTTTTGACACTGTGCCCTATTAAGGACACACGTACAGTTGGTACCTTGAGGGAATAATTCAATATTTGGAAGAGAGTAGTAATAAAGAAACATTACGGTTGTATTCAACCTCTGTGGAATTAGTGTATAACCAAACTGCTTATCAGAAATGGTCATATGGGAGCTTTACTTAAATAAATTAGGAGCTGTTGCAAAGGGACTGTGGGATACCTTTGCCAAGTGGACCTCCCTCAAATGGAACACACCACATCCACATCTGACTCCATATGGAAAGAATCAGTGCAAGCCAGCCCTGGTTCAAGTTCAATCTTCACCACAAGCCAGACATATGGTTTTAGGCAGTTCACTGAAGCTCTCTGTGCCTCAGTTTCCTCAGCTGTAAATTGTGTATAATCAGATTGTCACCTCATTGTTAATATTTTTATCTTCTTAATGCAAGGAGAAGCTTGATATTACTTATCGTTTATGCAGCTGTGTGAGCATCTTCCAAAAATCTCCTTCGTGCACAGCACCACCACCATCAATACTGTGTCAATTAATAGTTATTATGTAGGACTATGATCCCTATCTCATTGCTTAGATTAAACTTATGGATGTTTGAGTGTGCAGGTCATCTGTAGGAATCAATGTTTAGTGCAAAGGAATAAGAGACAATGGATAGTCTCACAGTTCTGTTACAGTGCCTGAATGTTTACATATAGGTACATTCAAATGGCTTAAGTGATGGGGATATTTTCTGACCACCTGTATGGATCTTTTTGCTCTCTGAGATGTTAATGTTTTCCTTATATTTTATAGTAGCTCAGAACACAGCCAGTTTCTTGAGTAGGGTCCACATGGCTCATTATGCACAGGACCCAGAAACTGCCTGACTTGTGCTATTCAGATGAACAGTGACACTTAGCAGGGAGCTGAGTTCAGGCAGTAGGCAGAGGAACATACTCAATTATTTTTCCTCCTGCATTAAGCTATAAATAATGAACACTTTCCTGTGCTTTACAGTAAGCAATTAAAATAAATTATAGAGTTGGATGCAAAAATAACCCAAAGGACAACTGGATGTGTGGAATCACCAGTTTTCTCCATGCATGCAGAAGATTAATCCTCATTAACACTTAGAACATTGAGTTTCTACCGAAAGGGTTGCATGTCCATACATGTTTTGGCATCTACCCACACGCTTCTGTGTGGTGTGACTGTGCATCCCAGAAGAAGGGCTGTGGTGTGTGCCTCAGCACTCCAGTGGAATTGAACCAACTGATTCCTGAAAATGGTCTCATAAAGGTGAGCAACAAAGAGCTAACAACCCGGACCTGCTAATTGGATCTGTCCCCTAGGATTCTTGTGCTGGTTTGAAAAGTAATGTGATTCCTCTGTCTTCTTGCCTCCTCTTTCCAGTTTCTTCCCCAACCTACTTTCTCTTGCCATTTTAAATTCAGTATTCTATGTACTTCAGAGGATGGGGTCTAGAAAGGTCCCTTTTTGGTGAAAATTCTGCATCCCATTCTCATTTTAGTCCTTCTGAATTAATGATGTTGAACCTGCCAGCCTGGTCCAAGATATTCTTTCTCTAATGGAAACGCTGAGATAACTAATTAACCACAGGAATACATTGGCTATGGAAAGATTTCAGGTGCACCATCTGGAAAACTGGGAAGGGCAAGCCTTTACCACATCGCTGGGGTCCATTAGGGGTGACAGAGTCTAGTGGGGCATTGGCTCTCAGCTGTCAGCATTCCCATGGCATCTCATGGTAGAAACTCTGTGTCTAGCAAAGTTATTAAGAAACCTGTTGATTTAAAGTTGCCATTTCTGGAGAGAGAGACTGAAATATGTCAGACTGGTCTTAATTTTCTCTTTCTCTCTTAAAATTGTAACTGTTTTGGCATGTTCCCGAACCCCACATAATAGCAAACTTACTTTCCTAAAGAAGGATTCCCTTTATCAGATGGGGAGAGTGACTGCGTGTTCTCCCTTTTGGGACAGAGAATGGAGTTGAGTCATCCTTGCGTTATTTTTTGGTGTAGAGCATACTTATTCTTTGATGCTGAAAGACAGTACTCTGGTTTGCTTTCACAACATCTCCTGTTAGTAGATGTGCCTTGTATATAATTTGGAGGAGGTGGTCCCTAGCAGTATTGACGCCTGTACTTTTCAACTGGGTCTGAAGGTGAAACCCAGCAATACTTGAGATACCTCCTGGGAAAACAGGGTCCTTTGTTATTATCTCATTCCCACCCATTTGTTAATGAGTTAACAGCAATATTGTCAGGGTTCTCAGTGCAAGTTATTTGCGCTGAGGAACTTGATGACTTCTTGATGTTTGAAAACTCGCAATCTTTACAGTCATTTGCAAAAACACTAAAAGGGTGGAGTGTTAGCCAGCTCTGTTAACAAAACTGATGCTTCAACTCCCCAGAAATGTAACTTTTTACTATTTGTGGTACTTTAGTAGGGAAGCAAAAGATCTCAAATATTAGCTACCAACTGAGAAACTGGGTAACCTGCTGGGTGCCTTAATTAAAGTAGAGACAGATCTGGGTTAGAGAGGGGTTTCTGATGCTTTGTACTTCTACTAATGTATGAATATTTTACGGTTTTGCTGCTGCTGTCATATTTAGTGCGTTTTTGTCTTATTTTAAATTACATAGTATATGGTAGGAGAGAGATGGTTTTGTTGGTTTCAGGACAAGTCTAGAAATAAGCAATTCAGCATTGAGTGAGTGAGTCACTTCTCCCTGCCTGTCTCTACTTCACCATTTCAGAATAGAAAGAACTTATGTGAAACAGAGACAACTGGCTGAAAGTAATCTGACATCTGGCTGAAGTAAAGTGCCTGGAAAGCTACCACCTGCTGAAGCTAGTCATATCATTTCCTGTATGGTCTTAACTGACTGATTTTTAAAAAAATATTATTTATTTATTTATTTATTTGAAAGTCAGAGTTACACAGAGAGAGGAGAGGCAGAGAGAGAGAGGCCTTCCATCCGATGGTTCACTCCCCAGATGGCCGCAACAGCCGGAGCTGTGCCGATCCAAAGCCAGGAGCTTCTTCCCGGTCTCCCATGTGGCTGCAGGGGCCCAAGGACTTGGGCCATCTTCTACTGCTTCTCCAGGCCATAGCAGACAGCTGGATCAGAAGTGGAGCAGCTGGTCTCGAACTGGCACCCATATGGGATGCTGGCGCTTCAGGCCAGGACATTAACCCACAGCCGACCCAACTGACTGACTGAAACAAGGCTGCATTAAGTGATTAGGCTGTCCCATTATGCTTGCACTTACCCTATAGCATTTAGGTAAAAGTTAGTGATTGAGTAGGAATCCAAATTTAGGTCAGCAGTGCTCTATAAATTCTTATCTTGCCAAACATGTTTATAGGTGTCCTGCATAAACACAATAGTGGAAAAGCCAGTTGACATAAAGGGAATGCAGATTTTTACTTAATAATATTATGAAAGCTAATATGTTTTCCCACATAATAAATAACCCAACAAAAGAAGTTGAACAGAGGAAGAAAAATGACAGGTTATCACATGGCATGCTGCAAAAGTAGTATAATATTTAAGTTGACTTTGACCCCTTTGTTGTTTCCTTATCTTACACAACTTCCTTTATCATTTAATCTAGTGCTTCTCAACTTTACTAAGTTTATGAATCACCTTGAGGTATATAAATCTTGTTGAAATGCAGGTTCTGTTGAGTAGTCAGGGTAGAGAGGATTGGCTGCATTCTGCTGGGAGCAGCTAAGAGTTTGCATTTCTTGTAAGTTCCTAGGTGATGCTTGTGCTACCGGCCCATTGATAACACTTTAAAAAGTAAAGTTGAGGTCGGTGTAGCGGCTCACTAGGCTAATCCTCCACCTGCGGCACCAGCACCCCGGGTTCTAGTCCCAGTTGGGGCGCCGGATTCTGTCCTGGTTGCTCCTCTTCCAGGCCAGCTCTCTGCTGTGGCCCGAGAAGGCAGTGGAGGATGGCCCTGGTGCTTGGGCCCTGCACCCTCAGGAGGAAGCACCTGGCTCCTAGTTTCGGCTCAGCACAGTGCACCGGCTGCAACTCACCAGCCGTAATGGCCACTTGGGGGGTGAACCAACGGAAATAGGAAGACCTTTCTCTCCGTCTCTCTCACACTAACTCTGCTTGTCAAAAAAAAAAAAATAAAAATAAAAAATAAAAAAAAGTAAAGTTGAATTTAATTTCAGCTCCTGAAGTTTATCCCATACCTTTGTTTTCTAAAACTTTTTTAGTTCTCATAGATATCTCTTTTTGCTGGGGTATTTTAATGGCAAATTTGAGTTGTGTAAATATACTCAATTTATAGATATATGCATAAAATTCACACTTAAAGTTTTTATATAAATTCAAAAGTCTGTATATGCAACTGTAATTTAAATGCCTGTGTTATGTGACTTTTTTTCCCATTCATTATTTCCAGAGTCATTGCAGCTTTACAGGAATTGCCCCTGCCCCCATGACTTCACAGTAGTTGTGGAACACCTATCATCAAACATGATGTTTACTTGATAATTTTTCAGGTCCTTCATTACTGAAACTACATAGAACCCATTAGAATTAATTAAGTTCTTAATTAATGTCAGTATCTACCATGTGTGGGAATTTGGTAAGTAATACACTGTTAATTCTAAACTTTAGTGAAATGTAACAAATCCCACCTGAAATTCTCTTAAAGAAAATGAAGTCCACAGCTCTTGTCTATTCCATTGAGGAACAATGTTTTTTTTTCTTTGTACTGTTTGTGGTACCCTTTTATTTAGTGTAGGGTTAACTATACAATCATTAAGTAAGCAAAAATTGTAAAAATTAAAAGTAGGAATGTGAGAGGGAGGAGGAAAAAGGATTGAAGTGTGGGTGGGAGGGAGAGTAGGGTAGGAAGTATCACTATTTCTAAATCTGTATATTTGAAATACATGAAACTTGTATAACCTATATTTTTCCGTTGGTTCACCCCCCAAATGGCCACCACGGCCGGCGTGCTGTGGCCCACGAGCTGCGCCGATCCAAAGCCAGGAGCCAGGTGCTTCCTCCTGGTCTCCCATGTGGGTGCAGGGCCCAAGCACTTAGGCCATCCTCCACTGCCTTCCTGGACCACAGCAGAGAGCTGGACTGGAAGAGGAGCAACTGGGATAGAATCTGGCACCCCAACTGGACTAGAACCTGGGGTGCCAGCGCTGCAGGTGGAGGATTAGCCAAGTGAGCCACAGCGCTGGCCAAAAAATAGTAGTTTTAAAATATAATCAGAAACATATTTGCTAACAGCCTACTTATTTGATATGCATGTCACTTGGGAATGCTTGGTGCTAAGACTAAAGATGTGTACAGTTTTTTCTTTTATCCCCTACCCCAAGACTGATGACATTATTTCAGCTCACTTTAAGACTTACTGCTCTTACTTTAATTGCACCTCCCTAAATACTATGCAGATAATACCAGCACAAAGAGAATTAAGCCATTCAGGGTCAGTGGAACCTGGTTTGTACAGGGGACTATACAAATTGCTCCAGGTGGTAATTCAGGGAGAACATCCAATTCTTATGGAGCATATGGAGTAAATTTACTCTTAGAGAGGTGTAGGTCTCCTGCCAATAGAAAAATCCTTATTTTTTTCAGGGGTGAGATGAGGGAATATGAGCAGAGGAAGGCAAGAGGACTAGAGCTATGGTGATTTCTATCAAATATACGTATAAATTTATCCATCAAATTAATAATTCAGGGAAATAGTAGTTTTTTTTCTTATGGTAATTACATGTACTTACTACTCTTGGTATGAACTGAAAATGGGCCATTTCCTTGGCACTCTTAGTGAGGATAAGTAATGTTTGCAAGTGCCACTCAACACCATGGACACACCAGGGGATCAAAGGATACTCTGTATGAAGGACTGCATTTTGTGCAGAGTTGTGTTTGGGTTCTCTAGCGAGACAGAACCAATGCAATTTATATACACAGATAGAAGAGGGGCTTTATTAGAGAAAATTGCGCATGTGATTATAGAGGCCAAGAAGTTCCAGGACAGGCCATCTGCAAACTGGAGACCCTGGGATGCTGATAAAGTGGCTCAGTCCACGTCTGAAGGTCTGAGACCCTGGGGGTGGGAGTGGAGGCAGAGTGTAAGACCTGGAGTCTAAAGGCCTGGATTCTAACATCCAAGGGCAGGAAAGGAAGAGTGTATCCCAGCTCCAAGTCAGAGAAAAACCAATTTTATATTCTTCTGTTGCTGTTCTATCTGGGCTCCAAGCCAATTGTGTGGTACCTGCCCTCCTTAAGGGCAGATCTTCCACATTCACCAATCTCTGAAGCAACTCTCACATATATATGCAAAAATAGTGCTTTACCAGTTCTCTAGGTATTCTTTATCCATCTACATTATCAATTAAAATTAACACTCACAGAAGTATATTTAGATGCCCTCATTCATAAACTACATGACAATATACTACTGCATTATAGTACTACATATACATACTACATATGACATAGTACTACACAATATAGTAAATCACATCTTCAAAGGTTCTTCCTACAAAACTTTTTTTTTTTTTTTTTTTTTTTTTTTTTTTTTTTTTTTTTTGTGACAGGCAGAGTGGACAGTGAGAGAGAGAGAGACAGAGAGAAAGGTCTTCCTTTTGCCGTTGGTTCACCCTCCAATGGCCGCCGCGGCTGGCGCGCTGCGGCCGGCGCACCGCGCTGATCCGATGGCAGGAGCCAGGAGCCAGGTGCTTTTCCTGGTCTCCCATGGGGTGCAGGGCCCAAGCACCTGGGCCATCCTCCACTGCACTCCCTGGCCACAGCAGAGGGCTGGCCTGGAAGAGGGGCAACCGGGACAGAATCCGGCGCCCCGACCGGGACTAGAACCCGGTGTGCCGGCGCCGCTAGGCGGAGGATTAGCCTAGTGAGCCACGGCGCCGGCTTCTTCCTACAAAACTTTGAATCATCTGCATTATCTGATATCATTCACTGAGATATTTAGTTTCAGTTGAATGGTCATTCAGGTAAGTAGGTGAGTTGAGAGGTCAATGTATTGTGTTTTCCATTTCATTTATGGATTTCAACTTCTAATTTTTTAGGAATTACTATATATCTTATGGGTTTCAACTTCTAATTTTTTAAAGCAATGTGAGGTGGTTATTGTTTTGGTGGGTTTTTTCAATTTGCTTCTTAAGTCTTGGCTAAACAATACACATAAATGGTAAAAATAATGCAGAAATAATGTGGAATGGTGGGACAAACTGGGCTCTGCAGTTTATGGCCTAGTTTCCTTTGGAATCTGGGAATCTGACCTTGTTCTACCAAGGGAACCACAGTAAGAGGATGAGTTGATTAAAAAAAAAAAAAAAACTCCTGTAAAAAATGGGGATAATTATAGTTACCTACTCCTCCAGGATCCTATGAGTCTTAATTACTTAATATTTTCAGAGTGTTTGGAGATCTTTGAATTAAAAGTGCTGAGCTGTGGAATCAAAGTTCAGTGTAATTATAATTGGAAAGCAAGTCTGTAGTCCAAGCTTCCTGCCACCTCTATCATGTCCTTTCTGCCAACCCAGACATTACTGTCGAGTGCTACTCAGCTCTGCACACTTCTGACTGCTTGCAACCCATTGCAGCCTAAGGATCAACAAAATAGATGGTTGATTAATTAAAAAGTTCTATCTAGACTTAATGACAATATTTATTTTTAAAGCTAAAGAGTCACTGAGAATAAAATTGTTAAGCCAACTTGTTTCTTCTCCTCTATCATTTTTTCATGTCCCGCTATGTATAGTGATAAACTGGTCTTCCTGAAGCATTCACTGCTCAGAAACTCTTCTGGGCTATAAGTCAACATCCAGTCCCTTCAGTGTCACCCTCAGAGCCTTTCTGTCTGGAACCTGGCAACCGTTCCATCTTATTTCTCACTATTCCTTTTCCAGAACTCTCCTCTCCAGACGTTTATTCAATGCTTTCCAACCTCCCTGCCATTAATCAAGCTGCCACCCGTCCACTGCTGTCTTTTCTGCATCTGTTCAAATCCTTTGCAGTCTTCTTCACAAAGCATTCCTCCATTCCTTTTTTGGAAGTAGCTTCTTTATTTTTGTAGAATTGTATTTGTACTTCTACCTTTATGTTTTGGTTACATATGTGCACTATTGCCTCCTACACTTGATAAACTGGAAAGTAGACTCCATGTCTGATGAATGAATGACCAGAAAGAAAGCCAGAATACATGTAGTGAAACTGGATGCAAATTAAAGATTTTCAATATTTTTAAAAGATTTATTTTTTATTTATTTGGAAGACAGAGTTACAGAGAGAGATAAAGACAGAGAGAGAGGTCTTCCATCCACTGGTTCACTCCCCAGATGGCTGCAACAGCCGGAGCTGCACTGATCTGAAGCCAGGAGCCAGGAGCCAGAAACTCCATCTGGGTTCCCTTCTTGGGTGGCAAGGACTCAGGCATTTGAACCATCATCTGCTATTTTTCAGGCATATTAGCAGGAAGCCAGATAAGAAGCAGAGTAACCAGGACTGGAAGCAGCACTCAGATATGGAGCGTGTGTATCACAATCAGTGACTTAACTTGCTGCACCACACTGCTCACCCTGTCCAATTCCTGAGAGTTTACAGCTTGGGGCTAGTGCAGCCTATCCTGTAAGACCTAAGAATTTCAGTGGATTCAGTGATGATTTCCAAATGGAAATTTTGTGAGAACTCTTCTTCTTAATTTAAAAACCCACCAGTAAGTTTTTATTGAGTACTTCTATTACATGTTTCTATATCATTGTTATGGAGGATCACACGTGAACCATTTCCTCGGAGAACTTACCATCTACTTGAGGACTAGCCCTAATTAGGGAATACAAGTAACAATAAGTGAGAAGGGGATGAAATACTAGATAAGATGTACTGTGGGAGTGTAGAGGAGAAACAAGGCAGTGTGTGTTGGAGTGATTACAGAAGATGGCGTAAATGATTTTGATGCCTGAACTGGGTTATGAAGGGGAGAAAGAGGAGGAGGGTGGTGGTGGTTAGATAGATTTGCCAGAAGAATGGAACAAGTCACTTCCAGGCAACAATATGTATAGAACTCCAAGGACTCTGGCCTTCATCAGAAGTGATGAAGTGTTGAGTAATATGAGAAAGTGAAGTATTGGGTAATACGAGAAATTTAGCTAAAAAGGGTGAGGCCAGATTTTGAAGGGCGTTGGATGCCAGAAAGAAGAGGCTTTATTTGATCAAGTGGAACCAAAAGGCTTTGTGAAAGAGAATGATGAGAATGGTTAGTCAGGCAATGGTCATTAGAGTTGGACAGAGAAGAAAATATGTCCAGTAAAGTAAGGGAACATTGTCATCACAGAATGTAATGGTGAGAGCTGAACCAAGATGGTGGCAATGGGGTGCAGGAAAAGGAAGGGTCAGGAGAAGCATTTTAAGGGGAGACTGTTAGCACATCTTTAGTAACTGGATTTGAAGGCAATATAAGAAATATATTGTCAACATTTATTCTAAGATTTCTGACCTATGCCTAGGTTACCTAAATAGAAGGGAACCATTGTTAGAAGCAGAAAAGATAGGGATACCACTGTTCTAACAAACAGTTTTGAGTTTCGTGTTAAATCTTCTTGTTATCAAGGCTTTCTAAGTGAACATCCAGTAAGAATTGCAGAAATGGGCCTATACTGTGACACAGAAGGTGAGACTAGCACCAGTTTGTGTCCCTGCTGCTCCACTTCCATTCCAGCTCCCTGGAAATGTGCCTGGGAAGGTGGGAGAAGATGGCCCAAGTTCTTGGGCCCCAGCACTTACATGGGAACAGTGGTATCCCTGGCACAGCCCCGGTCATTGTGGCCATTTAGGGAAGGAACTAGCAGATAGAACACATCTCTCTCTGTAACTCTGCCTTTCAAATAAATAAGTAAATCATATATATATATATATATATAATCATATATATAACGATTTCCCAACTGTTTAGTTTAAGATGTCTCAGAACCTTGAGCCATTTTTAGCTGTTAGCGTGAATACTTAGTAAATACTTATTAAACTTACTGTATTTCATTAGTTCAAAAGTGCACCTTGTTTCTTACTCTAACATCTTTCAGATTGCAGTAGTTACTACAGAGCCACTGGTTCCTTAACCAGTTTGTTTTGTTTATTTTTTCTTTTTATACATGCAGAAAAGTTCTTTATTATAAAGTGTGTCCAAATAAATCTCAAGGAGCTCTTTCATTAAGTGTCCAATAGGATTCTAAGTGATGAATAGGTAGTTCTGTAGTTTTCTTTCTCAGTGGTACATAAAATGATATGTTTGTTCTGCCATGATAATATCTTTGGTTTGATGAAATGTGTTTTAAGATAGCTGATCACAATCAAACTCTACCAAAGTGATATAGATGGTCAAAGTATTCTAAATTCCTATTCTTTCTTATACCTGAAAGTGAGGCATCCTTTGGGTTGTTTTAATTTGTGCTAGAAATAGTAAGAGAAAGAGTTTTTATTCAACAGTGTAATTACTGCCTGCCAGGAATAGGAACCTCCTTGGAGAACCCATTTCTTTGATGGTACAGAATCCATAACATTCTCAAAATCTGTGTTTAGCAGAATGGGAATAGGTATGTTATTCAGGCCCATGTTTCCCTTCCTTATCTCAGACTACTGTGCAGTCCAAGCCACTCTGAGCATACTTGCTGTTCCTGTAAAGTGAGAGTGAGTCTACAAGGAAGTTTTGTTTGTGTCTAAGGATGGTATAAAGTCTCACAGTGGTAAAAAAAAAAAAAAAAGTTATCTCTTACAAAGGTCAAGGATAGAAATATTTGATTTTTAATACCAGGGTCTTCAGTCATTTCTGCACTATGATCGATTGATTGGAGGTAGGTTGCCTATGTGTTCAGTGATACTTTGTGGACAGAAACACAGTCTCTTTTCTTACGGATTTGCATAGCATAATGATTCTGGCATGTGTGTGTCTTTTTGAAAGTTTGTGCTCCAGCCCTGGGAAGTAGGAATAAAGTTAGAATGTTAGGGCTGAGGGATGCTACTCCTTACTACTAAGGGACACAATACTTCAGGTAAGTGATGCTGAAGTCCTTCACCACCTGGCGGTAACCTTGGGTTGATCCATAGGTATGTTTTCATTTTGCTTGTTTATCCATTCTAATTGGCTTCCTAGAGCTTGCTTGTAGAGGTAGAGCCAAACTGAGATTAGAGCAACCCTCTGGCAAACAGGAAGAGATTAATTTTGTGGTGTGCTGTTAAGGGACTTCCCAGGAAACTTCAAAAGCACAGAGACACACTTGCTGCCTATTGCAAAAATGTGCAAAATACCACTCAGCTTTCTAAAGGCATGATAAACTCAGAGCCTACGTTCTCTCTCTCTCTTCAACACACACACACACACACACACACACACAGGACCATATTTCCAACAAAAAGAGAAGTTGGGCTTTTTTTTTTTTAGGTAGACTTGTATATTGGCTGGAAAAGCCAAGGGATTGAGGGCTTCAGAGAGTTGGTGGAGATACACGTGAAGCCTGCATATGGGAGGCATTTGAAATTGACTTAAATGGCTTTTTAATGCTGACTTCTCTAGTTTTCTCCTAAGCAGACACATTGTTTTCATGATATCAGCCCCAGGCAGGGACACATCATTAAAATGAGCATACAGAAAATAGTTTTGGTTTGAAAATAAGCAAAACATTTTCAGTTATGACCACCCAGGTGTAATAGACAGAACACTGGAGTTGGGAGCCTCAAGTTCTAATATAAACTTTCTTCGTGACACGAGGCAAATCCTGTACGGCCTTGAGTTTCCTTGCCTAAAACAGCATGGCTCAATGAAATCTTTCTTTTCTGAAATAGAATATCTCTATGAGAGGAAAGAAAGCCAATGGAAAGGCTCCTTGGAGCTCCTTGATTGCTGTTTTATTATTGTGCTCTTCATACCTAGACATTACATAGGAAGAAAGGTTCATCAGACCCCTCAGGCCACCAGTGTTCCTGTCACACATTCCTGCAAAGGACCACATTGCTAACATGAAAAAAAATTACTATTACACTTGCAGCTGTTGCTTGGTAACCTTTCCGATTTTGTGTTTCTTGGGATAGCATGAGCGGAGATCATTAAAAATTTAACTTACCAAACTGCTTAAAGTGAGGAGAAAGGAGAACGTGAAGCCACAATTTTTTCACTTGCATAGATGCCATCTAATCTTAGGTTTATTTGCTAAGTCTTGGGGAAAACACTGCATGTCTCTGGTTTATATTAAACCACATTCAGCACACGACTGACATTGATTTGTGTCTAGTGCAGCTGGAGTTGATCACTAAGACGTAAAAAACCTTGACCCTGCAGAATGGCCTGGAATTATAATCAGATGGACCACATTGTTTCCCTGTGAAAGAAAGCCCTAACCAGTGTGGTGTCTTCTTTCTGCTTTTTCCCTACAGTTCCACCAGGTGAGAAGAGTGATGACCATCCTTTTCCTTACTATGGTTATTTCATACTTCGGTTGCATGAAGGCTGCCCCCATGAAAGAAGCAAACGTCCGAGGACAAGGCAGCTTGGCCTACCCAGGTATGCGGACCCATGGGACTCTGGAGAGCGTGAATGGGCCCAAGACAGGTTCAAGAGGCCTGACGTCATTGGCTGACACTTTTGAACATGTGATTGAAGAGCTGTTGGATGAGGACCAGAAAGTTCGGCCCAACGAAGAAAACAATAAGGACGCGGACTTGTATACTTCCAGGGTGATGCTCAGTAGTCAAGTGCCTTTGGAGCCTCCTCTCCTCTTTCTGCTTGAGGAATACAAAAATTACCTGGATGCTGCAAACATGTCTATGAGGGTCCGGCGCCACTCTGACCCTGCCCGCCGTGGGGAGTTGAGCGTGTGTGACAGTATTAGTGAATGGGTGACAGCGGCAGACAAAAAGACTGCAGTGGACATGTCGGGCGGGACGGTCACAGTCCTTGAAAAAGTCCCTGTATCGAAAGGCCAACTGAAGCAATACTTCTACGAGACCAAGTGCAATCCAATGGGTTACACGAAAGAAGGCTGCAGGGGCATAGACAAAAGGCATTGGAACTCCCAGTGCCGAACTACCCAGTCGTATGTGCGGGCCCTTACCATGGATAGCAAAAAGCGAATTGGCTGGCGGTTCATAAGGATAGACACTTCCTGTGTATGTACATTGACCATTAAGAGGGGAAGATAGTGGATTTATGTTGTATAGATTATATTGAGACAAAAAATTATTCTATTTGTATATATACATAACAGGGTAAATTATTCAGTTAAGAAAAAAATAATTTTATGAACTGCATGTATAAATGAAGTTTATACAGTACCGTGGTTCTACAATCTATTTATTGGACATATCCATGACCAGAAGGGAAACAGTCATTTGCGCACAACTTTAAAATGTCTGCATTACATTCCTCAATAACGTTGTGGTTTGTTGCCATTGCCAAGAATTGAAAACATAAAAAGTTGAAAAAAATAATAAATTGCATGCTGCTTTAATTGTGAATTGATAATAAACTGTCCTCTTTCAGAAAACAGACAAAAAAAAAAAAACACAAAAATTTGAACCAAAACATTCCGTTTACATTTTAGACAGTAAGTATCTCCGTTCTTGTTAGTACTCTATCTGTTTTACTGCTTTTAACTTCTGATAGCGTTGGAATTAAAACAATGTCAAGGTGCTGTTGTCATTGCTTTTCTGGCTTAGGGGTAGGGGGGATGGGAGGGGTAGATTTCTGTTTGTTTTGTGTTTTATTTTTGTTTGTTTGTTTTGTTTTTTTTTAGTTCCCACAGGGAGTAGGGATGGGGAAAGAATCCCTTCAGTATATATTCTGGTTAATGAAAAATACATCTGTATGTTGTAAAGATGTTCGCAATATCAATCAGATGACTGGAAAGTGAATAAAAATTAGGCAACTGAATGAAATGTTCATACTTCACTTCCCATAATGCACCTCCCAGACCCCGGCTCACCCTATGGGCATTGGTTGGGGGGGAAGCTTCTTTCCTTGGAAAGACCTGCATTTGCTCAGAACACATTCTTTCCCTCCCTCCCCCTTTGGTCCCTTCTTCGTTTTGTTTTAGCTTAAGGGAAAAAATTCAGTTGCGCGCTCTGAACTATTTTACCACTGCTGTGAATAAGTGAACAAATTGTGTCACATCATGGCAATCGTATAAGCATGGGGAACAGTGATTTCTTTTCCTGCTTTTTTTTTTTTTAGAAGAGAAAAAGAACAACAACAACAGCAAATGTTTCCTTTTTAGGAGCAGTGAGATTTGCATAAACCATTGTAACACTTAAAAAAAATCAGGGGAAGGCTGAGAAATGTTTTATAAGTGAAAGCTAGAGTTCTAAATGAACCCAGAAACACCTAGGTCAGAGCAGGAATCCACATTGCCAGTGAAGTGAGACTAAGCAGCCAGATGGAGACTGTGCGGAGCTGACGTCATTTCTTGGCAATGCCGGAGGAATTTCTGAGTGGCCATCACGAGGTCTAGGTGGAGGTGGGGAATGGTATTTGAGACATTCCAAAAGGAAGGTCTCTTCAGGGCCCTTGAGGGGACGCTCGGGAATGACACGTGTCAAGTTGCTTGGACCTCGTGCTTTAAGTGCCTACATTACCTAACTGTGCTCAAGAGGTTCTCTACTGGAGGACCACACTCAAGGCGGCTTATGCCCTCCATTCCACCCCTCTATAATTGTGCATAAAGTTGGATTAGCCCAGAGCAGATTTGGAACCAAATGTGGTATTTGTGATGATGAGACTGACACATTGAAATAGAAGATGTTTGTACATGAACACTTAATTTCTTTGAAACTAGATTTGAGGAAACCAGGGTTTTATCTTTTGAGAACTTTTGGTAAAATAAAAGGGAACAGGGAAAGGCCCCAAGACTCAAGCCAAGTGATCAAAGGCCACTAATAGAAATCTTGTCCAGAGACAAGACTCGGGGAAGGTGCCTTGCTCTGTAGAAGAGGCTGGGACCGAGCTGACACAATCTTGCTCCCCAGAGAAGGCCGCAGCAACCTCCTGCCCATCCTGTCTGCTTATGAAGAGGGCTCCTGTCTCATCTCTGCCATTCTGGGTTAGGAGAAATCAAACTGGAAACCTGGAATAGTGGTCCTGAGAAAAATGGACCCCAGTGGAATTTAAGGCTCATCCCATTCACCCATTCAGCCCACTTCCAAAGCTGAAAACGGTGGTGGTTACTACCTGGACTAGTGTCCTTGAGTTTCAGAAACAACTGCATGCAAATGCTGCATGTGAACAGGGTGAGGGATAAGCTTAAATGTTCCAGGGAATAAAGATGCCACCAGCAAATAATTTCTGCTTGTTTCATTTTTCATTCAGAACTGGCCTATCTTTTACAGTATCACCTGAACACCTGTCTTTAAAACAAGGAAGACTTTATGTAGTATAGATTTGTTATGTGATGTTTGAAAATAATATCTTTGTAATTATTTTTAACCTGTAAGGAATGCTTGGGATATCTGTTATATGTTAACTTTTTGAAGCTTCCTTTGGAGGGACAAAACTTTAACAGCAAAAGTCCCTATCACAATCTTAAAGTATTGCAAGGGACAGATCTGTTAGGTGATTTCATAGGAGACATTTAGCAATTGTGTGGTAAGTGTACCCAAAGAGATATTTCACTATCACATGCTTGGTGGTTTATGTTGATCTGAGATTTATTTTGTTAAAATTTCTCTCTGTTGCTCTTTGTTCTTGTTCTGTTCTTTTCTGTTTTGTTTTTTTTAAAGTCTTGCTGTGGTCTCTTTGTGGCAGAAGTGTTTCATGCATGGCAGCAGGCCTGTTGCTTTTTTATGGTGATTCCCATTGAAAATGTAAGTAAATGTCTGTGGCCTTGTTCTCTCTATGATAAAGATATTATTCACCATGTAAAACAAAAACAAATATTTATTGTATTTTAGTATATTTATATAATTATGTTATTGAAAAAAATTGGCATTAAAACTTAACCGCATCAGAAGCCTATTGTAAATACAAGTTCTATTTAAGTGTACTAATTAACATATAATATATGTTTTAAATATAGAATTTTTAATGTTTTTAAATATATTTTCAAAGTACATAAAATCTGGGGGTTCTGGGTTTTTTCTCTTTACTGTAAAACAAACATGAAAACGTGTTTCCTTATAAATACGTGTGCTCCTTGCTTTAAGACCAACCTCACTAGTTTTAGCAATTGAAAAGTGCCCCAGAGAGGATGCTTATGCAAGGCTCAAGGAGGCCAGTTCTGCTGCCTGTGAGCTTCTGAGAAGCTCTGGTATTGGATCTGTCTTCCACCGTGGAAGACTGCAGTGTCATTTTCTAGGACACTTGAAAGTTTTCCCCTTTGAAGTGATATTCTTTCATCAAGTAGAAAACCATGTATCCTAGCAACATGAGGATCCATGAATCAGGGCTGGCTGGCTCTATGTGATTATAAAATAACTGTTAAAAAAAATCAAACTAGGTTTACTTAGGGATAATGAGAATAAATTGACCCAAATTTAGAAAGTCAACAAATGAGAAAAAAATACAGAAATTCAATATGTGGAGACAGGTCATATGCCCTCAGTTTGGAAATGATGCTGTTTGCAGTATGTATTTGTATCCATTGCACTGATTTAATTTTTGTACATTGAGCTTGCAGATTTTATATCATAGTACCCACGATCTAACAGATTGCTAGGATTTCTAAAAAGGTTTGCCTCTGTGATGGCTGCCAAGCCGCTGGGTAATTTAGTTAAAGTGTTTAAAGTTATCACTAAATCTTGGTGAAATAAATGGAAGGATTTTAAATTAGAGAAAGAGCCATTAAGGAAAAAAAGCATCTGTTCTTACTCTTCAGACTCCCCATTTGAACACTGAGAACCCATCCCAGAACGTGGTGAACTATATCTGTGCAATGTATCATTTCTATTTCAAACATACACACATGGTTTCCTCTTGTATTGTCTTATTAATAAGGATCAAGAAAGTCATAACAAACATTGACTTGTGTTGTGTATATGGAAGAACAGATCGAACTAGATGAATTATTCTCATCTGTCCAGTGAGTTTTCAGAGTACTCTAAACTCTAAGAGAAGCTCTTGACTGCCAGTCACGACAGCCCAGCCATGGAATTAAGACCTTGGTAAACTTCAGGCTCAACCAATTTTCATAGTTGTGGAAGTCTAAAATATTTTTGAAAGGGTTTAGTAAAAGAAAGTGAGAATTAAATGTGACATTCAAATTACTTACCAGAGTTTGGTCTGCATGACTGGAAGTTTTTATTACAAAATGAGGTTAGAGAAACAAAAACAAAAATGGAGGCATCTGTTCACCAACTTGGAGTTAACGGGAGTAAACACAGTAGTGTGGCCATCGGGTAAGCAGCTCAGCCTTGTTTAATTATTAAGATGCCAAGAAATATACCATTGCTTTGACCTATTGTTTTTCACCATGCTGCCAAGCCTTTGTGCTCACTAGTTGTGTCTGTGAAGTCTTTATCGGCTGTATTAATTCTATGATTATTGTCTCAGTTCTGGGTGAGAATCTGAACTAAATTCTAGAATTAATCAGTTCAGTTGTCCCTCATTCATTGAAGTGGTTACTAGACCCTGGATAAAATGTCAAACATCTTTAGAACTGCAACCAAAGGCTTCAGACCTTGCTTCAATTCAGCTCACACTCTCGGCAGTATTAGGGTTTAAGCCTGTTTCCAGTATGTTCCAACACAAGGCCTATTCTGCAAGTGGAATGGCAGCATATTTTGGCAAACCGTTGTTAAAGAAAGTTAATCATTGGAATAAAAAATAGTGTATGTACATAAATATAGTGTCAGTGATGTAATTAGCCTGGAAATTTGGATAGTTGGATATTATCCAACCTCAAAATACCAGCAGAATTGGTGTTTGATGGATCCTGGGCCATTCTTTCAGTTGTGGACTGTTGTTTTAAAGGTTTGCAAGTAGGTTTATGGAGTGAGGCGGGGGGTGTCTGGGTTACGTGGAATTAACTAGTGGTCGATTCACTCCCCACCTAAGAACCAAACACAGTGACACGAGTGGATGCAACCACTCCAAAATGGGTAGCATCTGAAAACATTCCACACCACCCACACCACTACCCCAGTTCTTTTGAGCATCATCATTCATTCTCTATCCTGGCCACCAGTTCAATACTCTGCAGGGAAAAAAAAAGAGTGCAACTTCCTTATTTTTTGACCTGTAGTTAGATACAGTTACCCAAGAAGATGTTTAAATATTAACAGGAAAGTTTGTGGTTTTACACATATTCCTCATTCTTAACAAGAGCCAGTTTTATGGTATGCTGTAGGATTTCCACAGACGTTTATTTTAATCCCTCCAATTATTTGCTAGGCACAAACCACCAAATCATGAGCTACTGAACCTGGCATTTGCTTTTCAGAATAACAGTCCTGTGTGCTTGGTTATGTCAGTAACATGGAATGGTAAAATCTGCTCTTTGATTTGTTAAATCTCATCATACACACAGTGTAAACAAGACCTTTACGCAAATTATATATTTAAGTGTGAGATGCTGTATTATTAATGTCTTTTAAGATGGCAAAACAAATGTCCCTTGGAAAATTAACCCCTTCTGCCCTGCAAAAACTCACACAAAATGCCCTATTCATGACAGGACATGACTTAAGCCTGTAAATAACCAAAAAGTGTTGGCTGAAATACTGTGCTTGAAGTGTGTGTTCTACCTTTGGCAAGGACAAGGATGCCCCTGCACCACTGCGCTTTGTTCCTGTATTTTATGTCTAATGGTTCCTTATAATCAGGAGCTGGTCTGTGTAGAATGAACACAGGGGAAATATTTTTGTCTAGCTTAAGTGCTCACATTTTGGAAAAATCTATAGCAAGTACTGCAGTACACATTTGCATTTAGTAAAGCACATTCTCTATTCGGCCCCAGCGTTTAAGAATTGGTGTTTAAGCTAGGACTTAGTACATATCAGGAAGGAAAAAGACAAAAAAGACATGCTGAAATAGCAGAGACCTCAAAAAGACACTGAGCAGTGTTTGCTTGGAGATAACAGTACTCATCCTCTCCTCCAACTGGGCTAATACAATGATTCTGAGTGTGATCTCTGACCAGCAGCAGCAGCAATGGCTCTGGGACCTTGTTAACAATGCATATTCCCAGGCCCTATCCTAGACTTCCTGAATCAGAAGCCCTGGGGGGGGGGGGTAGGGCCCAGAAAGCTGTGTTTCAACCAGTGAGTCTGTGCCCACTCAAATTTGAGTCTCATTGGATTCAGGGGATTAAACAATCAGCCCTCAGTGTGTTTTTCTATGTGATAGGAAATGACACAGCCCAAGAATTTGAAACTCTTGAGTTCTGATCCTAGTCATGCCACTACCTCTTTCCATGGCCCCAAACATATGATTCCAAACTATCTAGATTCCCATTTCCTAAAGCATACAAGAGTAATGGGTGCTCTGAGGTGCTCAGTGTTGGGAGAGTGCCCTGATAATTTAGAAGCACACATAAATGTGTGCCAGAAAAGCTCATTGCAGTTTATAGTTATATTTTTTTCCCTTCCCTTTCAAAGCAACAGCAGTAGTGGATTCAGTACCCAGAGCAAGTGGTCGTTTGTAACACATTTGAAAAATGTGACTGTGAGAAATGAGAAGCAACATGCAGCAAATTAATAAGGAAAAGATCATTCCATCTGGGGAGCTGGGCTCTGCACATGCTGACACAGCTCGCTTGCTCTCTCTCTCTCTCTCTCTCAACTAAAGCTATATTGTCACAAATTAAATAGATATCTAGGATTAATCAGCTGTTAATGTCCAGCAGAGGAGTCCTAGGTTCATGCCTCCTGAATGACCAGACTGCAAATACAAAGGTCTTTGTGACAAAACTTTTCCTAATTAGAGTAACTGGTTTCTGGAAATGAAGACCTGAACATAATCTATTCCCATCCCCACTCCATCTGTGTGTGTATGTGTATGTCTGTGTGTGTGCACACTCCTGCACATTTTAAGCTACAAACTGTATTTGAAGATTTTTCTCTGCATGGGATGTAGGCAGGGTGTCCAAATACATTACTGATCTAACTTGGCAGTATTGCAACCCAAATCTAGACTAGGAGTCCTAATAGTCAGCCATTAACTAGGCTGGCAAACACATTTCTGGTCCCTGAGCCTTTAGACCTTGAATCCCTCATCCTCCATAGCAAGAGGCTCAATTGGGTAGTCTTGGAGGTGAATTCCATTCTCCTACCTTCATTGTCTGCAATAAGAAGAGATTAAAGAGGTTTGGAATCATGGCTGGGGGATGCTATGAGATAACTCACCATCCATCTCCTGACTCCCTCCATTTTGGTGCCCTTATTACTTGGTATTTGCTGCAAAGTTGAAATCAGGAGGCACTTTGGGTCAGCGTGTGGGTTGGGGATGGGGGACATGTCTAAGGGAAGGTTTTTCTGGTTTCAACCTGGCCCAGCCGTGGCTGTTGCCAACTGTTTGACAATTAGGCAGAAAGTGCCTTGTTCAAGGTGAATAATTTTTTTGCCTGACTTTAAGCTCACTTTCAAAGCCCAATAATATTATTTACTTATGTTTCCTGTCATGCATTTATGCCTATGGCATGATGCCTAACAAGGAGGATCCTGCAGTCAGTCAGGAAACTCTAGATTAAACTGCTGGATTTACATACTGTAGAGGTTCTAAACAGAATGGGTTTTTGGTCTTGATAAATTCACCAAATATATGCAGCTCTAACCTTGCTTCACTGCCACCCCCAGCAATCTGGACAGATCCTCTTCTTTAGCGGATGGCAATGAGGACAAGGGTATCTCTTGAAAAGTCATGGCAACACCACACCCAATGGCAAGTATCTTCAGGGCACTCAGTCATCTTCAGTATGGTGGGGGAGGTCATTCAGAGTGGGGCTTTGACCACCTGTTGAGCTAGACCTCAGTGGCATACCAGGGTCTGGAACCTCACTTGATAAACCCATGTTTTCTTTCTAATTGACTCCACTTCTACTCTTGCTTCATGCCCTGCCCCCCTTCCTCAACACCTCAGGGCTTTGTTTCTTCTGGGAATCAACTTTTCACCTCTCAGAGGGCACATAGTATGATAATTAAGGTATACATTTTGGAGCTGAATGCTGGGGTCTTAATTATGGGAGCTGTGTGGCTGTAGGCAAGCCACTTTCTCTGTGCCTGAGTTTCCTCACTGGCATAAACACTACCATTTCCCTTGTAGGATTTTGTTAGAATCAAATGAGGTAATGCACATAGGCATTTAGAAAAGCCAAAGATTCATGGGGAAGCCTAAAAAGTGTTTACCAATTCTTAGTAGTCACTTTGCTGACTGGCGATAAGCTGGGCTCACTCAGCACAGACCCCAGAGACCCTTTTCTTATATCCCTGATTCTTTAAATGGACCCCGTCTAGTCTGTGTCATTAGCATCCAGGGCCACTGTGTCTTTTCTGAAAGATTCAGAGAGGCAACACTTGTTTATCCAGTAGCAATGTTGCTTGACAATTAAGCTATGATCACTACACTTAGGCAAATGGAAGAGACAGACTACAATAAAAGGTGTTTTTCTGGACTACACATTCCAAATGAAACCCATTATCTCCAAGTGACCATCCTGGCTAAATGGCACTGCCTGAAGCCAGGGTGGAAAGAATGAATTCACACAGTAAGAGAGAAGCAGAAGCCACAGTCACATTCCTAGACGTGATCATGGTACATCAGAGCAATCCTACCTCAACTTTCTGCTTCAGGTCATCGGTGCATCCAGCCCATATTCATGAGTAGGTAGTGCTGGCACACCTGATACAGATTTACTCATGTCACAGCAATCCATAAATGAGGTGGTATATTAGTACTTCCCTTTTAGAGATGAGAGAACTAAGGCACAGAGAACTCAATTAGGATGTCAAAGGTCGCACTACCAGTGAGTAGCAGCTCAGGGACAAAATCTACACCCTCAAGATCTGGAATCATTCTCAACAACTGCAAGTTTGAAAGAGTGTAAAAGCCATCAGGCAAATGACAAATAGTTAGCTACGTATCAGAGCATTTAGGCCACCAGCAGAAAGGGAGAATTCTCAGTGTTCACAGTTTTTCAGGAGTGCACTGGCTTGAGTTTTTAAGGGATTAAACAAGCAAACAGGTTCACATTGCATGGAGACCCTTCCAAAAGTGGACAAAACACTGTTCTGCGCTGAACAATCTGAGAGCAGTTTTCTGGAGCTTTGTGCCAGATGTTTCCAATACCTGGAAATGGAAAAGCTGTCATCCCTTCAACCTCATAGTGGATCTGAAAGATTTCCTTATGAGTTGCTGAGATTGGGTAAACAGAGTTCCCTGAAACCTTCTGCCAAACTCAAGAATACCCATTCCTCCCTATATGAATACTTTACAAAGTTATTTTGCATTTAAGATTGGTGGAAGAGAGAAGGGAAGAGAGATCTGTCTACATTCATCTTGGACACCAGTACCAGCCATTTCTTTCCCACTCTTCCATTTATGGTGCTCATCACTAATAAATCCTAGCTAAGCTCAGCCTCAGAATCCTTCCCCAGGTCATGCTTCACATGGTCACCACCACTTAAATGACCCCCCTCCCCCCAAAATGAATTCCATTTGCTGTCCTGGTTTTGTGAAGAGATCCTATATGTAGTGAGGTAGATCAGGCAGCAATGTTGAAGTGCTGAGGCCTGGATGTACCCCTCAGGTTAAGCAGCTGTTAGGTGTAAAAGAGTGAAGAATGTTTTATAGACATGTCTATGGAGAGTGGTATCCATGGGCTTCAGACAGAACATCTGTATGGAGAAGCCCAGTAGAGGAAGATCACGTTAGGAATTAGTTGAACACAAGAACGAAAGTTTCACAATAGGCAATAATGTTACGTACCCATTTTGTACCAGATACCATGCTAGATGTTTGCATGCTATCTAAAATACTTGTCAACTATGTGACAGTGTAACTTCAGAGATAAAGAAGCTGACAACACAGCAGACTATATACCTTGCCCAAGGTCACACAGTTCAAACCACATCTCTATTACTCCAAGGCCATAATCTTCTTTTTAAATTTTTTTTTATCTGAAAGGGTTGCAGAAAGAAAGAGAGAGAGAGAGAGAGAGAGAGAGAGAGAGAGAGAGATCTTCCATCTTCTGGTTCACTCCCCAGAAGGCCACAATATCCAGAGCTGAGCCAGGCTGAAGCCAGGAGCCAGGAGCTTCATCCAGGTATCCCACGTGTGTGCAGGGGCCCAAATATACTTGGACCATCTTCCACTGCTTTTCTCAGGCAATTAGCAGTAAGCTGGATCAGAAGTGGAGCAGCCAGGATGTGAACCGACACTTATATGGGATGCCGGCATCACAGGTGGCAGCTTTACCCATGGTGCTGGCTCCCAAGGCTCTAATCATAACCATCAGACCAATCTCAATCCTGACCTATACATTTGAGTCATATAGGAAACTTAAAAAAAAAAATCTATGCCCAAGCCCTACCCTGGATAGGTTAAATTAGAATTTCTGAAAGTGAGGCCCAGACATCTGTATTTTTTTAAAGATTTATTTATTTTACTTGAAAGTCACAGTTATACACACAGAGAGAAGGAGAGGCGGGAGAGGGGGGGATCTTCCATCCGCTGGTTCACTCCCCAGTTGGCTGCAACAGCCAGAGCTGTGCTGATCTGAACCCAGGAGCCAGGATCTTCTTCCAGGTTTCTCACGCAGGTGCAGGGGCCCAAGGCTTTGGGCCGTTTTCCAGTGCTTTCCCAGGCCATAACAGAGAGTTGGATCAGAAGTGGAGCAGCCGGGTCTCCGACTGGGAGACAATCCATACGGGATGCCAGAACTGCAGGTGGTGGCTTTACCTGCTACGTCACAGCACCGGCCCCAGACATCTGTATTTTTAAAATCTTTCGAGTGGTTCAGTTGACCAGTCATTGAAGAACTGCTGTCCTAGATTTCTCTTCCTCCAATAAATAGGAGTCAGAGATACTAAAGAATTGTTGACGTCAGGAAACAAGACCCTTGGTGACTAGGACTTGAAGATTAGCTCTACAGGACACTAGTCCTAAAGGACATTGAATACAAGTAGGAGTCTAACCATAGAAGCAAGGACAATGATTTTAAATACTGAAACTGACTTTCAGAGTCAGAATGGGACCACCAGACAGTGCAATCTAGCACTGAGCTCCTGCACCAGGGTCTGTAAATTCCTTCAGACTCCCTGTGATTAGAACAGGAGAATCTGAGTCTACAGATGAGGGTCAACTGGCCATGTGCTGGGGGTACAGAACTCCACTGGCATCTCACAGGCCAGTCATACATCACCCCACCCACCTCCAAGCAACCTGGTCTGAGCCAGGAACTTGTTCCCACAGGTCATTTCACAAACCCTAGGCTTATTCTACTGGACTCCAAAGGCCTTTGCAAAGTTCAAGAGGAGAGAAACGATCCACGTTGATTGTAGTGCTTTCTCTGTTTTTAGAAAACATCATTGGATTTCCCTCTGACTTTGTTTTCTGATCCTTGTAACATATTTATCTCTTCCCCACCCCTACCTCCAAACTGCCAAGCAGTCAGTCCTGATTGACACTTACCGGGAAAAAGAAAGCCATTTCCAAGTCTCACAGTCTCTTCTTGGAAGGCTTCTTTTGGCACTGATGCAGGACGTGCCCAGCTTAGCCAGGCCATGGGCTAATCAAGTTTGGCAGACACTCTGCGTCAGCAGACACAAGCGTGCTAATGCCCAGGTCAGCTGGTGAGAGGGTCAGTGGGCAAATACCTGGCTCCTTCCCCATGTTTTCAGGACAGGAATCTGAGTCCCAGGAATCACTAGCTTATGGGACCAGAGGCTATTTTGGGCCTTCCCCTATCCAATAGAAAGTTAGGGGTGGTGTCATCTGAAACTGCCAAGAAGCATCCAGTTTCACCCTTATCCAGGACGTGTCCCGGAGGAAATGGAAGCAATGTCAATGAGGCCAAAATGCAGGTGTCAGAACTTCCTTTTGTTTTTATTTCTGGGTCATTTTCAGCTCACCCCTTCCCCTCCTCCCACTCAAGTCTTCATTGTGTCTCACCTAGACTATCATAGCAGCCTTCCAGTGGTCTCTCTACCTCCAAGCTATGACCCCCACCCCCTTCCAGACTATGCTCCCATGAGAGAAGAATGAGATGTCTGAAAATTCAATGGAAATAATGAATGTGAAAATGCTTAGCAGTATATTTCACAAGTAGCAACAGCCTCCTCACCACACACACACTGCACACAAATATGTTGATTTGGCAGGGATGCAGTAAATACTCACTGTGACTGCACAGGGGTAAAGTCCAGTGCTTTTGCAAGAAGGAAAACTAGACAGAGGGGAATGCTTTAGGGCAGTAAGGTTAGAGACTGAGGCACACAGCATGGATCTTCTAACAAGTCCTCACCAAAGCATGCAAGGTAGTCTTTCCTGCTTGGTAATTGTATCTCAGTATGGCAATCTTGATAAGAATGTAGGCTGTGAATCTAGGTCTGCCCATTTCTCGGGCAGCCAAGACTGAGAGAGGCAGTAATTTGTGGGGATGACTCAGCACACAGCAGAACCATAATATAAATTTAGAGAACATATGATTTAAAATGTGTTACACAGATATAAATACACTTTGCAGATGGATGGCGAATGGATGGATGGATGAACTTTATGTGATTTCCCTCCCTTTAACATGTCAAAGCGCTCTCTATTGCTGACAGGGCACAAATTAGTCAGAATGGCATTCAAGGCTTTCCAGGGTGTGGTTTTAGTTTGTTCTCTGAGTTTAATGTCCTGAGAACTCCCAACATATCTTGCACTGCAACCACATACTACTTCTCCCTATTGCCTGAACATATCTTATACTCTCCCTTTTCTGTGCCTTTGTTCATTTCCTGTTTCTCTCTTTGATCATAAAAACCCAACATCATAACCTGAAGTAGGGTTGTCAGATAAAATACAGGATAACTTTTAAATTTGAATTTCAGTTAAGCCATGAATAACTGTTTAATATAAGAATGTCCAAAAACTGTGTGGCACATAATTGTGCAAAAAAAATTATGTGTTTACTAAAATTCAATTTTCACTCGGTGTTTTGCAATTTTAGTTGTAACATGGTGACCCTATCCACAAAATGGTTGTTTCATGGGCATCCTCTGGTTTTGCAGATCTCAAAGTGGGATTCAGCACTTTGTATGTCCCATACAGATTCCACTGTCACCAAATCATTAGTCAACAATGTGTGTGTGTGTGTGTGTGTGTGTGTATATATTTATTTATTTATTTATTTATTTTGGGGGAAATTTCTTACTAAATGTGGAAAACTAGGTTTACAGTCCACCAAAAATAGTGTTTTATTATTTTAAGTTCTTAAAATGTCCTCTTAGTGTAGGTGTTTTGGCACAGGAGGCTAAGATCACATTTTAAGTGAATTTAACTCTATGCATAAGGAATGAATCAGGGAGTTACTTGAAAATCTGAGTAATTCACCACCCTAATTGCATGTTAAACATATGGGATATTTTTACAAGTTGCAATGTCTAGAACCCATCCCAAATCAAGTGAATCAGGATCTCAGATATCAATATTGCTTTCAAAGCTCCTAGTTGATTTTTCCCAGATAGGATGTGTGGAAAACTATAGGTGATTGCTGGAGACTGGGAGCAATGTTCTTCTCTGGGTGTAATTCATGACAGAGGAGAAAGAGCTATGGCTTTCTTATTGTTTTTTTTTTCCCCCTTTGTACAATGTTTCATCTTTTACACAGTTCTTTCACACATACGTGCTCATTTACGCACATTCCACACCCACTGCACAGTCTGGCCACTGAGCCTTCAGCTGTGTGTTCACTTTGTGGGTATAAATAACAAGGTGGCCTCAGAATTGCTATGCAAATATGCAGTCTTGGTTTTGGTTGACTTGGATATTGCTTCACCAAGTTCCCAACTCCACTGTCACTCTTGAGTTCTGGTCTCAACAAGAATTCAATAACTGGTAGTTTCAGGGTATGAAGAGATAAAGGACTTGCTAAAGCAGAATTGGCCAGCTTTCCATGTGCCTCTCCCCACCCCAAAAAACACACACATACACCCAACCTGAACTGACCATCTAGAAGAATACCAACAGAACCATTTCTTGCTGGTTTGGATACATTCCACTGAAGCTCTTCCAGGCATTGTAAAGCAGAATTCCTTTCAGTAGATGTGACTGTAAAGGGATGGATTCTTGACATGGAGACTTTGAAAAATAAAGAAGAGCATGTTCAGAGAGAAAGTGTGGTCTGGGAGTCAGCAGATTGGAATCCCTGACCTTTCTCTGCCCTTTTTTAGCATCTAAGTTGGGCAAGTCCCCCTTTACTTCTTTAACCTCGATCTTCTCCTCTGAAAAAGGAGTGTCTTCATCTGTTTGTGTGGGTATAACAGAATACCCGAGACTGGGTAACTTACACAGATCAGAAATTGATTTCTCGCAGTTCCAGAGGCTGAGGACATCCAAGATCAGAGCACCAGTTGGTTCAGCACTCTGGTGAGGGCTGCTCTGTGCTTCTGAGGTAGTACCTTGATGCTGCTTTCTGAAGAGGGATGTGCTGTCCTCTCATGGTAGAAAGGACAGAAGCACGAAAAGGCATCAAAACCCTTTCATCAAGCCCTTGTGTAACAGCATTCATCTGTTCATGAAGGCAAAGCCGTCACAGCTTACACAGCTCCCGAAAGGCCAAAGGCCCCCATCTTTTAATGCAGTTGTGTTGGGGATTGTGTCTAGCACATGAACTTGCAGGGGATGGGGGCAGCAATACTCTTAGGCCACAGCAAGGAGAATGCTGGATTTCATGATGTTAAGCTTCCTTCCAACTCTAACCACTTCATGGATTCTCAGTCTTGAAGCACTATTTGAGAAGTCTGTTGAGACTCTGTGAACCATTCCTAAGAAACTGAATTCTCCCCTACAGCCCTGTAGGTGCCCAGATGACACACTGAAATGAGCACTCAAAGGAGACAGAGCAAGTCCTGGTCCCTGGAACTGGCTCTGTGCTCCTGAAGAAGTCATGTTGTCTCTCTAAGCCCTAGTCTCCTGCACAATAACATGAATTCTAGACTAGGCCATCGGTACTGCTCCTGTCAACTTTGCCATTCTAAGGATGTTAGGTGCCCCAGTGGCTGAGAGTTTATGTCATAAATAACGTGAAATTTGAATGTAAGACAGCATTCAAAGCATGAGGAGAAATCAGAATTAAACACACTGTTTTCTAGGACAGATGAGTGAACCTGGCTAAAAGTAAATAGAAGGAAGCAAAGAAGAAAAGGAGGTAAGGAAAGAACTCAAAAATAAATTTAAATTCTAGATCTATTTTATAAACTCAAGCAGAAATACTTATAAATTGCATTTTAATATAGATATCAAAATTATATCAGATTTCAGAAAAAAATTTCTCAACTCTCCTAATGCAAATCAACTCTCCTTATGGTTTAAAGAAAAGGTATGACGTGTTCAGAAGAGAACTTACGAAGTAAATAAACCTATCTTTTCCAGTTCTTACTGGTAAATAATCACTCTCTCAAAATCTTAGCTCTTTCTCTTCATTTTAATTCTTTTTCCATTTGACTTCTTTTTTTTAAAGATTTATTTATTTATTTATTTATTTGAAAGGCAGAGTTACAGAGAGGCAGAGGTAGAGAAAGAGAGGTCTTCCATCCACTGGTTCACTCCCCAGATGGCCTCAATGGCCATAGCTGTGCTGATCCGAAGCCAGGAGCCAGTAGCTTTTTCCAGGTCTCCCATGTGGGTGCAGGGGCCCAAGGATTTGGGCCATCTTCTACAGCTTCCCCAGGCCATAGCAGAGAGCTGGATAGGAAGTGGAGCAGCTGGGACTCAAATCGGCACCCATATGGGATGCCAGCACTGCAGGCGTGACTTTACCCACTGTGCCACTCCATTTGATTTCTTTAAGAGCCCTTTGAAGGACCTCCAATTATTGGTGCACACTCCTTAGCCTGGCACTTGATGCCCTTTGTAGTGTGACATCAATTAGGGTTTGAGGCTTCACCCCTCCTTAATCTCCTACATATACCCTGAGGTCTGTTATCAAATCAGCAGCTACCAGTTGCTCATCTAGATCTCACCCTTCCTACACTGGGGCCCTTTGTCCTTTCTCACTCCTGTTTCTGCATAAGTACATCCTTCAAGATTCAATTCAGTTGGTTGGTATTGTGGATCAATGGGTTAAACTGCCACATGTGATGCTGGCATCCCATATCAAAGTGCTTGCTCCTGTCCCAGCTGCTCCACTTCTGCTCCAGCTCCCTGAGAAAGCAGCAGCAGATGTCCCAAGTACATGGGCCTCTGCCACCTGTGTGGGAGACTTAGATGGAATTCCAGGCTCCAGTTTCGGCCATGGCCATTTGGGAAGTGAATCCTAGTGTAGAAAATCTGTCTCTCTCTCTCTCTCCCCTTCTCCCTCTGGAACTGTGCTTTTAAATATAAATAAATAAGTAAATAAATAAATCTTAAAAAAAAAACCTCAATTCAAATCCCTCATCTTTCTGAAAGCTTATTCTAATTTCTTAAGCTAGAAACAATCTCCCACAGGCCCTGTGCTGAAATGCTCAGCCCACATCATTTCTCTCTTGTGGTACTTAGTGTCCTCAGCCCTGTGTTAGTGCTTCTAGCATGCAATCTTCCTGAGAGAAGGCTGGTATCTGACAGCAGCACACAGCTCAGGGCTTACATGGCCAGGCCCAGCTGTCCGTCAGACCTAGGTTTGAATCTCATCACTGCTTTAGGCAAGTTACTTGACCTCTTAGCTTCAGTTTCCTCCTCTATAAGAGGAGGATATGGGGGCTGGTGCTATGGTGCAGTGGGTTAAGCCACTGCTTGCAATGCAGGTATCTTATATCAGAGCTCTGGTTTAAATCTTGGCTACTCTGCTTCTGATCCAGCTCCCTTCTTTATTTTTTTTTTTTTATTTTTGACAGGCAGAGTGGACAGTGAGAGAGAGAGAGAGAGAGAGAGAGAGGGAGAAAGGTCTTCCTTTACCGTTGGTTCACCCTCCAATGGCTGCTGCGGCCGGCGCACGGCACTGATCCGAAGGCAGGAGCCAGGTGCTTCTCCTGGTCTCCCATGTGGGTGCAGGGCCCAAGCACTTGGGCCATCCTCCACTGCACTCCTGGGCCACAGCAAAGAGCTGGCCTGGAAGAGGGGCAGCCAGGGCAGAATCCGGCGCCCCGACCGGGACTAGAACCCGGTGTGCTGGAGCCTCAGGCAGAGGATTAGCCTATTGAGCCGCGGCGCCGGCTGATCCAGCTCCCTTCTAATGTGCCTGGGAAAGCAGCAGAAAATGGCCCAAGTACTTGGGCCCCTACACCAGTGTGGGAGACCCAAATGGAGTTCTGCCTTCTGGTTTTGACCTGGCCCAGCCCTGACTGTGCTGGCCATTTCAGGAGTAAGCCAGAGTATGGAAAATCAATGTCTCTGTCTGTCTCTGTCTCTCTCCCTCTCTCTCTCTCACTCTCTCTCTCTCTCTCTCTCACACACACACTCTCTTTCAAATAAATAAAATAAAATAAAATTTAAAAAGAGGGGGGCAGTGCAGTGATAAGAAGGGGAGGAGGCCCAGAGCTCATGACATATGTCAGACAGTATAAGCACCTGATGTTTATTAAATTCATCATTCTCACAGTGACTATAAATGAACCCCACTTGACACACGAAGAACTTAAAGCACAAAGAACTTCATGGTTTTGCTCAAAAACACACAACTAGTAGGCATACTGGTCTGTAAATGCATGCTTTTGGCCACTGTGCTATGAGGGATTTGCAAGAAGTTCACAGATGGAAAAACTACACATGGATTTCAATTTTTTGCATCATAACAAACTTTTTTTAATTCCATTTTTGAAGTACCCACATGTATTACCTCTGTTCTATGTTATTTATTCTTTATCTGTGAATAATTCAGTTTCCTTATAGAAGTTAGCATACTGTTGGCATGAAGTAGATGCTCAAGAAAGAATGATTTGACTGAAGTGACTGGATATTTAATTTGAAGAAATGCACCTGGTTAGATGTAGTTTGGCTGTTAGGTGAATGATGCAATTGCAGCGAGCCAACAACTGGTGAGCCCAGAGGTGTTTTCTGGTTTCCCTCCACTGGGAGATCCCTACGATCCCCAGCAGTGAACCTATCATATGTTCCATTGGCCCTTGGAAGAAAAGATTTCATTTTGAAAAGTATTTGCTTTCCAAAGAAATATCAACAATCCTGAAAATATCAAAATGTGTCAGAGGAAGAATAATGGCAGAAAAAGATTACTATTTTGCTGTGTGACCTTAGGCAAGCCGTTTCATGTCTCTTAGTCTCCTCATCTGTAAAATGACAGGGCTAAGCATAATGATCTTTAAGCTGTAACATTTTGTGATTCCATGTTGTTATGTCTTTCTGTCTTCTTTTGAAATCCCAAGATAGGCCTTAAGGCACACAGAATGCAGAAATGAAAAAACAAATGACCTATATAGGGTGTAATTGCAAATGCAGAGAACAAAACAGAAACAAATGCATATAGGGTTATTTTCATTCCTGCTTATAGATTTGCACAGCATTAGTAGGAATTGTATCTCCTGTGAATTTAATAATATCTTTGCATTTATAGAGGGCTTGAGAATTTTTTTCAAAGGCATCCACTTCTCCTATAAGAGTTCGCTAGACTGCTGAAAACATTGCAGCCAAAACATGAATGAAAGATGCACAGAGAACCTGAGTGTTATCTGCATATCTAGATTTATAAAGCATCCATCATTTTTAAGCTCCGTAAAGAAATTTGAAAGACACACCCTAGAGTTAAAATTATTGCCACCTAAGAAGTAAGACATAAAGATATATGCAGCTACAGATTAAGAATATGAAAGTATTGTGCAAAGGCCTTCCTAAAACATCCTGAGAACCAGGCTGTAGTCCAAAAGATCATCCTAAGAGTTTTCTGCCTTAATAATACCTTCTAAATTTGTGGTACCTTGGAGTTTCTAGAACATTTCAGATTAAAAAAAAAAGACTTATTTATTTATTTGAAAGGCAGAGTTACAGAGAAGCAGAGGCAGAGAGAGGTCCTCCATCTGCTGGTTCCCTCCCCAAATGGCCGCCAGCTGGAGCTGCACTGATCTGAAGCCAGGAGCCAGGAGCCAGGAGCTTCTTCCACGTCTCCCATGTGGGTGCAGAGCCCCAAGGACTTGGGCCATCTTCTACATCTTTCCCAGGCCATAGCAGAGAGCTAGATCAGAAGTGGGGCAGCCAGGACTTGAACCGGCACCCATATGGGATGCCAGCACTGCAGGTGGTGGTATTACCCAGTATGCCACAATGTTGGCCCCACTCACATGGATTTTTAAAAACCTAATCCTTAGAATAGAACACACATCACCACCATCAACTCCACATCTTATTTTACAGATGGGGAAATGATGATTCTGAACTATAAGCAGATTTAGCTTAGGTCAAGCAATGAGTATAATGTACTGCAAGATTAAAATCCAGGTCTTCTGACTCCAGGTCCTGCTTCCTTGTCTCTTTTTAAACAGTGTATCTGAGTTCAACATTTTAAGGAGATCAAAGAGACAGGTGGGGAGGCACTGGAAGTTTTGGTTACAGTCAGGGAGAGTAATACAGAACAGGTGTGCTTGAATGAGGCTGGAAAATCCACTACATGGAAGAAAAGAATGATTCTCCTTGAAACATTTTTAATTGGGAAAAGGTATTTTTATCTCCACTTACAGACAAAGAAATCAAGTCTCATAGTAATGAATCCCAATACACAAAACTAGTGGCCAACTCAAGGTTTGGAATCAGTGTGTCCAATTCTAAATATAATTACTATAAGTTTGTGTTTTGGTTTGCCTTCTGCTCTCCACATAGATTTGGTATAGCCAGCTCTCTAAGCCGTGTGTCCTCATCATGAAATAAGGCTCATAATCACTGGTAAGATCTTGTTATACATCATAGGTGATGTACTATATCCTGAGCCAGGATATAGTACCTGGCTCAAAGCTTAGTGCTCAGTAACTATTAGCCACTAAAGTTATTTGCTAGTCCTGACCATTCTCTTGAGAGTTGCTGCTCTGTTTCTCCATGTCCTTCTAGAAAGATACAAGGGAACATAAGAAGTTGTACAGAAACATAATCAGGTAGAATAGACAGCTCACGTCGACCTTCCCAGTGAACTGTCTTCAATCCATGGACACAGACTTGGTGCATGGGGCAGAGCTGTTTGGATTAGAGGTAAATACCAATTTAAACTATCAAGTTCCCTCTTCCTCTTTCGTGTATATGAAATTGAGACTGCAAAACACATGACAAATTTTGCATATATCTGGAACTATTACATGAAAACATGAAAGTGATGGGATGGCCATGTGCCACCCTGTGGACTGGAGAAGCAAAGATAAACTGCAGGGGGAAAGGATAAAGCCAGTTCACAGAAGAAGGCAGAAACAAGAGAAAGTTCACTACCTCAGTCCCTCCCTGAAAGTAAACTATAACCCTACTCTTGAGTTGCACTTCCATTTCCTCCATGTTGCTTAAACTGGCTCAAGAAGTCTCACTATTGCAGCAGTGACAGTGGCCCTGTAGCCCTTATTCAGCCCCCTCAGTGCTTGAATCCAAACCACCAAATCTCCCTTGAGTCACCAGGCCTGGCTCTTTAGGAAAGAGGTCATGGAAGCTGCATACCCAAGCACCCAGAGGAACACTTAAGCCAATCTGCTTCTGGACTGAGGCTGTGGGGTAAACCTATTTCAGATGATTTGAGCTTTCAGGATGCAAGATCACATTATATGCTGACACCTAAGAGTTCAAGGGTTTGACAGATCCATAACCATCACTAAGACCCGGTCATGCTTACTGCAGGCAAGATAACAAGGGTTTTCACAGGGCAGTGAAGACCCACCTATGAAAAACAACACAGTCTGTGGGAGAAGTTACAGTATTGCTGTGGTAATAAAGCCTTCGTCATTAAAGGAGAGGAACAAACTCTGGCTTAGTGTTATGTGTGTCAGTCCAGTTCCCCACAGCATCTTCTTTATGAAGCAATGTAAGGGTATATACAGAGGCAAATGGGTGCTGAGACAAAACCCACCATGCTAAGACTCTAAGACATCAGGCTACCATCAGTTTGGTAGCTATGCTGTAATATATCACATGAGAAGCATTCATTCTACCCACCACTGCATGTCAACCCCATATAACCTGGACATCTCTTGGCACTGGTGTCAGGAGGGAGACTGGTGCCCAGCACAAGCAGATCACCAGGGAAATGTGGCAAAATAAGGTAGATACCATGTAGAAACCCAGAAGACCAAGTGACTGATGCATGTGCAGCAACGTCTTTGGGCTCCTGGAAATAATTGGATAAAAGAAGACTTTTAAAATAATACCGGAAGTACTGCAGGAGTAATTAAGAGTGTGGGGAGGTGGGAGCAGCAAAGCTCAGGTTAGCAATGGCAGTAACTCATGGGACATAAATACGAACTCCGGCAACCACAAAAATTGGGACCAGATGACCTGAAAGAATTTAATGAGGCTGAAAATTTAGGCCAGTGATGTGAAGTGCAGATGGGCTGCTGAATTGCTGGACTGAGAGTCATCCAATCTCTTTTCCCTTTAATGCAAATGGTAACCTTGGAGATATACAAAGAGGTTTCTCCCTTCCTATCTGAATATCATCACACATATTCTCATCAGAGACTCAGCAGAGGGGATGCCAGCCAGTGCAGGAGAAAATCAAGTTGGGTTTTCCTGTTATCAAGTATGAAAACTGGTATTTTATATTTTTTTACTTGAAAGGCAGGGTTACAGAGAGAAAAGGAGAGTCAGACAGATATTCCATGGACAGGTTCATTCCTCAAAGGGCTGCAATGGCTAGGGCTAGGCCAGGCCAAAGCCAAGAGCCAGGAGCCAGAAGCCACAAGCTTCTTCCAAGTGTCCCACATGGGTGTAAGGGCCCATCTTGCACCATCTTCTGCTGTTTATCCAGGGCACATTAATAGGGAGCTGGACTGGAAGTTGAGCACACGGGACATAAACCAGCTATATGGGATGCTAACATCATAGGCAGGAGCTTAACCCACTGCACCACAATGCTGGCCCCAGAAGATTGGTATGTTAACTCTGAAATACTGTCAGGGCATCAGGTGCTCTGGAGCTGCAGAAATGTATGTCCATCCTTCATAAGCAGGAAACAGATCCTAGGTGAAGCCATTGTGGTAGAAAGGTAGAGCAGGATTTAGTGGTAATTCAACTTGAAGCCAGAGAAACCCAACCTCAAATTATGGTTCCACCACTTAGCAACCATATGACTTTGATCATATTAATTAACTTCTCTGGTCTCCAGTTTATCTTTCTGCAAGATTAGAATAATATGGGGCCGGTGTTGTGGTGTAGCAGGTAAAGCCTCTGGCTGCAACACTGGCATCCCATACCAGCACAGGTAAAGTCCCAGATGTTCCACTGCAATTCAGTTCCTTGCTAATGCTCCTGGGAAAGCAACAGAAGATGGCCCAAGTGCATGGGCCCTGCATCCATGTAGGAGACACAGGAAGAAGCGCTTGGCTTCTGGCTTCAACCTGGCACAGCCTCTGCTGTTGCAGCCATTTGGGGAGTGAAACAGCAGATGGAAGATCTCTCTTTCTCTCTGCCTCTCTGTTACTCTTCCTTTCAAATAAATAAAAATATGTGTTAAAATATTTATTTATTTGAAAGGCAGAGTAACAGAGAGGCAGAGAGAGAGAGAGAGAGAGAGAGAGAGAGAGAGAGAGAGAGGTCTCCCATCTGCTGTATCACTCCCTAAATGATCACAACAGCCAGAGCTGGATTGATCTGAAGCCAGGAGTCAGGAGCTTCTTCTGGGTCTCCTATGTTGGGGCAGGGGCCCAAGCAGTTGGGCCATCTTCTACTGCTTTCCCAGGCCATAGCAGAGAGCTGGATGGGAACTGGAGCAGCCAGGTCTTGAACCATCCACATGGGATGCCAACACTGCAGGTGACGCCTTACCCACTACACCACAGTGCTGGCCTTATCAAATAAATAAAAATCTTTTTTATAAAAATTGAATAAAAATATACAAAGGCAATATTATATAAAGTATCTTCTAATTTTTCTTTTATAAACTGGATTGGATCAATAAATCTTTTAACCTCATATTTATTTTCCTTTCCATTCCTTCCTCTAAAACTCAAATGCCAGTGAACCAAACAGGTAGCCTGGGACCAAGTGGGAAACAGCACAGAGAAGAGGGCCTGCCCCATGTGAAGAGGCTTCCTCAGAGTCAGCTTACTCTTGCTGTGGAAATGCCAGCCCAGGATTATCAGATGTGATATTTCAAGAGAAGCCAGAAATCTGGAGTTTCATGTGAAGTCTCTCATTTTAAATGTTGCAACTAATTCATTTTTTTTTTTACAAAACCACATTATAAGGCACATCCCCAGCAGTCTGCAATCCCCCCATAGCTGCTGCCTTGCATGCTCTGGCTCTGTTTTGAGGAAGGAAATAATCCTGAGATTGAAGCCTTGACCTCTCCTCAGAAACCTGTTCAAACCTTCCGAGGCATCATTGGCACCCTCTGCACAGAAGGTCATACTGAGGGAGAACGGAAGAAAAGATTCTAAGTTCTATGGCTAAGTGGGGTCTTGATTATCCTTGTTGGATCAAGGATTCCCATGTCCACCTGGAGTTCCCAGAAGTCCAATGGAAGGGTACTTCCTCCATCTTCCCACAAGGGGGCCGAGGTTCTTTGAACCTGAAGTCCACCCATCCATGAGATTCTACATATAGGGAGTGTTCTAACCTCCTAGTTCTCCTCTGGGTTACCTCATTGATCCTGCAAGGACAGGGTAATAGAGATATTCTGTTTTCTTTTTAAGTAAGATATTCTATTTTAAATTTTATTTGTTTCAGAGTGAGAGAGAGAACTAGAGAGAAAGAGAGAGATCTCACCCACTGATTCATTCCCCAAATTTCTGCCATAGTTGGGTCTGTGCTGAGCTAGGTTGAAGCTGAGAGCAAGGAACTCTACCCAGGTCTCCCAAATGGGGTGGCAGGGATGTAACTACTTGAGCCATCACTACCTCCCAGGGTCTGCATTAGTAGGAAGCTGGAGTCAGGAGTTGGAGCTGGAAATAGAAACCAGATTCCTTGTGGGACATGGATGCCATAACCAGTATCTTTTTCCAAAAAGTTTATTTATTTGTTTGAAAGGCAGAGTTACAGAGAGGCAGAGGCAGAGAGAGAGAGGGAGAAAGAGAGAGTCTTCCATCCACTGGTTCACTCCCCAAATGGCCACAACAGCTGGAGCTGAGCTTATCCGAAGCCAGGAGCCAGAAGCCAGAAGCCAGAAGCCAAGAGTTTCTTCCAGGTCTCCCACGCGGATGCAGGGGCCCAAGGACTTGGACCTTCTTCCACTGCTTTCCCAGGCCATAGCAGAGAGCTGGAATGGAAAAGGAGCAGCCAGGACTCAAATTGGCACATAGGGATGCCAGCACTGCAGATGGCGGCTTTACCCACTATGCCACAGCGCCAGCCCCCATAACCAGTTTCTTAACTATGATGCAAAACACCTGCTTCAGTAGATATATTCTTCATGCAAAGCTGAAGGATTATATTTACAAAGCTTGTCAGGAGTTGATTGATTTTGACATTATCTCTCAGGCTCCAATGAGAAATTATCTTGGGAATCAAGTAAAGGAGGAAATCTCAGTGAGAGAGACAGCCACAAATAAATGCAGATGGAGGCCCCTGGAGAAACACTGGCGACAGAGGAAGTCAACACATGACAATAAGGTCATGGCCTCGGTGGATTAACAGGCTATCAAATTCACAAAGAACATGATGGTAATTCAGCCAATCCTGCTCCAGCAAGGAAGGAACACTCATCCAAGGGTTTTATCTTCAATAATCAGACAATTTAAAAATTGTACATGGTTATTCTGCAAGTCTAGTGAAAGGAGAGAGCTTGGGGCTGGCGCTGTGACGTAGCAGGTAGGGCCACCGCCTGGAGTGCTGGCATCCCATATGGGCACCAGTTCGAGTCCTGGCTGCTCCACCTCCAATCCAGATCTCTGCTGTGGCCTTGGAAAGCAGTGGACCCATGTGGTAGGTCCAAAGAAGCTTCGGATCAGCCAGCTCTGGCCGTTGTACCCAATTGGGGAGTGAACCAGTGGATGGAATACCTCTCTCTCTCTCTGCCTCTCTTCTTTCTGTGTAACTCTGACTTTCAAATAAATAAATAAATCTTAAAAAAAATAAAGGAGAGAGCTCACATGTGTAAAATACCTACTATATTCTATAAATACATATTCTTTAGCTATTGGATGTGGCACAAGTTACTTATCACTGAGGCCCAATTTTCATCTGTAAAATAAGAATGATAATAGCCATCTTATAGGCTAATTATAGGAAAGAAGGTAGGGGCTGGAGCTGTGACATAGCAGGTTAAGCCGCTGCCTGTAGTGCTGGCATCTCATATGGGCACTGGTTCGAGTCCTGGCTACTCTACTTCTGATCCAGCTCTCTGAGATGGCCTGGGAAAGCAGTAGAAGATGGCCCAGACCCTTGAGTCCCTGCACCCATGTGGAGACCTAGAGGAAGCTCCTGGCTTCAGATTGGCGCAGCTCTGGCCATTGTGCCCAATTGGGGAATTAACCAGTGGAAGGAAGACCTCTCTCTCTGCCTCTCCTTCTCTCTCTGTGTAAATCTTTCAAATAAATAAATAAATCTTAAAAAAAAAAAAAAAGAAAAAAGAAAGAAGGTAAAGTGTGTGTAATCCCCTAATACTGTTTTTGGTACATAATTATTCAACAACTCATCATGCGTTTTTTTTTTTAAGGCTTATTTATTTATATGAGAGGCAGAGTTACAGACACAGAGAGGAAGAGACAGAGAGATCTTCCATTGGCTGGATCACTCCCCAGATTGCCGCAACAGCCAGAGGTGGGCTGATCCGAAGCCAAGAGCCAGGAACTTCTTTGGACCTCCCACATGGGTGCAGGGGCCCAAGCACTTGGGGCATCTTCCACTGCTTTCCCTGGACATTAGAAGGGAACTGGATCTAAAGTGGAGCAGCCAGGACTTGAACCAGCACCTATGTGGGATGCTGGCACCGCAGGTGGAGGCTTAACCTACTATACCACAGTGCTAGCCCTGATGATTATTATCTTATTTCAGTGATCTCTTGCAACATCCCAGGAACAGCATCTGCATTTCATGATGAAACTTAGTAAAGAGATGTTTTGTCCAAATTGCTTGCCCCAATTCTTCCAACTAGCATGTCAAGGAGCTTGGAGTCAAATCTAGTTTTGATTTTGATATTTTTCCCATGAAGTATTCTTTTCCTGATTTAGAAAATCTCCCCCACCATCTCCAAATACTTTCACCCATCTGATACCAAGAGCCAGGCCCTCTACTGTCAGTGTCACCTCTTTCCTCTTTCAGAAATATTAAAAAGTATTTAGTTGTGTGTGTGTGTGTGTGTGCGCGCGTGCGCGCACGCGTGCGTACTTCAAGGGGGGAACAGTAGTGGCAGTGTATGTATTACAAAGGAAGTACATTACTACAATTTGGTGAAGTTTATATTTTACTCAAAATCTTAAAGCAAAGGCTTTATGTATGTATGAGTGAATGTAACCAAATTCTCTGTTTATTCTTTATTAACAGAAAAAAATAGACTAGGCCCAATGGCAGTTGCAAGGGATGCCAATCTGAGTAATCCATGGTGATGTCCCCCTGGAGAACTCACTTTCCATAGGAGAAGACAAGTTTGTATATAGAAAATATCCATAATTAAGTATGAACCTTTTCCCTTAACCTCCTCTAACTGCTACAAAGCAGTATCACTTGATGTGGCTAAGAGAATAATAAAAATAATAACTGACATTTGTCAATGACTTGCTAACTGGCTGCCACTTCTAGATGTGCTTTCTAACATTACTATTTAATTCTAACAGTTATTTTGAGATAAGAATTACCACCATTTCCATTGTACAATGAAGAACACAAAGCTTCAATATCTGAGGATTAAATATTAAGTATTAGCTGGAGAGAGACAGCAGAAAGGACAAGATAAGCAAATGCACAACAGAGTAAATCAACCTGGGGGAAGGAGAGCTAGGAGAACAACATAGCAGAACTTGTAGGCCTTATTTCCTAGTCGCATGCCCAAGAATTCTTCTCATATTTTGACCTGTATGGTTTTCTCTAATCCAAGGGAAACAGCTCTACTGTTGAGTGATGGGCTAGATGTGCTGGTAATTAACACAATAGCACATTGAGGTGTGCTGATGGGAGCTGGTGTGTACATGGCCCTGCTCATATGCTCTTCAGGTGAGCTAACCCTAAGGCATGTGTTGTACATGTTTCCAACGTTGCTGTCTGTGGTTAAACTCTGGCTTGATAGCACAGCTTGTCAGTCACTTCCCTTCGCTGCATCACTTTCCTGGGCCTGACTTGCCTTTGCTGCACTTAGCAAGGATAAACCTCTTAAACTTTGTTGCAGGGTCTGCTTCTGAGGAAACATAAATGTAGTATTGCTAAAATATAAAGTAGGAAACGGAAGAGGTGTGGCAGGGTGTGTAGAGTCCACAGTCTGCCATTCCTTCACAGACAGAGGCCAGTTACCAGCCCAGGAGGATGTATGTTGTAGACTCATCAAACAGGTAACATGTGTGATGTCACTGTAGGAAGTCCCTGGAGACCATTTGTTTGTATTATCCCCATTTTGCAAATGATACACCTGAAACCTGGAGTGGAAGATGAATTGTCAATTGTTCCTGAGCTAGTTTGTTGCATAGCCCAAATTCTTGTCACCTGAACACTAATAGTGAGAGTCCTACTCACTGAGGTAAACTAGGGAGATGTTTGGAATGATTTTTGCACCAACTCCACCACCTTTATCAAATTCATCAAAGATTAGAACATTAATTTTTGTGTCCTGACTTTCTCAAAAACCAGCATGTGCTAACCAGTGTTCCAGAGCTGGCCAGGGCATACAGTGCAGACAAATGGAGAACTACTGTCAGTTTGCAAATAAACCTGGGTGTCAATTCATTAACCACCTGCTCAACATAGTCAGTTCACTGTTTCCTGGAAAAATAATAACAGGAAGACATGCATATATGTGCACGATGTAGCATTGTTTGTAAAATTGTAGAAACCACCTGAGTATCCCAACAGTGTAGCAATACATAATGCCATTGAATAAAAGAAGTATAATCTAGAAACACATCAGTACTATACTAAGTGAAAAAGCAAGTCAGAACCATGTAGGTACAGTTTGATCCTCTTTTGCTTAAAAAATGTGTGTAGATAGATATTTTGCTTTGTAAGCACAAGAAAACTTGGGAAAAATACTCATCAAATCATCCACACTGTATGATGGTATAGTTTGGGGGATATTAACTTGTGTTTGTTCTCCCTGTATTTCTTCACTCTGTCCATTGTAAGCAGATGGTCAGGCTTCTTTGTGGCCTCTTACCACAAGGGAGATGTTTGTCATGGGGCCAGAAGCCAAAGTTGTCTGCAAGACACTTCCGATCCTGGTCCTGACTTTTAAAAAGGCTCAACCGTTTGAGGAGAGTGTACTTGGTGTTCTGGAGGAGCTGGAGAGAGAAGGGAAGGTGTTTGCAATGGAAGGGGAATGGCAGTCTGTCAGTCCTGGAACACTCTCCAGAAGAGGAAGATCTCAGATGGGATGAGCCAGGGAGTTGGGAATTCCAAAACCTCCCCAAAGACTTTCCTGGATTTAAAAGAGGCAGCAAAGGGCCAGAACTGGAAGGGACTATGTGATCTGACACCACAAACACCTCAACAGTAAATTTCATAGACCATGTCCAACGGCTGAAAAGACCTCCCTGGGGATAGGTGCTACACGAAACCCTGGGACTTTTGCCCATCTCTGGGTGACAGTAATGGCTGAGATTGAATTCTTAAGCATCTGATGGGATTAAAATGGTTACAGCCTCAGAATTGGATTTACTCTTATGCCAAAAAATAAAGTGCTAAATTTTGCACATCTCAGTTTGTGTAATAAGATTCATATTGACTACTAATAATAAGATGGGAGATTTAAAGAAAAGAGGTTATCACTTCATGAAACATAGTTTTCAAGTGGCAAGTGTGTGGATAGTTTAGATTTTTGTCCCCTTTTGGCTACCACTTCCCTCACAATTTTTAAAAAGTAATGTGGGTTTTAATGTTCATTAAGTCATTCCACCTTCTTAGTCTCAGTCGAGAGGGGCTGAGTCAGCTGCAAAAGCTCCATTTCTGACTCTGAGATGGTTGGCTGTTATCTAACCATTTAAATATCACTTGAAAGATTCACTTCCTCAAATGGATTGTGATGTTTGCACAAACAGGAATGCTCACCCACCTGGGTTTGAATTTCTGGTTCTTCTGGACTTTCTAAAATTTTCTACTCTCTCAGAAAGGAACCTTCTTCCTGTGTTGTGACTTCGTCTTCACATCCAGGTTCCCTTGATGAGGTTCTTTTAAAATTTATTTGGAGGCCATCCCTCTTTGGAGGACAAAATGCCTTTATGGATGGATAGGAAGTACACAGAATATGGTGATAGCTGGGGACAGCTGTAGACAGTCTGAAGTGGACGCTGCTGTCAGTTATAGAAAATATGACTCAGTTTTGAAAAATGCAGTAATTCTAAGTTCCCTGTGTTAGGGATCCATTCTCAGAGAAAGTAACTGTAGTGCAGTTTGAAAGAAATTAACTGCGCTGTAGAAAAGTAACCACTCTAGAGCATAAGTTTGAAAAGGGACGGCCTGATTGGACGGCCTAACCGCAAACCACAAGCCAACTGTCATAACTGTCGTCGCCATGACTACAGGACCCTGAGAAGTCGGTCGGTGGGCGGGGCTAGCCTCTAGAAACTGTGTATTAGGGGACCCTCAGCCATTGTAAACCAGAGGTTGCTCAGCCTCTCTCCCCAGTCCGTAGCGCTTTGTGCCCGTGGGGAGAAGCCCCTGGTCCATAGCGCCTTGTGCCTGCAGGAGTAGGCTTGAGCAATCTCTCCTTCTAGTCGCCTAGAGTATAAAATGTGTTTAGCTTGACCTTCCTCAGTCTCCTTGACTCTTCCTTCGCGGCAACCTGGCCAGTTCCCAGAGGGGGAGATCCTGACACCCTGGATGGAAGGAAAAAGGCAAAGCCCTTTTCTATGTATCAGTCCTCAAGTCCTACCAACCCATCCAATCTTAGTATCTACTGCTCTCCAACACACCTCCAAAATATCAGGCTAGGACTGACCTCTCAAGGGCACAGACCCAATCTCCTGGTCTTTCTACGTGATGAACCATCTCTAGTGCACTTCTCTTAACTTGATGCTATTTGTCTCTCATGAAGCCTACCTTCACTCCTCCTGGCCTCAGTCCCCTTCTCTGAATCCAGATGTTCCTTATTTGTATCATGTTAGTCAAGGTTCTCCAGAAAAACATATATATATATATATATGTATGTATCTCTGATTATATATGTATATATTATACAGTCACACAAATATGTAAATATATATGAAGAGGGAGAGAGAAACTTTAAGGAATAGCACAGCCAACTTGACACAAAATTAACCATTACAATACTGACACTATTCTATTGTTTTATGTGTTTGAATCTTGTTTCCCTAATAGCATTTTTTTATTTGACAGGTAAAGTTATATACAGTAAGAGAGAGAGAGACAGAGAGAAAGGTCTTCCTTCCATTGGTTCACCCCCCAAAATGGCCACTATGGCCGGAACTGCGCCAGTCTGAAGCCAGGAGCCAGGTGCTTCTTCCCGGTCTCCCATGTGGGTGCAGGGGCCCAAGCATTTGGGCCTTCCTCCACTGCCTTCCCAGGCCACAGCAGAGAGCTAGACTGGAAGAGGAGCAGCTGGGATAGAACTGGCGCCCATATGGGATGCCGGGGCCACAGGTAGAGGATTAATCTAGTGAGCCATGGCACTGGCCCTCCCCAGTAGCATTTTAAGCTATGGAGGGCAGGGGACAGAATGATATCATGAGCTCAGGCCTGAGATGTGCTATTAAAAACCTTCATATAGTAACCAGAATCTCAAATAATTACAGTTCCTTTGACTGTGAGTTTAACTAGAAAATGTGGGCTTCTCAGGGTTGGTATCATGGTGTTTAGTGGGTAAAGCTGCTGTCTGCAATGTTGGCATTCCATATGGGTGACAGTTCAAGTCCAGACTGCTCCACTTCCCATATAGCTACTTGCTAATGTGCAGTGGAAGATGGTCCAAGTGCTTCGGTTTCTGCACCCACATGAGAGACCCAGAAGAAGCTCCTAGTTCCTGGCTTCAGCCTGGTCTAGCGCTGGTTTTGCAGCCATTTGGGGAGTGAACCAGTGGATGGAAGACCTTTCTCTCTGTCTCTGCTTTTTTCTCTCTCTGTAACTCTGCCTTTCAAATAAACAAAATGAATACTTAAAAAAGAAAGAAAGAAAATGTGGGTTTCTCATTCTGCTACTGCTTCCTGGATGCTTGATGTGGAAATAAATTTCTATTGTTGTTGAAAGTAAAAACGGTCAGTGGAAATAAATTGTTGAAAATTGTGATTGGGTTGCAACTCTTTTTTTTTTTTTTTTTTTTTTTTGACAGGTAGAGTTATAGACAGTGAGAGAGAGAGAGAGAGACAGAGAGAAAGGTCTTCCTTCCATTGGTTCACTCCCCAAATGGCCGCTATGGACGTTGCTGTGCCGATCCAAAGCCAGAAGCCAGGTGCTTCTTCCCGGTCTCCCATGCGGGTGCAGGGGCCCAAGGACTTGGGCCATCATCCATTGTCCTCCAGGGCCACAGCAGAGAGCTGGACTGGACGAAGAGCAACCTGAACTAGAACCCGGCACCCATATGGGATGCTGGCATCTCAGGTGGAGGATTAACCAAGTGAGCCATGGTGCCGGCCCTGGATTGCAACTCTTAATTGCCTCTGGATTTCTTTAAGTCATGCTAATCATGATAGACAGTCAGTTAAATGTTTAACTGAGCCATCATCTCCCCTCTGCACCTGCCCACTCCCTGTTCCCAAGACAGATTCATGCAAACACAGACATTGGTGTTAGTGGATCTTTGCCTGAATTAACCGAAGGTTGATCTATTAATTTGAAGTCAAGTCTGACGCATTAATCTTAGAATCTGTCTTCTTAAAAGTGACTGGGGATCTGAGTCAGAGAAAATAACGATACCAAGAGGGAAGCAGAAGGGACAAACTTGTCAGCTTCACTGCTTTGCTTCTGTTAGCCTCTAGAGTTCATCACAATAAACAGAAGCATTTTAAAAGGGTCCCCATTGCAATTGGTCATGATCATACAACGTAGTCCCACTTAGAGAATATTGCTGGTGTGGCTGTTCTTGTTCATTCCCTGAAACCTGTCATCTCTGAGAGAGACGGTATATAATATTTTACTATTTGATATAAAACACATACAAGCAGTATTTCATCTGCCTGTATCATGGTCCTAGAGGTATATTTAGAATTTTAAGCTGCTCCAATGACTACACATTTTGCCAAATTTTAGTCATTGAGGGAGCTGTATTTAAACATCTGTTGACTGCAGATGTTAAGTAGTGAGAAATATTCTTATAAGATGCCAAAAAGCAATTAAAATCATAATATTTTTCCTAGTAACACATCATGCTACATCAGTGGAAATTCAGAAGGATAAAACTCAATGAACAATGAATGGTAATAATTCTCTAAATAAATCATCCATAGCTCATGGCAAAGGAGAATTAACTTTTAACTAAATTATGTTAAACCACTGATGCCAATTTTTCTAGATTTTGATGAGAGTTTTTTTTTTTTTAAGCCAGACAATGAATGGTCAGGTAGAGAGAAATGCAAGGAAGGATATATTTTTAGCTTAGGGTATGATGGTAATTGGGTAATACATTTCTCTTGTTTTTTTGGTTGGGCCATTGAACCAGAAGATCTTCTCTTGAATGCCAACTTGGAAGTGTCTGATTTATACCTGGGCTCAGGATCCCAGAGCAGGTGTGGAGAGTACAGCCTAGACATGCCTCAATCTGGTTGATGAACTCCACCCAAGACAGTGGAGGAAACATGTAACATGAGCAGAGAGAGCTTTTCTTCTCTACTTCCTAAGATTTTAAGCTGCCTTGTTTTGGTTGCTGGGTGGGGAAGTGGGAGCAATAGTGGAGTTTCCAGAAGACATATGAGAATTATCTCTTAGGTGTGAATTAAGCATTGTCAAGAGACCTCAAAATAGCTCTCTATCCTGACTGAAATTCTACTGCTAGAGTTTTCCTTTAAGTTTAAAACCTTGAAAGGAACATAATGTTCCTGGTTAGAACATTAAAGTCATTAATTGTCAGAAGATCTCTTCAATTTTTTTTCCTTTCAATTTTAGGTCTATTTTTTTGTTGTTGTTTCCTAAGAATATGATTCCTATTTTCACAAGGCTTGGGGCTACATATGTAAATGGTTCAAACATCTCAATTTGTTGACTTAAACCAATTCAAAAAGTAAAAATTCTTGTTTGGGTAAAAGTGAAGTTATCAAGTTGATTGATCCACTCTTTCTTAACTTCATCAATGGTTAATTGAACATTTGTCATGTGCCAGTTCCTACATTAGTTCCTAGGGCAACAAAGAAGAAAATCTATCATCTCTGTTTCCAGTATGCTATCAGCTAGATGGAGACACAGGTACATAAGTAGAAAATCATGATGTGGTAAGTGGTAGTGGAGATATGCATAGAAAACTTTTGAGCACAGACCGGTAACCCACTCCACCCTGGTACTGTGGCTTTGTCCCTGAGTTTCCAAAAACAAAGAAAAAATGTAATAAGGATATGATAAATTAATATGTAGTATTTATATAAATTTCTACTATGTATCCACTCCTGTGTAAGTTGGGAGTGGGTGTTGGGGAAGAGGGGAACAGAAGTTGGAAAAGAAAACACCCCTCAACCACCAAAGAGTTTACAATGTAATTGGAGGAAATAATGTACAAATGTAGGAAATGAAGAAAAATCAAAACAACTTGTAAATCTGTAATGTAGAAGTATCAAATTATGTAGGCAAACAGTAAACACAGGTACTGTAAAGAGGGAAGGAGTGATCTAGTAGAATAGTTTCAGAAAGGTCCTCTGGGAGGAAACAGGCGAGAGACAGCATGGAAGGACTGGTCCAACTTATATTGGTACAAGCACAGGGCCCAAGCCATCAAACTAGTGAAGATACCAGGGCTAAATGCCCAGAGCTGGCACTGAGGGCAGGGTAAATGAGTATCAAAGAGGTGACAACAGGGACCTGTACAATAATAAGGAACCAGCCAGTGTGAAGCTGAGTTTGGGGCATGATCTTTTACTCGATTCTCGAGGGCTATGCATTGGACTACATTATAACGAATATAGGAATTAATACATTTTTGGCATCTGGAAGTGAAATTTCCTTGAACTTTAATGTGTTAGGGTCTATGTCTTTTTCATTTAATCTTTCAAATACTGCCTACGTCATGAAATTTACCTGATCTGTTCAGGTAAAATAATGTATACAGATAACACTGTGGCATAGCGGGTAAAGCTGCTGCCTGCAATGCTGGCATTCATATGGGTGCCAGTTCAAGTCATGGGTGCCAGTTCAAGTCCTGGCTGCTCCTCTTCCAATCCAGCTCTCTGCTGATGCACCTGAGAGGGCAGCAGAGGATGGCCCAAGTGCTTGGATCCCTGCACCCACATGGGAGACCAGGAAAAAGCACCTGGCTCCTGGCTTTGGATCAGCGCAGTACCGGCCATAGCAGCCATTTGGGGAGTGAACAAGAGGATGGAATACCTCTCTCTATATATCTCTACTTCTCTCTGTAACTCTGTCTTTCAAATAGGCAAAAATAAATCTTAAAAAAAAGAGATAATAGTATCTAGCATTATGAAGTTCCCTAGGCCAATGTTCTATACACGTTCTTCGTATAACTTATTTGTGATGACAGTCAACATCTTTTTTTTTAAAGATTTATTTATTTATATGAAAGTCAGAGTTACACAGAGAGAGAAGGAGAGGCAGAGAGAGAGAGGTCTTCCAGCCACTGGTTCACTCTCCAATTGGCCGCAACGGCCGGAGCTCCGCCGATCCAAAGCCGGGAGCCAGGAGCCAGGAGCCAGGAGCTTCTTGCAAGTCTCCCACGAGGGTGCAGGGGTCCAAGGACTTGGGCCATTTTCTACTGCTTTCCCAAGCCATAGCAGAGAGCTGGATTGTAAGTGGAGCAGCTGGGACTTGAACCAGCACCCATATGGGATGCTGGCACTGCAGGCAGCAGCTTTACCCGTTACACCACAGTACCAGTCCCAAGTCAACATCTTTTAAGTGTTTCAATGTACCATGTTATGTTCTTTACAAAGATTACATAATACAATATGTAAAATGAGCTTTAGAAGTATGTACTAATATTATCCCCATCATCTATGTGAGAAAAACAAGGCTCTGCAGGATTAAATGATTGCTCTGGGGGCCACTCTCAACATTTTTGGGGGAGAGGGAAGATGCTGAGAGAGCAGTGTAATCAACACCGTGTGTGTACTGATGTGAAATAATGTGCAGCACATGGCACATGTTTGCCAAAAAAATGTTGAATGTGTATTTGGTTAAATCAACATGTTTCAGTTTATTGAAAATAGAGGGATAAAGATTCAAAGCAAATGACACCAGAAAGTAGTAAATAGAAAAATCTAGGATTTGAAGACTATAAGGATTGCAGGACAATTGACCTGATTTCTTCACCATGTCAAATATCTTTACATATATATATATATATATACATACATACATATATATATGTATATATTTACAGGCAGAGTTAGACAGTGAGAGAGACAGAGAGACAGAGAGAAAGGTGTTCCTCTTCTGTTGGTTCACCCCCGAAATGGCCACTACGGCCGGTGTGCTGCGGCCGGCGCGCTGCACCGATCTGAAGCCAGGAGCCAGGTGCTTCCTCCTGGTCTCCCATGTGGGTGCAGGGCCCAAGCACTTGGGCCGTCCTCCACTGCCTTCCCGGGCCACAGCAGAGAGCTGGACTGAAAGAGGAGCAACCGGGACAGAACCCGGCGCCCCAGTGGGGTTTAGTTTGTGCTAATTTAATATTTGGGCTTGTTTCATTCCTGATTTGAACATATCTATTTTGTAAAGTCCTTTTTTAGTAAGTAAGAAAATTTGTGGACTGATTATTGAAAAATACCAAGGAAATATTTATTTTGCATGTGATAGTGCCGCTGTGGTTATGAAAGAAAATGCAAATACACATACAAGTGTGTTGGGAAAGACATTAAATCTGGGATTTGCTTAAAATTATTTAGCAACAATAACTACAGAGAGGATAAATTATGTCAGCATGGCAAATGTTTGCTAGCTCTTAGAGCTGAGTGATGGCTATACTATCATTGCTTTAGTGTTTCAACTTTGCTGTATACTTGACTTTTTAAAACAAGTGCTTATTCTTTTTAAACTTGTGTTTTAAAAGCAGTCTGTTGAAATCTTTACTTAGTATATACTAAATTGATGTTCTGTATATAAAGATAATTGAAAATGAATCTTGATGAAGAATGGGATGGCAGAAGGATGGGAGATGGGATGGTTGAGGGTGGGAGGGAGGTTATGGGGGGAAAAGCCGCTGTAATTCAAAAATTGTACTTTGGAAATTTATATTTATTAAATAAAAGTTAAAAAAAAAGCCACCTAGGCATCCTCCCATACCATAGGACTATTTCTTTGCACACAGTAGGTATTTCACAATTGTATGGTGAGTTATCAGAATTGGATCCTGGGAAACAGCTACAGCATGAATGGAAGATGCCTTTGTGTTCATAAACAAAGCCACAGCTGTGTGGACTCCAAGCAGGAAATCTCTTCTTTATCAAAATGTTCATACTACATGTGGTTTTACAGCGTCTCTTCCTTCTCTCTTTGCCTTCAAGGTTGCCTTTGATGTTAATTTCTATCAGAATTTACATAAAGCTATAAATATGAGGGAGAGGGGCCTCTGTAATGCTGTTCACCTTGAAAGGCTAGATTGCCTGATTATGAAGAGCTTTGAATACAGGCTGAGACATTGACCTTGTCTCTCATTGCAGCAAACAACAGCCACAATATAAGCATAGACATGATGAATCAATGGTTTAAGGAGACCAGTTTCTAGCTCCTCTGCTGCATATGCCTCCAAATCTGCCTTTTAGAAATGCATTTCTCTTGCACTAGGATAAGAATACTCCCAAACCATTACTGTAGAGATAATGGCTGCAAAGGACAGAAAGACATTACCAGTGCTATCCTACAACTTTGAATATGACCAGGCTATTTTTCCATACCAAACCTGTGAGGGATATAAAAAATTATGCCAACAAATACTCTTCTGGAAACCAATTTATTATACCAAATAGGAAATTACTGATACCTTTCCAAGGGGAAACAAGATTAAAAGCTCCTGCATACAGCCTGCTAATGATAAGATATTTGTGTCTCAATTCCAGAAGCTGGCAATTGAACTCCAAGAAATGAACTGGCACCAATGACTATGAATCATTTCATTCTTGAAAATTAAACAAAGATGTGACTTAACAGGTGATGAGTTGAGCGGATGTGCAATGTTTCCACAAACACTCAGCCATAATACATGCTCATATTATTGGTGTGATTAGAATCCTTTAAACATTCTTGCATTTGAGGCTAAGAAGAGAGAAGAAACCCAGAATATCTGTTTAAACATGCTTAATAAACCATTTTTATGGAAGTCTGTCTTTCACATTAAGTCATGTGTAGTTTTTAGGGCCTGGAATACCTCACTTAAGACATCCTTTTAAAGGGGCCAGCGCTGTGGTGTAGTAGGCTAAGCCCCTGCCTGTGGCACCGCATTCCACTTGGGCATCATTTTGTGTCCTGGCTGCTTCCAATCCAGCTCTCTGCTGTGGCCTGAGAAAGCAGTGGAAGATGGCCCAAGCGCTTGGGCCCCTGCACCCATGTGGGAAACCAGGAGGAAGCTCCTGGCTCCTTCTGATAGGCCTGGTTGCAGCCATTTAGGGAGCGAACCAGGGGATGGAAAACCTTTCTTTATCTCTCTCCCACTCTATCTGTGGCTCTCTCTCTCAAAGAAATAAATAATTTCTTTTGAAAAAAGACACCCTTTTAGAAGCTAGTGTCTGCTTTTGTCCCCTCACCTAAAGAAGAAATGAGAATATACATGATTAGAATTAATAGTCACTTACTGTCTCTTATACAACCAGAGACCCACTTCTCCATTACTTTGAGCATATAAAGCTGAGCTGTGAAATACAACAGTCTCTAACCAATGTGAATAAATACATTCAAATAAAATAAAATTAAAAATTCAGTCTCTCAGTTGCATTTGTCATATTTCCGGTGTGAAACAGCCACATTTTGCTAGTGCTACTGTGTTGAACAGCCCAGATTTAGAATGTGTGCATAGCAGAGAGAATGGGGTCATTGATAGAGTTCCTATTTCCCTATTTCTTGAAGTTTGAAGAGCAGTATTTTTCTCTATAACTCTCACAAAACGATATCACAGGATTAGTGAGAACAGATCTGAAATTAGTTTCTCCAAAACACATCCTGAAATTCTGTGGCCCTTTTAAATAGTAGAAGATTTTTAATGAAATCTGTCTTTAAATATTCAAAAACAATAGACATGTTGAAAACATTTAAGAATCTACTTTAATAGCTAATTGAATTTTTGACATTTGATGCAAAATAGCATTTTATTATATCTCACTTGAAACTTAGGGAATGGCCTAGGTTTTCATATTTGAAATACTGATTGAAAAAGCCCAAACATGATGAAGGCATGCTTGTGTAATATAATCTTTTGTGTTTTTTTTTAAAACCATAGAACAGGATGTACAGTGGCAAATGGGAGTTCTTTCTTAAGTGACTTCAATGACTGATGTCAAGTGGGTGAAATGATCAAGGAGAAGGCTAGAAGCAAAGTTGTTGTCAAAGCTCGAGAGTTGGTATTTTATGTTTATTTCCAGGACAACTTTTGCATCTAATGAAATGATTTGGGTATATTGCTTTATCCAAAGATAAAACCCATGTTAAATTAAACAGTTTCTGTTAGCCAGTGAAGATTAATGGCAAAAAAAAAAAGTACCATTGCAGGGGAAAAGTATTCACCATTACTTATTTTTAAAAAATATAATGGAGTTCCCATTAACACTAGTCACGATGTTAGGTACACTGAATGTTGGAGAAAATAGGCATTAAAGAGATAATTGAATGTATAATTAATTACAAATGAAATAAGATTATAAAGGAAAAGTGAAAGATCCTATAAAAGCATATGATATGAGGACTAACGAAACTTCGTTTGGGAGTTAGAAAAAATTTGCCTAAAACAATTGCGTTCACAGGGGACGTCTAAATGATGAGTAGAATTTATCCAGGTGAAGAGGTAGGGGAAGAGCACTTAGGATGGAGGATATATATGAGGAATCCTTAAAACAGGGAAGAATATTAAGCATTTATCACGTGGTAGGGAAAAGAAAGAACAAGGAGAGTGTGACCCAAGGCTGGGGAGGCAGGCGAGCACATGCTGGTGCAGCACCTTACAGGCCATGGTCAGTGAATAAATTAATGAATGAAATATGCACACATATAAACATTGCTTGTTTGTATTTTAACAATTATAATTCACAGAAAAAGGCATGATATGCAGAAGTACATGGTATAGAATGTTATTTAGTTATCCAGATCTATGAAAAGAAAGATTTCCAGATGGAAAGAAACTGTGTTTTTAAAGTTGTGGAGGTAACAAAAAATATGGTGTTTTCTAGAAATAGGAAGGGGAAGGACAAGAGGAAAAGTTAAATTGCAGAGGAGGCCAGATTGTTGAAACTTTAAAATGACATGAGAAGGTGAATGAACTTCACTTGTTCAGCAGGTACATTGACGACTTTCAGTACAGAAAGGGCAAAATAAAAACTTTATTTAGGATGCTAGATTAAGTGGTGGTGAGTTTGGGGGAGAGAAACTTCCCAGAAGGAAATGAATTCAGTAGATAGGTGGAATGAAGCTATTGCAACTATGAAGTAAGGAACAGTTAAGAGTATACGGGAAGGCCGGCGCCGCGGCTCACTAGGCTAATCCTCCGCCTAGCGGCGCCGGCACACCAGGTTCTAGTCCCGGTCGGGGCGCCGGATTCTGTCCCGGTTGCCCTTCTTCCAGGCCAGCCCTCTGCTGTGGCCAGGGAGTGCAGTGGAGGATGGCCCAGGTGCTTGGGCCCTGCACCCCATGGGAGACCAGGAAAAGCACCTGGCTCCTGGCTCCTGCCATCGGATCAGCGCGGTGCGCCGGCCGCAGCGCGCCGGCCGCGGCGGCCATTGGAGGGTGAACCAACGGCAAAGGAAGACCTTTCTCTCTGTCTCTCTCTCTCACTGTCCACTCTGCCTGTCAAAAATAAAAAAAAAAAAAAAAAAGAGTATACGGGAGACAGAAGATGGCAATTGGGATCTTCCCAACTGCCACATATATGTGGATATAAAGAGCCAAATCCGAATTTCTCATTTGGCACAGGGACTTAAATTGCTGCTTGGGACGCCACATGGGAGTGCCTGGGATCAAGTTCCGCCTCTACTTCAGCATCAGCTTCCTGCTCATGTGCATCCTGGGAGCCAGCAGAGGATGGCTCGAGTACTGGTGTCTCTGCCATCCAGGTGAGAAATGCCGACTGAGTTCCAAGGTCCAGACTTTGGCCTGGACAATTCCTGGCTGTTGCAGGCATCTAGGGAGTGAATCAGCAGATGGAAGATCTCCCTCTATGTGTGTCTCTGTGTATGTGTCTCTTTCCCTGTGTAATATATATGTACATATATGCTTTTCAAATGAAGAAATGAAAAATATTTTAAATTAAAATTCAAAAGAAATGAGATTGCTAGTTGGTGGTAGCCTCCTCAGCCTCCATTTTCTTCTTCGTCCAACAACATCCGAATCTTCCTTTAGAGACCTGCCCTCACCTCGGTTATATGGCATTTAGTAACCAGCTAGGTATTTGGTAATTGTGTCAGGAATCTCCAGGAGACCCCTTTGGTGTTACTTAACATTTGCTGGGGCCTCCCTGGGGGAGAAATTTCTTTATGGTTCTCCACGAGCTATCAGAGGAGGTCTTTCTCCCTCTGAAGAAAGCAAGGGAAGGATGTGGAGCCTTGAGAAGCTGCTGCCTGTGTATACTCCAGGATGGGGAAAAAATATGTGGATCTTTTGGTCATAGGGGTCGTGTGTGGAGACAAACAGATGACATCAAGAACCTCTGTCTAGCTTGTGCACTGCAGTCCTATACATTTCTTAGTAGCATATTTTTAAACATTTTAAAGTTTTTTTTTTTTTTTTAAAGCAGAATGACACAGAGAGATCGTCTATCTGCTTGTTCACTCCCAGAATGCCCACAGTACCTGGAGATGAGCAAAGCCAGGAGCCAGGAACTCCATCTGGATCTCTCACATGGTTGCAAGAACCCAAGTTCTTGGGCCATCATCTGCTGTGTCCTAGGCACATTAGCAGGGAGCAGGATTGGAAGCACCTAGTAGCTGGGACTTGAAACAGCACTCCAATATCGGAAGTGACTGTCCCAAGGTGTTGCTTATCACACTGTGCCACAATGGCTGCCCCTCACTTACATATTTTTATGAAGAATACCTGCATGATGATAAAAGGTAAGGATGTAGAGCTCAAGTACATGCTCATATCTTGGCTTTTCCCTTTGCCACTGAAGCTTTCTTGGTTTCTTCATTTCTGTTTTGCAGTTTAAATGAAGAAAGGCCTCTACAGTCCTTTGCCAATGCCTGGCACAAGTGGTGAGAGTTATTATAATATTTTTTTAATTAACTGTGATTTGAGACAGAGAGAGAGAGGGAAAAAAGGAAAAAGCATGCTCCCATCTTGCTGGTTCACTCTCCCAAATGACCACAATGGCCACCTGAAGCCAGGAGCATGAACTTCATCCAAGTCTCCCACTCAGGAGGCAAGAATTCAATTACTTAAGCCACCATCTTTGCCTCCCAAGGTCTGCATGGACAGGAAGCTGGGTAAGTAGCCAAAGGCAAGTATCAAGCCCACAGGCCCCAATGCAGGCATCCTAACTGGTGTCCTAACCACTAGGCCAAACGTCTGCCTCATTATTGTTGTGATATTATTAATATATGGGATGCTGCAGGCCGCCAAAGTGAGGAGATAGAGAAGATATGTTTAGATAAATATGTATAATAGAATTTAACCCTGTATATGTATACAACAGAAAAAAAATTAATAACAGAAAAAGAGATAACCAGAATTATATTTAATACAAAAATTAAATTATGAATTTGAGGATGAAAGAATTTTATAGCATAATTGATATACAGTTTGAGTGATGAAGTTGCTCAAACTACTGAACCTTCAAGCCCCCTTTTGATTCCTTCTCACTTTCCACAAATTAAGATGAACAGAAACATAAAAGTAGAGCTTATGGTCTTTATGAAAAAGTGATTTTCTGTGTCCTTAGGCAAAATGCCTTCAATTGACACAGGCTCCATCTGTACTCCAGGCAAAACTGCACGTTCTTCTTTTTTTAAATGTGTGTTTTTAAAATACCATTTGGCACCTACCCTACAAAGCTTAAAAATCAGCATTTGAGAAAAAAATCACCCAAAATGTTGCCTCTCGTGTAGAGGCAAGCAAATTGGATTCATGTAAATGATCCTTAAAAAAATGTCTTTACGTCTGTATTCTAACATTGCATTTTTAAAAATACACATTGATTTTAAAATTCTAGTTTCTCTCTATTTTTTCCTTTATTAGAAAAGAATTATGAATTATGTAAGTATATATTGCCTTAAGAAATCTAATGTATATTGCATTAAGTAACCTAGTACATATATCTAAGAAAAATTAGGGACTCATTACTCCTCAAAATGATTTTCAAAAATAATTCAAAATAAAATCCCTTACAGAGAAAAATGCTCAAGGTAACTAAAAATATCATTTAATTAAAATAGAACTTTTCTGAAACTCATGTACTATGTATGTATAGTAACATAACAATGAACATGAAAGAACTGTTAATATATACTCCATTATACTCCCAGCAGTGCTTGTAATTCTGTAAATATTTTGAGCCACAAAGAGATAGCACAAATAGCCCCAGTAATTCAAGAAACTGACTGCATCCAGTGCAGACTGACAAAATGACAGTAAAAGGGGTCACTTTGAGAACTTTCAGGGAAAGGCCGACACTGTGGCATAGTAGGCTAAGACTCTGCCTATGGCACTGGCATCCATATGCAGCACGCCAGTTCATGTCCCGGCTGCTCCACTTCCAATCCAGCTCTCAGCTATGGCCTGGGAAAGCAGTAGAAGATGGTCCAAGTCCTTGGGCCCCTGCACCCATGTGGGAGACCCAGAAGAACCTCCTGGCTCCTGGCTTCAGACTGGTGCAGCCCTGGCCTTTGCAGCCATCTGGGGAGTAAACCAGCAGATCGAAGACCTCTCTGTCTCTCTCTCTGCCTCTCCTTCTCTCTGTGTGTAACTCTGACTTTCAAATAAATAAATAAATCTTTAAAAAATTGTATTTCTTCAATGTGCTTAAATTACAATCAATCATATGAAGAAAAAACTGAAACTGTATATCCCTATCTCATATCAGATACAAAATATTAATTCTCAATGGTTTAATGATCTTTGAGAAAAGCAAAAATTTTAAAACCTTTAGTAAAACATAAATATATTTTTAGACTTGATCTAGAGAAGAATTTTTTAAACAAAAAGGGAAATAGTGACACATCTGATAACTAAAAGTAAGAACTATCAAAAATATTAAATAATAAAGTGACAGACATTATAACAAGCTTAGGAAGGAGCCTTCCAATGATTATAAAAAAATCCTTTCTTCAGGTTGATATGAATCTCTACTTTATTTCAGATAGAGCGATTGATTAGTTATAATGCTGCTATGATGAGGCCATTTTATCTAAAAGGTTGTCATTGGAATTGTTACAAATGCATCATAGCAGTTTGATAACATCCTTTAGATAATTCTTTCACCTGTTCATTTAATTGCTCATTCATTCATTCATATCAATTAGTAAATATTTATTGACCATCTGCTTTTTGCCCAACATTTCCCTAAGCCCTGAACATCCTCAAGAGAACCAACTAAATTTAGATCATTCATTCATTCAACAGCTGTCTATTGAGTAGCTACAATATACAGGCACTGTTCTAAGAATTGATAAAGAGCAGGGAAAAATGTGAAAAAATTTCCTGACTTTAAGGAATTTACTTTTCAGTGATATCTACTAATATCTCATTAACATTAGTAACTAAAGCTCTCTACACCTAATCCTCAGCTTCTCAATCAAGAATTACAATTCCTTGCAAACTCCCCTTCCCCCCATCAATATATTTCTAGTGCTTACCAAGGAAGTTCATTCATTCCCACAATTTGGAGCAGGCTATTACTTGTCACTGGATTATTTCATTTAATTCTATGAGGTAATCTATGCAGGCTTTAACTTTGAAATAAAGTCATACATAGCCTAACTATGAAGATACATTCTAAGAAATATGACATTAGATGATTTCATCATTGTATGATCATCACAGAATTTTCTTACCCAAACTAAGATGCCTCTGATATCACTAGGCGGCGATATGAAAGTATGGGACCATCATCGTAGATGCAGCTCATTGAAGGAAACATTGTCATGCAGTGCATGACTGTTCAGTATAGGCAGATGTCTGTGTGTATGTGTGTGTGTGTGTGTGTGTGTTTTAATCTACATTGCAGAGTAGTTAATTACCTTTGTTAATTGCCTAAAGCACCTTAGGGGCGGTCAGTTAATACTCAAAGGATTTTAACCAGGAAAACTCCTTGCATAGCTAGTTGGCCTTTGCAAGACTATTAGAATCCAACATTCCAGAGGCAGTTACTACAAAACTATTTTAGTCCTTTAGTTATCATGATCTCTTGACTAACACCAAAGGTTTATCAATTAACATCGGTTTAGCTAGAAGGATCATATAGTCACTCTCCCCATTAACTAAAGCAGGTATGAGAAATATGTATAATTTTTAGTGTCAGTTAACTATTTTCTTTTTTAATTTAGGGAAAGAATCTAGTCACCCGATAACCTAATTGCTCCAAAAGAATCTGTAGACAGGATCCTGAACAGAGGTTGTTGTTTTCTGGTTTCTGCTAGAAATTTAAGCTGAATTGTACCTCTACAATTGTCATATTACAGGAGAATCACAAAGAGCTAGCACTTTGTCACACTAACAGATTGGGTTTGATTACTGTTTTGTGCCTTCTTGTGGTAGAATTTCAGAATTTGGTCTGAGGCCTGATTTCATTGCATAGTAGCACCTGGTAAAGGGATTGTCATGGAGAAAACCTGTAGCCCTCTATGTCTAACTATTACAGGCTACCTACTATCTACTAAAACAAACCTAATAATAACCACTGGAGAAGCTACTATTTGTGAATAAGTCACAGGTAGTCATTTATCATAATATTTTAAACAGGAAGATTTAAGGAGTTTTTTTTTTTAAAGATTTATTTTATTTATTTGAAAGTCAGAGTTACAGAGAGAGGTAGAGACAGAGAGAAAAGTCTTCCATCTGCTGGTTCACTCCCCAGATGGCCGCAAAAGCCAGAGCTGCGCCAATCTGAAGCCAGGAGCCAGGAGGTTCTTCTGGGTCTCCCACATGGGTGCAGGGGCCCAAGGTTTTGGGCCATCTTCTACTGCTTTCCCAGGCCATAGCAGAGAGCTGGATTGGAAGAGGAGCAGCCGGGACTAGAACCGGTGCCCATATGGGATGCTGGTGCTTCAGGCCAGGGCTTTAACACTCTGTGGCACAGTGCTGTTCCCTTAAGTAGGTTTATGGATGCTAAGTCACTATATAAAATTCTAAAATTAGGGGCCCACGCTGTGGCGTAGTAGGCTAAGCCTCCACCCACTGCCAGCATACCATGTGGGCGCTGGTTCGTGTCCCAGCTGTTTCTCTTCCTATCCAGCTCTCTGCTTATGGCCTGGAAAAGTAGTAGAAGATGGCCCAAGTCCTTGGGCCCCTGCACCCACATGGGAGACCCAGAAGAAGCTCCTGGCTCCTGGCTTCAAATTAGCTCAGCTCTGGCTGTTGCGGCCATTTGGGGAGTGAATCAGCGGATAGAAGACCTTTCTTTCTGTCTCTCCCTCTCACTGTCTGTAACTCTACCTGTCAGATAAATGAGTAAAATCTTTAAAACAATTTTTTTAAATTATAAGATTATTAAGTGGAGGAACTGGCAATTCTGTGTAGTTTCACAGACTTTATTCCAAACTCTTAATCACTATGTAATGTGAAATTCTGCTTTACATTATTGGACATATATTTGTTTGGTTCTCAACCCATGGGTGAGTTATAAGCACATTAATGCAAGGTTTATCATTCAAGAATACACATTCATTCTATTAAACTTCCTGTCCCCATTGCTTTTCACTTGACTTTGGCCATAATTCTTGGGCACATTTTTGGGTACACAGGGTAGTTCTGGGTGGCAGACATATGGTCTTTTTTAGCCATTTCTGCCTCAGGAAGGAAGATACAGGACATCCTGAAACCCTACTACTTCCCTAAGACAGTTTTCTCCCTAGGATTCTGAATGGAATCCTCTAGAGAGAAAATTATAGGAAAGGGCCAAATTTCTAATCTTATTAAAATTGTCCAATTGTTTGAACTCAGATGCTTGACAGCATATGAAGATGCACTGATCAGTTTACAGCCATGTAATCCAATTCAGATAATGTTCTGCCTAAAATGGCACTACTCATCCTTACTCTGATGGCAGCCCAGACTGGGAGCTTTCCGGCTAGAGCCACAAGATTCCCAGGCCAGTGAACTCTCGGGCTTTGTTCTGGCACACTGTACGTGCTTACATGCATTTAGGATATTGCCTTGTGTTAACTCCAGTGTTCACAGCTGGCTTATGTTCCACTCTCAGCCCTTGAGCCTTTGTAGTCACCTATACAAAACGGCCCCAAAGTTCCCTGAATGGTGCCTGGTGTCAAGTGGAAAGGCCCTACTTGCTTAAGTGTTAATTATGTTTAGTCTATTAGGGCTGATGTAACAAAATATCATAAACTGGCAGGAGAAAGTTATTTCTCAATCAACCAGAAAATTCCTCCAAAACTTCCCTTTCCAATCAATAATTATTGAGGCATCTACCATCTACCATATACTGATTCTGTTTTAGAAATACAACAGTGAACAAATATAAAGTCTTGCTTTTCTGAATTGCACATTCTTATGAGGGGAGTCAGGCAGTAATAAAGCCAAATAAGTATACAGCTATATGAATACAGTAAAGGCTGGTGAAGAGAAAAGCCAACAGCAAAATGTTGAAATGGAGGGCTAAAACTTTAGATAGTGTAGTCCAGGAAAGCCTCACTAGGGAAGTGACTTTTGAGTAAAGACATGGAAGAAGTGAGGGGACTAGGTCTTTCAGTAGTTGGATAACATCATTATGGGAAAGAAGAAGAGGAAACGCCCCAAAGTAAGAACAGGCCCAGCTTTCTGAGGACTGTCAAGAGCACTGACACAGATGAAAGAGTGTAGGGTTGCTGTGGTGATGGGGACAGGAGGGAGGGATAGACGGGGTAGACAGGCTCTTTGTAAAAATATTTATTTCCTTATTTTCATCTACTTGAAAGGGTAGTAGAGAGAAAGGGAAGGGAGAGATAGAGAGAGAGAATCTTCCACCTGCTGATTCATTCCCAAAGTTCTGCAACAGCCAGGGCTGAGCAAGGCAGAAAGCAGGAACCAGGAACTTCATCCTCGTCAGTTATCATCCATTGCTTCCCAGGATGCAGTAGTGTTGCAAGCAGCAGCTTAACCCACTGCACCAAAACACCTGCCCCAGGCAAGTCTTGGAGCTCAGATTAATGATGTTGACTTGTACTCTGCATTAATCTGACTGGATATAGACCTTCACAAGACCACTCTCTCTGGCTGCTTACTGAAAATAGACTACCAACAGGTATGAGCAAAAGAAGAGAAGCCAGTTAGGAAGCTATTTCAGTAATCCAGGCAAGAGATGATGAAAGCTTGGGCCAGAGTGTGGGCAGTGGAATTGTTGAGAAGGTGGGTATGGTAGAGCTGACAGGTTCTAATAACATACTAAGTGTGTGGTCTAAGTGAAAGGAATGAGTCAAGGCTGACAATAAAGTGTCTTGCCTGAGCAATAGAAGTGATGGAATGACATCAAGAGAAATTCCAAACTTTGAAGTGTGCAAGACAGAACCCTTCACGAGCTCCTCTCCTCTGCTTTTACCCTTTTCCCTCTTGAGCTCTGACCCAATTCCAGTTCTCCTAACCCATCAGGGCTCTCTCTTGCCTCCACACATAGCACCCCTTCTTTCTGTCACACTTCTGACTCCTTCATTCCCTGAAAGAGGGGCTTGTCCTCAGCATATGATTGGTCATGTTCAAAGAATAAATAATGAATGAATACCTAAATAGCTTCTCAAGGATACCCTGGTGCTGGAAAGAAGTTTGTCCAAAGCTGAAAGGAAAAGCGTGAATTGAAGAGCTGCAAGTTCCAGGGAGTGCATGCTTCAGTTATTAGAAGCTGGCAGGATAGCGGTGGAGTGGAAACCAGAGTGCTTTATCCATACCCCTTTATAGCATGGACCACACTTGTCAGAATGTGAATATTGGCTGAGCTTCTCACTGGAAATGGTCTTTTATCATCTAAGGCAAAATTCTCTCTCAGGGAACTGTTTCCAGTGACAGCTTACATAGGAATAAAAACTCTGACTTGCATGGTTCCATTTGAGACTACTCAGAGGGACTTTCCCAACATTTGAGCTCCCCATAGAATGGCTGAGGCATGAGTAGGAACTGCCTTGTAGGTCAGCTTCTCCATCTGCTCAATGTCGTCTTCATCATTTCTTTACAGGTGAATTTCCCAGGAGCACTTGCAAATAAACTTAAAATATGCAACCTTCCATCTCAAAGTCTATTTCCATAGAATTCAATCTAAGGCAGGACACACCCTTTTAAAGGACAGATACACTATGGACTTGAACGAGTAGCATCTTTCTGTGCATCTCGGAGACTCAAAGAACCATGGAGGATTCAGGAGGTAGGAAAGCTATGAGGCTGAGCCCTTGAAAATTGTAATTGTTCATTAGTAAAACTATGCAACATAATTTCATAGAAGATTATTCTATCTGGAGGCTAACAGATGGCTCTGAAGCCAAATTTGGGGCTGTAATTCAACAGAGGGATTCTGCTGATGTCACCAGCACTTGAGCTGTGTGTTCTAGTGTGGGCTTTTTAAGGGTTTTGGTTGTCTTTTTTATTTTTTCCTTCTACAAACAGCCATAGAGCCTCGAGAGTTAATTCAGCCTTGTAGTCACTCCAAGGCCATCTGTTGTTCAAATTAAAATACATATTTTTAACTTTAACCTTTCAATCTCTAAAGTTTTAAACCTTTGCAATAGAAACAGTCATTTTGCAACAGCTTTTCAGCTTCCTGATTCAGTGACATCAATGAAAGGGTAATGTCAGATTTGGGGACGTCAGTAAGGAACGTTGGCAGGGCTGACATTGGTGGAGGGACATAGTGAAGTTACCAGGTTATTTTCTGTTCTTGCATGATATGGTGTCATGCTATGCTCTCGCTAGTTGGAGTTAATCGAAACTCTGATTTCATAAAAGATAATTTAGGAATCCACATTTCTTCTGAGAAATGAATAAATAAAGGAGATAGAAAAATATTGCATAATTTAGGATCTTTTGTTAGTTCTATTAATCTGTTGGCATATTCTAATGTGGAAGACAGAATAAAATATAACCAAAATGCTAATTTATGAATTTTTTTATTTTAAAAGCCATGCATACTCGTTGTAGAAAATATGGAAACTCTGGAAAACTGCAAAGATACTTACCATCTTCGTGTCTAGAGATAAATGCTTTTAGTATCTTCATGTATTGCACTCCTATTTAAAAATGTGAATTTAAATACTTCCTGAATGCAGACATGGGGCATTACAACCCAGGATGTGTGGTTGTTGGTATTTGAAGTGGCTGATGCCAATCCCTCATTAAAAGGAGCATATGTTTTGAATCTATTTCCTCATTTTTTCCCCACCAAAATTCATGATTTTTGTGCCATCCTCCTTACCTGTGACAAATGAATAAATTTGCTGAAGCTATTTTAAACTACACAAATTAAAATGGTATATTACCATTCTCAGTTCAATTTAATTCAACAATCCTTTTTTAAAATGAGAGCTACTATGTATTCTTCACTGTGCTGCATAAAGTGTAAGGATGGAGTGGGATAGAAAGACACAAATGTGAAGACCACACAGATTCTATTTCTTCATTCATACAATAAATATTCATTGAACACCTACTACATGCTGTGCATTGTTCTAAGCATTGGAAATAGAGTGAAAAACAATAAAAACAAGGTTCCAACCTTCATGGGGCTTATCTTCTATTAGAGTAAACAGACAAAACCATAAATAAATGATTATTTTAAATAGCATATGTTAATCATGTTTTTAGCTTTCTGTATCTTCTGATAATTTGACATTTTAAAAATGGTGGTGACCAGAAAGCGACTGCCTCTCGAGGGCCAGCCGATTCTTGGAGATAGCCCAAGGTTGAGGAGCACTCTTTTCATATGCCACCCAACCAATCCTGATCCATCTCTAACATCCCATTTATCTAACTCTCACACACCAGACCAACATTTCTACTGCCCTAAATTATCCCAGGGCCAGATACTAGACAGCTGGAGAACATCCCTGTAGCGCAATGCCCTCCAAAATTATTAAAACTAGCCCATTTTAGAGGTTTATTCCACTCTGCATCACCTTTCCCATGGAATGTCCAATAAAGGTTCTGACCTGGGCCTAGCCCTCCCTTCTGCTTCTGCCTCTTACCAAACCTGATGCTTCCTCCATGGCCCTGCACTGTATGATGTAAGAAACAGTTTCCTGTCAAAGGCATTGACAACTCCATGTTGTCACTCAGTCACCTCTATAAACTATAATAATTAAGACATGGTGGTAAGTACTAGGAAGGCAATAAAAGGGAGAGGTGTTACAGAGAGAAGCTTACTAGTGATAAGGAAAGTATTTGCAGTGCTGGGTGTTTTGGCTGAGACCTTTATGACGGAAGGAGCTAGCTACACAAAGAGTGTTCTAAGCGGAAGTAATAGCAAGTACAAATATCCTGCGGCAAGGCCAGCTTTGCACATTCAGTGAACAGAAAGGCCAGGATGGCTGAAGCAGAGTGAGTTGGGCAGAATAGGACAGGAAGAGGTGGGAGACATGGGTGGGGCAGAGTACACAAGACAGTCATGGAATGGAGCAGACCAGACACACTTGAAAATAAGCATGACAATGCATTCTGAACAGTACATGATATTTGCACTCCTCTCAGTTTTTGGGGATACAAGATTGGTGAACTCAAAAGTTTGCATCCTTGGTGCAATTCCAAGAACTATAGCTCAGTGGTGCCATTGGCACTTCTGGGTGGCTGTATTTGATAGCACCCCTTAAGACATACTCACCTTTTTTTCTGTGTGTTTTTTTTTTTTTTTTTTTTTTTTGTAGGGTGAGTCCTTTTAAATTGATGGAAGACTGTTTTTCATCCAGCAGTGTTTGAGGGAAATTATAAATGTTGCAGTTTCCATAATAAGGGCAAAAACCAAGTGCAAGGTGCATATCCCTTGTGGTATGTGCGCAAGGGTTGAGGATGGTAATGAGCAGGAGAGAGGGATGGCAGATCTCCTTAATAAGGTCTTATTGAAGCCCAGATTACAAACTGTTGGGTGGAGAGCATGCACATGAATCATGATTCACAAAATGGGCCTCAGTGCTGATTAGAATGAAAACTAGAAGGCTCAGTCCTGACAGCTTCTTATTGTCAAATACAAGCAGACATACATTCTCCTTTTTTTGGTTTGGTGCGACATAATTGTATTTTTGTTTACCTGTTAAGTCCATGAAAAGATTTAGCTTCTGGGTTCAGAAAACAGATTCCAAATATTACAGAGAAAGGACTTTCTTTTTAATTCCCCCTTTCTTTTTTTTTTTTTTAACTTTTATTTAATGAATATAAATTTCCAAAGTACGGCTTATGGATTACAATGGCTTCCCCCCCATGTCGTCTCTCCCACCCGCAACCCTCCCCTTTCCCACTCCCTCTCCCCTTCCATTCACATAAGGATTCATTTTCGATTCTCTTTATATACAGAAGATCAGTTTAGCATACATTAAGTAAAGATTTCAACAGTTAGCTCCCACACAAACATAAAGTGAAAAATAATAGATGATTTTTTAAATGATGATGAAATCAGATCAGACCTATTTCTATAACACAAAATATCTTCTTTTGAGCAAAGCTTGGGCTGCAGCTTTACTCAAACGAAAGGGTGTGAGTAAAGAGTAGTTTATTAACTGCAATAATATGAGCCAAGTTTTAAGCTTAGGGCTATATAATTTAATACATTTATTATTATTACAATGCTGTTCAGTAGCTGGCATTATTTTCCCCACTTGACAGATGGGAAAACTGGGATTCAGCGATCTTAAATTACTAGCTTAAGGTCAGGCTGGCGCCGTGGCTCACTAGGCTAATCCTCCGCCTGTGGCGCCGGCACCCCGGGTTCTAGCCCCGGTTGGAGCCTGGAGCGTCAGGGGTCTGTCCCAGTTGCTTCTCTTCCAGTCCAGCTCTCTGCTGTGGCCCAGGAAGGCAGTGGAGGATGGTCCAAGTGCTTGGGCCCTGCACCTGCATGGGAGACCAGGAAGAAGCACCTGGCTCCTGGCTTCGGATCAGCACCTGCACGCTGGCCATAGCGACCATTTTGGGGGTGAACCAATGGAAGGAAGACCTTTCTCTCTCTCTCTCTCTCTCTCTCTCTCTCTCTCTGTCTACTCTGCCTGTCAAAAAAAAATTACTAGCTTAAGGTCAAATAAGAGGTATGGACCCAGATGCCCAAAGAACCCAAGTCTTTTTCCTTCCTGCTTGGATTTTACACACCCATGTCTCCCAGTATTCTGTTTAACCAACTGCAGAAAAAGAATAGTCCTAACAGACCACCTCACATAGTTTTTGCCAGGAACAGACGATAATAATCATGACTTACAAACGACTACAGATTGCAATTTTAAATAGAATAAAAAGAAACCACACAGTAGATACCACCAGCTCACTGACAGGCCTCAATTCCAGGTAGCAAAGTTGCATCCTGTGAACATCAACTCTGCAGCCAACTCCTGGTGAGTTTCTTTTTATAGAACTGGGTTTGGAACACACATTTCAAGGTAAAAGAGTTTCCCATTTTGAAAAGAAAGCAGCACTTTTAAAGTGCTTATGCCAAGATCTAGACCACTAATATAATATATTCTCACTATTATAATTCTCTATATAATGTTCTTTATAATATATTCCACATGTAATTCTCCTAATATATTTCCCCAATATTATAATTATAAACATCTATTAAATGTTGATTTTGCATATATTTATACTTTGTCCACACTATATTTTTAAAAGTATAGGAGGCACCTTAGAATTATGAAAATTTAACATTATACAAAAGCTGACAAGTATTTATATAATGCAAAGAAAATAGACAAAAAAAGGAATGTGGAAGCATGGAGAGGTTATGTAACCTGATATATATTTTTCAGACCACTTATCCTTTCTAAATTCAGATGCATTATCCCATTCGATTCTTGACACAATCCTATGATATGGGAAAACTAAGCAATATTGATAGAATATTATAGATGAGGAAACTGAGATAGGAAAAGCTTACATGATCTTCTTAAGATGACATAACTAGTTAATTCTAGGCTGGGATCAAATCTTAGATTTAATAACTAGTAGTCCAGAGCTCAGTGAATTCTAATGCCCACGTTGCTCAGGTGAAAGAGAACCCAAGGAGTGGGGATAGAAGTGAAGCTTGTCTTGGAACACTTGCTATCTTCAACTATCATTCAAAGCCCTCTTGCTTCTTGGCTGTTCCGAGTCCCTTACAGGAGCCTTTGTCCTTCTCCACTCCCCCACCAAAGACTCATTTGGATTAGTCTCCCTGAAAATATAAACCTCTATGTCATCAACATTACCTGATCTAATTTTTGAAGTCTTGGTGTCAAGTGTTGCTTTGGTGAGTGCTGGGTGAACATTGGATGTACATGTGTTGAGACAAATCATAAGCCAACAGTGATGATTATGAAGAATGATGTTTTCATCTCAGTAAAATACAGACCTTCTTATCAACAAGGCTGTCCAAAATCAGAGCGGGCTAGTTGGGTGGAGGGAGGCAAGGAGGAGCCATGAGTTCCCATCCCTGCAATGGACAGCACCTGTCCACAGCAGACTTTGCTGGGGATCACCTTAGCCCTTATCAGTCAGACCAGATGCCTCTGATTCTACTTTCCACTCTTTCAGTCTGTGGTTCTTAGGGAACCTGTGTTGATGGGGTACTATTGCCCTGCCTCACTCCTCTCAGGCAACCCTTTCAGTCAAAGCTCTCACTCAGAAGTGGGACTACACAAGGGGAAATTCCTCAAGCCTGGGAGAATGGGGTCAGAAGGACTTAAACACCCCTTGATTGTAGTACAGAAAAAGCCACCAAGCCCATATAACCTTCCTTCCTGGGACAACCTGGCTCTGTGTATGGGTTCTTTCCAAACCTTCTCTTTTTATGTTACCGTTTAAAGGTTTTCCCTAAAATCACTGAGTTGTATCTCTATTTTTAAATGCTTAAAGGCGTTGCTCAGTGAATTTGAATACTGGGAAACTTCATACCATTAAAGCAGCCTTACATTTTAGTCTACTCTGATCTCACAATGGTTGTCTCCACCAAGAACAGCAGTGAGGCAGGAATAGTAAGGAGGAGAGGAGGAACAATTTCTCAGCCTGTGCACTTCCTCCCCAAGGGGCCCATTTCAGTTTTTGGGAGGTGGTATGTTAACAATGCTGCTTCATGTTGGAGGAAAAAGAATGACTGCAGGATCATGGAATGCATAGATAAGATTTCCAAGTGCACTCGGTTTGTGCACTACCTCATCCCTAGCCAAGGTGCAGGCATTCTCCTGTCTCCCTGCTATATTCACCCCAACCCCAGGTTAGTCTCCAGTGTCACTTGTACCAACAAACACACTTATCAAACACCTCCTTTGTGCTGGATATTGTCATTAAGGAGATTATTATCTTGTGGAGGAGGAAAAGCACGAATATTTTTATATGCTGTATTCTGTTCAGAAAAAAAAAAAAACTAAAGGCAGTGATTCGGTTAAGATGCTACTTGGAATATTTGCATTCCTTATCAGAGTGCTTGGATTCAATCCAGGCTCCACTCCCAATTCCAGCTTCCTGCTAACATGAATCCTGGAAGGTAACAGGTGATAGCTCATATAGTTTGGTCTCTGCCTCTCTTGTGAGAGACCTGGATTGAGTTCCTGGCTTCCATCTTCCAAGCTGGTGGGTATTTGAGGAGTAAATAAAAAGATGGGAGAGTGCTTTCTCTCTCTCTCCCTCTTACATAAATAAGTAATGTTTAAGATAAAAGTTTACAGAAAAAGAGTAAAGTTAGCAACATGAAATGAGGTTGATAGACACAAACCATAGAAGAATGGATAAACAATACAATATCATATGTAATGGAATATTTTTAAGCCTTAAAAAGGAAGGAGATTCTGAGGCATGCTGCAACACAGACAAAACCTGAGAATATTATGCTAAGTAAAATAAATCTGCCACAAAAGGAAAATACTGAATGACCCTGCTTATATGAGATAACTAGGCATATTCATAGAGACAGAAGAAATAGAATGGCATTTACCATGGACTGCAGAAAGAAGGGTGTGAGTAGTTATCATGTAATGAGGATGGAGTTTTAGTTTAGGAAGATGAAAAAATTTTTGAGATGTATAGTAGTGGTGGCTACACAGCCATGTGAATGCACTTGATACTTAAAAATATTTAATTTTGGGGTAAATGTTTAATCTAGCGGTTAAGATGTCTATGTCCCATATTAGAGTATCTGGATTCAATTCTTGGCTCTGGCCTCTGACTCCAACTTCCTGTTAATGAAAACCCTGGGATAGAGGAGATGTACAGTTTGTCACATGCTTAATCGGACTTACCCTTAATGGTAGAGTTAGAAACATGCCATGGGATTACAATTCAATCCCATCAAGGTGGCATGTACCAATGCCATCTCACTAGTCAAAGTGATCAGTTTCAGTTCATAATTGATCATAATGATAGGATTAAGTGTCAAAGGGATCACATAAACAAGACTAGTGTCTGCCAATACTATCTGATAGAATCAAAAAGGAGAGAATAATCCAACATGGGAAGTGGGATACACAGCAGACTCATAGAATGGCAGATGTCCTAAACAGCACTCTGGCCTCAGAATCAGCCCTTAAGACATTCGGATTCATCTAAAAAGCCCATGAGAGTATTTTAGGCATGGAAAGCCAAGACACTCTGGCAAAATAAAAAAAAAAAATGACCTAAATGAAAGATCTCTGTGAGTAAGTTCCCAGCAGAAAGAATGGGTCATCAAAGAAGGAGGTACCTTTCTCTGAAGGGAGGTGTGAACCTCCACTTTGACTATGACCTTGTCTAAATAAGATTGAAGTCGGTGAACTCAAAAGGCTTCCATAGCCTTGTCAACTTATGAAAAAAGCCTAGGGAGATTACTGATGCCATAAACAAGAGTGTCAAATTGTTAAGTCAACAACAGGAGTCACTATGCACTTACTCCCCATGTAGGATCTCTGTCCTTAATGTGTTGTTCAATATGAATTAATGCCATAACTAGAAAAAGAGTAAAGTTAGCAACATGAAATGAGGTTGATAGACACAAACCATAGAAGAATGGATAAACAATACAATATCATATGTAATGTAATACTCAAACAGTATTTTACACTTTATGTTCTGTGTGGGTGCAAACTGTTGAATTCTTTACTTAGTATATACTAAATTGATCTTCTGTATAACTGAAAACGAATCTTGATGTGAATGGGATGGGAGAGGGAGTGAGAGATGGGATGGTTGCAGGTGGGAGGGCAGTCATGGGAGGAAAAAGCCACCGTAATTTAAAAGCTGTACTTTGGAAATTTATATTTATTAAATAAACATTAAAAAAGGCCGGTGCCACAGCTCACTAGGCTAATCCTCCGCCTGCAGCGCCAGCACTCCAGGTTCTAGTCCCAGTCGGGGCGCTGGGTTCTAGTCCTGGTTGCTCCTCTTCCAGTCCAGCTCTCTGCTGTGGCCCGGGAAGGAGTGGAGGATGGCCCAAGTGCATGGGCCCTGCACCCACATGGGAGACCGGGAGGAAGCACCTGGCTCCTGGCTTCGGATCAGCGCAGTGTGTTGGCCGTAGCGCGCCGCCTGAGCGGCCATTGAGGGGTGAACCAACGGAAAAAGGAAGACCTTTCTCTCTATCTCTCTCTCACTGTCTAACTCTGCCTGTCAAAAAAAAGAAAAAGAAAAGAAAGAAATAAATAAAAGTTAAAAAAAAAAAAAAAAAAAAAAACAAGAAAACCCTGGGATACAATAGTGATGACTCAAGTAGTTGGGTTCCTGTCTCCCACCTGGGAGATCTGATTGAGTTACCAGCTCCTGGCTTCACCCTAGCCCAGCCCTCGCTATTTTCCATTTGGAGAGGGAGATAGCAGATGAGGTAACATGCTCTCACCTCTCTCTCTCTCTCTCTCTCTCAAATAAGTAAATAAAAATTTTAATTTAAAATCATCAAGTTTATGTTATATGTATTTTACTACAAAAAAGTGAACTTCAATAGCTTAGTTAAAACAATGCAAGCCCTCTCGTTAATTCTTTTTAGATTTATTAAAATGTTAAAATTTTGGATGTTGTAGGTTAAATGAAGCACATCACTAAAATTTTTTTAGATATAAATCAAAGTGGAAGAATGATCAAATCAAATAACTTCCAGAGAGCCAGCGGGTTCATACACATGTGAAATGACAAGTGGTGTTCATAACAGGGAGTGAGCATGTTTGAGGCAACCACAAGACTGTGCATTCCTATTAAATTCTCTAAGGCATCCCTATTAAATGTTTAAGAAACTCCAGCTAAACCCACAAAATGCACCCTGTGTCTCAATGTCTTTGGACCAACAGTTAGTGACATTTGACACAGACTGTCATACATTTGCTAACAGGGTATGAATTTGTCTTGAGCTCCTTAGCAACCAATGTAAAAAGAGAAATTTAGTCAGTTGCACAGTTTACAAGGTTGCAAGATACAAATCAAGCAATTATGCAGAATCTCTTGTGCTAAGGATATTGAAATAGGGAAGAAATTTCTTTTGAGAGTTCCATAGAAAGAACACAGCCATGTAGTAAACAATAATCTTACAGATTGAGACACCTCCATGAGATTTTTTTTGTTGTATCCATCATTAAAAATCCACTCTTTATTTCTTTTTGTTTTTTAACTTTTATTTAATGAATATAAATTTCCAAAGTACAGCTTATGGATTACAATGGCTTCCCCCCCCATAACTTCCCTCCCACCTGCAACCCTCCCCTTTCCCTCTCCCTCCCCCCTTCCATTCACATCAAGATTCATTTTCAATTCTCTTTATATACTCTTTATGTCTTTTTAAAAAATATTTATTTGAAATCAAAACAACAGAGAGAAGGGGAGTGGGGAAAGACAGAGAGAAATATCTTCAATTTGGTGGTTTACTCCTCAAATGACCACAACAGCCAGGTCTGGGCCAGGCTGAAGTCAGGAACTAGAAACTCCATACTGGTATTCCACACGGGTGGCAGGAGCCCAAGCACCTGGGCCATCTTCTGCTGCCTTGCCAGAAGCTTTAGCAGGAAGCTGGATCAGAAGTTGAGCTTCTCGATGTGAACCAGCATTCTGATATGAGAACCTGGTGTCACAAGCAGCAGCTTAACCAGCTGCACCACAATGCCAGCCCCTGAAACCCATTATTTCATAGAACAGTACCACAAAAAAACAGCTCATCCAGAGGTCAATGATCCAGTGGGAGATAAACTAGGGTTGAGTGAATAGTAAAGATGATGAGGTGCTTTTGGTGTCCAAAGGAGGGCAAACTTCCTGAGAGGTCATTTATAGGGAAAGGCTTCCTAGATGCTGAGGCAGCAGCTAGAGCTTTGAGAAAGGTAGGATTTATGTAAGTTCCTGTCTTGTATATAGTGGGTACACAGGCAATATTTGTTATGTGAATGAATAGATGTCTTAGTCCACTCTGCTGGCTAAAATGAAATATTTTAGAATAGGAGAATTCTGCAGATTGGGAACTCCAAGATCAAGGCTCCAGCCATTTCTTGTGTCTGCTGAAAACTTCTGCTGTGATTCTCAGATAGCACCTTCTAGTAGATTCCCCATAGGGTTGAAGGAGCAAAGGAGCACTCCTGGGCTTTTATAAAGGCACTAACATGGTTCGTGGAGGTAGAGCCCTCATGACTCAAACAATTCCCAGTGCTCCACCTCTAAATACTATGAAATTGGGTGTTAAGTTTCAACATTTGAATTGGGAGGGCACACCAACATAAAGGCCTTAGCAGTATAGAGGGAAAATAAAGGCATTTCAAGGCAAAAGGGATAGAGTATGTTGGAAATTGGAGGATGTTAGGGCTTTCTTGGTGGCAAGTGACAAAAATCAATTTGATTTAAAGAAAACTGAAAATTTATTAAAAGCATATTGAAGAATCATATGTAATTAAAAGAAAGACGTGAGCATTAAACATGGTAAAGGCATGCTTGAAGGTCCAGGAGCATCCTTTCCCTGGGCAGCCCATATTCAGTGGCTGATGCCCATAGGAATATTAAGGTCAAGCCATCTCAGCTCATGAAGGACAATTATTATGGAAGTTCTCATGGGGCTGGGCCAAGGTTTTGTCAAAACTACACTGAGATCAATTTCTCCTCTACCCAATCCTGCTTTATCTCATAAGTCCTGCTTCCCAGTAAACATCCTGCATTGCAAACTCAATCTCAGGGTCTACTTTCATGGAATTCAATCTTTGATAGCATAAAATACATAAAATAAGGAACTTACACGCTGCCAGGATGCTTTTTCTCTCATCTCTCCTTTTCTCTGGATCTTTGCTCTTGACATTTCCACTCCAGATTGTTTTTCTCCGGCCATTGGTAAATCTGGTTGTAAAGAATATCTGGTAGCTCTAGCCCCAGAAATGATTAGATTCTTATTGCTCAGTTTCTGATTTCAAAAATGTGTAGGGGCCGGCACTGTGGAGTAGTGGATGGGGCCGCCACCTGCAGTGCCGGCATCCCATATGGGTGCCGGCTAGAGTCCTGGCTACTCCACTTTCAATCTGGCTCTCTGCTATGCGTGGGAAAGCAGTGGAGGATGTCCTAAGTCCCTGGGCCCCTGCACTTGCATGGGAGGCCTGGAGGAATCTCCTGGCTCCTGGCTTCAGATCGGTGCAGCTCCAGCCATTACAGCCATCTGGGGAGTGAACCAGCAGATGGAAGACCTCTCTGTCTCTCTCTCTACCGCTCCTTCTCTCTGTGTGTAACTCTGACTTTCAAATAAATCTTTAAAAAAATTGTGTAAATTCCAGGAATGATGCTCATTCAAAAACAAAAAACAAATCAACTCTGGCCTGGATGTCAAGGGAATACAAATTTCTAGGCTTGGGTCAAAACTTATTTCTCAGGAATGGGATCATATAAGAATAGACATGGCAGTCACACATATCCATGGAGTTCAAGTTAGGGTTGTGGAGCAAAAATCATAATGATACCCCTCTAGTTTAGGGAATAGTAATAAAAATTGCCTTTGAGAGATAAATTTGGGATTTTGACTGCCAGGTGTAAGAATTGTAAAGTATCTTTATCTAGTTAATTAGTTTTCAAATACTTAAAACAATATAACTCTTTTTCAAACAAAACTTATTTTGGGACACCAACATGGTAAGAAGATAACCATGATGCTGCTGATTTGAGAGGATATGTTATTCTTCTCTAGTTACATTTGTCAGCGACCAGAGTCACCTCATTCATTGATTCAACAAATATTCACAAGACTCTTATTCTGCCTTAGAAAATGTGCTAGGTGCTAGAAAAGACAATGGCTGAAAAAACAAACACAATTCTTATTTTCAGAGTACACTACTACAATCCTAGGATGAAGTTTGAAACCCACTTTTCAGAGCAGTCTTGTGAGATAGATAAAGTCAAATAAAGGATTGGGAAAGGTAAAATAAAGGATTGGGCTAGGAGTGCGATGCTACAGAAATACTGAAAAATACTTATCTGGTAGTTTTAAATGTTGCCAACTTGATTTTGGGAAGATCGTTGATTAATTTGAAGCCCATTGCGATAGCTGAGCCGTGAAATGCAGAGGAAATGAAAAGGAAGGTTGGATACAAAAATATATAATATAAGAAAAATTGATGAGTCTTGGTGACAACATCTTAATGGATCTGGCTGGTGTCTATTAATGTATGACATTAAAACAATCCCATATACATTTATAGGTCCTCGGTATTCCTTTCACTTTTCCAGCTCAATCAAATGTACAATATATTCTGATCCACATCACTGCACTTACATATTAATCATTCATGCATTCTTGACAGCCTATTTCAGTTCCATTCTTTCAGCACCCTAACCACTCACACATACTTCTCCCTGGTTCCAAGTACAACACCCTCAAGGCTGATAGCAACTCTGGCCATTCCTCATGTCTTTCTTATATACAATAGCAATCAATATTAAATTCCTGATAATTTACAGTTCAACTAGTATCACATATGCTTTTTTCCAAGATATTGTTCTTTAGCTTCTCAAGGACTTACTTTACATCATATGAAAAAAGATTTAGTACTCTTTTTACATATTTTAAGTTCAAGTACAATTCAATGTGTGATTACATGAGTTAGGGTCTACTTTTCTGGCCTTTATAATGACTCAGTATTCTTGAAGCATCTTTGGGCTGAAGATGCTTGGACAACCAACCTTGTGTATATTCACTTCACAATTTAGATTCTCTAAGAATTTTCTAAGATTATCTCTAGAAAAGTCTTTATGGAATCATTGCTCCAATTCCCCACCCCACTCACATTTCACAGTTGAGGGAAACTGCAGAGGCTAAATATGAAACTTCTTAATTTCAATCTTGTGTTCTTTCTCTACTAGATGATACAGGTAAAGGTAGATACATGTATACCTTGTGAAAATTTACTAAAAGGGATTGGAAATTATTGTTAATCACTAAATATTGTTGGTCATTAAAGCCCTGTTCACAGACAAATCACTGGGGGCAAAGGTTTAGATTTAATTCTTACAGTGGTGTCTGGTTCTATACGAATTAGAATTCGTAAGCTTATTCCTAAGGTTGCACCTACATTGCAAATTACTTGAAGGCAAAGTGTGTTTTCACATACCACTTTATTGGCACAAAGATCCTAGGTCACATGTCATTCATTTTAAGCTATTTATTGAGTACTTACTGTGCACCAGGTACTGTTCCAGGTATTTGGATACAGCAATATATAAAGATGACATAGTCCCTACCCTCATACATCATATTGTGTGGAAAGAAAATTTTATATTGAACAAGTAGGATCCAGTGAAAAGACAATAATCAACAAGTAATACAAAGTGTGACGATAGAAACTCAAAAAGGAGAGAGTGGAGGCAAAGTCTGTGGAAATAGCATTGAAAGTACCCATTTCCTTTCTTCTTAACTTTTCTTCTCTCCTGCTTCAGATACATGAGTGTAACTGGCATCAATGGTGAAAGGCATAAATGTTACAATTCTGAGATATCTGTGTTCGTTGGGGTCCTTTCTATTGTTAAACATGGTGATACCTTAGAGCAAGTAGTATTGTAGGCCAAGCCCAAGATTTATAGTGTTTCCCAGAAGAGAACAACTGGGTGTGACAAGCCTGCATTCATTTATTCAGAAAACATTTACTGTGCATTTATTCTGTGTCAGGTGTTATGAGCAAAACATTTGCTGCCATTATTGTTGCACATGTGTGGTGGGGAGACATATTATAAACAAAAGATCTCACAAAAAAAAAAAAAAAAACAATAAAGTACCTTGGAATAAATTTAACCAAGGAGGTCAAAGACCTCTATGATGAAAATTACAAAACACTAAAGAAAGAAATAGAAGACGACACACACAAAAAAATGGAAAAACCTGCCATGCTCATAGATTGGAAGAATCAATATCATCAAAATGTCCATTCTCCCAAAAGCAATTTACAAGTTCAATGCAATACCAATCAAAATACCAAAGTCATTCTTCAAAGACCTAGAAAAAACGATGCTGAAATTCATATGGAGAAACAGGAGACCCAGAATAGCTAAAGCAATCCTTTACAATAAAAACAAGGCCGGAGGCATCACAATTCCAGACTTCAAGGCATACTACAGGGCAGTTATAATCAAAACAGCCTGGTACTGGTACAAAAACAGATGGACAGACCAATGGAACAGAATAGAAACATCGGAGATCAATCCAAACATCTATAACCAACTCATATTTGACAAAGGACCTAAAACCAACCCCTGGAACAAGGACAGCCTCTTCAACAAATGGTGCTGGGAAAACTGGATGTCCACATGCCGCAGTATGAAGCAAGACCCCTACTTTACACCTTATACAAAAATCTACTCAACATGGATCAAAGAACTAGAGATGCGCCATGACACCATGAAACTAATTGAGAGCATAGGGGAAACCCTTCAAGATATCGGAATAGGCGAACAATTCCTGGAGAAGACCCCACAGGCACGGGTAATCAAAGATAAAATAAACAAATGGGATTACCTCAAATTGAAGAGTTTCTTAACAGCAAAGGAAACAGTCAGGAAAGCGAAGAGGCAACCAACAGAATGGGAGACGTTATTCGCAAACCACACAACAGATAAAGGATTAACAACTAGAATCTATACAATGATCAAAAAACACCACAGAATCAAAACAAACAACCCAATTAAAAAATGGGCCAAGGACCTTAAAAGACATTTTTCAAAAGAGGAAATCCAAATGGCCAACAGGCACATGAAAAAATGCTCAGGATCCCTAGCCATCAGGGAAATGCAGATCAAAACCACAATGAGATGCCACCTCACTCCGGTTAGATTGGCTTACATACAGAAATCAACCAACAACAGATGCTGGCAAGGATGTGGAGAAAAGGGGACACTAATCCACTGTTGGTGGGAATGCAAGCTGGTAAAGCCACTATGGAAGACAGTCTGGAGAGTCCTCAGAAACCTGAATATAGCACTACCACAGGACCCAGCCATCCCACTCCTTGGAATATACCCAAATGGAATTAAAGGGGTGAAAAAAGCCATTTGCACCTCAATATTTGCTGCAGCTCAATTCACAATAGCTAACACATGGAATCAACCTAAATGTCCATCAATGGATGACTGGATAAAGAAACTATGGGATATGTACTCTATGGAACACTATACAGCAGTAAAAAACAATGAAATCCGGGCATTCACAACAAAATGGAGGAAGCTGGAAAACATCATGCTGAGTGAAATAAGCCAGTCCAAAAGGGATAAATATCACATGTTCTCCCTGATCGATGGCAACTAAACGAGCACCTAAAATGATACCCATTGAAGTGAAATGGACACTATGAGAGACAATGACATGAGCAGCCCTTGTCTAGACTATTGAGGAAAAACTTACTATTTTGTTCCTTTAGTATTTTTGTCGTTGTTGTTGCTCGGTTTGCTCTACACAAGACCACTGGTTGAACTCTGCAATCAATCCACAACCATTCTTAAGCGTTTAAAAATTAACAGGAAATTGATCTCTGTGGAACATGGGAGTGGGAATAAGAGAGGGAGGAGATATATAGGATGGCACATACTCACTCAGACCTACCTCCAATGGTGGAACTGGAAATGTGCCAGGGGATTTCAACTCAATCTTACCAAGGAGGCAGGTACCAATGCCAGCACACTTGGTAAAGTGACAAATATAAATACACAACTGATCAAAAAGATAGGGTAAGTGTCGAAGAGATTACACAAATAAGACCAGTGTAAGCAAATAATGAAAGATAGAATCAAAAGGGAGAGAATGATCCTGCGGGGGAAGCAGGACACACAGCAGACTCATAGAATGGCAAATGCCCAAAACAGCACTCCTGCCTCAGAATCAACCCTTGGGACATTCGGATCTGACTAAAAGGTCCATGAGAGTCTCACAGGCATGGAAAGCCATGACACGGTGGCAAAAAAACAATCTAAATGAAGAATCCTGTTGAACAACACCTCAGCAGAAGGATCAGGCCATCAAGGAGAGAGGCGCCTTTCTCTGAAGGGAGGAAGGAAACTCCACTGTGATATGGCCTTGACTAAACAAGTTCAGAGTTGGTGAACTCAAGGGGCTTCCATAGCCTAGACAGCTCATAGCAAGAGTCTCGGGTGATTGCTGACGTCATAAATAAGAGTGCCAATTGTTAAATCAACAACGGGAGTCACTGGGTTCATGCTCCCCACGCAGGATCTCTGTCCTTAATATGTTTATCTATGAAACTCAAAAACAACACTACTAGTTGAACAATACCCTATACCTGGTTCGGTTGTGTGAGTGCAACCTGTTGAAATCCCTGCTTAGTATATACTAAGTTGATCTTCGGTATATGAAGGTTATTGAAAATGAAACGTGATGAAGGGCGGGATGGGAGAGGAAGTGGGTGAGGGGAGGGCCACGGGAGGGAGGGAGGTCGGGGGGAAGCCACAACAATACAAAAGATGCATTTTATATTCTACTTAAAACTATTGGTTGAACTCTGTAATTAATACACAATTACTCTTAGGTGTTTAATCAATGCTATAACTAGCACTCAAATAGTATTTTACACTTTGTGTTTCTGTGTGGGAGCAAAATGTGGAAATCTTTACTTAACATACGCTAAATTGATCTTCTGTATATAAAGATAATTGAAAATTAATCGTGATGTGAAGGGGAAGGGGAGAGGGAGTGGGAGAGGGGAGCATTGTGGATGGGAGGGAAGACACGGGGGGGAGGGGGCTATTGTGGTCCATAAGTTGTACTTTGGAAATTTATGCTCATTAAATAAATTAAAAAATAAATAAACAAAAGATCTCACAAAATGTAAAATTACAATGGCAGGGTTTTGTGGTTGTTTTTTTTTGTTTTGTTTTTTGTTTTTTTTTTTTTGCCAGAGTGTCTTGATTTCCATGCCTAAAATACTCTCTTGGGTTCATGGGTTGTTCAGCCAGATCCGAATGCCTTAAGGGCTGATTCTGAGGCCAGAGTGCTGTTTAGGACATCTGCCATTCTATGAGTTGCTGTGTATCCCGCTTCCCATGTTGGATTATTCTCTCCTTTTTTAAATTCTATCAGATAGTATTAGCAGACACTAGTCTTGTTTATGTGATCTCTTTGACTCTTAGACCTATCATTATGATCAATTGTGAACTGAAATTGATCACTTGGACTACTGAGATGGCATTGGTACATGCCACCCTGATGGGATTGAATTGGAATCCCCTGCCATGTTTCTAACTCTACCGTTTGGGGCAAGTCCAATTGAGCATGTCCCAAATTGTATATCTCCTCCCTCTCTTATTCTCACTCTTATATTTAACAGGGATCACTTTTCAGTTAAATTTAAACATGTAAGAATAATTGTGTGTTAATTAAAGAGTTCAACCAATAGTATTAAGTAGAACAAAAAAAAATACTGAAAGGGATAAAGTATTAAATTGTTCATCAACATTCAGGACATTCCATAGCCTTGGCAACTCATAACAAGAACCTAGGGTGATTACTGATGCCATAAACAAGAGTGTCAATTTGTTAAGTCAACAACAGGAGTCACTGTGCACTTACTCCTCACGTAGAATCTCTGTCCTTAATGTGTTGTACAATGTGTTGTACAATGTGAATTAATTAATATAACTAGTATTCAAACCGTACTTTACACTTTGTGTTTCTGTGTGGGTGCAAACTGTTGAAATCTTTACTTAATATATACTAAATTGATCTTCTATATATAAAGAGAATTGAAAATGAATCTTGATGTGAATGGAATGGGAGAGGGAGCAGGAAATGGGAGGGTTGTGGGTGGGAGGGAAGTTATGGGGGGAAAAGCCACTGTAATCCATAAGCTGTATTTTTTTAACTTTTATTTAATGAATATAAGTTTCCAAAGTACAGCTTATGAATTACAATGGCTTTTACAAGGCATGCTTAGCCCTTTTCTTAAATAAAGATGATGTGTATTTCACCATTATTGATGATAGCCATTGAGTGTGGGGAGAATTAACGTCTAAAACTAGACAATTAGTTAATAATTTATGGTATATGCATACATTGGAATGCTAAAAGTGATTAAAATGAATCTAGATTGTATCTAATGATATTTCATATATCACAAATATTCAAAAAATTTTGTAGAGATTTTATTTATTTATTTGAGAGGTAGAGTTACTGACAGAGAGTGAGAGGCAGAGAGAAAGGTCTTTCATCCTCTGGTTTACTCTCTAAATAGCTATGATAGCCAGAGCTGGGTCTATCTGAAGCCAGCAGCCAGGAGCTCCTCCAGATCTCCCACACGAGTGCAGGGGCCCAAGCACTTGGACCATCTTCTACTGCTTTCCTAAGCCATAGCAGAGAGCTGGGTCAGAAAAGGAGCAGCCAGGACATGAACTGGTGCCAATATGGGATGCCAGTGCTGCAGGTGGAGGTGTAGCCTACTATTCTACAGAGCCAGCCCCTCAAAAAGTTTTTAAAAACAGATTTTATACATATATTTCACATGTATTAATCAGTATGTCTATCTAATCTATTAATCTACTTATATGGAGGTAGAGAGATCCAGGGATAAAATCTGGGAAAATATTCTCTAAAAAGTTAACAGCAATTATCACTGACTGATTAACATGTATCTCTTTCAAATTAAAAAAAAAAACCACATTAATTTAAAAATAAAGCAAGTTGACATCTGGTTTTAAAATGATGGAGTAAAGACACCTGTCTCTGTTCTTTCCAAAATCATCTTACAAGAACAAGCAAAAGGAAAACAGAAATGCAGACTCTGCCTTTGACAAAACTAAGAAATAACTTGAAATCTGAGTGATGATATGTGGGGAATGGGCTGCTCAGTGTGGAGACCACTAGAGAGGCCCATGGAAAAATGAAGCCAGGACCCACTCAAAAACGCAAAGCTCAGACAATGCTGGAAGAGCACCTGTTCTCCAAAGAAGTGGGAGATCCCAGGGAGAGCAACCATCAGTTCTTTATCTAAAGGATGATAGTGGAACATGCAGGCTTACAGCAGAAGCTTCTTTAGCCCTCAGCTGGTAGAAGCAGGGAACCTGGGGTGGAAAGCAGAACGACACAGGCTTAACGAAGCAATCCATGAATGAGATGAGGCAGGGTAGAGGAAAACACTGCACTACAAGCTGACACTAGAAAAATAAAGGCAAGGTAATTCTTTTATATACTTACATAACCACACTCACACAACCCTGCATTATAAGAAGTTTTATGACCTTCAATTAAAATAAAACACAGTTATATTACAGAAAAACTCCAAAAGCTTGAACAGGATGGAGACTATTTTTCTTTCATTTAAAAGAACTTCAAGAATAGCACTTATGTAGTGGCTTCAGGGTGTCATCAGGGAGCCAGGCTCTTGACTTTCTGCTCTGCAATCCTCTGCACATGGTTTCTATCTTTAAAGTCACCTCATGTTTTTAGATAGATTCTGGAGTGCCAGTCATTATATCTACCCATACTGGCGCTTGCAGGGATGAAGAAAAAAAGCCCCTTTCCCCTCTGCTTTTAAGGTGCTTGCCCTTGTATATTCTTTTTTTCTTTAATTTTATTTAAGGTATACAAATTTCATGTATTTCACATGTACAGATTCAGGAACATAGTGATACTTCCCACCTCACCCTCCCTCCCACCCATGCTCCCACCCTTCTTCCTCCTCCATCTCCTATTCCCACTCTTAATTTTTGCAAAGATCTACTTTCAGTTTACTTTATACTCATAAGATTTATCCTACACTAAGTAAACAGTTCACAAATAGTATGAAGGAAAAAAAATACTGTTCCTCAACAGTAGGAACAAGGGTTGTAAACAATCATTGAATCTCAAAATGTCAATTTCATTCTAATACATTATATTTTAGGTACTCTATTAGCTACCACAAATCAGGGAAAACATATGGTATTTGTCTTTTTAGGACTGCTTTGTTTCACTAAATATAATGGTTTCCAGTTGCATTCATTTTGTTGCAAAAGACAAGATTTCTGAGCCGGCACTTTGGCACAGTGGGTAAAGCTGCCACCTGCAGTGCTGGCATTCCATATGTGCACTGGTTTGAGTCGCAGCTACTCCACTTCTAATCCAGCTCCCTGTTAATGCACCTGGAAAGCAGCAGAAGATGGCCCAAATTCTTGGGCCCCTGCACTCATGTGGGAGACCTGGAAGAAGCTCCTGACTCCTAGGTTCAGGTTGGCCCAGCTCTGGTTGTTGTGGCCATTTGGGGAGTGAACCAGCAAATGGAAGATTCTCTCTTTTTGCTTCTGCCTTTCAAATAAATACATTTTTAAAAAGGGAGACATGATTTCACTTTTTTTTTTACCACTGAGTAGTATTCCATGATTTATAAATACCATAATTTTATCCAGTCTTCAGTCAATGGACATCTGGGTTGATTCCATATCTTAGCTATTATGAATTGAGCTGCAATAAACATGGGGGTACAGATAACACTTTCGTTTGTTAATTTCATTTTGGTTTGGGTAAATTCCCAGGAGTGGGATGGCTGGATCATATGTTAGGTCTATATTCAGATTTCTGAGGTATCTCTACTGTCTTCCATAGTGGCTGCACCAGTTTACATTCCCACCAACAGTGGATTAGGGTACATTTTCTGCAACATCCTCACCAGCATTTATTGTTTGTTGATTTCTGTCCTTACATACTCTTAAACAGAATTTAGTCACATGGCCATAACCAACCATAAGGAAAGCTAATACTGGATTAGAGGGTATTTTGCATGGGCAAAATCACAATGAATAGAATCTGGTTTCTGTTGTAAAAGAAACATGAACCAGAGAGAATTCTTTATAGCTCAGAAACATGATTCTGTTTTGTATCCTTCCAATAACTTATCAGAAATTACCTCTTTCATTTAAAGATAAGTAGTGATTTTAATTGAACCATTATACAAACCGTATAAAGATATTGTAAGAAAAAGGAGGAAAGAAAATAAAAGCAAATGGCAGATGGAGAATGAACATTTATTAAACAAAAATGTTGTGGACAGGCAGACAAAATTATGATTAAGCATATTGCCATATCACCCAAGAATTCAATACAATTTTCAACAACCTCAAAGCAGAGATACAAGAGCCAGGGAAAGGTTGAATAGATATTGCTGAAAACACTAGAAGGTATTCAGAAGACAGGGCTAAAAAAAGTAAGCAAAATGAGATAAATATGAATAAAGACGAGAGGCTGTAGAAGCTTGTCAAAGTTAAATGAAAAAGTGGATGACTGGTGTCCTTGGATTCCACGGCAGTCCAATTTTGTATTTAATCAAGATAACATTCAAAATAAACAACAGCAAAAAAAAATCAAATCTACAACGTGCTCTGAAAAACTGATGTAGGAGAATTGACTCTAAAATATAACCTAAAAGTTTCTAGATGTTAGAGATAAAGATTTCTTTGGACATCCAGGGAATGACACCAATGTCATTAATGTGGGTAATAGAGTGACTGGGAGACAGGTGACCTCTGACATCTCTGTAGCATCGTTCTGTATGAGAAGATAGAGGAGAAATGTCCAGATTTCTAAACAGCTAAACTTGAGATCAGGAAACTTTTTTTAGTGTCAGATATTAAATGTTTTCAACTTTGTGGATCACAGGATTTCTGTCACAAGTATGAAGTTTTGTTTTTGTGCCTGAGAACAGCCACAGACAATATATAATTGGGTGGGCATGTTGTCTTCCAATAAAACTCTATTTAGAAAAGCAAGCAGACTACTGGGTTTGGCCCAAGCTCCACAATTTGCTGACCCCTGAGATAAACAATCACGCGACTACAAAGGCAAAAAAGGGAAATATTTTTGAAGCTGTGAGATCTCTGGGAATATACTCCACATAATCTAAACTGTTAGAAGACAAACTTCAGTGGACAAAAAGATAAATGAAGTAACTGAAGCAAAAATACTGGCAAGAAATAAAAAGCTAAAATATGTTCTTCTACCTGCAGAACAGAAAAAGAGGCATACCTTCCGGCTCCTTTGGCAGCAAGCGCCTTACAAGCCCCATGACGTGAAAGGATAATTCAAGAAACCAAGACATCTGTTGGAAGCCATAAAAATTATGATCAGTTCTAAATAAAGAAGGTGATGTCACATTCACAGAGCCCTTTAAAAACATCTAGCAATTCACAGGGATATTTGGATTGTTAACCATAGTGACAGCTAAAGTAAGATGTAAAATGAAGAAATTGTATTAAATCAAAGGTTCCTCAGCCCTAGGTGCTCATTAGAATCACCTAAGACCAAAAATGCTTATGCCCTGTCCCAACCCATAACCTGAATTAGAAATTCTGTATTTAGAAAAAAATACCATTGTTTTAAGCTCTCCAAAAACTTACGTATGCACTCAAGTGGGAAAATCACTAGATTAGATTTTTTATATATTTATAAATTCAGATATTTTATATATGTATATATAAAGAATCATCTCAAGCTGAGAAATTTAGAAAATGTTGCAAAGCAAAGTATAATAGTCAGCTTTGTGTCACCATGGTAAGATACCTGACAGGCTACACGTGAAGGTATGCAACAAATTTAGCTCACAGTTTTGGAGAGTTAAGAGCATTGTGCTTGCACCAGCTCATTTCTGGGGAAGACCATACTCCTGACTGTGTCACATCGTGGTGGATTAAAATGGTGGGGTACACGGGGCTGGCGCTGTGGCGCAGTGGGTTGAAGCCCTGGCCTGCAGCACTGACATCCCATATGGGTTTGACTCCTGGCTGCTCCACTTCTGATCTAACTCTCTGCTATGGCCTGTGAAAGTAGTAGAAGATGGCTCAAGTCCTTGGGCCCTGCACCCACATGGAAGACTGGGAAGAAACTCTTGGCTCTTGGCTTTGGATTGGCTCAACTCCAGCCACTGTGGCCATTTAGGGAGTGAACCAGAGGCCAGAAGATCTCACTCTCTCTCCGTCTGGCTCTACTTCTCTTTGTAATTCTGTCTTTCAAATAAATAAAATTAAAAAAAAAAAAATGGTAGGGTTACAAGCATTCACATCTCACGCCAGGAAGCAGAGAGAGCTGGGTAGGGACAGGCTTGCTCTTTTGGTAACAATCCTTACCTGAGAACCACAGAGAGTGCCACAAGAATTACCAAGGGTTTGCAAAAGAACACTTTCACTTTCAGGGACCTAAGGATTTTCTACCAGACTCCAACACTGGAAAGTTCCACTATCTCCAAATACCACCACTTTGGGGACCAAACTTCTAACCCAATGGCCCCTTGAGGAACACCCCAATCATATGTAAACCAAAGAGTCTAAATTAGTTGATTTCAGATGTATACATACCTTTAAATTACAGTTTCCATATTAGTTTGAGTCACAAGGGATTCTAAAGAAAACCTGAGCACTTAATGCCATCCCAATGTAAAGAAACTGGTAAGTATTTATGCATTAAGAAAAAAGAAGTAACTCCTTCTGGCAATGTAGTCAATTCATTATTTTAAAGGAAAAGTATCAATGTTGGGTAAGTTGCCAATGTTGAATGTTCTTTTGTTTCAAAAGTCAGAGTTCCCTGGGATGGTGTTTGCTTTTAAAGAGCATTTCATTAAGACTGGTGCATAATCTACCTCTTAAATCAAATCACTCAGATTTGAAAGTTAGAAAATCCAAAGAAAATTTTAAACACACAAAGAAAAATAAATGAATCTCAATAGAGAAATAAAATATTTTCCTAAAGAAAGCAGATAATCTATAATGATTAAGGTGACAATAGTTCCAGTTTTCCATCACGTGCACTTGTTATTCCAGAGTAATTACTAGTAGTACTCTCTCACTCTCAAACATTTCTCTAGTGTAGGCAAGAAATTACATAGTAATTCTCCTATAGATGCTAACAACAATAAATGAGACATATCTCTTCATTACAGCAGATATAAAAATCTATTCTTGGAAATATATTAATGATTAATATTGTACCTTCATAAGAGGAAGCCAAATTTTTAACCAGAGCTTGTGGTTGGAAATCAGTTTTACTCTGTAGTGAAGTAGGGGGAACTAAATCATTTAGTGGGATCAACAACAATATTTTACAAGAGGATATCAATAAATATTGGAAGGTGCATAATAGAAAATCAAATTGGAATTGTTGATAATGGAATTGGAGAAGTTAGCATTGCTAAAATACTAGGGAAAAGCAGATGCAAATATCAGGGCCACAGGGACTAAATCTGGTCAGGAACAACAAGGAGAGACAGAAGTCAAAGAAAGGATCTAGAGAGGTCATGTATAGTCACTTTTCTAAAGAACTTTCAACTGTTTCCTCCAGCTTTTCACTGACCTAATCACAAAATAGATCTATTGGTTTCTAGCACTCTAATGGAGTTGAAGTTTGTAGAAAACTATTCAAATGAATCTATTCTTGCAAAGATTTCCTTAACTGAGACCTTTAATTCAAATTGTTCAACTTTTTTTTAAAAAAGCCTGATTTTCAAAGAAAACTGATCAAATGGTTTCTAAGATAATTATTCTGAACCAATGTTATTTGATATTCTAAGACTTTCATGAATTAAGAAGAAAATTAAAGTCTGCAGAAAACACAAAGATAAAGTTTCAAACCGGTTAAATCATTCTTGCCCAGAGTATCCTGATGTGCACCACCAGTCAATGGAGAGACAAATGTCACTATCAAATATCCTTCATATCCAAGAAAGAATGTGTGACAGCATTCTAAAAGTGAGTTACAACATTTAGTCATTAAACAGATATTTATTCAACATCTGCTACAAACATAGCATTATGCATCCCTGGTAGAGTATGGGTATTTGTAAAAAGATGTGAAAAATAAACTACAAAAAGAACAAATATGTGCACAAATGCAGTAGTAATGGAAAAGCACCTCATGGGATCCTTGATCAATCTCTTCTAAGAATGGCTTATTTATAGCACCTAAAAAAGACATGGACTTAATCAGTAAGTTAGTGACCTATGATCCTAAGGGAAGACAGAGAACACCATAGCTCTTGGTTTCCCATGTTCTAGTTCCAGAACCTCAGAAGTCTCAACTTCTTATCCTAGGGTTTAATGAGACATCCTTATTCTCTTTCAATCAATTCCTCATTTGCTTAAGCAAATATCAGTGGATTTCTGTTCATTGCAAATGAAGAACCTAAGACAGATAACAAAAGTGAACTTGATATTTTAATATAAGAAAATAACAATAGCTTATTCTTGATGTTTGGTATAATTCATGTCAAGAATATGGCAACAAAAGACAATTTCTTCTAGAAAGAATTGGATTAAATGTAAATGAAAGGGGGAAGGCTCAGTGATAAATGAGGTCTAATCCTAGTGGGAATCCTTAAGCTTTGTGCTAGTATAATGAAGACCACTTGGATGAGCATAAAATAAGAGACCACCAAAGTTGATAGTTACAGAAGTATGTTATTGCCTGTTTAATCAAGTAGAAGCTACAGATAATTAATGCCTTCTTAAAATATACTGGCTGTTTGAGTTCTCATAATTACATAATAATATCCCTCACCTTGCTTTCATGGGTTGAATTTATATATTCATCCCTGCACTTTTGAGCAAACTTTTCAAGCTGTCACTGGGTGACGCTGCCTACTTGTTGACCAGAAGAGCAGTAGTTTCAGCAATATAGCCACCTTTGCCCTCACTACAGTATTCATACAATCACTTGAGTATCCTATGACAGGTTTGTAGTCATTTTCTAAAACAAGAGGGGTGAAAAAATGTGAACATATTGACACTACGATTAAGTAATACAAGGATAGTTCAAAGAATTTGTGGGGAAAATGGAATTCAAGGACAAAGATGGGGGCCGGCATTTGACATAGCAGTTAAGCTGTCTCCTGGGATCCCCACATCCCACCTTCACTTACAACCCAATTTCCTGTTAATGTGCACACTGTGAGGCAGCAGGTGATGGTCCATGTAATTGGCTCCCTGCCACCCACATAGGAGATCTGGATAGAGTTCTGTGCTCCTTGCTTCAGCCTGGCCCAGCCCTGTTGCAGGCATTTAGGGAGTGAACCAGCAGATGGAAGATCTCTTTCTTTCTATGTCTCTCCACCTTTCTAGTAAATAAAAATAAAAGATTTGTAAAGATAAGTTTATTTTGGTTCAAAAAGATTCTGAAATGCAAGCATAGCTCTTTCATATTATACATTTTACATAAACTTTTTAAAGAGCTCTTGTACATTTGTCTTTAGCTTATTACAACTAAAACCAAGATTGGAGTCATTTACCATCAATTGAGGTCATAAGGATTAATTTCCCAAATTGAGGCTTAGGTGTAAAGGAAAACAATAACATTAAAGAAAATATATAAAAAATAAGACTGTTATCAAGTTTTTAAGACTGTAATAGGCTGGCGCCACGGCTCACTTGGCTAATTCTCCGCCTGCGGCACCGGCACCCCAGATTCTAGTCCTGGTTGGGGCACCAAATTCTGTCCCAGTTGCTCCTCTCCCAGTCCAGCTCTCTGCCGTGGCCCGGGAAAGCAGTGGAGGATGGCCCAAGTGCTTGGGCCCTACACCCACATGGGAGACCAGGAGGAAGCACCTGGCTCCTGGCTTCAGATTGGCGTGCTGGCTGTAGCGGCCATTTCGGGGGGTGAACCAACAGAAAAGGAAGACCTTTCTCTCTCTCTCTCTCTCTCTCTCTCACTGTCTAACTCTGCCTGTCAAAAAAAAAAAAAAAAAAAAAAAAAAAAGAGAGAGAGAGACTGTAATATGATCGAGGTGTTTTTTTTTTTTTTTAATTCTTCTGGCAATAGAATCCTTCATTATAATACTCACGTCTACTATTCAATATCTATGCATTTGATTTCCTGCAGTCTCAGAAAAATGTCCTGTACTAAAATAATGCACTACCTCTATGACAAAACTGGCACAGAGGTGCAGTGTATGTTTATGGGAAATCTCAACTTTCTTGACATCTACTAGAATTCTTCTGAAATTCAAAGTGTTTAAAAACAGTTTCCTTTACTTGACTGATAACATCATCTCTGCAATAATAGACAGTAAAAAATAATACTGCTGTTTTGGACTAATTTCTGCCTAACAAGGAAGAACTGAATAGTTACCATGTCACCTTGGAATTTTTAATATGGAAAGGAAATATAGGGCAGAACCTGACATGTGCTGAAGATTTTAAGAAAGCAGATGCTGAGAGCTTCAAAGGAAAGGAATTTCTAACACACAGGGCAAGAACTCAGAGTACAGATGCCAAGAAAGATGCAAATCTGCATTCTGGGTGTAACACTAGTTGTATAACATTGATCAAGCTATTTAGCCTCTTTCAGTCTCATAAGTCTCCTTTGTAAAGTAAGGATAATAAGGATCCCACAAACTGCCTAGGGGGAAAAATCGCTTAACTTCTCTAAACTAATTCTCTTAATTTCAAAAAATGGGGAAAGTTACAGTACATATAAAATACAGAGGCGTGAGAGAGAACTAAGAAAATGTATATGAAACACTTAGCACTGAATTGGGAAAATAGTGAATATTTAAATACACACACGTTGTACATGGCATTGTATACTGTTATTAAAGGTCTACATTTTCCAGAAAGGAGGATGGTAGTCAGGTAAAGAAGTCAAGCAGAATGTACATCCAGCGATAGTTTAGAAGAGCGAAAGGAGGGACTGGAGACGTAGAGCAGCAGATTAAGCTGTTGCCTGGAATGCAGGCACCCTGATTCATGGCACTGTTTCAAGTCTCAGACACTCTGCTTGCAGTCCAGCTTCCTGCTAATGTGCCTCAGAAAGCAGCAGCAGATGATTCGAGTGCTTGGGGCCCTGCCACCTGTGTGGCAGACCCAGATGGAGTTCCGGCCTCCTGTTTCTGGCCTGGCTCAATCCAAGAAGTTGCAGCATTTGATCAGTAATCAGCAGATGGAAGATCTCTCTCTCTCTTTCTTTCACTCTTTCAAATAAAAAAAATAATATTTTTTTAAAAAGGAAAAGAAAAAATGAAGTACAGTTCCTACTTCAACTGCATTCAAGCTTTCAGATCCATAGATTAAGTAGATTAAGTGACATCTCAAGACTTTTTCCAGGACCATAATTACTGGGCATAAAAAGATTTGTTACAGAGGCCAGTCCTGTGGTGTATGGGGTAAAGCCACTGCCTACAGTGCCGGCATCCCACAGGGGAGCCAGTTCCAGTCTCAGCTACTCCACTTTTTTTTTTTTTTTTTTGACAAGCAGAGTGGACAATGAGGGAGAGAGAGAGAAAGGTCTTCCTTTTCTGTTGGTTCACCCTCCAATGGCCGCCACGGCCGGTGCATCGCGCTGATCTGAAGGCAGGAGCCAGGTACTTATCCTGGTCTCCCATGGGGTGCAGGGCCCAAGAGCTTGGGCCATCCTCCACTGCACTCCCGGGCCATAGCAGAGAGCTGGCCTGGAAGAGGAGCAACCGGGACAGAATCCGGCACCCCGACCGGAACTAGAACCCGGTGTGCCGGCACCGCAGGCGGAGGATTAACCTATTGAGCCGCAGCACCGGCCAGCTACTCTACTTCTGATCCAGCTCCCTGCTATGGCCTGGGAAAGCAGGAGAAGATGGCCAAAGTCCTTGGGCCCCTGCACCTGTGTGGGAGACCTGGAAAAAGCTCCTGCCTCCTGGCTTCGGATCAGCACAGTTCCAGATCAGCATACCTCCGGCTGTTGTGGCCAATTGGGGAGTGAACTAGCGAATGGAAGACCTCTCTCTTTGTGTAACTCTGACTTTCAAGTAAATAAATAAATCCTAAAAAAAAAGATTTGTTACAATAATAATAAATTGGCCATCTATATCTTTACAGATTTTGATGTACTTTATAAAGCATACATAGTTTACTTTGATATATTCTTTTGAAGAATATTAAATTATTTAAACCAAATAAGATTCTCCTAAAGCAAGTCAACAATTAGTAGATAGCATCCCTTACTGGAATTTGCTTCCTCCTTCTGAAGATTGACAAATAGGTCAATGAAACGAATCCTTAATTATCCAACAAGGATTTGAATATTTATTAAGTGCCAAGTAAACTGAGAATATAAATATGACCTTTGCTTTCTGTGAAATGAGGTACACAGTCTTGCGATTAGGTTGAAGTTCAAAACATAGTCTGAAATATCAAACATAGGTGCAAGAAAATTGATGCAGGAACACAGAGATGAAGCAATTATTCTGAGCTCAAAGATCAAAGACAGGGAACAGTTGTAGGCAGGATTGCTACAAAAATACAACAATTTATATGGCACAATACATCAGAATGGCCTTTTGACAGAACAGACAAATCAGAAGATAAAATATAGTGGCAGTGGCTTTCCTAGAGAAGTCACCAGCTGGAAATGGCAAGACCAGTTAGAACGTCATTAGTGCAAGTGAGGGATATAAGGGCAACACTAAAACATTGTAAGCAGAGAAATAAGAGAATGTAATGTGTAAGATTTCTAGGCTGTATAACAAGCTAACACAAACGGAGTCACTTGAAGCAACATCCATTTGTTATCTGGGTTTTCATTGGTTGTGAGTCTGGGCACAGCTTAGCAACGTGACTGTTCAGCATCTCAGAGGGCTGCAGTCAAGATGTGAATTGGGCAGCATTCCTACCTGGAGGCTTGACTGGAGAAGAATTTGTTTCCAAGTTTATTCTAGTTGTTGGCAGAATGAGTGTCTTTGTGGCTATATGACTGATTTCTCCACTTCTTGGCGGCTCTCAACTTGGAATACCTCTGTACTCCTAGGGGTCACTGTTGAGTCCTTGTCACATGCTCTCTGGTTTCATAACACTGCAGCCTATGTCTTCAGTGTTGCAAGAGAACTTCTGTTGTTTTGAGTCTCTGGACTCCAGAAAGTTGAACATCTCCTTTAAAGAGCTCACCTGTCAGAAGTAGCTACCAGGGGATGGTGTAGTGGCACAATGGGTTAAGCTACCCTCTATGACATGAGTATCCCAAATGAGCTCCAGTTCAAGTTCCAGCTGCTCCACTTTCAATCCAGTTCCCTGCTAATGTACCTGGAAAAGCAGTGGACCAAGTACTTACAACCTGCCTTCCACATGGGAGACCTGGATGAAGTTCCTGGTTCCTGGCTTCAGCCTGGCCCACCCTCAGTCATTGTGGCCATTTGGGGAATGAACCAGAATTTGGAAGATGTCTGTCTGTCTGTCTATCTATCTATCTATCTATCTCTATCTCTACCTCTCTCTGTAACTATGCCTTTCAAATAAATAAATAAAGTTAAAATAACAACAACGATCACAACAAAGCAGCCGCTACTGGGGCCCAAGTTGTGGTACCATCAGTTAAGCCACAGTTTGTGAGGCCATCATCCTATATTAGAGTGCCAGTTGGAGCGTAGCTTCTCTCCTTCCCATTCTGTTTCCTGCCGGTGCACCTGGGAAGGTAGGAGATGATGGTCCATGTGCTTGGGCCCCTCCAACATTCAGGAGACCCAGGTGAAGCTCCTGGTTCCTGGCTTCGGCCTAGCCTAGGCCTGTCTGTTGCTGCCATTTTGGGAACAAATCAGGAGATGGAAGATCTTTCTTTCTTTGTCATTCTGTCTTTCAAAAAATAATTTTAAAAAAATGTAGCTACTACTGGGGCAGGTGTCTGGTCTAGCAGTTAAAATACCTATGTCCCACATTGGAATGCTTGGGTTCAAATCCCAGCCACAGCTTCTAGTTCTATCTTCCTAGTAACACACACCCTGGAAGCAGCAGGTGATGGCTAAAATATTTGGGTTTTTAGCATCCATTTGGGAGTCCCAGATTGAGTTCCCGGTGTCTAGCTTCAGCCTGGGCTAGCCATTGTGGGCACTTGAGGAGTATCCAGCAGATGGGAGTTCTCTCCCCCCAATAAATTAATTAACTAATTAATAACGAAATGGATCACCTGGTAAGGTCAAGCCCACTCAGGAAAATCCTCCTTGATTAATTAAAAATCAGTTGATTAGGGGATTTAATTATATAGGCAAAATCCCTTCACCTTTGCCATACAATGTAACCTAATCACTGGAGTGACAGTCACCAGATTCATTTTTCCCCACCCTCAAGGAAAGGGATTTTATTTATTTATTTATGATTTTATTTATTTATTGAAAGGTAGAGTTACAGACAGTGAGAGAGAGTGACAGAGAGAAAGGTCTTCCTTCCATTGGTTCATTCCCCAAATAGCTGCAACAGCTGGAGCTGCACCGATCCAAAGCCAGGAGCCAGGTACTTCCTCCCGATTTCCCATGCGGGTGCAGGTGCCCAAGCACTTGGGCCATCTTCCAGTGCTTTCCCAGGCCACAGCAGAGAGCTGGATTGGAAGAGGAGCCACCAGGAGTAGAACAGGCACCCACAAGGGATGCACGCACTGCAGATGGAGGATTAACCCACTGCACCACAGCGCTGGCCCTGGAAAGGGATTTTATTGAAATTGTACCAAGGATTAAGAATCTTGGGAACCACTTTAGAATTCTGTCTACCACATCTAAGAGCTGATTAGACGCAAGGAGGAGACAGGTCAAACAAAATTTTAGCCTGAGTAATTATGAAGATAACCATGTCCTTAACTAATATATGGCACAGAGAAAAAAGTTTTTTCTTTAACTTATCTTTTAATTTTATCTTTCCATGGGGATTTTTAAAGTTTATTTATTTATTTTTATTTGAAAGGCAGAGCCAGAGAGAGAGAGACAGAGAGACAGAAAGACTGAATCACTCCTCCAAATGCCTGCAACAATTAGGGCTGGGCAAGGCCAAAGCCAGAAGCACAGAACTCCATCAGATCTCCCACATGGATGGCAGATACCCAAACACTTGAGCCATCATCTGCTTCTCTCCAGGGTGCACATTAGCAGGAAGCTGAATCAGAAGCAGAGTCAGGTACTCCGATATGGGATGTGGACATCCCAAGAAGCAACTTAACACAGTACCCACAACGTCCATGCCAGGAGGAGCTTTAATGAGAAAGATTATGAATCTTGCTCAGGAGTATTCATCTTGCGGTAGAGCCATTAATGCTAAACCAATCACATCAGTTTGTTTCAACAGTATTTAAAGTTTAATAGTGTGGAAGAGAAGGGCTTCTTAACATCTGGAATGATTCTTTCATAAAGTACACTATTTTTTTAATGTTACAAATGGCCATGAACTTGAGAAACAATTAGCAAGCTGATTATGTTTTAATTCATGTCTTCTTCTTTTAATAGAGCATCTAGTCACAGGGATTTTTAAAATTGAGTTGTTTTGATAAATGCTCCTTTCAGGCTCTGTTATTTCTGAGAAATAGCCAGACATCTTTTTTCTCCCAGGAATGTTTATCTTAAAATACATCCAGTAATAGCTGAATGAGTTGTTAAGCAAGTAGATACATGAAATGCCCAAAATAACCAAGGAAATATTAGGGTTAGCACTAATATGAGTTAAAATAAATAATCCAAACTCTCCTTTTAAACTATCTCATTTATCCCATGACTTTGGGATTACTGCAAATCACACACACCATGGTACACACAACGAAATAAGAACTATTATTACTTGGCACAATTTTTAAAAGAAACATTTACCAGGTCTCTCTTATTGCCAATCCCTACGCTAGAAATTTTTCACATATGCTATCTTATTTCACTCTAACAACTTTGAAATAAAGATCATATAAGCCTCATTTTTTTAGATAGTGCTGTTGAGGCTGCAGTTTCACATTCCACTCAAGCTGGGACACAGGAAAAGCCAGGTATCAGAACCAAATACAGGGATAGTTAAGTTTGTGGAAAATGGAATTAAAGATAAGTTTATTTTTCAAATAGTAAAGCTTTGAAACTCATGTGTATGAAGGAACTTGAAAGAGTTCTTACAAAATGTGAATTATAACAAAATGCTATATGGATTTTAAACATTTTTTGCATGAAAATACAAGTAAACTTATCTTTTAATTCCATTTTTCTACAAAATTTTTGAAGTACCCTTTACATCTAATTCTCATGCCTCATTCTTTCCACTATTAATCTTTCTTCAGTTCTCAGATTAGCTGCAACTTCCTCTAAGGAGTCTCCCATGACCACCGACCACCCTCTGGGTCTTCAGAGACTATGTCTCTCAGAAACCCATTCCCACCACCATGTCTTCCCATAACAACCAATTAGTGCCACAGTTATGTGCTTGACTTTCGGGACTGTATGACAGGATTCAAATTCCACAGGCCAAGATTCAAATTCTGGCTTTATACTTGCTAAGTTTATGAACTTGCAGAATTGACTAAGCTTGAAGTTTTTCAAGTGAATTAGGGGTAGTATCATTTCTATTAATCATATTAATTATTCTTATTGCATTAATAATATTATAGTTGGCTCAAGAAATAGTTGAGAGAATGAAAATTTCTGTTATTGTTATCAATAATACTGTAGGTTGTTATTGCACTTACTGTGCTGTCATTTGCCTGTTTACTTTCTGTATTTCATGCTGGATTATAGAAATCATCTCTGGGATGGAAGTTGGGCCTTGTTAGCCATGATTTCCCAAGAGCCTAGCACAGTGCCCATGTGGCACATGCCAGGTGCCCAAAAATTGCTGAAGGGAGGAAAGAAGCAAAGAAGGGAGAGAGAGGAGTCAGGAAGGAGTGCAGTGAGCAGGGAGGGAGACTTGAGACTGCCCATTATACAGGTGTTCCTGCTTTTCCCTGACACAACCTCAATAAAGGCATGAGGATATGTGCTGATATAAATAGACCATTATTCCTCTTGAATTATATTTAAGGATCAGAGACCTTAAAAATTAGTTTGTTTTGACATCGTTAATGCCCAATATGAACTGGAAATCCTGTTAGGTTAAAAAGTGTATAGAAAAAGGCAAAGCCCAGAAATTTTTCAACAAGTGATCATTGTCCTCCTTCAGGAGGCGAAATCTAGCACTGATGTATGAAATGTAAATGACCTCCCGTGAGCTTCAGAACCCCCCACCATCCAGTTCTCCAGCTCCCATTCCCTATCAAACAGAAACTCCAGTGCAGTTATGAAAATGCCAAGGCTCCCATTTTTTTATTATTTAATAAATATGAATTTACAAAGTGCAACTTTTGTATTGTTGTGGCTTCCCCGCCAACCTCCCTCCCTCCCGTGACCCTCCCCTCTCCCACTCCCTCTCCTATCCCACCCTTCATAGAGTTTCATTTTCAATTACCTTCATATACTGAAGATCAACTTAGTATACACTAAGCAAGGATTTCAACAGGCTGCCCTCACACAACCGCACAAGGTATAGGGTATTGTTCGACTAGTAGTGTCTTTAAGTTTCATAGTAAAACACATTAAGGACAGAGATCCTACATGGGGAGCCTGTACCCAGTGACTCCCGTTGTTGATTTAACAATTGGCACTCTTATTTATGGCATCAGCAATCACCCGAGGCTCTTGCCATGAGCTGTCTAGGCTATGGAAGCCCCTTGAGTTCACCAACTCTGAACTTGTTTAGTCAAGGCTGTATCACAGTGGAGGTTCCTTCCTCCCTTCGAAGAAAGGTGCCTCCCTCCTTGATGGCCTGTTCATTCCGCTTGGGTCTGGTTCACCAGGATCTTTCATTTAGATTGCTTTTGCCACCGTGTTGTGGCTTTCCATGCCTGTGAAGGCTCCCATTTTTAACTTCATTCATCTCAGCTACACCCATCTTCATATTGTCACCTTTCAGTTCTAGCAGGCCAGTGCTTATTTTTAATTCTTCTGGTGACTAGAATACATTTGGAGTTGCCTGTATATTATTTCCACCCATTGGAATCAGTGCATGCAAGTGAGAACAAACTATCCAAATAAGTGTATTTAAGTAATATAAGGTCAGGCAGTTTACCCACTCATAGTCCAAGACAATAAAATATTCTTCATATTTTTCACATTTCTTATAATAAAAGTCAGAGTCATAGGTAAAAATGCAAATTATGCAGAAGTCACTGCAGAGAGATGAATATAAAGACAAAGAGCCCTATTCATCTGTGATTCAAAAGTCCATTATTCAGAACACATCTTCTCCAACAGCCTTGTGCATGCTGCATAATTCACCAAGCCCAGCCGTACTTAGGAAGTGATGGTTAAATATTGAAAATCTGATTGGAAGAAGGAGGTGGCTTCCTGCTCTTTCCTGTAATTGCCTTGTCTGATTTTTCTCATGAACAATGTATCACTGGAATTTTTGACTATGATAGAGTGCACCCTCCTGAGAGTTCTGCCCTGAAGGCAAGGACTCCAACTCCGCAGGAGCCATCTGATGGAGGACTTCATACATCTTCTCTGCACCTGTCATCCTCGTTCCCTTGTCAAGCCCCAGGGTGCTGTGTGGAACTTATGTGCCTCTCCCAGCCTGGCTCCCTCCACTCCACCGCCTCTTGCACATTACAGCAGCTTAATGAGTTGAAGAGACAGAGCCAGCCCAGGCTTCTTGTTACAATCACATTCCATTTTCTTCAAATAAACTCTGCTCGGAACAAAAGCAGGGCCTTCTGGGCACAGCCTTTGTTGTGGATGTTTAATCATAACATTTTGGTGGGACCCGGCATATTATGATGACTGCTTTCAAGTAATTTGTGATATACATGCTTAGCGGATGATGTAACTGCATATTGTTGCTGTGCTTTTTGCTCTGTCACTTCACGAGGCATAGTTTTCTATGACAGTATACTCTACAAATGCAAACAGATGTATTTCCCATGACCTTAACCCTGACAAAATAGAGTTGTTTCATGTATTTCCCAGTTAACATTTTGAAAGCTTCAAAACGTAGGCTTCTAAGTTCTCCCAATACTTGTGCTTTTCACACTTTTAATCATTTTAGATATTTCAGGAATGTGATAACATTGAAGATATGTTAGGACAAGAAATACAATAAAAAGTATTTAGGCTCCAACTATAAAAAGTTTATTTTAAAGTTGTTGGATTCTCTTAAGCCTTGATTTTAATTAACTGACTAAATGGTAAGAAAGAGCTTTTGAAACAAAATGTTAAAAGTGAAAGGCATCTAGAATTAGGTGATATCTGAAAATAGATGTGAAAATCTAGCAAAGAGAATTCCTAATACATTATGATGAAATCACTCTACAACAAACAAATGGGATTTATCCTAAAAGAGCTAATACATAATCGTTATTAGAGCCATCCTGCCACAAATGCCCTATTGTCTCAACCACTTCCTGCTTTGTGTTTTTTGCCTTCTAGGGTCTAAGGAGATGAAAAGAATTCTGAGGAGGTGGGATTTCCTCTTATTTGTGCCTGATCCTTTGGCATTTTCCAGTGAATCCTTACCAGTGAGGTGTGGTGATTAAAAACACTGGCTTTAAAATCAGATAGCCTTAAGATAAAAAAAATTTTCAGTTCTTAATAAGTGATTTTTAAAATTATGATTTCTTGATTTAAAATAGTTTTAGATTCACAAGAACTTCTGCAAATAGTAGATATTTTCCAAATACCCATCACCAAGTTTCCCAGTGGTAATGTATTACAGAACCACTGGATAGGGCCAAAACCAAGAAACTGACATTGATACAATACATTTTCAAACTAGACCTTAGTTGGATTTCACATTTTTTTGCATGAGCTATTTTTGTGGGGTGTATGTGCATATGGTATAGTGCTATGATTGGTATAACCAATAATTAAGACATAAAACTGTTTTATCAGCACAAAGAAACTCTAGGGTTATATGCTTATAGTAACTTCCTGCCTCTAAACCTAACTCCTGGTGTTCACAGATCTATTTATCACTATAATTTTGTCACTTCAAGAATATTTCATAATTGAGGTGGGCATCTAGTCTAGCGGTTAAGACATCCATGACCCATAATGCAGTAGCTAGGTTCAGTACCTACCCCTTGCTCCTGATTCTACCTTCCTACTAATGTAGGCCCTAGTGATGGCTCAAGTAATTGGGTTCTTGCCTCTCACGTGGACAACCTGGACGATGCCTTTTGTTGGCAGCTCTGGAGTAAACCAACAGATGGATCTGTGTGTGTGTGTGTGTGTGTACAAATCTCTCTCAAATAAATTTTAAAAGAATATTAAATAAGTGGAATTATTTATACAGCAGGCAATGCTTTCAGTCTGGCTTCCTTTTTTAAATTCAAAGATATCTAATTTATTTTCATTTATTTATTTGAAAGGCAGAGAGAGACAAATCTCATCCGTTTCATTCCCTAGATGCGCCCAATGACTTGAACTGGACTAGATTTAGTGCTAAGTGCCAAAGACTCAATCCACGTTCTCCATGTGGATGGCAGAAACTCAGTTATATCTATGCTGCCTCCAAAGGTCTGCATTAGCAAAAAGTTAGAGTCAGAAATCACAGCTGAGCATGAAGTCTAAGTAATCTGATATGGAATGTGGGAGTCTTAACTGGTATCTTAACTCCTAGGCTAAATGCTTGTCCCTGCTTTCACTTAGTATAATTCTTTTGAGATCCATTCAAGTTGTTAATACCATTTTATTGTTCAGCAGTATTCTGTAGTATAGCTGTCCCATAATTTGTTTATCCCTTCACCTATTTTAGAACATTTGGCTTGTTTTCAGTTTTTCACTGTAACAAAGCTGCTGTAAACTCTCTGATACAGACTTTTCTATGGATGTAACTTTTCATTTCCCTTAAACACTCATCAAGAGTTTTCTGAGTCATGTAATCTGGGTATGTTTGATTTCATAGGAAACTACCAACTACTTTCCAAAGCCGTTATACCATTTTATATTCCTTGTTATTATATGATATTATGACCTTTTTAAAAAGATTTATTTATTTTTATTTGACAGGTAGAGTTACAGACAGGGAGAGGGAGAGACAGTGAGAAAGATCTTCCATCTGCTGGTTCACTCCCCAAATGGCTGCAATTTGTGCAATGGTGTAGCTGGAGCTGCACCGATCCAAAGCCAGGAGCCTCTTCAGGGTCTTCACATGGGTGCACGGGCCCAAGGATTTGGGCCATCTTCCACTGCTTTCCCAGGCCATAGCAGAGAGCTGGATGGGAAGAGGAGCCGCCAGGACTAGAACCGGCGCCCATATGGGATGCCAGTGCCGCAGCCGGAAGATTAACCTACTGTGCCACAGCACCGGCCCCTGATATTATGACATTAAAAAAATTATTTGAAAGGCAAAGCAACAGAGGGAAAGTTCTTTCGTCTGCTGATAAACTCCTTAAATTCTTGCAGGATCTAGGGCTGAACCAAGCCAAAGCCAGGGGCCTAGAACTCAATGCAGATCTCCCATATGAATGGCACAGACCTAACTGCTACCTCCTAGAGTGTGCATTAGCTGGAATCTAGAGGCAGCAGCAGAGCCAGGACTCAATCCCAGGCATTCTGATGAGGGACATGGGTATCTCAAGCAGCATCTTAACTACTTGTCCAAATGCTCATCCCATCAGTATTGTTTTTTATTTTGATTATTCTTTTTAAAAGATTTATTTATTTGAAAATCAGAATTACAAAGAGAGAGGGAGAGAAATCTTCCATCCTCTAGTTCACCCCCCAAATGGTTGCAATAGCCAGTGCTGGGCCAGGTCAAAGCCAGGAGCCAGGAGCTTCTTCTGTGTCTCCCACATGGATACAGGAGCCCAAAAACTTGGTCCATCCTCCGCTGTTTTCCCAGGTCCATTAGCAGGGAGATGGATTGTAAATCAAACAGCCAGGACTCAAACTGGGGCCCATACGGAATGCTGGCACTGCAGATATGATGGCGGCTTAACCCACTATGCCACAGCACCAACTCCTATTTTGATTATTCTAATAGGTGTGTAATAGTAGGACATGTAGCTTTAATTTGCATTTCCCTAGAGGATAATGATGTTGAATAGCTTTTCATATATTTATTTGCTATCTGTTTGTGATCTTTAGCATCTGTTGAAATCTTTTGCCCAAATTCTACTTGGATGACTTGTTTTCTTACTATTGAATTTAGAGCATTTTTTTATATATTCTGGATACAAATCCTCTATCAGATATGTAATTTGCAAATATTTTCTCTCAGTGTATAGTTGTTTTTTTTTTCATTCCCTTAGCACATATTGACAGGTTAAAAAGGTTTTAATTGCGGGGCTGGCGCTGTGGCACAGCAGTTTAACGCCCTGGGCTGGGGCACCAGCATCCCATGTGGGCGCCTATTCAAGACACGGCTGCTCTGCTTCCTGTCCAGCTCTCTGCTGTGACCCGGGAGGGCAGTAGAGGATGGCCCAACTCCTTGGGCCCCTGAGCCTGCGTGGGAGACCAGGAGGAGGCTCTTGGCTCCTGGCTTTGGATCTACACAGCTCTGACTGTTGTAGCCATGTGGGGAGTGAGCCATCAGATAGAGAACCTCTCTCTCTCTCTCTCTCTCTCTCTCTCTCTCTCCGTCTCCTCTCTCTGTGTAACTCTGACTTTCAGATAAATAAATTTTTTAAAAAAGGTTTTAATTGCAATGAAGTTTTTATCAAGTTTGTTTTCTAGTTAGTTCAGGCGAGGAATGGAAGCCAGTGTTCTTTGGACAGGCTCCACCAGACTGGGCAGGTCGTCACTCAGGACAGGATTCCAGGGTTATAATGGACTGAACTGTGCTCCTTCCAAATTCGTGTGATGAACCCCAATGTGGCTATAGTCAGATTTAGGGTCTTTATAGAGGTAATTAAGGTTAAATGAGATCGTAAGTTTCAGGTTTCATTCTGAAGAAGAAGAAACGGGAGATACCACCTTCTCGACTGTTGCACAGAGGAAAGGCCACGTAAGACGCCAAGGGGCCAGCACAGCAGCCTTGTAGACTAGGCCTCTTGTCTGTGGCACTGGCATCCCATACCGGTACTGGCTCATGTCCTGGGTACTCCTCTTCAGACCCAGCTCTCTGCTATGGCCTGGAAAAGCAGTGGAGGATGGCCCAAATCCTTGGGCCACTGTACCTGCTTGGGAGACCAGAGGAAGCTCCTCGCTCCTGGCTTCCGATCGGCCCAACTCCGACCATTGTGGCCAATTGGGGAGTGAACCAGTGCATGGAAGAAATTTTCTCTCTGTTCTCTGTAGCTCTACCTCTCATACAAACAAACAAAACCAGCAAGAAGATGGCTGCCTGCAAGCCAGAGAGAGGTCTCTCTAGAAACCAACCCTACTCACACCTTGATCTTGGTCTTCTAGCCTCCACAGCTGTGAGAAAATGAATTTCTGCCTCTCATGGCATGATCCTCTGTTATGCCAATCTGCCTTAGCCCATTTTCTGCCATGATAACAGAGTGCCACAGACTGGGTAAATTATATATGGTAGAAATTCATTTAGCTGGCAGATCCAGAAGCTTGGAAATCCAAGATTGGAGGAGTGCATCTGGTGCAGACTTTTTTGCTGTCTCATAACATAGAGGAAAGCATCATTTAGAGAGACAGCCAGAGTAAGAGCAAGAGCAAGAACCTACTCCCTCAGCAACTAACCCATCTGGCCTTAATTCACTCATCACGACAGTGCCCCCACAATCTAATCACCTCTTCTGGTTCCACCTCTCACCATTTTTACAATGACAATTAAATTTCAACAGGAGTTTCAGAGCAGACATTCAAACCATTGCACAGCTAGAGTAGACTAACACAGATTTCCACCTACAGATTCCACAGGGGAAGGGTACCACCTCCTTATTGCAGGGAAAGTGGGTGACAGGCTTCGGTCCGTGAATTCTATTGCCTGTAGCGCCCATGAGGGTGGAGGAAGAACATGACTTGCTTCTAGTCCTTACCTAGAGAGCAGGCAGGTACGGTTAAAGGCTTCTGACTCATTGGGTTGAGCTTTTCACAAAGAACTTTTCATAGCTCTTTGCCTAGAGAATTCAAGCTTCTCTTGTGGCTATTTTGTCTATGCCTGTTTCCACTTTGGTGGTTTCTCCAATGCCAAGGTCAGTAAAAACAGGAAGTAATAAAATGTCCCAGGAAACTCACCTTGAGTCTTTAGATTCTTAGCTAATTCACCTTCTCTTCTCCGCTTTTCAGATTCATGTATTTTATCTAAGATTTCTTGTTATGATAAGTGGAGGGGTTACACGACATGCACCTTTTATATCTTGACTAGAATTGGAAACTGAAACTGTTTTTGTAAAAACTAAACTGAAAAGATTTCAGGATCTTGAGGGTTCTAGAAGTTACCTTGATTGGGAGACAACAGCAGGGTTGATTGACTCGATCTGGTATTGAAGAAGAAACTCTGGACTTGATGGAATTGGTTTCCATTTCAGTTTTGTGTGACCTTGGGGAAAGTGATTCACTCTCACCTTTCCATATTTCACTCTCTTCATTCATCAGAAATGTGACTGGGTTAGATCTGAATTAGGAAATAGATTTCTTCCCTTGTACCAACAAAATGAAATTGGAAAGCTTTGTTCAGAAGTATTCTAAGACCATGGTTAGGCTTAGAGAGAAGGAACATTGTGTTTAATTATTGATGTCTATTGTAGGCACAAAATAAGATCATGGTAGCACATTTGCCTTGCTTTTCTCTCTGTACTAGAAGATCTCTAAGGACTTTGCCAGGTCTAAGATTGTCTGATTCTAATACTGAAAGGAAATTAGCTCGAATGTATAGATTTCCAAGATGAAGATAAAAAATATCAGAAATTATCTTATGAAAAATGAAAATAACCATAATAGAAACAGAAGATAAAACAATTGAGAAAAAAATTTATCTGGGCTTCCTGTCAATCATGGTAAAAGGGGAAACTTTTTTTCTGGATCTCATCTCTTTATTCCTACTTTCTGGTGTGGTGATACAAATTTCCATATTCTCTTTTTTCTTTATGACTTTAGATGCTGTAGCAAAATGTTTCCACCTTTTTAATGGTTATTCTTAAATTTTAGAAGTACATACTTTGTAATTTTAAAAGTATACACTTTCAAAGTATTTCAAAGAGTATAAAGTCATTCAGCTTCAGTATCTCTGTCCTCTCAAATAGGACAAATAACACATTAAGTATCCTGTAAAGAACCACTTAATTTTCTATTATTTTGGTTTTGACTTTTAATTTCACTGTTTTAAATTTAAGAAAAACTTATTCAGTTTCTCTGCTTGCTTTTTATCATCCACCACAGTCTTCCTCTCTGAATTTCATTTTCTCTTTAGAAAAAGATTTTTTTATTTATTTATTGAAACACAGAGTGACAGAGAGAGGAGAGACAGATAGAGAGAAAGAGAGAGAGAGAGATTTTCTATCCACTGGTTCAGTTTTCAACTGATCATAACGGCCAGGCCAGGTACAGACCAAAGTCAGGTGCGTGGAATTCCATCAAGGTCTCCCATGGGGAAATGTGGTTGGAAGAAGGATGAACTGATATCATCTTCCCAGGCAAGCCTTGTTAGGTCCTGAGGCTGATGATAACCTTTTACTCAGATGATTTCCATCAGCATAGAATAATTTAACAGTTTTTTTTTTTTTTTTTTTTTTTTTACCTCAGCAATTTGTAGATATTGCTCCATTGTCACCTGGTATATGTAGCTGCTAATGAGAAGTAAGCTGTGTGTAATGATGATTCCTTTAAGAATTTGATCTTTCAGGTTAGTGTGGGCTAAACCATCACTTGCAATGTGCGCAGGATGCATCTAACTCTGCACTTATTTTTATTTATGCATCTTAGAACCTGAATTATATTTAATTTGAAGACTTGTGTTTTCAGCACTGAAAAATGCTTAGCCATCATCTATTCAGTTGTTGCATCCTTTCCACTCTTCTATTCTATTCTTCTGGAATTTTTGTTAGGTCTAAATCTCACTTCTCTATCTACCAATTCTCTGAATTGCTTTTTCATAATTTCCCAGTTCTATGTTATATTTTGGTAATTTTCTCTTTCATTGTGTTGATAAAGTTTATGGTATTTTATTTCTAGGATTTCTAATAAATTAATCTTAGATCTGCCTGTTATTTTATTTTTGCATGTTTTGGTTACATATTTTCTTATTTTTCATATTTTTATTTTTTAAAAAATTTTATTTTATTTATTTGAAATGCAGAGTTATAGGGATGTTCCATCTGCTGGTTCACTCCCCTTGCAGCTGGAGCTGGAGCTGGGCCAGGCTGAACCCAGGAGCATGGAGCTTCATCTAGATCTCCCACATGGGTGGCAAGTGCCCAAACACTTGGGCCATTCTCCACTGCATTCCCAGGCTTATTAGCAGAGAGCTAAATTGGAAGCGGAGTAGCTGTGACTCAAACCAATGCCCTTATGGGATGCCAATGTCACAGTCATGCTGGCTGTCCCTCTAGAGGATTTTCAATGGCTTTCACTTAACCATGCTAGGCTGTGAAGCTAGGACTATTTTACACTGTTATATCAGGACCCCTTGCCTGTGGATATAGTTGTATATTACAGCTATAGTCACTGATACAGAAGCAAAAGTTCTGGTTTAAAGCTATGTCAGTATCTTTGCTTCCTTCCTTGCTATTCAAGTAGTATTGGGAAACAGTTTCTTTAAACATCCCTTCATGTCCAAATTGTGATCTCCCTGGTCCAATTCCCAATTACCTGGAAACTTTAGATCCTGTCACCCTTTGGGTGCTTAGCTCCTAGTTTTCTATTCTGGCTGTTTACTATGCCCAAACCCAGCATACCCCCAGCTCTGGCCACATTCATTGCTTTGCACTTCTCTTTTCTTCCTGATTCAAAGAAACATTTATTTTGTTCCTGGAAGTGCTATTGGCTCTTGAATTTTTTTTATTATTTTATCTATAATTATTGTTACTAAGAAAAGGAGGGGTGGTTCAACTGTTGAAACTTCATCTTAAACAGAACTACAATATCTCTTATTCATTACCCAGTTTACATTCCACTTCTTTTGAAACATTTTATCTTGAAGATACATTGAGTAAGGTAATTGGGAGTGGTTCTTCAGAAGTAAACATATCCTTATCAACGTTACATAAAACCATAAAGCATCATACTTAAATGTTATAGAGATGACAATAATTCTAATGAAATGAGAGCTATCATCCAAATAATGTCTAAACTTTGTTCAAGGTTAAAACTTATTAATTCCAAATGGCACTCTTCTCAGCCTAGCTTTTTGATAAGACTGAATATTAAACTATTCAAAATTGAACTCTTTAGAGGAAGTGAAGACATTGTGCTGATTGAAAAGAGATCCATATGTTTTAGTCATATGTCAGGTGGCAAGGCTGATGTTCTGTTATGAAAATGCACAAGTGACTTTTACTGTTACTCCAGAAGAAGGCCTTGCCACCTCCCCAGTGAGCTGTAACAATGCCTGTGAAAAAGCTAAACTCTTAGTTTAAAAAAGCTTCAAATCATCTCAAAGCCTTGGTAGAAACCTCACTAGAGATCTTCCATAGCACAGGGGGAATTTTGTAGGACCCAGAAGGAAGATGTTGACTAAAGCAGATATTAGATCAGAGAACATCAAATGAAACACATGTGATCCTAATTTTCCTCTTCATTTAAAGTTGAATGCATATTAAACAAAGACCTTCCATGTTCTCATCTCAGTTCTGAGGATACTGAAATGATGGCCATTTGTTTCCTGTCCTTGACTGATTACATCAGTACAAGACTAGAGGCAGAGAGACACGCTCAGGAAATAACTAGACATTGTGAAATATGAAAAGATTAATCTAAGGGAGTGGAAATGTGAAAGGGATAAATAAACTTTTTGAAAAGTTTTAAAGGGACAAAACCTCAGTAGAGGGGCTGGCACTGTGGCTCACTTGGCTAATCCTCCACCTGCGACGCCAGCATCCCATATGGGCGCCAGCACTAGTCCTGGCTGCTCCTCTTCCAGTCCAGCTCTCTGCTGTGGCCCAGGAGGGCAGTAGAGGATGGCCCAAGTGCTTGGGCTCCTGCACCTGCATGGGAGACCAGGAAGAAGCACCTGACTCCTGGCTTCGGATCAGCGCAGTGCCAGCGTAGTGGCCATTTTGGGGGTGAACCAATGGAAGGAAGACCTTTCTCTCTGTCTCTCTCTCTGTCTATAACTCTGTCAAAAAAATCTAAAAAAAAAAAAAACCTTGGTAGAATGCAGAGTAAGGATACAGGAAAAATTTATAACTCCAAGATTATTTCCACATGTTTTGTTTATGTGACAGGATTGATAGGTGGGGTCAACCATTGATTGACACAAAGAATATGGGAGAAAGAAAAGGAAAAAGGGCAGTAAGACAAAGGTTTTAGGTTTCAGATAGATTGAACTTTAAGCGTTTGGTGGCCATCTGGGTAAAGGAATCCTCCAGTGGGAAGCTGGATGCTTGGTAAATTTTAAGACAGAAACTATAAAATTAAGAGCCATCAGTTTATATGGACAGTGATTAGAGAAAGAATCCCAGAGGGAAGAGCAGAAGGAGTTATAATTTCTCATTCCATCAAAGAAAGTCCTGATGAGCTGAGACACATGAATAAACATAGAATTAGCATTTTTAAATATAGTAAGGCCACAGAACATTCATTTCTGGAGTCAATTTGATGACTTCTGGAGTAGAAGATTACCTGGACTAGAACCCTAGGTGGAGAGACCCTCAGAGAAGTTCCATTACTGAGAGTAAGCTGCCCTTGAACATAGGAGGAGGTTGAAAGAAGGTAATAAGAGCTACTGGTGCCGCGGCTCACTAGGCTAATCTTCCGCCTGTGGCGCTGGCACCCCGGGTTCTAGTCCCGGTCGGGGCACCGGATTCTGAAGGCAGTGGAGGATGGCCCAAGTGCTTGGGCCCTGCACCCACATGGGAGACCAGGAGGAAGCACCTGGCTCCTGGCTTTGGATCAGCCCAGTGTGCCAACCATAGCGGCCATTGCGGGGGGTGAACCAACCGAAGGAAGACCTCTCTCTCTCTCTGTCTAACTCTGCCTGTCAAAAAGTAATAAGAGCAAGTTTTGCTGTTCACAAGCATCTGTGCCCTGGCGCTGTTATATAAACTGCATTTGTGGACGCAGAAGTTGATGGCTGGAGAGGACATAAATTTCAGGGAAGTAACAGGGTCTTCCTCAAAATTCAGGGGCTTATGCCAGAGTCACATTCCAAGTAGAAAGCAGGTGACTTTGAACCCAACAGTGCTGATAGGACCAATGGGAATGAACAAATGTAGCCAGGGGGACATGAGCAATGAGAATAAAGAAAGGTACTGGTGGATCCATGAACAGTGGAAATGGACATAGATTGGCACCATCAGGATGAGCACCATCAGGGAGCATCAGAGCATCAGAGCAGGGATTACAACATGGAGGCAAGATGAGAAGCTTAGGTTGGAAGAAACCTAGAGATCAAGTCCATGCCCACGGGAAGACTCAGAAATAACTCTACGATGCTTCAAGTGGGGAAACTTTCAAACCACAATAATTTGTGAAACAAAAGGGGTTGCAGTTGTACTTGCTGTCATAGACTGATGAGGCAAGTGATATTAGGAATTACATACAAAATATCTAAAACTCCTAGAAATTCAGGAGTATGTCAAAATGTATTTGAGTTTTATTCATTAGAAAAACATCTGTATTCATTTGAAAAATAGCATATGAAAGTGAAGAACAAATTATTTATTCATACTGAGACTGATATGCAAATAGACTTAGGTACTTAAACTAATTTTATGTCATCTTCCCCACATCATCCACTGTGGGGAGCAACCCGGACTAGACTAAGTTACTGGAATTAAGACTTATTCTATGCATCTGCTCTCCCACAATATGGCGCTGGGAGAGGAGAAAAACAGCTTCTACACAGCTGCCTCCAGTTCAGCCAATAAACTGTAGGACTTGCTCCTGATTGGAGGAGAGCAGCGTACTCGGCGTGTGGGCAGCCGAGTTGGGATTGGCAGAGGAGGACTATAAAGGAGGAGAGAGACGGCATGCACCAGGAACATCTATCTGAAGGAACACCTGTGCAGCCCCCGAGAGAGCCGGCCGGCGGTGTGCTGCTCCCCCGTGGAAGTGGGGAAAGTGGCTAGGGGGAACCGCCCTTCCACGGAGGTGGAAGGGTCGGTAGCCAACCAGGGAAGAACCAGCAGCAAACCCAGGAAGGGCCGAGCAGACAAAAGAACAACGCAGGGTCCTGTGTCGTTCCTCCACGAAGACGGGGAGCGACATAATGGTGCCGTGCCTCGGATATGAAGCCTAGGCAGGGTTTGGTGTCGTTCCTCCATGAAGAGGGGGAGCGACAATCCACTAACCAGTGACTCAAAGACAAATTATTTGGTGCTAGCAAAAGCCCAAAGAAGAGAGTGTGCTGATCCTATTTAGGATGGAATCTCCTCATGGCTGTCAGAAGGTCTAGCTAAAGAAGTAGAAAACTGGCTCTCAGTGCTCATGACCTGACCTCTGCTGCATGTTTAGCTTCATCTCATACCAACGTGTACATTGCTTTTCTTGCTCCCCTCTTACTAGTCTGCTTTTTGTTCTCAAAAACTTCTCTCTCCATGAGAGTCAGGGGTCTTTTGAGGGCTGTTCCCTCTACTTTACATGCTCTAATCTTCACTTGCACACCCACCCCCACCTTTGTCTAATATATTCCCAGGCCTCCTCAAACCAGAAAGTTTTATGCCTCTATGGTATTATGATAGAGTGGGAAAAACAATGGTTTATAAGTTAGGAGAAACTGTTTCTAATCCTTTATCAACTTCTATGTAGCTGTGTACTTTGGGTTACTTTACCTCTCTGGAAATTAATTTACTCATTAGAAAAACAGTTAAAAAATTAAGTGTACCCAACCCAAAGGGTAGTCAAAGAATTTTTCTGAGATAATAGGAAGGCCTTTAATAGTACTCATTCAAGGCACTATATTTGGAAAGCTCTAGGAAGACTTTTCTATTACTCAGCCCACAGCTTCTCAGCCTGTTCCTCACATACTCTACAGTAGACATCAGACATCCAATCTGCCTTCCTCTTTTACAATAAAGGTCAGTTCTCACCAGGTCCCATGAAATCACATTGCTCAAGAATAGTTGTTCTCCCTACTCATGATAACATTTGATGATCCAAAGCCCACAAGTTGTTTGACTAGTAATTACCACCAGGAAACAAAGCTAGCAAAACCAAACTCCAGACCTCTGGAAATCTATTTCTCTCGTATGTTTTATTTTTTTCAGAATAACCTAAACATCTTTGGCTTTTATCTTCTAGCTTTCTTCTTAGATGTAAAGCTCAAAACTTCCTTCTGCTTTAGATCCTGGTGTTAGCAAACTCCCTGAGAATTCTGCAGCAATATTCCTCTTCCTAAAATGAGAAGGAAGAAAGGTTTTCTCCTTGTCTTAGGTGCAGTGTGCAACCTGGAAGCCTCCAGTTCTGATGACTCCATGGAGCCTCAGGAATGACCTGAAAGAAGGGAGGAAATACATGGCCCAAGTGCTACTAGCCACCCCATGCCAGTGCACACATTGAGCACACATTGCTGAGTGAACCTAGAGTTCTTTCCAGTTGATCCTAACTCAGCCTCATAGTTCTACTCATTCCAGCCCTTCAGCCAGTCATCATCAATCAAAAGCCGACAAGTGAGATAAAGCCAATTAACAACAAATACCATTGAGGCAGAATCTTTCTCTGAAAGTTCACTCTTAAAAATTCTGGAGTAACCTTCTGTTGTGCCAGAATTAGAAACTACCTTCAACTCTGTAATGTGTGTGTACTCTGGCTCACTTCAGAGATGTTCAGTTCAGATTGGTAAACTGCTCTAAGAAAAGATTTATTAAATAGGACAATTCTGTTTTGGACAAAAATAAATACAGGCTGGAATGATGTTTATGAGGTAATTTTTTCCCTTTGGCAAAGCAATTTTGTACTTTGTCTTCTATAATTGCTGTTCAGGGCTAGGAAACAAAACTTTTGCAGCCACCATTGGTGGCCTATACAAATCCTTTCCCAGTCTTCTTCCTTGCTAGTGGAATCAAATTTCACTTGGGTATTCACAGGTTTACTTTGCTGTGCCCATTCTGACTGGTTGGTGTCCATCTGTACCCACTGTCCAATATTTCAAAGATCACTTTCTAGCTCCCCTCTGCAGAGTTATGCAGTCCTTCTCACAGCTAGGAGTGAACAGAAATTTGTCCAAGCCAATCAAAGTTATTATCTAATTCTCTCTGCCAGTGATTGACTTAGGTATTAACATATACTCCTCCTGGTTAATGACATGAGAAAGTATGTGTGACATTATGATATAAATGTGTTTTTGTTGATGGTGCCTGGTTCATAACTCCCTCCCCAAGAAACCAGAATTTGTCTTCCTCAAGGTGGGTCATAGAAACTCTGATCTTCCACTGCCTTTCAGTCTCAGAGCTGGCCGTAGAAAAGTCTATAACATTCTTTGATAGTAGAAGACAAGATCCTCATTTAAAAAGGGGTCTTGCCCCATACTCACAAAGAAAGAATGTGAAACAATCTTAACAGCTGGTTTCCCCTATTCAGCATAGTAGTAGCATAAGAATATACCATTTCGCCCAATCACATTTCTGTGTGGTAGCCCATTTCAATCATAACTATGCAATGAATTCTCCACAAAAACCCACAAGACAAGGTTCAGAGAGCTTTCCAGAAGACTGAACACATGGAGGTTCCTGCACAGTGGAATGTCCAGAGAGGGCATGGGAGCTCTGTACCCCTTGCCTGATAACTTTCTTTGTGAATTTCTTCATCTTTATAGTATCTTTTTTATTAGACTGATAAATGTAAGTATTTCCCTAAATTCTGTGAGCCACTCCAGAAAATTAATTGAATCCAAAAAGACAGAGTTGTTCAAACCCTAATTAATGGGTGGTCAGCAGCACAGGTGAAAACCTAGGACATGCAATTTGGAATCTAAAACAGGAGGGAGCCTTCAATTCAGGTAGACAATGTCAGAACTGAATTGACCCAGCTGGTGTCTACTGCAGAATTGATTGCTTGCTTGGTTTTGGGAAGAAATCTCCACTTCTTTTGAGTTCACTAGAGTCTTCTTCATTCATTGTTGTGGTGTGAGAAAGCTGAAGGAAAACATGCAGTTTGTTTTTCAATTCAATAAGTCTAGTGAGGAAACTTCTGGGAAAATGTTTTTCTTAAAAAGAGATATCCACGGGGTTTCACAATAAAGTTAGAAGATAAAATGCTTGTATTCAACACCAGTTCCTTCTAAAGCTCCACTAAAAAGACAGTAAAGAAATTTCCTTTAAGGCATAAATTGTAAGAACAGGAAAATATGAGAGAGGATATCAACAATTTGTTTTGTTTTTGTTTTGTTTTGTTTTTTGACAGGCAGAGTGGACAGTGAGAGAGAGAGACAGAGAGAAAGGTCTTCTTTTTGTCGTTGGTTCACCCTCCAATGGCCGCTGCAGCCGGCGCGCTGCAGCCGGTGTGCCGGCGCTGCAAGGCGGAGGATTAGCCTAGTGAGCCATGGCGCCGGCCAAACAATTTGTTTTTAAGCTAGAAAGCATACAGACAAGTAGGAACTGACTTGCAGAACCAAGTTGAATGTCAGCCATCATGGAAAAGTCTAAGAAAGAACACCATTTCACGAGCATGCTTAAAAGTCTCAGGAAGTGGAAATTGGCCACAAGAATATAGACCAGGGCTAAAACAAAAGGATTTTTAAAGTTTTTATTGTTGTTGTTTGAGAGGCAAAGAAGGAAAGAGAGTTCCCATTCATTGGTTCATTCTGTAAATGCCCTGAATGGCCCCTGGCTGAGGATGAAGACATGAGCTGGGCATTTAGTCCAAGTGTCCCACAGAAGTGGCAAAAATTGAGTTACTTGAGTCATCACCACTGCCTCCCAAGATTCACATTAGCAGGAAGCTGAAGTCAGTTGTAGGGAGGGTTATTGAACCCAACCACTCTGATTTAGAAGTTTGGTGTTTTAATGGGTGTCTTAACTACTAAGTCAAATGCCCACCCCTAAGTGTTTTTTTTTTTAATAAATAAAAAGCATCTCCAAATCTCCTCTGAAAATATAATCATTACCCCTCCCCACAATGATGAATTTTGCTCTAAAAGGCTTAGGGAGCACCAAGCAAAATTGAGGACAAGAATTTAGTATCAAGAATGAGGAGCCTGAGTAAAATTCTATATTCTCAATATTGAGATCCCCAGCCCTCTTCTCTAAGTGGGATTTCCAAAATGTTGGCTGCCAGAATTATACCTACCAGGAAGGAGACTGGAGAGTCTTCTCCTGATAATCTGTCCTGTCCAAGAAAAAAAATTAAAGGTCATGTTATTAAGGATTCCTCTCTTAAAGGATTATAAGAGAGGCTCTAACATTTAATCATTTAAGAGAAGCTCTAACACAATGGACACAGTCCAAAAGACATATAGAAAAGCAACTGTGAATACAGTTATGACACAGGGAGAAGAAAACTTCAGGGAAATCAATGTCTTCATTGCATCCATAAAATAAAATAAGTTTCTATTTTTATAAAAAGGATAGGAGAGAGTTTGAAAGAAAAGAAAAGAGCTATCAAAAATAAAAAATTTTCAATGAAAAGACTGGAAGATAAATCTGACGAATCTCTCCCCAAAAATAGAACAAAAAGAATGGGAAAATTTGGATGTAGGAAAGCAAATATTGTAACAAAAAAGACTTAGTATTGAAATAATGGAATTTCTAGAAAACATAATGAAAAATCATAAAGAAACCATGGAAAAAAGAATATAATCAATTTTTAAAAAATTTCCAGTGCTGTAGATCATCAAATTCCATCTACTGAGTACCAAACACATGAATAAAAATAGATCCACACTAAGGCACTTCTGTGGTCTAAATTTTACGTTCACCTGCACCCTCCATTCATACATTTACCTAGGCACCAGGGATATAATATGAGTAAGTGGAACCTTGGGAGATTCCTAGGTCATTTTCATTTTACCCTCATAAATTAGATTAGTCCACTCATCTCACTAGACAGCCCAGTGAGCTAGCTCACCTTTTCTACCACCCAACAGAGGTAGAAGGCACTGTCTAGGAGCCTGAACACCTTTACCAGATGTTGAGTCTGATGCTGCCTTGATCTTGGACTTTTCAATCTTCAGCACTGTGAGACAACATTTAAGCTGTTTATAAGCCACTCTATTTATGATCCTTATTGCAGGATGAAATTACTAAAAGATATATACTATGAAATTTCAAAAATTAAAGATTGGGCAGTTATATTACTTACTAAGGATCAAGAACCACAATGGCATCAGATTTTTCTACAGTAGCATTAGAAGTAGAGAGGTTGTAGAGCAATGCATCAGACTTCTGGGTGGAATAACAATCTATACCAATCCTATCAATCAAATATAAGGATCAAATATGTTTTCAACTATTCAAAACATTTACCTTCCATATACCCTATCTCAGAAAACTATTGGAGGATGCACTCCATCAAAATAAAGAAAGAAAAAACAAACAAAGAAACTTGAAAACAAGAAATCCAAAAGCAAGGGATTCACCATAAGAAATAGAACTAGAAGCTCTAGCATGAAGAAGCTTAGGATGACAGGAAAGCCACAGGACTAAGGCGAAAAACCAGCTCATATTGGCACAAGTCAGGAGATTGTAAGAGATATATCTCCAAGAAGATAAAGCTGATAATGGAGCTGCTAAAGGCGCATGACATCCACAAAGAAATATGCCTTAGTCAAAAGCCAAAATGTTGGGGCCAACATTCACGGTGAAGCAGATAAAGCTGCTGCCTGTGAGGGTAGCATCTCATATGGGCACCAATTTGTGTCCCTGCTACTCTGCTTCCAAGCCAGCTCCCTGCTAATGGATGGGAAAAGCAGTGGAGGATGACCAAAGTGTTTGGGCCCCTGCCACCAATGTGGGAGACCCAGATGAATCTCCTGGCTCCTGGCTTCTGCCTGGCCCATCGCTGGCCATTGTGGCCATCTGGAGAATGAACCAGTAGATAGAAAATCTCTATCTCTCTCTGATTCTCCTTCTCTCTCTGTAAGTCTGCATTTGAAATAAATATATAAATATATAAAATATATATGTAATTTATTATCATTTAGTATCATTCTTGATACTAAATTATATATTATATATAAATATACAAAATATAATGTAAGTCTGCATTTGAAATAAATATATAAGTAAATACATAAATATATAAAACATATATATTTATATAAATATATAATTTTTTTTAAAAAGCCAAAATGTTGAATATATCAAATAGAAAAGGTATATAACGACACTGTGGGACCAGCCCTTTGGTTTAGTGGGTAAAGCTACTGCCTGCTGTGCCGGCATCCCATATGAGCACCAGCTCATGATCCGGCTGCTCCACCTCTGATATGGCTCTCTGATAAGGCCTGGGAAAGCAGTGGAGGATGGCCCAAGCCCTTGGGCCCCTGCACCTACGTGGGAGACCTGGAGGAGGCTCCTGGCTCCTGGCTTCAGATCAGCACAGCTATGGCCATTGCAGCCAACTGGGGAGTGAACCAACAGATGGAAGACCTTTCTCTCTCTCTCTCTCTCTCTCTCTCTCTCTCTCTCTCTCTCTGCCTCTCCTTCTCTTTGTGTAGCTCTGACTTTCCAATACATAAATAAATCTTTAAAAAAAAATAAATGAACTATACCCCTGATGATACCACTGAACAATCCTGAAGCCATCTAGGTCTTCAGACTTCATGTTATGTGAAAAAATAAATATCACTAGTACAAACTGCCTTCAGTTGGATTTTCTTCACTTGCATCCAGAATCATATAATTAACAAAAAGACGCAATTTCCTACAGAAAAAAATGGAGGTGTAGAGTTTGGCGCATGGTTTGGAAAGCCATCATGAATTAAAATAGCTCTCTCATTAGTCACATGAGCACTCCCAACTTTCTCCTGCATCTGTTCAATCTCTCTTTAGCTCTCATTTCCTCAGCTTACTCATATTCTTATACTTTTTTTTCCCCTGTTTTTAGCAAATGGCTGGTTACTACCCCTCCTCACTGTTTACTTCTACCTTCAACTCTCATTATTAAAATAAGAATATTCTCTAGTACTTTCTTGAAAAAATAAATTGAGGAGGTCAAGTTCATATTTTTTTTTAACTTTTATTTAATGAATATAAATTTCCAAAGTACGATTTATGGATTACAATGGCTTCCCCCCCATACCGTCCCTCCCACCCACAACCCTCCCCTTTCCCACTCCCTCTCCCCTTCCATTCACATCAAGATTCATTTTCGATTATCTTAATATACAGAAGATCAGCTTAGTATACATTAAGTAAGGATTTCAACAGTTTGCTCCCACACAGAAACATAAAGTGAAAAATAATAGATGATTTTTCTTAAATGATGATGAAATCAGATCAGACCTATTGTCATGTTTAATCCCAGTGAGAGTCAAGTTGGGAGTTGATAATTTCTTTTTTTTTTTTTTTTTTTACAGAGGATCAGTTTAGTATGCATTAAGTAGAGATTTCAACAGTTTGCACCCCCATAGAAACACAAAGTGAAATATATTGTTTGAGTACTCGTTATAGCATTAAATCTCAATGCACAGCACATTAAGGACAGAGATCCTACATGAGGAGTAAGTGCACAGTGACTCCTGTTGTTGACTTTACCAATTGACACTCCTGTCTATGGCATCAGTAATCTCCCTATGCTCCAGTCATGAGTTTCCAAGGCTATGGAAGCCCTCTGAGTTCTCCGATTCTTATCTTGTTTAGACAAGGTCATAGTCAAAGTGGAGGTTCTCTCCTCCCTTCAGAGAAAGGTACCTCCTTCTTTGAAGACCTGTTCTTTCCACTGAGATCTCACTCACAGAGATCTTTTGCCAGAGTGTCTTGGCTTTCCATGCCTGAAATACTCTCATGGGCTTTTCAGCCAGATCCGAATGCCTTTAGGGCTGATTCTGAGGCCAGAGTGCTATTTAGGACATCTGCCATTCTATGAGTCTGCTGAGTATCTCAGAGGTCAAGTTCATATTTAAATGCAAGGTTGATGGTACCTCTGACCAACTTTCTGATTGGATTCCTTTCATTAAAACAACAGTCCCGGCCGGCGCCGTGGCTCACTAGGCTAATCCTCTGCCTTGCGGCGCCGGCACACCGGGTTCTAGTCCCAGTTGGGGTGCCAGATTCTGTCCTGGTTGCCCCTCTTCCAGGCTGGCTCTCTGCTGTGGCCAGGGAGTGAAGTGGAGAATGGCCCAAGTACTTGGGCCCTGCACCCCATGGGAGACCAGGAGAAGCACCTGGCTCCTGCCTTCAGATCAGTGCGGTGTGCTGGCCGCAGCGCGCCGGCCGCGGTGGCCATTGGAGGGTGAACCAACAGCAGAGGAGGACATTTCTCTCTGTCTCTCTCTCTCACTGTCCACTCTGCCTGTCAAAAAATAAAAATTAAAAAATAAAAAAAAAAAAAACAGTCCCTGGCCCAACCAACCACATGTTGTGGGTGGAGGAAGGAAAGTAGTATTGAGGTCATGGTGAAATAAAACTGGTTACCTGGACTCATTATCACCTCACAGAAGATGGGTGCCATTTCTTCTTAGAATGGGCTGTGGAATAGAATGAGTGACTTAACCTAAGATAACTGATTGCCTTTCTGAAACATCAAAAAAGAGAATACACAAATTCCTTTAATGGCCCATTCCTTTTATGCTACCTCACAGCAAAGGCATTTTAAAGCCTAAACCACAACTTCCCGCTACAATCATTTTCTCTTGTGGCCTCACTGGAAATAAGATACAGAAGCTTCCTACCACAACTATAGTATCCATTCTGGAAATACTATACCCCTTTGATAATCCCATTTCTAAGTAAAAAAGAATCCATTTATTCACACTATTATTTTTAAGAACTAAGGAAGAAAATGTCTCATGCATCACATCTATAGAGCATATCTCCACAAAATGAAAGTGTAGATTAGTTTTTGTTCAACAATAATATGGTATGATGCAAATATCAAAGGCAATTTGATATTTTTAAGAAGGCAAAGATATTTTAAGTTATAGCACTCTAATTCACAGGCTCTGTACTGAATACAATTTAAAGAAATAAAATTTTTGTCTTTGTAGTGCTCACAAAATAACACCAGTCATTTCTTGTGGGAGGCCAGAAACTTATGATGGATGATAGAATTATATATGGAAATGTATATGGATATGCATTACATTATAGAGAAATATACCTAGATATAACTAATGTGCCATTAAGTGCATATAAACTTTGTGACAGCTTGATGTATGCATAGCTGCTTCTAATTAATGTTAATGTGCCTTATATATACAAAAGGGAATTTCAATGTGTATGTGTGTGAACATGTATTGAAAGAGCAAAAGAAACTGACATGTCTTTAAAGACATGTATTAATGTGTACTGTAGACACATTAGCATTACAATGTATCTTTTAATACATGTTTTAACGTGTCTTTAATGCAAACCTTGTAGCAGTTCATCAGAAATATAAAAATGACCTAGCAATGCAGTTATGGAAGATTCGTTGAGGTTTATACATATTTAGGAACTTTCTTGTTAGTAGCCAGTCTATGGACAGTTACACTTCACATTCACTGAGTACTTACAAAGCACTAGAAACAATGCACAGGGCTTCCCGGCTCATGGACAATTGTGGTTAAACTTCCTTTCTGTCCTTCTCGTGTTTGATCCTGCCTCCTCATCTTAGCTGTCATCAGCCCGGGAAGTCCTGGTCACCTCAGCAATTGCTCTGTGCTTCAGTTTGCTGCCCTCTAGATTGTCCACTCCCATTTTCTACAGTGAACACTTTATGGGATCTTCGACCATCAGCCTGGGAGTTTGGTGGAGGAAGAAACTGTCTCCCCCTTACAATTCCTCCTGGTTTCATCATGAGAGAATTACATTGTATGGGAGGGCCAGAGATAAATCACTGAGAGAAGACTCTGCGTATTTTTACAAGTATTTACTTGTTTTTATTTACTTGAAGAGCAGAGTAAAAGAGAGAGAGATGAAAAGGGGGAATGGAGAGAGAAAAAAATATTTTCCATGCATTACTGATGGTTCTATGTATTTGGGAATAAACTTGTGCAAGCGTCATCATCTGGGAAATTATATAAGTAATTAGATGGTTAATTTTAATGTGTCAAGTAACTGGGCTAAGAGATGCCCAGATAGCTGGCAAAAGATTATTTCTGGGGTGTGTCTGTGTGAATGTTTCCAAAAGATATTAGCATTTGACTTATTAATCTGCACTTCTGTTCCCGGGCCTTCAGACTCCAGGATTAACACCAGCCACCACCCTCCACCCACAACCCCAGTTCTCTTACCTTATTGAGTTGTGTCATCAGATCTCTTGTTCTCAGGTCTTGAACTGAATTGTGTCACGGATTTTCCTTAGTTATCCAGCTTGCAAACAGAAGATGGTGGGACTTCTTAGCCTCCATAATCATATGAACTAATTCCAAGTTATATATAATTACTTCTGTTTCTCTGGAGAACTCTTCAATAATACAGATTTTGGACCATGAGTGGTTCTAAAGGTATAAAATTTTAAGGGTGAGTTTTAAAATTAGTTTCTTGAATTTCTGGAACAAGCTTTCTAATCTGATTAAAAATGGTAATGACTATTTCCAGTACTAAAGATAACACTGATAGTCCATGGCATGCACTATTTACAGAGATATATCAAATATCTGCATTGGATACCTCTAACCAATCACTTATAAAGAATAAGAATATTGGCCGGCGCCGTGGCTCAATAGGCTAATCCTCCACCTAGCGGCGCCAGCACACCAGGTTCCAGTCCCGGTCAGGGCGCCGGATTCTGTCCCAGTTGCCCCTATTCCAGGCCAGCTCTCTGCTGTGACCCGGGAAGGCAGTGGAGGATGGCCCAAGTGCTTGGGCCCTGCACCCCATAGGAGACCAGGAGAAGCACCTGGCTCCTGCCTTCGGATCAGCACGGTACGCCGGCTGCAGTGTGCCAGCCGTGGCAGCCATTGGAGGGTGAACCAACGGCAAAAGGAAGACCTTTCTGTCTCTCTCTCACTATCCACTCTGCCTGTCAAAAAAAAAAAAAAAAAAAAAAAAGAGTAAGGATATCAGTGACTCTATATGTGATCCTTCTGAACATTTTTGGAAAACTAAAAAATAGAGCCTGGCACTGTGGCATAGTGGGTGTGAGGCCACCACCTGCAATGCCAGCATCCCATGTAGGCCCCAACTAGAGTCCCAGCTGCTCCACTTCCGATCTAGCTCTTTGCTATGGCCTGGGCATGGGGGAGGGGAGGATGTGGAAGATGACCCAGGTGCTTGGGTCCCTGCACCTGCGTGAGAGACCGGGAAGAAGATACTGGCTTCAGATCAGCGCTGTCCCAGCCATTGCGGCCATTGGGGAGTGAACCAACAGATGGAAGACCTCTCTCCCATTTTCTCTCTCTCTCTTTCTCTCTCTCTCTCTCTCTCTCTCTCTGCCTCTGCCCTCTGTGGCTCTGCCTTTCAAATAAATAGATAAATCTTCTAAAAAATCTGAGAAATAAAATTATGTTGAATGATTGCTCTTAATGTCATTGGGCATAATGATGTTTTTAAAAATTATTAACTTAGGGATTCAAATACATTCTTTGAGTGCTGCATAAATGACCTAAGAGTTTCTGTGTGTTCCCTAAAGTAACCACAAGGCTAAAATTGCTGAAAATCATATGCAAAGTCTCATCCTATGATAGGCTGAATTGCAATAATTCTATGGTTGAAGTGAAGACATTAACCCTGGGAGGTAGCAAATGATGATGGCTAAAGTGCCTGGGCTCTTGCCACCTATGTAAGAGAACTGGATTGAGTTTCAGGCCCAAACTTGGCCATTGTGTGCAACTGGGGAATAAACTAGTGGATGGAAGATCTCTGAATGTCTCTGCTTTTCCCTCTGTCTCTCTGCCTTTCAAATAAATAAATAAAGGCATTCATTAGTAAACAATAGGATCCTGTAAGCTGGGGTTAGGTTGTATGGAAAAAGCTTTTTTTTTTTTTTTTTTTTTTTTTTTTGACAGGCAGAGTGGACAGTGAGAGAGAGAGACGGAGAGAAAGGTCCTCCTCTGCTGTTGGTTCACCCTCCAATGGCCACCGTGGCCGGCGCGCTGCGGCCGGTGCACTGCGCTGATCTGATGGCAGGAGCCAGGTACTTATCCTGGTCTCCCATGGGGTGCGGGGCCCAAGTACTTGGGCCATCCTCCACTGCACTTCCTGGCCACAGCAGAGAGCTGGCCTGGAAGAGGGGCAACCAGGACAAAATCCGGCGCCCCGACCGGCACTGGAACCTGGTGTGCCGGCGCCGCAAGGTGGAGGATTAGCCTGGTGAGCCGCAGCGCTGGCCTGGAAAAAGCTTATTAAAACTAGGGAAATTGAGTCCCTAAATTGTGATTAGTCTTCTTTGCCAGTGGAAGACATCTTATCCCCTGTAGAAGTGGTCTCCTCAACATCAGCAGTGGTATTTTCCCAACCCCTCATGTTAGTCCATCCCCACTCACAGCATGTGAACCCTTCTGCCTCCATCCGAGAAGATTAAATAATTTCCGCAACTGCCCAAGGAAATGGTAATGGCCTTCCCTGAGCCATTATGCAAGATTCTCCTCAAGATCCATCCCTAGCACCCATCTTTGCCTCTAGATCAATAATTGGACTCAAGTTCAGCATGTCCCTGAAAGTGATTTCTAAAATGTGACCCATGAGGGGGCACACTGCATTCCAGAAGAAATACTTGAGTTTTCTAATTTATATAAGCAGAAATATTAGGAACATGTGAAGAGATGGATGTTTAATATGTAGGACAATGGTGTTAGGAAAATAAAGTTGGGTCAGGTCAAATTTATTGATATGGGCTCACTAAAGCCAAGATTCAAAGCTTTAATAGTGCATCTTGGGAGTCAGAAAGAGCTCTACAGTGTGTGGCTGATTGGTTACCTTAGTTTAATGTAGAGAAAGGGATTCAAAGACTTAGAGAGATTAGAATGTCAGAGTAGATTTATTATTTAAGACATATTTACCCACACTGAGAAGGCCCAGAAGACATACCTTTCACCAATACTTTGAGAAATAAATTTATGAGGAGAGTCCCAGAATCTTTGAAGACCTCTGTAATCAACCTTCTCTGCAGACCAGGCTTTATAGTGGGAACTGCAGCCACTCAACTGGAAAACCTAAATGCCATATGAGTAATTGTATTCAGAGTGCCAGGGGCCAAATGGAAGCACTCAAGGAAAGGTGGACATTGTTACTGTGATGGATAGCAGGGCCAAAGAAGCAATTAGAATAGTCTGACCCATGCAAACCTATGGTGTTTCCTAGTTAATCATGGTGTTCCCAAAAGTGCAGGATAGGAAATTTACTATGTTTTTACCTGATTTGTATAACAGAAAATTTTCAAGTCAAGTGAACAAAAATCTAACTGGAATGGTAAAACAGAGAGTCAGAGCCCCTCAATCAATTCCCAGATCTGAGAGATTTTACAAAACCAGAGCCCCTTGAATAAGAGAGGCAGGGTTCCCTCTAAAACACCCTGGTATATTACCCCAATTATTTATTGTTAATCTTTGTTCTAGTTTCACCTAAGAGACCCAAGACATTAAAACAGGGTAAGTGTAAAAATTAAATAACCAGAACTTCTGAAGACTATTGAATACTGACCTTTAACTGACACTGATTCCAGGAGACCCAGAACATCTCTGTGGCCCTTCAGTCAGAATAAGGGGTTAGGCAGATCAAGTGATCAATAGAGTTTCAGCTCAGGTCTATCTCACAGTGGCCCAGTGGAACCCCGCACCCATCCTGTGGTTATTTCCCAGTTCTAAAATGCATAATTGGAATTGATAGACTTTTTAGCTGTCAAAATAACCACACTGGTTCCCTGATCTGTGGAGTAATTCTTGGCTAGCCACGTGGAAGTGACTAGAACTTCAGCTGCCCAGGAAAATAGTAAGCAAAAGTAATACTGCATTCCTGGAGCAATTTCAGAGTCCACCACTAAGACCATGAAAGATGCAGAGATGGTGATTCTGATCACATCCCCATTCAACTCTCCTATTTGGCTTGTACAGAAAACAGGTGGATCTTGAAGAATGACAGTGGATTACTGTAAGCTTAACCAAGTGATGACTCCAATTGCAGCTGCCATAGCATATTTGGTTTCATTGCTTGAGCAAATTAACACATCCTCTTATACCTATTATGCAGATATTACTTGACAAATGCTCTTTTCTCCATCTCTGTCCATGAGGCCCACAGGATGCAATTTTCTTTAGGCTGGAAAGAATAGCAATACATGTTCACTGCCTCAGAGGTATAATAACTCTACAGTCCTATGTCATAATTAGGTTCCAAGAAATCTTTCTTTTTTAAAGATTTATTTACTTATCTATATGAAAGGCAGTGTGACACAGAGACAAAGACAGCAAGAGAGAGAGAGAGAGAGAGAGAGAGAGAGAGAGAGTTAGTTCCATCTGCTGGTTCATTCCCCAAATGGTCATAACAGCCAGGGCTGCCAGGCCAAAGCCAATAGCCAGGAACTCCATCCTGGTCTCCTACATGGGTGACTGCATCCCAAGTACTTGAGCCATCATCCACAGCCTTCTTAGGTACACTACCAGGAAGTTGGATTGAAGGAGAGCAGCTGGGATTTAAACCGGCTCTCTGGTATGTTATGCCAGTGTTGCAAGTTGTGGCTTAATCTACTGTGCCACAATGCTGGCCCACATTCACAGAAATCTTGATTACCTTTACCTCTGTCAAGATACCACACTGGCCCATTCCAGAGAGCTGGATCAGAAGTGGAGCAGCTGGGATTCAAACCGGCACCCATATGGGATGCCAGCACTTCAGGCAGCGGCTTTACCTGCTACGCCACAACGCCAGCCACATAAAGTTGGTTTTATCCAACCCACCAAGCCATAACATTGAGCATGCACAGCAGCAGTCCATCATCAAATGGAAGTTTTATATATATGTTACATATATATATTATATATATAAATAAATTCAGATGTGAGAAGGTCCTGAAGATACAAGTAAGTTATAAAGTTACATGAAGTGGCTCAAATGTCCATGGTCCCCATTCCTGCTACACTGCTATATTGTTTTCCCCCTCCAGTTGTACCTATAGCTTCATGGAAACTTCCCTGCAGTCAGTTAACGGAAGAGAAGACCCGTGTCTGGTTTATAATGGATTTGTATAATATGCAGGTACCACACAAAAATGGAAAGCTGTTAATACTATAGTCCCTCACTGCAACATATCTGAAGGGCAGTGATGAAAGGAAATCCTCCCAGTGAATGGAACTTCAGGCCACACACCTGTTTGTGCACTTTGATTGGAAGGAGAATTAGCTAAATGTGCAGTTATATACTTATTCAAGGACTGAAGCCACTGGTTTGGTGAGATGGTCAGGGGCTTGGATGGAATCTGAGTGATAAAATGGTAACAGACAATTTGAGGAAGAAGTATGTAGACAGACTTTTCTGAATGGACAAATAATGTGATGATATTTGTGTACCATGTGAATGTTTACAAAAGGGTGACTTCAGCCAAGGAAGATTTTAGTAATAAGAGAGATAAGATAACTTGTTTTATGGATACCTGTCAGTCTCTCTACTAAGTTGCTCCTGTTATTATTACCTAATGAGTTTCATCGACAAAGTAGCCAGGATGGCAGAGATAGAGGTTACTTCCATATGAACTCAGGAACACAGACTTCCACTCACCAACACTGATCCGATTATAATCACTGTGGAGTTCATAATCTGCCTGCAGCAGCAACCAACACTGAAGAGAGTTCCCAATATGGCATCATTCTCTAGGTAATCAGTCCAATATCTGGGAACAGATCAATCATGTTGAATCATTTACATTGTGAAAAAAATACTTTGTCCTTTCTGGAATAGATACTCCATATATGGGTTTACCTTCTCTGTATGCAATGCTTTTGTCAAAATTATCATCCATAGATTTACAGAATGTCTTATCCATCATAGGTTATTTTATATAGCATTGCTTCTGATCATGAAAGTTATCTCACAGCAATAGAAATGCAAGAGTATGGGACCATCCATACTCCTGGAATTTTCTGGTCTTACAATGTTTCCCGCCACCCTGAAGCAATTTTGAAATATTGACAGAATGACCATTTGAAGACTCAGTTAGGGTGCCTATGACCCTAACCATCACACTGCACCTTTACAAGATCTGGCCTCTAATGGGGACCCAAAAAATAGGAGTTTCCAAGGTCCCTACTGGACCTGTATGGACTTGTATGATTGCTGTCTTCTCAGAGAGAGAATTCTGAGCACAGAAAGTGTCCTTTCCTCTATAAATCTGAAGTGCAAACTTCTACTTTACAATAGGACCTCAGATAGGTGGCAATACTTGAATCAGCATCCAGGATAGTATTGTTTTTCCCATGACCAGGATTCACAGATCCAGGATTGAGGAGTATAAATGGTAGTGATTATTATCCCTAGTGACTCAGTAACAGAATTTTTGCCTCTTGTTTCTGTGATGTTGTACTCTTCTGACCTAGAAGTGGTAGTTCCAGAGGGAGGAATGCTCTCACCAGGAGATGCAACAATGCTTCCTTTGAACTGGATGTTAATGCCACCCACCCAACCAAATTGGGCTTCTCATGTCTCTGAGTCAACAGACAAAGCTGGGAGTGACAGTCTTGAATGAACTCATTGACTCAAAACCACCAAGGAGAAACTGTACTACTATTCTATCATGGAGGTAAAACTGTATGTTTAGAAAATAGAAGGTTCCTGGGCCAGCACTGTGGCTCAGTGGGTTAACACCCTGGCCTGAAGCGCCGGCATCCCATATGGGCACCGGTTCTAGTCCCGGCTGCTCCTCTTCCGATCCAGTTCTCTGCTGTGGCCTGGGATAGCAGTAGAAGATGGCCCAAGTCCTTGGGCCCCTGCACCCACACGGGAGAACCGGAAAAACTCCTGGTTCCTGGCTTCGGATCGGCGCAGCTCCAGCAACTGTGGCCATCTGGGGAGTGAACCATCAGATGGAAGACATCTCTCTCTCTCTCTCTCTCTCTCTCTCTGCCTCTCCTCTCTTTGTGTAACTCTGACTTTCAAATAAATAAATAAATCTTTAAAAAAAAAAAGAAAATAGAAGGTTCCTTATGCAATCTCTTCAAATTATAATGCTCATGAGAAACTACAACAACTCAATCCAGGTAGGACAATGAGTGATCCAGTCCATTGAGGAATAAAAATCTGGTTAACATCACCAGGTGAAGAACTGCAAGTAGCTGAGATTACAAGTAGCTGAGATGTTTGATGAAAGTAAAGGGAAAACAGAATGGGTAGTAGGAGGTAGTTATAAATATAGTCTCAGTTACCATGTTACCAGTTACAGACTTGATAACCCTAATTGTCATGCATATATCCTCCTTATTTTGTTACAAATACATGTGTACATGTACACATAATAGACAAGTATCTTTTTCTTTTTTTCTCATTTCCTTCTTATGTAATGTATGATATATTGACCTGACATCAGTATTTAAATATTATTTTAAAATTTTTAATTTATTTGAATAACAGAGGGAGAGGGGGGAGAGAGAGAGAGAGAGGAGATTTTCCACCTATAGATTCTCTCCCCAAATGCCTGTGACAGAATGAAGCCAGGAACCCAGAATTCATTCTGGGTCTCCCATGTGGATGACAGGGACCCAGTGACTTCAGTCATCACCTACTGCCTCCTAGGGTGTTCATTAGTAGGAAGCTGGAATCAGAAGTGGAGCCAGGATTTGAACCCAGGCACTCTGATATAGGATAAAGGCATTCCAAATAAGCATGTTAACAACAACATCAAATGCCAATCCCAATATTTAAGTATGACTAATTTTATAGTAAAAGAAAGGAGATGAAGAGTAAACATCTTCTCACAGGAGAAGAATAAATTACTTACGGACTTTATTTCTTCTTCTTTTTGGTATTTTTTTAACTTAATGTTTTATTTATTATTTTTGAGATAATATTTTTAATTTACATTCTAGTCAAAGGCTTAATGGTTCAAAAATAAAAAGTAAAAAAACCATAGTCCATCAGGAAAATAAGCAAGGGTTATAAATAATCATCAAATAGGCTGGCCCTGTTGTGTAGCAGGTAAAGCTTCTGCCTGCAGTGCCAGCATCCCATTTTGGGCCCCGGTTCAAGTCCTGCCTGCTCCACTTCTGATTCAGCTCTCTGCTGTGGCCTGGGAAAGCTGTAGAAGATGGCTCAAGTCTTTGGACCCCTGTACCCTTGTGGGAGAACCAGAAGAAGTTCCTGGCTACTGGCCTTGGATTGGCGCAGGTCCAGTCATTGCAGCCACCTGGGGAGTGAACCAGCAGATGGAAGAACTCTCTTTCTCTCTCTCTGCCTCTGCCTCTCTGTAACTCTGCCTTTCAAGTAAATAAATAAATCTTTTTAAAAAATAATAATCAAATAAAAAGGTGCTGGGGCCAGCACTATGGTACGGCAGGTCAAAGCCATGGCCTGTGATGCTGGCATCCCATATGGGTGCTGCTTTGAGTCTCAACTGCTCCACTTCTGATCCAACTCCCTGCTAATGCGCCTGGGAAAGCAGCAGAGGTGGTCCAAGTCCTTGGGCCCCTGTGCCCAAGTGGGAGCTCCCGGCTTCTGGCTTCAGCCTGGCCCAGCTCTGGTTGTTGCAGCCATTTGGGGAGTGAACTAGCAGATGGAAGATCTCTCCCTTTGTAACTCTGCCTTTAAAATAATAATAATAATTTTAAAATGTGTTAAACTTCACTCATAAAAAATTTTAAAACTCTGAAGATCATTAAAATTATAGTAGTATTTATTTCCTGTCATTTTATTTGACAAAGATTTGAAAGAAAGTTTAACAAAACCCTATATTTGAAGCAAAACTGGCACACATATGCATTTTTCTTTTTTTTTAGTTGTTTTTTGTAATTTTAGCTCCTATATGTAAGGGAGAAGAATATACATTATTCTTCTATGTCTTTCTTATTTCACTCAACATGATGTCCTCCAGTTTCAACCATTTTGCTACAAATGATAGAATTTCATATTTTTTAAGTTTTTTAAGCTTTTTATTTAGTGAGAGAAATGCATAGGAGAGTGAGGGCTATATCTAAGAGAGAAAGGGAAATCTAGACCCATAACGAGCAGAGAGTAGGCTAAGAGCCACTTGAGGAAGCGTTTGGTTATGAGCGGCTGCTACAAGCAGCTTATCATAGGCAGCAAAGTGAAGGCAGAGAGCGTGGGCTACCTCAAGGCCAGGTGCCCCGAAGGCAGGGGGCAACAAGGACAACAAAGGTCCCTAATGGCAAAAAGGAGAAATTCATCTTTTAAGGTGAATAATATTCCACTATATGTAGAAACCACCACTTTTTATTTTTCAATCTGGCAAATATTTTATTCAGAACTGTTATAGTAGAAAAGAGTGTTTGACTTCAATAGCATTAATGGGAAAGATGGGAGGATTTTCAACCATTGGATGAGGTTATGAGAAAGTACTGGAATGTTAGCGTGGAGATTAGCCAATGTGGTTAGACCCTATATGTTTGCTAATTGTCACTCACTGATGTTAGGCTCCTAGCTATGCAAAGAAAGTGGACCACTGCTTTTCCATCTTAAGGTAATATTAATTAATACAAAAAGAAGAGTCAATGTAGTTCATAGATAAAATTCTAAAAATATTATGATATTCTTCCTCTCCCTTTCTTTTTTGTTTAATTGTTTTATTTTGGATTTGAGATAACATTTTTTAAAATTTACATTATAGTCAAGGGCTTAATGCTTCACTTAATAAAGAGATCAACAAAGAAAAAGTAAAAAGACCCTAGATCAATGATATATGCAAAGGCTATAAACAATAATCAAATGGAAAGATGATGGTCTCACCCATATATAAGAAACTTAAAAATTAGCACAGATTATTAAAACTACAGTAGTGTGGCATCCCTAACCATTGAGAAACCATTTTCTTTATCATTCATCTGATGAGGAGTACATTGGCTATTGGGAACAGTGCTGCTATACAGATAGTGGAGCAGGTATCTCTTTGATAAAGTAAATTTATGTCTCTTGTGTATACACTCAGGGATGGGATTGCTGAATCAGATAGCAGGTCTATTCTTAGCTTTTTAAAAAATCTCCATGCTGTTTTCCATAATGGCTACCCTAATTTACATTCCCACCAAAAATGTATAAGAGTTTCCTTTTCTCTAAGTATTTGTTGCTCCCTGTTTTTTGGACAACAGCCATTCTGACAGTGGTGATGTGATATCTCATTACTTACTTCCCCTTATAAGGAAGGGATTAGTTTTAGTGTACAGGATAGTTGTATTGTGTTAGGTGGAATTTTGACCTTATGATTGTCTATTTGGAGACTGAGTGTAGCTTAAGAAAATGCATATAGGTGCAGAGTGGTAAAGGGTAAATTTGTACTGGTTAATTTTATGTATCAACTGACCAGGTAAAGGAGTGCCCAGATATCTAGTAAAACATTATTTCTAAATGTGTCTGTAAGGGTGTTTCTAGAAGAGATTAGCATTTGAATTGATAGACCGGGTAAATATTCATCTTTTTTTTTTTTCACCAGAGACAGGTTGCTTTATTGGAAGCAAAGAGGTTGGCAACAGTCTGTTTTTGCAAAGAGACTGCGTGCTGGGGGCATTTGGGACTCAGGTTTTATCTGGTTAGTGGGAAATTTGCCACTGAGGGAGGAGGTATAGAAGGCTGCTGGGGAAAAGTGGGTGTCTCTTTGAAGCCTCAGAGGACTTCCCCCTTATCTGTTTCTTTTTTTTTTTTTTTAAGGTTTTTATTTAATGAATACAGATTTCATATGTACAGCTTTTAGGAATATAGTTGTATCTTCCCTCCAGTCCTGACTCCCCCCCACACTCCCATCCCACCTCCTACTCCCTCTCCCATTCCATTTTTCATTAAAATTCATTTTTAATTCACTTTATATACACACCAACTCTATACTAAGTAAGATTTTCACTGTTCGCACCCACACAGACACACAAAGTAAAAAGTACTGTTTGAAGACAGGTTTTACCATTAATTTTCATAGTACACCTCATTCAGACAGAGGTCCAACATGAGGAGTAAGTGCACAGTGACTCCTGTTGTTGATTTAACAATTAAGACTCTTATTTTTGATGTCAGTGATCACCCGAGTCTCTTGACATGAGCTGCCAAGGCTATGGAAGCCTTTTGAGTAAACAAACTCCATCGATATTTAGACAGGGCCATATGCAAAGTGGAAGTTCTCTCCTCCCTTCAGAGAAAAGTACATCCTTCTTTCATGGCCCCTTCTTTCCACTGGGGTCTCACTGACAGAGATCCTTCATGTAAGTTATTTTTTGCCAGTGTCTTGGCTTTCCATGCCTGAAATGCTCTCCTGGGCTTTTCAGCCAGATCCAAATGCCTTTGGGCTGATTTTGAGGTCAGAGAGCTAATAAATATTCATCTTCACCAATGTGGGAGGGAATGGTCCAATCTATTAAGGGGCTGAATAAAATTAAAAGGTAGAAGTAGGCAAGTTCACTCTATCTGAGATGCATCTCCTAGACATTAGAGTTCCTAATTTTCAAGCCTTCAGTCTCCAGGACTTACACCAGCAATCCCCAAAACAACCCACCCTCAGTTCTCAGGCCTTTTTTGTCATAAACAGAATTATACCATTAGCTTTCCTGGTCCAGTTTGCAGTCAGAAGATCATGAGACTTTTCAGCTTCATAATTATGTGAGCCAACTCAACTAAATACAGGATATAGAAATATATCCTTTTGGCTCTATGTCTCTGGTGACCACTGACTAACACAATCTCCAATATTAATATTCAACAGTCTGCCGTTTCTGAGAATCATCCGGTCTTGGCTATTAGGGATGTCAGAGACTATGGAAACTCGGGCTTTAGAGTGACTGCTCACAGTCTCAGCCGAGGGCTGGCCCCTTGAGGTGAACTTTTCCTTGTGGAGAGGAGTCATGAGAAATTTCATTTTAGTGTGGGAAAAAAAAAAACCTATCTAGACATACACAAAACAACTAAGAAACATATTCAAGGGAGCGAGATGATTTTCTTCATTTTGACTTTTAACCCAAAATGTTACTGTGACCAACCACATATCACACATTCTTTCCAACAGGACAATGACGTATCTTCAAACAATGCAGTCCTGAACTCTTTTATCTAGCTTCTTGGCTGATCTGAAATCCAATCAACTTGAAGCAGAAGGAAGCCTGGACACTTTTATGATCATTTACAACAACTGACTGATCAATTACTGTTATTGTGTTTTCCAGTCTAAAGCAAACATTGAAAGACACTTTCTAGAAAAAAGGTAAATGTTATTACACCATGCCACAAATTCTTCTATGTGACGCTTAAATTACATGTTTTAGAGCAGGCAAACTATACAAATTTGCCAGCCCATTTCCTTTCTTGTCTACTCCACAAATTCCTTAATTACAGAGATCGATTTAACTTCAGGAGGCAAGGGAGTTGAGAGGAGGGGAAAAAAATCTGCGCAGCTCATAGCAGCTGTTCCTAATTATAAAACATTAAGGAAGAAAGTAGCCTATTAGTTTAGAACAACTGCAGAACCCAATCATAGAGCACAAAATCCTATCTTCTTCTGTCTTTGCCAAATTAAGCCAGTTGTTCCAGACTCCACTTCCTAAATCAAAGTCATACATTGAACAAGGGTTTGCTCCTTTCAGATGAAAATCAGAGGTGTTTCTAGAAGGCTCTTTTACCTATGAAATCTATCTACATAAGTAGCATATGCAAAATGAGGGGGTCAATTACTTTAAACATATGAGGTGGGCAGCTCCACATTATAATATTTCAATATAAATTTCCTTTAGATTTCTATAACTGCTTTTAATTTAAATAACATTTTATCATTATAAAAATTATTCATCCTTAGTATAGAAAGTCTGGAAAATAATATTACGCCTACAAAAGAATATAAAAACCATCACATTATCATAATATATATTACTTACTATTTTGGAATTTTTCCTCCAGTTTTTTTTATTCAAATAGATTTTTTCAAAAAAGTATGTCTCACCATATTTGTATAACATCTTTGTATCTCCTTATGAACTGAATGTATATTATATGCATTAAAAACTTCTCTCACACTGTTTTTAATTGATGCAAAGTAGTCCATTTAATGGAAGCACCATCATTGAACAAATACTCCTCTAATCGCATATTTAGGATGCTTCCAGTGTTTACTATTACAAACATTATTGCAATGACTCCAGATTGATACATTTTTGCAAGCATGTATGATCATTTCCTCCTGCTCTGTTCTTCATGTTAGATATTATGGACCAATATTGGCAAAATCTTAATTCTCCAAGTTATTTACAGAATGTTCACTAAGCAAAGATTTCTGTTGTTAAGGGTTAGAGATCTTGTGCCAACTCATTTTTTTTTTTTTGAAATCTTAAATTCTCATAGAGTAAATTGAAAAACGTTCCTTCTGGGTTGTCTAATTTAAAATGCTCTGAAATGGGGCTCAGCTCAGGCACAGATTTCTTTTTCCAAGACCTGCAAATAATTTTGCAGTGTAGTCAGCATTGAGGACCACTGGGGCTTGTTAGTGAGCTTCCTGGAGGACTAGGAACTTTAGTTCCATGTAGGTGGTAACTAAATCACAAACCCATAAAAATATTTTAAAACTGTTTGGAGCAAATTTTTTGAGAGGCACAACTGTGAGTTTACACGAATGAGTTTTATAGAATATCTGTCGTCCTCATGTGCATGTGTATAAAGTCCACATATACTAAATGTTGAAATCCCTGTACCATCACCTCTTTATTTAAAATCCAGTACAAAATCTACAACAAACAAATGAGTTAGACATTTTTTGGCTGTCATCTTTATTTTAAAACCATTTTTTAAAAGAACAGTGGAAGCATGATGTCCAACACCATAAATTCTCAGAGACAGGAAGATGAGATTCTACTACTTCCTCTTTCTAAGCTTCAGTAATCTTTCAGAACATTATAATCCCCTCCTCATCCTAAAGAAATCTGATCAGCAGCTTACTCATGCAGCTCTCTGTTTTCAGGCCCCCTTCACAGTAGTAACTGTCATCCAGTCTCCCCTCCTCCCTCTGGCACAGTCAGCTGTGTACATTGATGTCACTTGGAAAATAAATGCCTCCACTTCCACCCTCCCCAGCCCCAGTATAGTGTGCTTATCCATTTATATCTTTGGTATTGTTTCATCATTTATCCTATTTGATCTTAGGTCTTTGCATTCAACTCTAAATATCTCTGCAATTCCCATAGAGGGGCCTAGCTATGCCAGGGCAAGCCACAGAAAGATCAATTTACAAAAGACAGGAACTATTTGTGTCTGAAAATGTTGGCTTGTGTTGTCTTTGGCCATTTCCTACGGAATAGAACCATACTCTTAATGAATAATAGAAGTAAATACTAATATTTATTATTTTGTTTAATAAGCCTGGCAGTATACCAAGGACATTGGCTGTATTATGTTTAATACACACAAATAACCCATTTCATGGAGGCAAAAGTGAGGGTGAAAGAGGTCAAGGCACTATTTTAAAGTTACTGGGAAGTAACTGAATGAAATCAAGGAGGCTGTCTAACTTGAGCACCCACATAAACTTAGTTTTGCCTCAAAGGACCTCTACTCTCCCCTTCTAATTTATCTTCTAGGCAAACTCCTAACAAATTATCTTATTCCCTGTTCCTTCAAAATGCCATCTGGAATTATGGTGAAAGATCTGCCTCTCTTATTGAAGTAAGCCACAAAATCCTTTAGAATTTCAGCAGAGAATTCTTGAAGGATAATATTCAATTAGGTAGAATCAAATGTCTGTTCATATGTACCTACTAACCCCAATATATTCCTACCAGAAGTTTTGTTTGGTTTTCAAAAATGGTTTCCTTCTACCCCTTCTTTCTGTTTATACCAAGTTGAGTCACCCATCAAGATCATACTCAGACCCTGCACATACTGTCTCAGGGGGTAATTCCTCTTTTCTTGTAAATTCCTAGTTCACCCAACTACAGGAATCCATTTAGAAAGGCACCAAACGTGAAATTATGATATTTTCTGTATGAGGATACCCCAGAACATTGAAGGAAAATAGAATTAAAAGATAAGTTTACTTTGAGGCAAAATAAATTGAAACCCATGCATGATTTTCTTTATAATACACATTTTCCATAAACTTTCTGAAGTATGCTCATATGTATACTGTACTTGTGATAGAGAATACTCACAGTGAAGGGAAAATTTTGGAAACTAGCAAAATATGACATTGAGAGAGGAGGGAGGCAGATTTGGCCCAATCTTGGCCAAGTTATTACATTTCCAAGTCTTGGTTTCTTTGTCTTTCAAATGCAGAGGTTAGCTTAAGTAAACTCGGTTCTTACTGCTTATACATCTTTGTACAGCCTTCATTATCTGCAGCACTGTGGATGCTGAGCAAGAGATAAAACAGTTCATTAAGTATGAGGCTTCTGACTAATAAAAAATTGTATCTAAACCTTAAGTCCATGTAACCATTGCTCGACTTCAATTTTTGCCATAAATGCAAAATACTATTGAAATTCTGAACTAATTTGGCTTAATGATTTGGAGTAATTCCACCACCAAATCTTATTCAAGTGTCCAAATACAGATAAAACAAAGCTTTATGAAAGCACTTCTTATTGTGGAATATGTACACTACGGAATACTACATGGCAGTAAAAAAGGATGAAATCTGGTCATTTGCAATAAAATGGAGCAAGCTAGAAACCTCATACTTAGGGAAATAACCCAGTCCCAAAGAGACAAGTACCATATGTTCTCCCTGATTTGGGAGAATTAATAATGCACCTAAAATGGGAGCTATAGAAGCGAACTGTCACTTATATCATCAGTGACTTGAATAGTCCTTAATCTGACCATCAAGGGACAGTTTATCATTGTTACTTTTTATTTTGTATATCCTTTTTGTATTGTTTTGTTTTTTTCTCTGTTTTCTTTCTTTTTCTTTTTTTCTTCTTCATACTATATGCTGAACTCTTTATGTAACATAGAGTCAATCATATGTATTCTAAGGCAATTGGAAAAAGATCCCAGTTAAAAATAAGAGGGGGAATAAGAGATGGAGGAGGTAGTCTATAATTGTAAATCAGTATAGTACTGCATACAGTCATTCAGACTTACCTCTACGGGTACAGCCTAAGAACTTGTCATGGGGCTCCAAACTCATAAAAATAGGTGGCATAAATGCCATCTCAACTGTTAAAAATGATCATATTAAATGCTAAAGTCAACATATAGATTGGTTTAAGTATAAAAGTGATCATATAAATAACATCAAGTGCCTGATAATAATAATATAATTAAAAAGGAAGGAAAGTCCAATATGGGAAGCAGTCCATACAACAGACTCCTAGAGTGACATTCACTGTAAATAACACTCTGACCTCAGAATCAACCCTTAAGGCTTCCTGGTCTGGCTGAAAGGCCTGTGAGAGCATTTCAGGAATAGAAAGCCAAGACTCTGTGGCAAAAAAATATCCTACGTGGAGGATCTCTGTGAGACCTCAGTGGAAAGAATGGGCCATCAAAGAAGGATGTACTCTTCTCTGAAGGGAGGAGAGAACATCCACTTTGCTTATTGCTGTGTCCAGATACCGATGGAGTCTATGGTAACAAAAGGCTTCCATAGCTTGGCAGTCCATGGCAAGAGCCTCAGGTGATCACAGACATTCATAAATCAGAGTGTTAATTGTTAAAGGAACAACAGAAGTGACTGTGCACTTACTCCCCATGTAGGACCTCTGTCCCTAACGAGTTGTACTATGAGAATTGACTGCAAATTTTGTGCCCAAACTGTGCTCTATATGTTGGGGGGGTGGGGGTGGGAGGTGGGGGGTGAAAATTGTTGAAATCTCTATTAAACATGGAGTTGGTCCTCTGTCGGGATCTCAAGTCCGAGGCTGGCCCCTGACCAGCAGGGGCCAGTACAGACCCTCTCCAACAAGGCGAACGGGAAGGGTAAGGTTGACGGGTGATGAATACACCACAAACACCCATCAGTTCTGTCAAAGCAGGAACCGCTTTATTGAGGAAGTATACAGGCTTATAAAGCTTACAAAGGACATGCGCAGTAGGGGAGCCAATCGTAGAAAAGGTCACGCAGACACGGGTGGACCACACACAGGGGCACCTTAAGTAGAGTATAGGGATCACGCACTGTCCACATGTTCAGAACTAAAGCGGACCTATCCCTGCCAGTGGTCTGATCTTATGTAGTTTAACCTCGGCAGCCGCAGACATGCCCCTCAAACATCTGCCAGGCGCCATATTGTAATGGAGATTTTAGGCAATGCCCAACAGTCCTCCATATATAAAATCAAACTAAAAATGAACCATAATGAAGAAGGAGATGGGAGAGGGAGAGGGAGGTAGGATGGGAATTGGGGAGGCGGGAAGGTGGGTATGGGGGAAAGAACCACTATATTCCTAAAGTTGCATCTATGAAAAAATACATTCATTAAATAAAAACTTAAAGAAAAAAAAAAAGAAGCACTTTTTTACCTCTCATTAAAAAAAAAAAAAAAAATCTGTCCCTCTCTGGCTGTTGCTGCATGCCAGCCCTGATAGTGCTTCTGCAATAACAGTGATATTTCAGATGCCACACACAATGATGCCTTTTCTTTTTTTTTAATAAACACTTTATTTATTTATATTTGAAAGCCAGAAGTACAGAGAGAGAAGGAAAGAGAGAGAGAGATCTTCCATCCGTTGGTTCACTCCCTAAATGGTTGCAATGGCCAGGGCTGGACCAGGCCAAAACCAGGAGCTTCTTCCTAGTCTCCCATGTGGGTGCAGGAACCCAAACACTTAGGCCATTTTTCACTGCTTTCCTAGGCCATTAGCAGAGAGCAGGATCAGAAGAGCAGCCAGGACACGAACCAGCACCCATATGGGATAAGCCACAGTGGAGGCTTAGCCTTCTACACCACAGCGCCAGCCCCACAACGATGAGTTTTCAAATATACTCAACTTCTCCCTGCTATTGGATCTGGGTGACTCTTCTTACTGAACTCTCTTGACTTACATGACCCTTTTCTCTCCTCTGATGCCCCATTCTCTTGTAATCCCCATTTTAATCTCTTTTATGATTCCTTCTCTCATATTCCCTTATGTATTAGTATCCCGAGTTCCATCCTCAGTTCTTGTCATGCATTCAGTCTTCTTCATTTCTATGCACTCTCCTTGAGTAATGTAATCTGTACTTCTAATTTCTGAAATGGAATTCCACACCCTCACCTCTCTCCTCCGTGTTCTAAATGTAGTAAATACCTCACATATTCCTTAAGGCACACACACACACACACATATACAGATACCTACACATATATGTTATTATATTCCATCCAAAAGCTATTCTAACTTCATCCTGCAAGTAATAAATGAATACAATCAGGGTATAAATGCAATTAAGTCTTGGAAAACCTTATTTTAAGACCCAACTTAAGTCCTTCAGCACCAAAAATTTTCCAAGTAATTATTTTATTTATTTTTAAACTATCGTGCACTGTAATTGATTTTTTTTAAATATTTATTTATTTATTTGAAAGAAAGAGTTACAGAGAGAGAGAAAGAAAAAGGGAGAGACAGAGACAGAGATCTTCCAATCCACTGGTTTACTCCCTAAATGGCCGCAATGGCAGGGCTGGGCCAAGTCAAAGCCAGGAGCCAGGAGCTTCTTCCGGGGCTCCCACGTGAGTACAGGGGCCCAAGAACTTGGACCATCTTCCCTGCTTTCTCAGGCACATTAGCAGGGAGCTGGATTGGAGGTGAAATAGCTGGAACTCCAACCCCTGCCTGTATGAGATGCTGGCACTGCAAGCAGTGACTTTACCTGCTATGTCACACCGCCGGCTCCCATAATTGATTTTTTTGTGTACAGTTCTATAAATTTAACACATGTATAGATTCCTGTAACTACCTCCATAAAAACCATCCAGAATACTCCTGTACCAAGAAAAATTCTCTTATGTTCGCCCTTTGTGGTCACACCTTCTCCATATTCCAAACCTCTAGAAATGACTCATCTTTTCCCTGTTGCACCATTATGCCTTTTAGAGAACAGCATATAAATGGAATTATACAGTATGTACCCTCTAAAACTGACTCCTTTATGTTACTTCAATGCCTCTCTATTTCATCCAACTTGTTTTATATATGAATAGTTAATTCTTTTTAATGATAAGTAGTATTTCATTGTACAAATTAGCACAGTGTATTTATACATTCATCCACCGAATGACATTTGGGTGTTTCTAGTCTTTGGTGATTATGAATAGAGCTGGTATAAACATTCACGTACAGGTCATTATTTGAACATAAGTTTTCATTTCTCTAAGGTAAATACCTAGGAATGGGATTGCTGGGTCATATGATAAATACATGTTTACCTTTTCAATAAACTGCCAAACTGTTATCCGGAGTGGTTGTTTTCTTTTCCTACTAGCAGAGTATGCAAGTCCCAGTTGCTTTTCTGCATCCTTACCAGCACTTGTCAATTTTTAAAATTTTAGCTATTCTAACAGATATGTAGGATATCTCATTATGGCTTTAATTTACATTTCTTTAATGGCTAATGAACACTTTTACATGCCTACTTGCCATCATTTTTCCCAAATTGGTTGGAATATTTTAGTTCCTTTGCTTTTCCATATAATTTATTTCTAACCCTTTGGCTACTTGCCATCATTTTGCCCAAATTGTTTGGGATATTTTGACACTTTTGCTTTTCCATATAATATATCTTTATTTTTAAATCTTTAACCCTTTTGTTGAAATATAATTAACATAAAATTTAATATATTTAAGGTGTAAAACTTGATTTTTCTTTTTAAAAAATTTTTATTAATATAAAGAAAACAGATTTCACATATTTCATAGATACAATTCTAAGAAGATAACCATACTTCCCTCCCACATCTGTCAATCCCTCTCCTTACTTCCTTTTTTCTTTAATTTTTGCAAAAACATAATTTCTTTGTTTTGTTATTTATTTATTTGAAAGTCAGAGTTACACAGAGAGAAAGAGAGGCAGAGAGAAAAAAAGAGGTCTTCCAAAAAAAAAAAAAAAAAAAAGAGGTCTTCCATCTGCTGGTTCACTCCCCAAATGGCTGCAATGGTCAGAGTTGGGCCTATCTGAAGCCAGGAGCCAGAAGCTTCCTCTGGATCTTCCCACTCAGGGGAAGGACTTGGGCCATCTTCTACTGCTTTCCCAGGCCATAGCAGAGACCTGGAACAGAAGTGTGGCAGCCGGTACGTGAACCTGTGCCTATATGGAATGACAGCGCTACAGATGGTAGCTTTACCTGCTATGCCACAGCGCTGTCCCCAAAATAATAATTTCAATCCATTCTTTACTCACAGGCTTAATGTAGCATTAAGCATAACATTCAATGAGTAAAAAGTAGAAAGAGCACAGTTCCACAGGAGTATAAACAAGGGCTAAAAACAATAATCAAATCACAAGATGTCTATCTCATTCCTACGCATTTTTTGTATTCTATACTAACAAATACATTGTGAAATGACAATTACATTCTGATTAATTTACATATCAATCACTCCCACTGAGTTAACATGTGTGTGGTGAGAAGATTTAAGACTTATCATCTTAGCAAATTCCAGTTATATACCCAGTATTTTCAATTATCATCCCTCATGCTATTTAGTCTTTTAAATGCACTTTAGAATCAACTTTTCTCTGCTAATGGCCCGAGAAAATCATCAGAAAATGGCCAAAGTACTTGGGTCCCTGCCACCCACATAGTAGACCCTGATGAAGCTCCTGGTTTCAGCCTGGCTCAACCACAGACACTGAAGCCATTTGGAGAGTGAATAAGCACATGGAAGCTCTCTCTCCTCTCCCTTCCTCTCTCTCTCTCGCTTGCACTTGCTCTCTCACTCTCCTTCTCTCTGTAACTGTGACTTTCAAATTAATAAATAAGTCTTTTAAAAAAAAAAGCAGCTTATACATACCTACCAAAAACATGTTCCGTTAAATCTATAGATAAATTTGAGGAAAACTGAATATCCACTTTGTTGAATCTTTTAATTCATAAACACAGTATTTTTAAAAGTTGAGATGGGGCCAGCATTATGGTACAACAGGTTAAGCCACTGCCTGTCATGCTGGCATCCTATATTAACATGCAGCTGTGCTTCCAATCCAGCTCCCTGCCAAGACTCCTGGGAAAGCAGCAGAAAATCCCCAAAGTACTTGGTCCCTGTCTCCCATGTGGGTGACCAGGATGGAGTTACAGTTTCCTGGCTTCTGCCTGACCCAGCCTCAGCCATTTCGGTCATTTGGGGAATGAACCAGCAGACAGAAGATCAATTTCTTTATCTGTCTCTCCCTTTCTCTCTGTCACTCTGCCTTTCAAATAAAGTAAATCTTTCTTATTTTCTTTTTCTTTTCTTAGAACACATCCTTTTGGATATATGAGTATAAACAAGGGCTTTCTTTAGTGGATTGGGCTTAGTGTCACATTTAAAAACTCTTTCTCATAACAGGTCATAAAGTTTCTCCTCCAGGTTTTTTTTTTTTTAAGCTGTACATTTTACATGTAGGTCTATGATCCATTTTTAGTTCATTCTTATATCAATTTTGATGATCAGGGCTCATTTTTTGCATATGGTTGTCCAGTTGTACCAACACCATTTGTTGAAGATCTGTACTTAACTCCATTGAATTATTTTGCAACTTTGTGAAAAACGAGGACATATTTGTGTGGGTCTATTTCTGTGTTCTCTATTCTTTTCCAATGATCTGTGTCTATTCTTTTGCCAATATCACACTGAATTGACTGGTGCAGATTTATAGTAAATCTTAAAATTTCATAGTGTAGGGGCTGGTGCTGTGGCACAATGGGTTAACACCCTGGCCTGAAGCACCGGCATCCCATTTGGGCACTGGTTCCAGACACAGCTGCTCCACTTCTGATCTAGCTCTCTGCTATGGCCTGGGAAAGCAGTAGAAATTGGCCCAAGTCCTTGGGCCCCTGAACCCATATGGGAGACCGGAAGAAGCTCCTGGTTCCCGGCTTCGGATCAATGCAGCTCCAGCCATTGCAGCCAATTGGGGAGACAACCATCGGATGAAAGACCTCTCTCTCTGCCTCTCCTCTCTGTGTAACTCTGACTTTCAAATAAATAAATCTTTTTTAAAAAATTCATAGTGTAATTTCTCCAAATTTATTACTCTTTTTCAATATTGTTTTGGTTATCATAGTTCCTTTAACATTACATATGAATCTTAGAATCAACTTATCTGTATCTATAATAACACTGCTGAGATTTGATTGAAATGACACTATTTCTATAGGTCAATTTAGGAAGAGTTACATCTTTGCCATGTTGAATCCTTAATCCATAAAATAATATATTTTCCACTTATTTAGGTCTTCTTTGATTTATTTCATCAGGACTTTTAAATTTTCAGCACACAGACCCCATAGAGTTTATGTTTTGTTAGATTTATACCAACTGCTTCATTTTCTGGATAAAAATAAATTTTTTAGGAAATTATTTTCCAATTGTAAAGTATTCAAATAAAGAAATACATTTGACTCTTGTATGTTGACCCTCTACCTTGCAACTTGGTTAAACTCACTTATTAATACTTGGAATTCTTTTATGGATTCTTTGGAATTTTTTAAAAGATTTATTTATTGATCTGAAAGTTATACAGAGAGAGGAGAGGCAGAGAGAGAGAGAGAGAGAGAGGTCTTCCATCCAATAGTTCACTCCCCAATTGGCCTCAACAGCCGGAGCTGCGCCGATCCGAAGCCAGGAGCCAGGAGCCTCTTTTGGGTCTCCCATGTGGGTGCAGGGGCCCAAGGACTTGGGCCATCTTCCACTGCTTTCCCAGGCCATAGCAGAGAACTGGATCGGAAGTGGAGCAGCCAGGACATGAATTGGCACCCATATGGGATGCCGGCACTGCAGGAGGCAGCTTTACCCACTGTGCCAGAGTGCTGGCCCCTGGAATTTTATGCATAAGAAATCACATCATCTAAAAATCTGCATACCTTTTATTTTTTTCTTACCTTAACACTTGAATAAAGCACCCCGTACAACAGTGAGTGATAAGAGCAGGTATCTTTGCATTGTTCCTAAATTTAGGGGAAAAGCATTATTCTTTCACCCTTAAGTATGATGGTAGTTTGTGGTTGACTTTTATCAGATATTGAGAAAGTTTCCTTCTATCCCTCGTTTGAGTCTTTTTCTTTTCTTTTTTTTTTTTTTTTTTTTTTTTTGACAGATAGAGTTAGACAGTGAGAGAGAGAGACAGAGAGAAAGGTCTTCCTTCCATTGGTTCACTCCCCAAATGGCTGCTACAGCCAGAACTACGCCAATCCGAAGCCAGTAGCCAGGTGCTTCTTCCTGGTCTCCCACACGGGTGCAGGCACCCAAGCACTTGGGCCATCCTCCACTGCCTTCCTGGGCCACAGCAGAGAGCTGGACTGGAAGAGGAGCAACCAGTACTAGAACCAGCACCCATATGGGATACCGGCCCAAAAGGCGGAAGATTAACCAAAGGAGCCATGGCACCGGCCCCTCCTAGTTTGAGTCTTAATCATGAATGGATGTTAACTTTTGTTAAATATCTTTCTATCAATAGATATGATCATGCGATTTTTTTCTTCTTTAAACTGATAATGTGGTAAGTAACACTAATTAATTTGAACTAGTCTTACAGTCCCATAATAATCTCTGCTTGGTAATAGTATATTTTTAATATATTGAAAAATCCAATGCTATAATTTTATTAATTATTTTTGCATTTATTTTTATGAAACATTTGATTTGCAATGTTTTGTGGAATTTAAATTTTTTTTTCTTATTCTGTCTTTGGTTTCTAGACAATGCTGGCCTCATAAATTCAATTGACATTGTTCTCTCCTAATTTCTGGAAGAGATTAAAAGGAACTGGAGTTAATTCTTTATATATTTGGTAGAATTTGCCGATGCAATCATCTATGCCTGGAAATTGCTCTTTTGGAAGCTGTTCACTGTAAACACAATTTCCTAAATTGTTCTGCAATCTGAGTTATCAATTACATCTTGGGTAAGTTTTGATAGTTCTACTAAATGTATATGATAACCCTCTGATTACTAGTTTTCTTCAGTTACACCTGCTTCTACCTTTATATCTCTTTAACCTGGAAATACTGATATGTATGGTGGGTGCATCCATAGTATTTTGTTTACAATATATTCAGTTGTACCCAATGTGATTTACTCAATCAATATTAATAAATGTTTCTGAAATGTTTAAAATAATTGTTTTAAGTCTGCTATTTTAAAGAATTTAAAAGTCCTTTAGAAGGAATCACATCTAAATCACAATATCTAAATCAATCAATAACAGTGAGCATCTATTTTAAATATACTATGTGCCAGACATTGTGTATGTGGGGAATAATACATACATTTAATTTCAAACATATCCTACAAGGTACACATAGAATATAAAGGATGATAGTTTCACAGAAAAAATATGAGTTTGGAGTGAAACCAATTTGAAACTTCTGCTGTCTCACTTATCAGCCACGTGACTTAAGCCATTTATTTATCCTCTAAAACTTCAGATTTGCAAATTGAGAAACAGGGATAAAAGTTGTTGTGAGAATAAGTGATACTGTACGAAAAGAGTCTAGGAAAGTAGGGAAATTAGGGATTTGAAGTTTATGATATTTCAAATACAACATCATAACATATTAGTCATGAGACCTTTAGCAAGTTACTAAACCTCTCTGAATTTTAAATACTTCATATTTAAATAGAGCTTATTAGATGATTGATAGATAACAGAAAGAATGAATATGTGTGCAGAGACAGATGAATAGATACAAGATCTTCCATAAAACTTCTTATTTAGGTATTTCTTTCTTAATTATTGGCAACTCCATACATCCCCTGAATTGTTCAGAAAAAAAACAACTTTAGGTAGATTTTGAACCTCTTCCATAACTTGTAACCAATATGAGAGTAAATATCATTAGCTTTACTTTCAAAATCTCTTCAGACTCTCTCATATCTACTATCTCCTCTTACATTATAACCTGAGCCACCTGCTCTAATTGCCACAATTTCCTAACAGGTTTTTCCAGCTTTCACCCTTATGCTTCCAATGCACTACAAGTATTACAACAACCAGAATGATCCATTTAAATTTTTTTCATCTATTCAAAAGGGAGAGAGAGAGAGAGAGAGAGAGAGAGAATTTCACATTTTCTTGTTCATTCCCCAAATGTCTACCAACAGCCAAGGCTAGACCAGGTTGAAGCCAGGATCCTAGAACTCTGTCTGGTTCTTCTTTTTTGGTGGCAGAGACCCAACTTCTTGAGCCACCACTGTTACCTCCCAGAGTGTACATTAGCATGAAGCTAGAATCAGAAGCTGTGGCTCAGGTACTCCAATATGGGATGAAGGAATCCCAAGTGGTATCTCAACCCCTACAAACTCCTGCTCATATGTTGACCCTTTTAATTCTAAGTATGACCAAATTCTCCAATGGTTTCCCATCTCAGTCAGAGTAAAACTGGTCTTTACAATGACTTAAAAGTCTTCCAGAATTCTCCTACCACAACCACCCCGCTATATCACCAAACTATTTCAGGGATCTCTTTTACTCTCTCTCACTTGCACCTGTTCCTCTGCAGACTCACTGGCCTACATGCCATTTTGGGAACACTTCTGGCTCTCTTGCACTGAGGGAACCTTGTACTTCCTATTTCTTCCACATGAAATGTTTTCCACCCAAATAGCTTCAAGACTCCCTACCTCCTTTAAATAATCTTCTTGGCAAGGCCTTCCCTGTCCATTCCACTTAAAATGTCAACAACCTACTCTGCATCCAGAACTCTCTACTCCCTCACCCTGACTTATTTTTCTTTATTGCATTTATCACCATTGAAAATAGTTTTACTGTAGTTACTTTTTTATTGCTAGTACCCTATATGCACAAATGGAAACTGTGAAAGTGGGCATTTTTGACGGTTTCATTCATTTTTTAATCACCAGAACCTAGATAGTATCTAATACATAGCATTTTCTCTCTCAGCCTTTCCCTCATTTCTCTCTCCTTCCTTTTCTCCTCTTTCCACTCCTTCCAATTCTCTCTCTCTTGCATATATATATACAAACACATAAAATGAAAAAAAAAATGTTTGCTTATGGAATCCTAGAGAAAGCAATCTAAAAAGCAAATCTTCCTTTGTTTGTTAGATACAATCCCCCCCCCTTTTTTTTTTGACAGGCAGAGTGGACAGTGAGAGAGAGAGACAGAGAGAAAGGTCTTCCTTTGCTGTTGGTTCACCCTCCAATGGCCGCCGCGGCCAGCGCGCTGCGGCCAGCGCACTACGCTGATCCGATGGCAGGAGCCAGGTACTTATCCTGGTCTCCCATGGGGTGCAGGGCCCAAGCACTTGGGCCATCCTCCACTGCACTCCCTGGCCACAGCAGAGAGCTGGCCTGGAAGAGGGGCAACCGGGACAGAATCCGGCGCCCCAACCGGGACTAGAACCCGGTGTGCCGGCGCTGCAAGGCGGAGGATTAGCCTAGCAAGGCGGAGGATTAGCCTAGCAAGCCGCAGTGCTGGCACAATCCCCTTTCACTGGGAAGGAAGGTGGGATTTATGGTACATAGTAGTTAACATATATATACTGGAACCTAAACCAAATACTATTTTATTTAGGATAAGAAATAATATGTGTTCTCTAATCACTATCTAGTTTAAGAAAGAAACAAGTAAATATATAAAAAATAAGAGAACAGTGTTCAGGAAAACAGCAAGGAGGGAATTATGAGAGGTTTAAATATAGGTCTGATGTGGTCAAGACAAATCCGGCAATAACAATCAATTAAACAGAAGACTAATGGCATAGTGTGAGTTTGGTGCAGAAGTTTCCCCATTTGATCAACCTAGGGGGTTGATCAAGATGATTCAAGTGTTCCCTTGACAATGAGTCATCCATAATTTCATGATTGCTTTTTCTGTGTTTGTGGTTATGAAATGATCCTCACGCTACCATTCCTAATATTAGAAGATTCTGTTCTAACCAGTACAAATTGTTAGGCAAGGGAGCAAGTGTTTATAGCACGGGTTTATTTGTTCTCCAGTGGGCCTGGGTTACAGTGAACTCAGCATTTACTGAATAAGAAACACATACTAGAACCTTCCTTAATTTGCTGAATGGAACTAAACAAGAGGTGCTTGGGGGCACATTCAGGGGAACTCAAACATCCAGATGGAGGAATGGAGAAGGTGAAGAGTAATAGCTAAAGTGTTCTTGCAGTCTGAAAACAAAATTGCCCTTCTGAGTAAACATTCAGCAAACTGGCCGAGTCATAGCTCTAGGGTTCAGAGGGCTGAACGTGCCAATAGCAACAGTGAAAAGAAGCCTTGAGGACATACAAGGGAGCTTTCTGAAAGTTCATGGAGAGTAATATCATCATTTAATTCTATTTTCCATGAACTTTTTGAAGTCTCCTCAAACCTCCAATTTTCAAAACCTGTTTCATTAGGGAAACTTCCAGAGCTCTGTTTGACATTCTAAAAGTCTAACTCTGCAAGGTTCAGGGTGGAAGCTGTAGATACACAGGGAGCAACTAGGGGAAAAACAAAATCTTTAAACTTACTCTTTGGGAAATGTCAGGAATAGCTGATAGCTGTGTGGAGCGTGGTTATTCTGTGGTCATTATACCATCTAATCCTCGTAACACCCTTAAGAAGCAAGTATTGCTTATTTTCAGCATTTTATAAAACAAACAAGAGGCTCAGAGAGATGAAGGAACGTTCATGAGAGGCAGAGCCAGGACTCAAATTCTGGTCTTCTCACTCCTGATCCTACTACCTTTGTCTACTTGCTATGCTGCAATCCTGGAAAAGTAAAGCTCCATTCTATAGCAACGTTTCTCAGCCTTGGTTGTTCATATCTCCTGAGAAGATTGATACCCTGCTCAGATCTCAGTCCTATCACCAGAGATTCTGATTTAATTGAGCTGGATTGCAATCTGTAAAGTGGGAATTTTTAAAGTTTTCCAGGTAATTCTAATTGTAGTCAGACATGCAAAGAACTATGAGGTTATTATTGTAGATTACAGATTCCCTGAGCTCCATCCCAGGTATATTGAATCAGAGTTCTAGAGGTGAGTTGTAGTGACTGTTTTATAAATAGTGATTTATTATATAATATCTATTATATAATAGGGATTATATAATAAAATATATGATTATACAATAAAATATATTATATAATAGTGATTTATTTTATAAATCCCAGGCTATTTTACTAAGTATCCAGCTTTGGCAACCACTGATCATCATATGACCTTCACAGCTGCTCATTTTGCTAATAATTACTAAAGATCCAGGTGTTAGTCCTACCTCTATCCCTGTTCTCATGGGGAACTGCTTTATCTTCAAAGCACCTGTCTTAAAGAGCCTATTAATATTTGTCCCAGAACCAGTGTTGTGGCTGAACAGGTTAAGCCACTGCCTGCAATGCCAGCATTGCACATGGGTGCTGGTTCCAGTCCAGCCTGCTTCATTTCTGATCCAGCTCCCTGCTAATACACCTGGAAAAGCAGCAGAGAATGGCCTTAGTGCCTAGGCCCCTGCACTCATGTGGGAGACTTGGAAGAAGCTCCTGGTTCCTGACTTCAGCCTGGCCCAGTCCTGGCTGTTGCAGCCATTTGGGGAGTGAACCAGCAGATGGAACCAGCTTCCTTTCAAATAAATACAATAAATCTTTAAAACAAAAATTTGTTCCCAAGAATCTCTTTGGTTGTATGTCTAAAGAAAAAACAATGAAAACATGAAACAAACAAAAAAAACATGAAAGTGTTTCAAAAGCTATAAGACATCACAAAAATGTAAGCTATTATTACTATTGTTCCACATGGTGTTCCTGATTTTTATTTCTGAAATTGATTGCCTGAATATGCCTTGCGCAGGGAAGGGTCCTACCCTCCACTGATTCCCTTTTTAATCCTCTTCCCAGTTCAGAGGAGGAAGCCTATTGGCTGAGAAGGGTAGTTTCAGATTCTTTTTCCCATCACTGGAAAGACTATAAAGAGGAGGTTTGCCCCAGTGAGAGGAAATGGAAAGAACAGAGAATTTTATAACCTCCACCTCAGGCATTTGTTGTCAAAGATACAAATTCAAACAAGGGACTGAAACATTAGCCAATATACTTTCCCAGCACACAAATTCAATTCAGAAATGAGACTGCTCATTACAAATATCATCTTATTCCACTGGGACCATCCAGCTTCTTTATCCGGGTATTCTGTGTCTAGCTCTATAATGGGAATATGAGGAGTGACTTGGGAGTGGGGTGAAGAATCATGAAGAAACAGAACACATTGTGAAGATGATTTCTCAGGTCAGATACAACTCCGGGCTTCTGGTAGGTCCCCACTATTAAAATTTTCAGGACAGTGGCACAAAGGGACTGATGGCCTTCTGTCGCTCCCCCTCTTCGTGGAGGAATGACACTAAACCCTGCCTAGGCTTCATATCCGAGTCACGGCACCATTATGTCGCTCCCCGTCTTCGTGGAGGAACGACACAGGACCCTGCGCTGTTCTTTTGTCTGCTCGGCCCTCCCCGGGTTTGCTGCTGGTTCTTCCCGGGTTGGCTACCGTCCCTTCCACTCCGTGGAAGGGCGGTTCCCCCTGCCACATTCCCCACTTCCGCGGGGGAGCAGCACACCGCCGGCCGGCTCTCTCGGGGGCTGCACAGGTGTTCCCCTTAGATGTTCCCCTTAGATGTTCCTGGTGCATGTTGTCTCTCTCCTCCTTTATAGTCCTCTTCCACCAATCTCAACTCTGCTACCCACACGCCGAGTACGCTGCTCTCCTCCAATCAGGAGCAGGTCCTGCTGTTTATTGGTTGAACTGGAGGCAGCTGTGTAGAAGCTGTTTCCTCCTCTCCCAGCGCCATATTGTGGGAGAGCAGATGCATAAAATAAGTCTTAATTCCAGTAACAGTCTAGTCCGAGTTGCTCCCCACAGCCTTCTAAGAGGTTTTAACACTTTAGACCCTGGAGAAATCTTTGCAAAACACTTATGCCTTGGGTCCATCCCCTAGATATTCTGACTTAAATGTTCTCAAGTGGCATCAAGTTTTTCAAACCTTCTGTGGAGATTCTAATAGGTAACAAGGCTGAGACTCCTAGGAGAGATGGATGACAGTAAAAGGGGCCTGATCTGTATCTCTAGGCCTCTACCTTCTTTGGGAGTTTTTTGGCCAACCCACCATCATTTTAACTTCAGTGGAGTGTCCATTCTGCTATAAATCTCTGAGTTAAGTGGGTCAAGGTGGGGAGGAGTTACTTAGCTGTGAACGTCTTTAACTGGCACATGAAAATTATACATATTGATGGGATGCCATGTGATATCTTGATACACGTATCTTGGATAAGTTCAAATCAAGGTAAACATATCTATCTCCTCAAATGTTTATCATCTCTTGATGGTGAAAACATTAAAAATATTCTTCCCATTATTATTTTCTATAGTTCCCTTACTCTATTGTGCATTATATGACAAGAACTTCTTTCTCCTAAGAAACTAATTTAATGCCCATTAATAAACCAATAAACCTTTTCCAATCCTTTCCCACCCCTACCCCCCGCCAAGAGTCCTCACATCTGGTAGCAACCATTCTAGTCTGAACTTCTATGAGATCAACTTTTTTAGACTCTCCATATGAACAAAAACATGGTATTCATCTTTCTGTGCCTGGCTTATTTCACTTAACATAATGACCTCTAGTTCCATCCACCTTAAAGCAGATGACAGGATTTCATCTTTTTTATGACTGAATAATAATCTATTGTGTATATAAACCACATTTTCTTTACCTATTCATCAACTGATAGACACTTAGTGAGTTTCCATTTCTTTTCCTTTTTTATTTTTAAGATTTATTTATTTATTTGAAAGGCAGAGAGATCAATCTTCCATCCTCTGGTTCACTCCCAAATGGCTGCAATGGCCAGGGTTAGACCAGGCCAAAGTTAAGAGCCAGGAGCTTCATCTAGATTTCCCACATGGGTTCAGGGGCCCAAGGACTTGGGCCATCCTCTGTTGCTTTCCCAGGGGCATTAGCAGGGAGCTGGGTCAGAAATAGAGTAGCCGGAACTGGAACCAGTGCCCATACGGGATATCAGCACTGCAGGTGGAGGTTTAACCTACAACACACAGTGCTGGCCCCAAAGTTTTCATTTCTTGACTATTGTGAACCGTGCTGCAATAAACATGAGAATGTCTCTTGACAGACTGATTCCCTGCCAATTCAATTGGCAGACATGTTAACCAAGTCAACACTGGTTGGGTATTTGATTAGTAAAAGTTACATGGCCAAAAAAATTAAAAAGACAAGTAACTGTAATAAATGTTGGTAATTATTTAGGGGATTACAACCTCACAATTTTAAATTTGTTATTTTTTAAAACACCTTTAAATATGATTTAGTATAATAAAATAATCAAAATATATATTTATAAGTATCTTTCTAAGCTTTGGCATTAGATAAATGAACACTTAAAATGGAAGAAAATTTACTGTGTCAGATCATTACACACTTAAAAAGTATTTTGTCTTAAACAAGTGGCAAGTAAGTGCTCCAAAGACTGTTAGATGATTCAAAAAGTAATGCTAATTATGAGGAAAATACTGATACATTTCTCCTAAAATGTGAGTTGCAAAAAGACATGAAATTTGATTTCAAAAAAGCAGTAATTCTAAGTATATTTTTTCTGTAACATATCTACTGTGGGGAGCAACTCGGACTGGACTGAGTTACTGGAATTAAGACTTATTCTATGCATCTGCTCTCCCACAATATGGCGCTGGGAGAGGAGAAAACAGCTTCTACGCAGCTGCCTCTTGCCAACTTGAGTGATGACCTCCAGGAGCTGATCCTGCTCCTGATTGGAGGAGAGCAGCGTACTCGGCGTGTGGGCAGCCGAGTTGGGATTGGCGGAAGAGGACTATAAAGGAGGAGAGAGACAACATGCACCAGGAACATCTAAGGGGAACATCTATCTGAAGGAACACCTGTGCAGCCCCCGAGAGAGCCGGCCGGCGGTGTGCTGCTCCCCCGCGGAAGTGGGGAATGTGGCAGGGGGAACCGCCCTTCCACGGAGGTGGAAGGGACGGTAGCCAACCCGGGAAGAACCAGCAGCAAACCCGGGGAGGGCCGAGCAGACAAAAGAACAGCGCAGGGTCCTGTGTCGTTCCTCCACGAAGACGGGGAGCGACATCTACAAATATCTATGCTTAAATTTATATATTAAATGTTATAAGTAGACATTTCATATTTCACTCTTCTCCAAAGTTTATATATTTATGCTTCCTGATTTAAAAAAATTCATAGTGAAAATGGAGGAATCATGTCTAATTAGTCATAAATAGGAGAAGGTTGATTCTCCCAGTGTTTTTCACAGCTTTAAAAATACTCATATGCATTGTGACTCCATAAATTGATGTATTTCCCGTTGTTATTTGACCATGGGAAAATTGATCTACATGAGACAAGAACAATGCTTTCTTTTAAAAAGATTTATCTATTTATTTGAGATGGGGGTGGCATATAGAAAGAGAATCTTCCATCCACTGGTTCACTCCCCAAATGCTAGGGCTGGGCCAGGCAGAAGCCAAGAATTCATCTTGAGATCTTCAGCTGCTTTCCCAGGCACATCAGCAAAGAGCTGGATCAGAAATGGAACAGCCAGGACATGAACCGGTGCCCATACAACATGTAGGAACTGCAGGTGGCATCTTAACCTACTATTCCACAATGCTGGCCCCAAGAAATACTGCTCTTGCCTCCAAGGAGTCTGACCAACCTCAAAAGCACCTTTGTCAAGTTCCTTCTCTTTGATCTCCAAGCAGAATGCCTCTATGTGTGGTGCTATCTTCCAGGCCACCACAGTGAAGCTATTCCCTGCTGGGCTAGTATGTTTTAATCAAGAAAAATATTTCACTTTCTTTTCTCCAAGCCCTGCCACTCCCTGGGGTTCCAGCCCTATTGAATAATTGAAATAACAAATGAGCTCACTGTTCAGATGTGTTCTCAATCATTAAAACAGAATTCTCTGGTCATTTGCTTGCTCAACTGTGTAATAACCCCTTAATAGGTGCCAGCATTGTGGTGCAGTGGATAAAGCCATGGCTATGATGCCAGCAGCCCATTTGGGCACCAGTTTGAGTCTCAGCTGCTCCACTTCTGATCCAGCTCCCTGCTAATGCACCTGGGAAAACAGAGGAAGATGGCCCAAGCACTTGGGCCCCTGAACCCATGTGGGAAACCACAAAGAAACTCCTGGCTCCTAGCTTCAGACTGGCCCAGCTCTGGCCATTGCAGCTATTTGGGGAGTGAACCAGCAAATGGAATCAATCTCTCTCTCTCTCTTTGTAACTCTGCCTTTCAAATAAATAAATATTTTTTTTAAAAATCCCTTAATAGACATGCTCAATCTGACTTGCCCCAAATGGTAGAGTTAGAAACATGGCAGGGGATTCCAATTCAATCCCATCAAGGTGGCATGTACCAATGCCATCTCACTAGTCCAAGTGATCAATTTCAGTTCACAATTGATCATAATGATAGGACTAAGAGTCAAAGGGATCACATAAACAAGACTAGTGTCTGCTAATACTATCTGATAGAATTAAGAAGGAGAGAATGATCCAACATGGGCAGCAGGAAACAAAACAGATTCATAGAATAGCAGATGCCCTAATCAGCACTCTGGCCTCAGAATCAGCCCTTAAGGCATTCAGATCTGGCTGAACAGCCCATGAGAGTATTTTAGGCATGGAAAGCCAAGACACTCTGGCAAAAACAAACAAAACAAAACTAAATGAAAGATCTCTGTGAGTGAGATCCCAGTGGAAAGAACGGGCCATCAAAGAAGGAGGTACCTTTTTCTGAAGGGAGGAGAGAACTTCCACTTTGACTATGACCTCGTTTAAATAAGATCGGAGTTGGCAAACTCAAAAGGCTTCCATAGCCTTGGCAACTCATGACAAGAGCCTAGGGTGAATACTGACACCATAAACAAGAGTGTCAATTTGCTAAGTCAACAACAAGAGTCACTGTGCACTTACTTCTCATATAGGATCTCTGTCCTTAATGTATTGTCCAATGTGAAGTAATGCTATAACTAGTACTGAAACAGTATTTTACACTTTGTGTTTCGGTGTGGGTGTAAATTGTTGAAATCTTTACTTAATATATACTAAATTGATCTTCTGTATATAAAGATAATTGAAAATGAATCTTGATGCGAATGGAATGGGAGAGGGAGCGGGAGATGGGAGGGTTGCAGGTGGTAGGGAAGTTATGGGGGGGAAAAAGCCATTGTAATCCATAAACTGTACTTTGGAAATTTATATTTATTAAACAAAAGTTAAAAAAAATCCCTTAATATACAACATCCAAAACATCTACCCAAGAATCATACCCTGAGTAATGGAAGGTCAAGTAGTTCTTCTCATATGATAGGCAATGATGATGAGTAATAACATAAACTGTAGCTATAATGAAGTGAGCATCCATTGGACTATGATACGAATGATAAAATGAATAATTATTATGAATGGTATTAATGAATCATATGTGGATGGCATACTATACGGTTTGTTCTATACTAAGCTCATAATATTTAATTCTCACTACATTGAATATCCATTTTACACCTAACTAAACTGGGGAGCAAAGTCCAAACAACTTACCCAGAATCACACAATTTGAAAATGGCCAAGTTCAAGTAGTTAGCCCTTTATCACTGTACTTTCCAACCCTTAACTCTCCAAACTTTATTCTCAAACTGCTTGGGAGCAAAGGCAGTCAAGTTTCATATTACAGAGTTATAATTTGAACTCAAGTGACTGGTTTTTATGCAGTAGCTCCAGCTTGTGGCAGACAGGAGAAAATAAAATGGATAAAAATGGACAGGAGGAATAAAATAAAAGTTCTGATAATGGCACAGAACTTCAGAGAGTGACTAGAAATATTTTTGTTTTCACATAAAAGAAAAAAAATCAGGCACGTGTTCTATTGTATTTGACAACTCTTCAGTGATGAACTCCTGGGGTTTGTTTCCACAAGGAAGAACTGTGGAAAGAGAGGAAAAAACCAGGCCAACGTAGGCTTGCAGCTGGGCCTCCACATGCCTTTCGAAAAGTTACCTCTTGGCTGGTGCCGCAGCTCAATAGGCTAATCCTCCGCCAAGCGGCGCCGGCACACCGGGTTCTAGTCCCGGTCGGGGCGCCGGATTCTGTCCCGGTTGCCCCTCTTCCAGGCCAGCTCTCTGCTGTGGCCCGGGAAGGCAGTGGAGGATGGCCCAAGTCCTTGGACCCTGCACCCCATGGGAGACCAGGAAAAGCACCTGACTCCTGCCTTTGGATCAGCGCGGTGCGCCGGCAGCAGCGCGCCAGCCGCGTCGGCCATTGGAGGGTGAACCAACGGCAAAGGAAGACCTTTCTCTCTGTCTCTCTCTCTCACTGTCCACTCTGCCTGTCAAAAAAAAAAAAAAAAAAAAAAAAGAAAAGCTACCTCTTGACTTTTCATCTAAAAAATGGGGATAATTATCCTTCCTTGTAGAGTTGTAAGACATAAATCATGTGTCATTTGTAAAGAATTTTTACAATAATTGATAGTTTCCTTTCCCGCTGAAAAAGCCATTGAAGACGATTCATGTGTTTTTCTGCCCAGTAGCTTGTTGGCGCTGATATTACTTACAAGTTTCCACCAGGGGGTGATCCACTGCACTCTGAGCAGTATTTGGTTTCCAGTGTATCAGATTTGGCTGGGAAAGGTAACACTAACAATAAGGAAGCTTCAAATCCTGTATAGGGCTTACCTTTGGTAAAGATGATGCAACTTCCCCAATAGCAAGGACATAATTATGTGCAGCAGTAGAACTTCAGTGATGAAAGCTGCACACCAGAGGATGGTCCCTATATTTCCTCAGTGCACTTCCTTCAGTGTAGTTCCCCAGCCACCAGGAAATCTCTGTATCCAGGGAACACTTTAATATAAGGGACAGCTATGAGCGCTGTTTGTATGTTCTGCCTATCCAAAAACATACCGCAATTTGAGGTATTTAAATGTAACTCATGATTAAAACAATTGTTAAATTTTCATGAAATTATGTATGCAGTAGTATTAGTATGTTTTTGTCTTTATTTTTAAACAAAAATTACTGATAAATTATTTTTAGCATTTTTACAGATTTATATTTAACTGTTTAAGTACTCATTCCTCAATTTATGATGATATTATAGCCTGATAAATCCATTGTAAGTTAAAAGACATCATTAAGTTGGGCCGGCGCTGTGGCATAGTGGGTAAAGCCACCACCTGCAGTGCCAGCATCCCCTACAAGAGCCGGTTCAAGTCCCGGCTGCTCCACTTCCAATCTAGCTCTTTGCTTGGCCTGGGAAAGCAGTAGAAGCTGGCCCAAGTCCTTGGGCCCCTGCACCTGCGTGGAAGACCTAGAAGAAGCTCCTGGCTCCTGGCTTCAGATTAGCACAGCTGTTGCGGCCAATTGGGGAGTGAATCAGCGGATAGACGTCCTCTCTCTCTCTCTCTCTCTCTCTCTCTCTCTCTGCCTCCCCTTCTTTCTCTGTGTAACTCTGACTTTCAAATAAATAAATAAATCTTTTAAAAAGATATCATTAGGTCAAAAATGTATTTGAGGGAGTGGGCATAGTGGCACAGCAGGTTAAATTGCTGCTTGGGATGCTAGCAACTCATATTGGATTGTCTGAGATTGAGTTCCACCTCTACTTCTGATCCAGCTTCCTGTTAATGCATCTAGGAGGCAGCAGATGAAGGATAAAGTGCTTGGGTTCCAGCCACCCATAGGGGAGAACTAGATGGAGTTCCTGGCTCCTGGCTTTGGTTATTGCAGGCATTTGGAGAGTGAACCAGGGGTAGAAGAGTGATTGATTTCTCTCTCCTTTCCTTCCTCTCTCTGCCTCCTCCCTCCCCTTCTCTTTCTGTCATTCTTTCAAATAAATAAATAAATATTTTTTTAAAATGTATTTAAGACAGATAACCTACCAAACATAATAGCTTAGCAATGTAGCCTATTGTAGAGTATTGGTTGTTTGCCCTTGTAGTTATGTGGTTGACTAAGAGCAGTGGCTCACTGCTACTTACCCACCATCATAAGACAGTGTTGTATAGCTCAAGAAAATATCAAAATTTTAAATTTGTAGTATGGTTTATACTGAATGCATATCACTTTTACAACACCATAAAATTAAAAACTCATTAAGTTGAACCATAGCAAATGAGGTACTATCTGTATAATTAAATATTTACTATGTCGAGATGGAGGGAATATTTTCTTTTTTTAAATAAAGAAAGGTGGGGGGGACTATAGTTTTGGAAAGATGAATGTTTCAAAAATGTAAATGCTGTAGACCAGAACCTACAGTGAACTTGATATTTCATAAGTATATAGCACAAGTACATTTAAAGCCTCAGTTTACTTGCTAATAAAATGGACATAGTATATAACTTGAGTGTTGCTGTGAGGATTTTTTTAAATTTTTATTTAAAAGACAGAGTTACAGAGACAGGAAGGGAGAGGAAGAGAGAGAGAGAGTATACTCCATCTACTTGTTCACTCCCCAAATGGCTGCAACACCCATTCCAAAGCCAGGAGCTAGGAGCTTCTTTCAGCCCATGTGGGTGTAGGAGCCCTGCTGCTTTCCGAGGTGCATTAGCAGAGAGCTGGAATGGAAGTGGAGCAGCAGTGAACCAACACCCATACGAGATGCCAGTGCTCAGGTGGCAGCTTTACCCGCTACTCCACAGCGCCAGCCCCTTCTATGAGGATTTTAATATGACCTATGTAAAGAGCCAGGCATTTGGTGCAATGGTTGAGATGCTGATTGGGACACCTACATCCCATATCAGAGAGTCTTGAGTTTGAGTCCAGCTCCACTCTCAATTCTAGCCTCCTGCTAATTTGCACCTAGGGAGGCATCAGATGATGCCTCCAATACTTGGGCCACTGCCACTCATACAGAAGAGTTGTACTGAGTTATTGTTTCTTGGCTTCAGCTTGGCCCAGCCCTGGATGGCGCAGGCATTTGGGGTATGACCCAGATGGGAGACTTGCTCACGCTAGCGCGCTCTCTCTCTCTCTGCCTTTCAAAAAAGTAAAATAAATAAATAAATAAATAAATAAATTTAAAGCAAGCCTAGCATGAAACACAGCATGGAACAGACATTCCTATGAATATTAATTTCTTTTGCCTTTCCTGTGAACTGGTGGGCTTCCTCTAGCAGATTCTGACTCCTCAGAAAAGGGCTTCAATACCATCTTAGGACAGAGAAATCTGATTTTAACAGGCTGCTTCAAACACTCAGAAATCTAGGGTGAATACCAACTAAAAAATTAATTAATTAAAAGCCAGTGTGAAAATTATATACACAAAATTGTTAAGTTCTTTTTGAAATGAATGTTGTAGAAACTATTTTAAATGTCTCGATGGAAAAGGAGATAAGAGCTGTCACTGTGCAGTAGCAATTCTGTGGCTTTGCAGTTTATGCTCATCTCTGTGCCTCAATCTATTCATCTAATTCACCAGGATATTAGTGAAAACAAAGAATACGCTAACGGGCTCAGAGCTCTTCCCTTCAAAACATTATTCTGACATGAAAGCAGCTATTTGTAAAGCAATGCTTAGAATTCTTGTAACTATATAATGGACTGAATACATTCTGTTGTCCTTTTTTTTAAAGATTTATTTATTTGAAAAGTCTGAGTTACAGAGAGGGAAAGACAGAGAGATCTTCTATCCACTGGTTCATTCACGAAGTAACCACAAAAGCCAGAACAGAGCCAAGTTGAAGCCAGGAGCCAGGAGATTCTTCAGGGTCTCCCAAAAGAGTGCAGGGGCCCAAGCACTTGGGCCATCTTCTGCTGCTTCCTTAGGCACATTAGCAGGAAGCTGAATCAGAAGTGGAGCAGCCAGGACACCAACGGTGCCCAGTATAGAAAGCTGATGAAGGGCCTCTAAATTGTTTTTCATAACATGCATTTTTCATGGATCTTTTGAATACCTTTTGTACATAATAATTGAATGAACTATCTAACAAAAAAGTTCTTGTACTGATTTATTTCCATTGAAGTTCCTGAACTTTGGAAATGATCCTCAACTTACCAGGAAGAGCAAGGTTCCCATAGTTGAAACACAAAGTGAGATACACCATGTAGCTAGTAAGGAAACGATCAAGAAAGCAGCCTACATTTGCGGAAACAAAGCACTTTCATAGTAATTCTCTCATTTGATCCTCAACAAGTCTGTGACATTAACAAAGAAAATATTTCTCTTTTTTATGATTTATTTATTTGAAAGGCAGAGTTACAGAGAGGCAGAGTCACAGAGAGAGAAAGAGAGAGAGAGAGAGAGAAAGTCTTCCATCCACTGGGTCACTCCCCATATGGCTGCATCGGCTGGAGCTATGCGATCCAAAGCCAGGAGTCAGGAGCTTCATCTAGGTCTCCCACATGGGTGCAGGGACCCAGGTACTTGAGCCATCTCACAACACTTTTCCAGGCATATTAGCAGGGAGGTGGATCAGAGGTGGAGCAGCCAGGAATTGAACCAGCGTCTACATGGGAAGCCAGCACTGCAAGTGGTGGCTTTACCTGCTCTGCCAAAGCACTGGCCCCAGAAGGTATTTCTTAGTATCTTCACTTTATTCATGAGGAAATTGAGGCTCAGTAATCTTACCAGGTAGTAAAGCTGGAAAGTGGAAAGGGGAAATGCTGACTCCTTCTGAAAGGGAGGTAGGTAACAGATAAGAATATTATAATGGCAAGAACACCTCTTGGAGATGGAACAGTTTATAACAAATTCAATCTTTTAGCAGAGCAGGAAGTAGGTTATAAACAAGAATAATCAAAAGGTTCATGGAAAATGGATTAAAAGATAAATTTCTGTACAACAGAATTTTGAAATCTATGCATAGAGGGGCTTTCAAAGTTTGTGGGAAATATGTACTATGTAAAACCTATGCATAGTTACATTTTTGTACTAAATAAAATTACCTTTAATTTTCCATGGACTTTTTACCCTCTGATGACAGCAGTGATATTCATCTGCATGTCACCTTTCTTTGGTTCCCAGTTCCAGTCTAGGATGTTTTGAAATTAATTAAAGAATGCAAGCAAAGTGATTCATTCTGACATTATTTTAACTTTTTCACCTCAGAGGTAAGAACAAAGGAGAATATGCCACCAACCTGACCTGTTTTGGTGAATATATATAAAAGCAAATTAACCAAAGCTTAAAAAAATAAATAAATGGACCGTCTCACCTACCACACCCTTACAGAATGCTAGCCAGAAAGACTTACATATTGTGTTAGCAGCATGAAAGGTGGGGAAAAAGGAGTAGGGCAACCCAAAGTCAAAGTCAACAACCGTTATAAATTTGAGCCATATATTCTTTGCTTACAGGGGATAAGGGAAGAACCAACTTTCCACCGTCTTAATGCAGAAATGAGAGCAAATGTTGATAAACAATGGAAACTCTTTTTCTCTCCTTCTGGTGGGAGGGACATGATTTAAAACAGCACAGTGTCACCTCAAGTCCCAATATCCTAATTAGAAAGCAAAAATGGCATGATTTTAAAAAAATCACACATAATTCATACATATAACAACAACAAAGTAAGATGTCTCCAATCTTTGGTGTAATGGGATTATACACAATAATTAATGATGAATTTGTAAGCAGCCCTGTTGGCTCTGTTCAAATGCCAAGTGTGGTAGTCCAGTGGATCATCAGTTTTAAGTGTGGATCCCTAATCTAAAGGCACTGAAAGTATTGGCACTGAGAGATGGGTTTCAAATGGTTGCAGAGACTTGAAGGAAAAGAACAAGGCTTTGGGGACTAAAAACCAGCCAGACACTTGGGTTGTTTTCTTGGTGCCAAATGTCATCCCTCTGGTCCACAGACTTCTTTCAGACAGAATCAAACTCAAGCCCAGAACATTCAGCAAAGCACACACCCAACCCATACTTAAATCTCTGCCAGCCTGAGATTAGGCCTGAGGACATCTGTCCTAGCCAGAAGAGGACGAATGCCAGAAAGCTGGAATTTAGCCTACCATCCTGTGTTTGCTGGGACTTGCATCCTCTGTATCTGCAGAGAGAATTTTGACACTAGATGGCAAATTCCTGTAGGCATGGCTTTGTATGAGGCTGAACAGAAAAATCTCTTTAATGAAGGCTTTGAATGATGGATTATGGTCCCATGATGATCAAACCATTTCAGCCATTCCCACACACAGGGATCACATAACCATCAATGGAACAAGGCCAGCCCTAGGCCAAATTAAAAACTAGGCCAAATCTGTCCTTGGCTTTCTCCAAGCTTGGTGTGTCTGCCAGCCTCCTTTCTTTCAACATGCTCCACCTTCCCTGACTTCTTCCTATTCTCCACAATAGTAAGGCCTAAACTCTTTATGTTGCCTCTGGCTCTCCAAGAAACCCTCTTAGTACCCCTGTTATTTGAAGTAAGGAAGGCCTTGACCCACTCCAGCAAACATTTACTGAGTCTTAATGATGGGACAGAAAACAAACTATGTACAAGAATTATATACACACACACACACACACACACACACACACGGGTGAGTGCCAGGCTCCCAGCTTTGACCTGGCCCAGATCTGGCTATTTCAGCCATTTGAGGAATCAATCTGTGGATGAAAGACCACTCTTTATTTCCCTCTCTGCCTCTCTTTCTCTCCCTCTCTCCCTCTCTATCTCACTCTATGTCATTCTGCCTTCCACATAAATCAATAAAAATATTAAAAATATTCTCCTCAGCCTTGATGAGAAAGCCTTATAATTCATTCAAAAGCATGACTGGACCACCTACTGTAGGAAACAAAGTCTCCTGGATACCCTAGAGAATACAGAGATTAGGAATATACATTTTTACTTCCAGAAGTCCCTTGAAATTAGGAAAAGACTTAGAAGCAAGAGAAAGAGAACTACATGAATGCAAGAACCATTATGTCTTGCCCAATTAATATAAAAGCTTCCAACTGCCCTTCCTGCTTCTACTTTTATCTCTTATAATAACAATCATAATGAATATAAGTCTATTCACCATCCAGGACCCAAAGTTTTTTTTTGTTTTGTTTTGTTTTGTTTTTTTGTTTTGTTTTGTTTTGTTTTGTTTTGTTTTTTTGACAGGCAGAGTGGACAGTGAGAGAGAGAGACAGAGAGAAAGGTCTTCCTTTTGCCATTGGTTCACCCTCCAATGGCCGCTGCGGCCAGCGCACCGCGCTGATCCGATGGCAGGAGCCAGGTGCTTCTCCTGGTCTCCCATGGGGTGCAGGGCCCAAGGACTTGGGTCATCCTCCACTGCACTCCCTGGCCACAGCAGAGAGCTGGCCTGGAAGAGGGGCAACTGGGACAGAATCCAGCGCCCCGACCGGGACTAGAACCCGGTGTGCCAGCGCCGCAAGGCAGAGGATTAGCCTAGTGAGCCACGGCGCCGGCTTCAAAGTTTTCTTTGTAAAACACAAATCAGATTATGCTGTTTCTAACTTAAACTATCTCCCTACCCCCCCACACAAAGATTTCTCTTTGTCCATAGAATAGAGTTCAAAGTCCTTCTTGTCATTTCCTGCCATATAGCTTTTCAATGACTTTTATCACACATAGCAAACCCAGTATCTAGCAGAAAGGTCTGTACTATCCAATACAGTAGTATGTGGCTACTGAACACTTGAATTGTGGCTAGTTCAAAGTGAGAGGTTCTTTGAGTGTAATTTGCACACTGGATTTCAAAGACTTAGTATTAAAAAAAGAAGCATCTTATTAATCATTTTATATTCATTACATGTGAAAAATGTTAAAATTTTTGACATTGTACATTGCACAAAATATTTTATCTAAATTAACGTGTTCCTTATGACTTTTTAAATATGTCTAATAGAAAATTTAAATTTATATCTGTGACTCACATTTATGTCCTTTATTATAGTTCTGTTGCTCAGCACTGATATAGATAGTATGTAGTTATGATCATGAATGAGATCATCTAGTGAGTGAGTGTAGACAGAAAACAGAAGAAGTCTAAGCATAGAATCCTGGGGGTCTTACAAAAATTAAGGAGCCAGGGAGATAAAAGGGAGCCATTTAGAAAGATTGAGAAAGTATCCAATGAAGTCAGAGAAGACTTGTGACGAAGTCTCAGAAGCCAGATGAAGAAAATATTTCAAGGAGGAGTTATCAATTGTTTCAAGTGAGATAAGAACTAGGAATTGACAACATGGAAGTCACTGGAGAGATTGACAAGGACTATTTTGTTGTAATGTAGTAGATAAAAATCTAATTAGAGTGCTTCAAGATTGTGTGAAACAAAAACAATTACTACAAACATGAATAAAATTTAAAGAAGTTTTATCAGAAAGTTGGTAAGAAAAATGGGAAGGTATCTAGATGGAAGCATGGGATTAAGGAAAAAATGTTTTAATTTGGGAAATACAGTGTGTTTATATGCAGTGTGTTTGTATGAAATAAATTGATAATGAAAAAAAAAAGAACCTCTCCAAAATTACTAGAGTAAAATTGCTAGAGTAATCTCTTTGAGTAGATAAGAAGTCCTGGGAGCTACTGTACAAGAAGAGGAGTGTGCCTTAGAAACATGGACCACTCCTCAGAGTAATAAATGGATGACAGAATATGGGCACAGTATATGTAGGTTGGTAGAAGTGATGGAAGACACAAGGAAAGTCTCTACTCTTTCGATTTTCCCATTTAAAAAAGAACGACAAAGGAGAAAGTGGTAAAAGTTTAAGGAGAGATAATAAAGTTTGAAGTCATGTTTCTGAAGGAAGAATAGACTAATGAAATGAGTTAGAATTGTTGGACTCGCTTGAGTTTAGTGGTTCATGAGTAAGAAGGATAAATATGTAAAAGTTGCCAAGAAGTAAAGGATGTGTGAAGTGTTATTATTATATGCATAGACTATAAGATCTAGGATGGGTAAGGAGATAATAAGAACATGTGGGTTGTAAAGAATAATGAAAAGATGGTAGGACAAATGTACTGTTGGGTCAGGGAATTTTTAAGTCACAGTGCTTGGGACAGCGAATTGGAAAGATACACAGCTGTGAGCCTAGAGTAGAGTGATTGAGGTTGCGATTATGGAGAAGGTAGCAGTTATTAATAAGGACAAAACTGAAAGTAGTGTATGAGTGGTCCATTCCATGGGAATGATTTGCTAAACCTGAGATTGAGTAAGATCATTAAAGGATAAGAGATCAAGGATCTCAGAGTCTATGGTTTTGAAATCATCATCTACATGGAAAATAAAATCACTGACAATTTAAGACAGGCATATTGTTGAAATGAATAAGGGTGAATTGGGAGCTTAAATCTTCAAGGAACATGATGGGAGGTACAAAGTCAGCAAGTAACTTCAATAAAGAAGGGTAATTTGAAATGATGTTATAAGTTTCACATCAAGGTCCTAAAGGGAGAAGAAAACTGGGGTTGCCAAGAGCAAAGGAAACCAATGAGACATCTCCTCCACATTTAAGTACAGAATTCTAGTCCAAAATCACATTCCAAATATTGTCCATATATTCCTGAACCTACAAAAGTCAGACTCTATTCCCAGACAAGCTAGAATGATTCTAGGCTTTTTGCTTTAACTCAAAGCAATACGAAACAGATACCAGCAACACTTGATTGGGCTACAAGAAAGCAGGACTTTGGAAGATCCAGGTTACAGAGCAAAAATGCACAGGGGACACTCAAAGAAGTTGAGAGTACAAAGATTTTTGCTGATGATGAGAGAAAAAAAAAAAAAAAACAAAGAAGAGGAGGATGAGGAAACAGGGGTTGGGACTAGAATAAGGAATAAACAGATTAGCTGTAGGTCTGGGTTATAAGGAATGACTTGGTAAATTGGGATAAGGGTTAAGAGAAATTGTTTGTGATCAACTCAGGCAGATTGTGGTAGGGAAGCTATGAGTATTCATTGAAGAAGGAAGGTGAGGGTCTTGCCAGAACCTAGGGTTGAGGGCTCTGGGGATATTTGAAACATTGGTGTCATTTGCAACACTTCCTCATACCCAGGATGTGTGGCTCCTCCATTAAACTTTATCCTAACAGAGTTAAATACTCATAATATGAGCCTGCTTATACTTTCATAATGAAATTTGCTAAATTCTGAAGGAGAACATAAGACAAAACAACAGGCCGGCGCTGCGGCTCACTAGGCTAATCCTCCGCCTTGCGGTGCCGGCACACCAGGTCCTAGTCCTGGTCGGGGTGCCGGATTCTGTCCCGGTTGCCCCTCTTCCAGGCCAGCTCTCTGCTGTGGCCAGGGAGTGCAGTGGAGGATGGCCCAAGTCCTTGGACCCTGCACCCCATGGGAGACCAGGATAAGTACCTGGCTCCTGCCATCGGATCAGCGCGGTGTGCCGGCCACAGTGCGCTGGCCGCGGCGGCCATTGGAGGGGGAACCAATGGCAAAGGAAGACCTTTCTCTCTGTCTCTCTCTCTCACTGTCCACTCTGCCTGTCCCCCCCCAAAAAAAAAAAAAAAGACAAAACAACAAACAAAAAGGACAAAATATCCACATTCCAAATACAGGTTTCTGATGTCAGAAGAGTCTTACCCTAGCCCCAAAGAAGATACTATGGTTAAACACTTGATGGTTTAACTTGAAGGAAACACTCATGAATTGCTGAGACAGTACTGCATGATACCAGATGAAGATGTTTTGGAAAGGGGTTTTTAATACCTGAGCATTGGTCTACATCTGCAGCTTAGCTGTTTTTTATTTATTTATTTTTTTGGTTCGGAACATTCTTCATATTAACAACAACAATAAAATCACATAAAATCAGTCCATGAATAAATGTTTACTAAAAATCTGAACAATAAAATTTTATCTGATACTCTGAATGAGGGAAGTTCAGGTCAAGTTCATTGAGAGCCAGGAAGATGAGTCACTAGCTGACATCTATAGCAATGCTCTTAATGATTTTTACAATTGTTTCCTTAATAATGGAATCTCAATAAGCAGGTCAATGTTAAATTAATAACATGGAAGTACTCTAAAAAGCATATTAAAATATGATTTTAGCCCATTCATTTAAGGTTTATAACCATTCTCCAGATTTTTTTCTTCCTGGTGGAATATCATCTAGTGAAAGGAAATATTTAAGCTAGGGATAAAGTTTAAAGCACAAAATTAGTAAGCAGGAAAAGTATAGTTTTAACAACACCCAGGCAAAGGCTACATAGGCATATATCAACACTCACAGACCCTCGCCATGTTTTAGTCAATGAGGAATCACCCAACATGTGTAATGTGCCAGACAGATTGCTACATGCTAGAGAGACCACTGTGATCAAATTGCCATTCTTACCCTTGAAGGTAAGGAATGGGGAGTATAGACACTTTAGCAAACACAATACAACATTGATAATTTGTATGAAAAGTGCAGTACGGAAAATGTGTCATTTGAAGTGAGCCTTCAAGGGTGGGCAGAGGTTTGCTAGACAGAGAAGAAAAGTATGCCAAACAAAACGAAGAGTATGTCAGAATGCAGACAGGTATGACTGAGCAATGACATACCCGAGGACCATGAGCAGTTCGGGGAGGCAGGACTACAGGATCCGGAAGAAGGGTGTAAGAGATGAAACTCTTACTGTAGAAGCACCCAAATTCTTTGCCCCATTTCTAGCCACCATTTACCTTTTTTGTCACCACCCTCATTTCCCAATCCTCAATCATCATAAATCTAAATACAATTAGCATGTTGTGATCTTTGCAAACATAAGTAATGATCTGGAGGTCATGGGGAAAGGTCTCACAGTATAAGCTGCATCATCGCCCCACTCTCACCCCTTTACCTGTCCTCAGCTCTTACTCTTCATCCCATGCTGGTACAATTATTCAGCATTTTCTACTTTCTTCTCTACTGTTTTGGCACCAAACAACCAGAGGTTGACAACAGACAACGCCAAAAAAAAAAAAAAAAAAAAAGTGATCCTCTCCTTCAAAATAATTTTCTTACTGTATTCTGATAATCAGAGCATCTCCCTCTGATTATATTTCTTTTTTTTTTTTTTTTTAATTTTTTATTTATTTTTTATTTATTTTTAACTTTTATATAATGAATATAAATTTCCAAAGTACGATTTATGGATTACAATGGCTTACCCCCCATACCGTCCCTCCCACCCACAACCCTCCCCTTTCCCACTCCCTCTCCCCTTCCATTCACATCAAGATTCATTTTCGATTATCTTAATATACAGAAGATCAGCTTAGTATACATTAAGTAAGGCTTTCAACAGTTTGCTCCCACACAGAAACATAAAGTGAAAAATAATAGATGATTTTTTTTAATGATGATGAAATCAGATCAGACCTATTGTCATGTTTAATCCCAGTGAGAGTCAAGTTGGGAGTTGATAGTTTCTTTTCTTTTCTTTTTTTTTTTTTTTTTTTTTTTTTTTACAGAGGATCAGTTTAGTATGCATTAAGTAAAGATTTCAACAGTTTGCACCCCCATAGAAACACAAAGTGAAATATATTATTTGAGTACTCATTATAGCATTAAATCTCAATGCACAGCACATTAAGGACAGAGATCCTACATGAGGAGTAAGTGCACAGTACCAGGGGATTCCAATTTAATCCCATCAAGGTGGCATGTACCAATGCCATCTCACTAGTCCAAGTGATCAATTTCAGTTCGCAATTGATCATAATGAAAGGACTAAGAGTCAAAGGGAGCACATAAGCAAGTCTAGTACCTGCTAACACTAACCGATAGAATAAATAAAGGGGAGAGTGATCCAACATGGGAAGTGAGATACTCAGCAGACTCATAGAATGGCAGATGCCCTAAATAGCACTCTGGCCTCAGAATCAGCCCTAAAGGCACTCGGATCTGGCTGAAAAGCCCATGAGAGTATTTCAGGCATGGAAAGCCAAGACACTCTGGCAAAAGATCTCTGTGAGTGAGATCTCAGTGGAAAGAACAGGTCTTCAAAGAAGGAGGTACCTTTCTCTGAAGGGAGGAGAGAACCTCCACTCTGACTATGACCTTGTCTAAACAAGATAAGAGTCGGAGAACTCAAGGGGCTTCCATAGCCTTGGAAACTCATGACTGGAGCATAGGGAGATTACTGATGCCATAGACAGGAGTGTCAATTGGTAAAGTCAACAACAGGAGTCACTGTGCACTTACTCCCTCTGATTATATTTCTAAAACACAGTTCAATTGCTTCAATGTTTTAAACCCTTTAAAAGCTCATTCCAACTCAAAGAAAAAAATCCAAGCATTCATCAGCCTCCACATTCTGCCTCAGTTTAAATAGTAAACCCTACTTCTTCTACATCTTTCCCAACCCTGTCTGTGTACTCAAGACCCACTGTGCCCATTCCCATCATCATTGTACAATGGTGACTTCTTGCTACCACAGGTTCTCAACCCTCATTACTACTGCCATTTTGCACTGGATAATTCTTTGTTGCAGGAAATTGTCTTGTGTATTCTTAAATGTTAAACAGCCTCCTGACCTCTTTGTAAATGCCAGTAACAATTCTCATCCCCACTACCATCCAAGGTCCTGAAAATTAGAAATGTCTCCAGATATTGCCAAATGCCTTTCAAATGTCTGATTGAGAAACACTGGTCTGTAAACTGTTCTCTGGTTACCTCCAGTAAGAAAGCTTTTCTCCCTCCTCTACTCCACAACACTTGCACCTCTGTTAAAATCCCCACAACTGCAGCACCAGCATCCCATATGGGCACTGGATCAAGTCCCAGCTGCTCCACTTCCAATCCAGCTCCCTGCAAATGTGCCTGGGAAATTAGCAGAGGATGGCCCAAGTCCTCAGTCCCCTGCACCCATGTGGAAGACCCAGAAGAAGCTCCTGGTTCCTGGCTTCAGTCTGGCCCAGACTTGGTCATTGTGGCCATTTGGAGAGTGAACCAGCAGATGGAAAACCTATTTTTGTCTCTCCCTCTCTTACTAAACCTTTCATATTTTTTTTTAAAAAAAATCCCCACAACTAAAGAAATAGCAGCAACTATTAGAGTAACATTTAGCACCATCTCTCTTTTGTTTCTATTGGTTGCTTATAAGTTTGCCCCCTTCCACCAGTTTGTGAGCTCTTCGAGCAAAGAATATCTTCCTGGTATCCCTAGTGCCCAGTATAGTGTCTTAGTACAATGGGTAACTGGACAACACTTGCTGAATTGATTTGAAAAGGCTATTGCCTTGGTCTATTTGTCTTTTGAATAGCCATGTGATGACCAGATCAGTTGGGGAACTGAGAAGCTAAAAATTATTCTAATGCTGTTTTTTTTTTTTTCTTTCTAATGCAGGGCTTCAGTCATTCCTGAGAAGTTTAAAGAAGCATTAAGAACAATAGATCTGAAAAAAGGTTTGTTTATTTTATTCTCACATTTTACAATGTTTTATAATTGGGTGAATATTAATTTACAAACTCAGTTTAGGTTAGCATAGTAAACTGTTTTTAGTTTGAATCAGTTTACAGACTGAATGAATTTTAAGTTTGAAAAATAAAGATAGAGAAGTGGTTTAAATCATAGGACACAGAACTTCAGTTTATACTAGTAGAAGTGTTTTGGATTATTTCATTTATATAGGTTTCATGTACCCAGATTTCTTGAAAGTTGCTTGAGGCCAGAAATACACCTGGGATTTCTTTTCTCTTCCATAACATCTTCTCAGTAAATACCTCTGAGTTAATCATTTGAAAACTTTCCAATGTGCGGAAATAAATCTATTGATCTAGAATTCTCCTGGAAATAGTTAAATCTATTTAAGTTTTAGAGGTTGTGGTATGCTATGGCAATGCTTGCCAAAGGCTTATCCCAATATTCATTTCTGCCTTCATACTTAGAAAACATTTGGGATTTCACAGCTGTGTCCCTTGTTATTCACAAGACTATTTCCTAGTTCCTTTACTGCAAGATGGAGTTATGTATCTGTTCTAGCTGATAAGATATGGGTCAAAATATGTGGAATTTCTGGAAGCGTGCTTAAAATCCCACCTAAAGCAACTGATTCCATTGGGAAGGATGATTTTTATATTCTGCAATTCCTTTTACTTTTTTTTCTAGCATGCAACTCACACATAATGACTGGAACTCCTACAGTCATCTCACATCATGAGTGAATTTGATTATGGAAACCATGGCCTGGGATTGTGGGGAAAAACAAAGAAGCTAGGATTGAATCTTAACTCTGCTTTTGATTTGAGCATCTGCTAACATGTACCCTGGGAAGTGGAAGGTCATGGCTCAGGTACTTGGATCCTTGCCATCCACAAAGGAGACCCAGGTTGTATTTTGGACTCCTGGCTTCAGCTAGGCCCAGCCCTGGCTATTGCAGGCATTTGGAAAAGTAAACCAGTAGATGGACTATCTCTCTGTCTCTATTTCTGTTTCTCTCTGCCTTTCAAATAAATATTTTTTAAAATATTTATAATATATTGTTAGATGAAAAAGGACTATTTTCAAAACATGCTTCGTGAAATAATGACACTGTGTTGGAGTTGTTATACTTGTTCTGAATTATCTATCTCTGGGTTTCTTTTACGCACTTTAAACACTGCTATTTTGAACTTTTCTGAATTTTCTTATAATCTTTATTTATTTATTTGAGAGGAAGGGAGGGAGGAGAGGGGAGGGGAGGGGAGGGGAGAGGGGAGGGGAGGGGAGGGGAGGGGAGGGGAGGGGAGGGGATAGGAGAGGAGAGGAGAGGAGAGGAGAGGAGAGGAGAGAGGAGAGAGAGAATAAGAGAGACAATGAGCTAGCTCCCATTGGTTAGCTCTCCAAATGCTCACAATGGCCAAGATTGTGCCAGGTCAAAGATGGGAGATGAAAACTAAAGCCAGGTCTCCTGTATGAATGGGAGGAACCCAATCACTTGAATTATCACTCCTCTCAGAGTCTGCCTTAGCAGGAAACTGGAATCAGTTGCCAGAGCTAGGAGCGAAACCCAGGTATTCTGATATGAGATGTGGACATTTTAACGGCATTTTAGCCACTAAGCTAAACATCCACTATGGACTTTTGTGGTTTTATACAGATGTACTTAATCCTAATTGATACATAAATATTTAATTTGTCAGTAGTTCTCAAAGACTGCATACCACAAAAACTTTCATTGTTTTCAGAAAGCACAATTGTCTGGGCCATACTTGGAAGTTTCTGAATCAAAACTTACAAAATTTACAGGTTGGGCCTCTAGCAGGAACATTTATAATTATCTGTATGTACATATAAATATAAAATCATAGGTTAATAAATTAGGCAACTTAGCACATTTGTAGTTACATAGTTATATATTACATATAGTTATTCAGCTATATACAGTATATTATTTAATGGAGAGCTTTCATAATTGTCACTTATATTCCTTTTGCTCTTATAGGGTTAGTAGTAATGTCCTCTCTTTTATTCCTGATTTTAGTAATTTCTCCTTTCTACTGGTCAAACTATTGTCACTTTGTTGATTTTTTTTCTCATTTACTTTTAATTTCTATTGTTTTGGTTTTGTTTTGTTCTGTGCTCTACCTTTATTGTTTCCTTCCTTCTGCTATTTTAGGTTTACTTTGCTCTTTGTTTTTTGCGTATCTTAAGATAAAGGGAAAAACTATTGATTTGAGATCTTTCTTTTTTTTAATATAGATATTATAGCTATAAATTTTCCTCTAAACAGTGCTTTAGCTGCACCATGAATACATTTTTAAACCCCTGCAGAGAATTTTGATATGCACATTTGGTGAGAATATGCTGTACTTCTTTTGTCACTGTAAGGTTTCCATTTTTTTTTTTTTTCATTTTCATTTTCTCTGGTCTTTGGAATAAACAAAGCTTTTCTTACAAAGCAAAATGCCTTGGCTTGAGGTTGATTAGATATTGCAGAAAGACTCTTGTTTGCAACTCAAGGATTCCTTTCATAATCTAATCTAAAAATTTTGACCTGATATTCTTCTTTGAGAAGTGAAAACTTCCTTTGAAGGGCACTTTCAGTTGGAAATTTTCTTCTCTGCCTATATATCTACCATGCATTTTTGCAGTCCTGAAACAATGATATCCTGTATGTAGAAGTTAGCTAATAGTGAAACATCCCATTCCACCCTACACTCCCCCTTATTTGGCCTGTGTGCTTTCCTATATACCTTGCTTTTTCCATAATTTGGCAGCAGTATCAGCCACTGCACGTGACAAGTGACATCATTGCTATAATGAGAATTCCAAGCAACACCACTGGATCAAAGCCCATCTGTGTGCCTGCTCCCACACTTGACAAAACAAATTCCAAATTCATTCAGCATGCCGGTGCCATTTAGTCACTGTGACATATCCCAAATTTTGGACTCTATGCAAAAACCAATCTGTGCCCACAAAATTAATCATGGAACACATTTTATGACGTTTGACAACAACTTAAAAGGTTTTCATCTCTGGCAGGTGGCTCTGCCAGTCTGCAAGTATGTTCATGACAAATTCTGAACAATATATTTTGTGTCTGAAAATTCATCTTGCAGGATGCACACCCTGGAGAGAACCAGCACGAGTCTGACCAATTCTGAAGTATTTTTCAGGGACACATAAGCCATACTGCTGTCTTGTGAAGGAAGGATGATGGCCCCAGGTAGTCATAGAAAGCCAAAGAAAAGGCAACAGCTCGTGTGCCAGTAGATGCTGAGAACACTGGCACAATTGCCTGTGTTGGCAGGACCAGGAGTTTGAGATGGCTAATTTAAGCGACAAGATCCTGGCAAACAGATTTATTTAGGGCAAGGGTGCGTCAGGAAGATGCCAGAAAAATACATCAATCTGTGCCTTTAGATGTACTATGGAGTGATGATGAAACAATTGACATTAAAAAAGTCAACCCTTACACTTTAAAATAATCTGCAATTCATCCTAACAAGAAGTAGGGTTTACTTTAGATCTCTAGAACTTCAAGATGGGGTTTTATGTTTTGATCTGAGATTTGTGATAAAAGTTCCCTTCAAAAGATGTGCTTGAAGAGATCTCCTCATCTTCCTATGTTTAAGTGATTAGACCAAGTATTTTTATATATTATTTAATTCATTTTAAAATGAAGCCTATTTTACATGACAATACCATTAAATAAATGAAACTATTTATCCAACATTTTACTTTTCTGAAGCATATGTCAGAGAACCTCTGTTGAGGAAAAAAAAAAAAAGGAAAACAAAAGTTGTTTGTTTTTTTTTTTAATTATTTATTTGAAAGGCAGAGTTACAGAGCGGCAGAGAGAGAGAAAGAGAGAGGTCTTCCATCTGCTGGTTCACTCCCCAGATGGCCACAACAGCTGGAGCTACACGGATCCAAAGCAAGAAGGCAGGAGCTTCTTTTGGGTCTCCCACGCAGGTGCAGGGGCTCAAGCACTAAGGCCATCTTACACTGCTTTCTAAGGCCATAGCAGAGAGTTGGATGGGAAGTGGAGCAGCTGGGACTCGAACCGGTGCCCATATGGGATGCTGGCACTGTAGGTGGTGGCTTTTACACACTATGTCACAGCACTAGCCCCGAGAAATGAAACTTTAAAACTTTAGTTGTACTGTTAGAAATCTAAATGCATCCCTTTAATTAAGAAAAATGTTCTATGCAACGTACAAAATTGTTTTTAAATGTGTATTTCATACAGTATGATTATTTGTGTATGGCTTGATAGAGAACAAAATAGAAATTCCACTTGCAGCATCTTGCTTCCCCATATTATGTTCCACTTTTCCTAAATTCCCTAGACAACCCTCTACCCCAAGCTTACCCCACCAACTCCTCTTTACTCTTTATTAATGCTATCTAGGTACAGCATCTTTACAATGTCTCAGGTTAAGAAAGCTTTCAAATCCAGACAGCCTGGTTAGGACTCTATTTGTTCTATAAAGACAAAATACTCACGAGCTAGCTTTCACTGGGATTTGTCTGGACCCAACCTTCCTGTTCTAATCTGAAAGTTCCTCTTCATCTGTGGCAGGAAGTAAAGTGAGGAAGCAACAGGTGAAGGGTGCTTCCACAGGAAGAGCAATTCTTAATTAAGAGACACAGTGATTTAATAACCTGGCATAGGCATAAAGGCAAAAGCACTTCTCCCTCCTTTGTGCTAACAGTCTTCTTTGAGATATAGGATACCACTCCATTTTCTCTTTTGTCAAGTGAAGGAATTGGACTTTCTAGATGTCTCCCAACTTTAATATTCTGGGACTTACCAGTTAGGGGGAAACATTTTGGGGATTTTTCATTATATAATAGTTGATTCTTTAATATTTTATATGTTGAGTATAAGTGGATTGCTAATTAGAACCATATTTTCCTTCCCAAAGTAGCTCCTAAAACTTTTTTCTTCCTTACCTACACCTCATAATTATAACATTAATTTTAAGATTTATGTGTTTACTTATTTGAAAGGCAGAGTGACAGAGCGTAGAGGAGAGAAAAGGAGAGAGAGACAGAAAGCGAGAGAGTTCTTCCATTCACTACTTCACTCCCCAAATTGCCACACTGGTCAGGGCTGGGCCAGGCTTAAGTTGGGAGCCAGGAACTCCATCGGGTCATCCACATGGGTGAAAGGGGCTCAAGTATTTGGGCCATCTTCCACTACTTTCCCAGTTGCATTAGCAGGGAGCTGGACCTGAGTAGAACAGCCAGGACTCAAACCAGCACTCCAAGGCAGCAGGCTCACCTGCTCTACCACAATGTTGGCCCCTGACATGAATTTTAAAATCAGCTAGAAATGTTGCCCTTTATGCAAGGACACTTTATCTTTTTATAATGGAAATAATTCCCTCAATAACACATCTCTGCAGTTTTGCGAAGAAAAAGAATTTTAGGAGGAAGAGACCCTAACAATCACATTTTGAACCCCAAACACAGGTCAGGCTGGCTGAGTTAGAATCACAAGAAAGTTTTCAAATGTAGATTCCCAGGGCCTTTTCACAGATTCTGGTTTATTAAATCTATGAAGCTCAAGGGAATTTGTATTTAAATAAATATATGCTATATTACTTACTGTATGAGTACAGTAATTAATTATGGTTAAGTAATTTTCATGTACAGACCTTATTCAGTGGTGTTGACAGATGAGGAAACAGGTCTAGAGCAAGACTGATATTCTCAAGATCACACTATCACATGGTGGCCCTGCTATGATTAGAAACCAGAGCTTCTGACATTTACTTCAGTGCTTTCCCACGTCCAGTTGCTACTCCTATGGAAACTGAAAGGTCTTCCCCAAATATATACGTAATATATTTTACTACATACACCAAATGCATTGTCTGCCATGCCCAGCCTTTATTTCATTTCATTTTTTTTAAAAGATTAATTTGTTTATTTGAAAGAGTTACAGAGAGGGAGAGGCAGAGAGAGGTCTTCCAACTGCTGGTTCACTCCTGAAATGGCCACAACAGCTAGGGCTGAGCCAGGCTGAAGCCAAGAGCCAGGAGCTTTACCCAGGTCTCACATGTAGGTGCAGAGGCCCAAGGATCTGAGCTTTCTTTCACTGCTTCCCCAGGCACATTAGCAGGAAGCTGAATCAGAAGTGGAACAGCCTAGACTTAAACTGGCACCCATATGATATGCCAACCCACTATGCCACAGCACTAGTCCCAATGCTCAGCCCTTTCTAAAGGAAGATGTTCTGCCCACAGTCCTATCAGAGCCCTAGGTTAATCATTACCTCTATTCCATAACGCACAGTTGATGGAACCAGAGCTGAGTATTCAATCAAAGGTAGCAAACCCATGGAATGACTACAGTTCCTAGGATTCAAACATCTGATAATGCAAATTAATAAATCTAACAAATGAAAATTGTTTAATAACTAAAAATTACTTCAAACCTAGTAAGTCTGTGCTTTCAAACATTCACATAGTTTTTGCAGTCAAGATTTTTAATATCCTTTATGTCCAAATCCCGAAAGCAAACATTTCAAATTGAAAATACAAGGCTGTGGCTGATGTTGTGGCTCAGTGAGTTAAGCTACCACTTGAGAAATGGGCATCCCACATTGGAACACTGATTCAAGTCCTTGCTACTCCACTTCTAACCCAGTTCCCTATTGATGTGCTTGGGAAGAGAGTAAGTAGACCAAGTACTTGGGCCCCTGTCTCTCTTTTTTTTTTTTTTTTAAGATATTTTTATTTTTTATTTGACAGGCAGAGTTTACAGACAGTGAGAGAGAGAGACAGAGAGAGAAAGGTCTTCCCTCCGTTGGTTAACCCCCCAAAATGGCCGCCTACGGCCGGCGCTGCACCGATCCGAAGACAGGAGCCAGGTGCCTTCTCCTGGTCTCCCATGCAGGTGCAGGGGCCCCTGTCTCCTAAAGTGGGAAACCTGAATAAAGTTCCAGTCTCTTTGTGGCCATTTGGGCACTGAACCAGCAGATGGAAAAATCTCTTTTTTTTTTTTTTTTAAGATTTTATTTATTTATTTGAGAGATAGAGTTACAGTGAGAGGGAGACAGACAGAAAGGTCTTCCGTCCATTGGTTCACTCCTCAGGTGGCCACAATGGCCGGAGGTGTGCCAATCCGAAGCCAGGAGCCAGGAACTTCTTCCAGGTCTCCCATGTGGTGCAAGGGCCCAGGGACTTGGGCCATCTTCTACTGCTTTCCCAGGCCACAGCAGAGAGCTGAATCGGAAGAGGAGCAGCTGGGACTAGACCCAGCGCCCAGCGCCCATATGGGATGCCGGTGCCGCAGGCAGAGGATTAACCTACTGTGCCATGGAGCTGGCCCCATAAATAAATCTTAAATAAATACATACAAGGCTAATAAAAGTTGAAGATTTCAAAATATATTAAACACTATACAATATTCTGGTTATTAATTTTATCATTACGTTTCATTTTTATTAAAATTTATTCTTTTAAAACATCAAATAGCATTACAAGGTTTACAACTAAATAAAAATAAAGTGTTTTATCACCCTCTGTACTTTCCATCACTTTGTGGTATGCAGTTAATCTATTTTGTATTCTATATTTCCTTCCTCATCCAACATTTTAGATTTTTAGTATTAATAATTATTTCATTTACCCCCATTTGCTTAAGTTTCTATGTGCTTGTCACCAGTTCTTCCCTGAACTCTCCACTAAAACTGTTTGTGTGGTATCAATATGGTCACCCATGGAGCAAGCTGTTTGGGACACTGTACCCCATATTAGAGTGCCTGGGATCCAGTTTCCTCCTAATGCGCCTAGTAAGCAGTAGATGATCGCTCAATTACTTGGGTCCCTGCCACCCATGTGAGAGCCCTGGATTGAGTTCTGTCTCCAGGCTTTGGCCTGGCTCAGCCCTGGCAGTTGTGGGCATTTAAGGAGTAAACTAGAGGGCAAAAAAATCTTTTTGTCACTTAACTTTTCAAATAACTAAACAAACAAAACTTTAAAAATAATCATGGCCAAGGGACAGGCATTGGGGCACAGCTTGACACCTGTATCGGATCTATGAGCACTGGCTGAGGAGAGTCCTGGCTGCTCTACCTCCCATCTAGCTTCCTGCTAATACATCTGGGCAGTCAGAAGATGCTAGCATAAGAACTTGGATCCTTGTCACCCATATGAAGTTGTGGGAAACCCAGATGAAGTTCTGGCCTTCTTGGGATAGTGAACCAGCAGGAAGAAGAACTCTCTCTCTCCCTGTGTCGCTCTGTCTTCAAATAAAGAAAATAAAAATTTTTAAAAATGGTCATCCACATTGGTGAATTGCAAATTTCATTTTTTTTTTCTTGGTGACATCCCATTTAGTCTTCTGCCCTGCTCCAGTGTGACTGAGCCACCACTCTGCAAGCCATCTGCATGGGCTCCCCTGAAAAATGCTGATAATTAATTTGCTGTGTCATTTTGACTGTTACGGGATGCTCAGATGCTAGGTCAGTGAGGCTGTTTCTAAATGACATTAGCATTTGAATCAGTAAACTAAGATCACCCTCATTGATGTGGGTGGGCATCATCCAATCAGTCTTTCAGACAACTGAGATATCCATCTTTTCCGAATTCCTTGTCAGGACTGCACACTCGGACTAAGATTCACAACACTAGCTTCCCTGGGCTCAGGCCTTGGAGTCTGGATTGGAACTACATCCCCATCTTTCCTGGGTCTCCAGCTTTCGGACAACAAATCTGCACAATCACCCGAGCCACTCAATCCCTCAGGGTAAGTCTCTTTGTACGTAGCTATTTATAGTCTTTTGGTTCTGCTTCTCTGAAGCCGTTTCTCTATCCTAGGTGAAGCCAAGGGTTTCAAGTAAGAGGTATGAAACCTGTACCAAGGTGTTAGAGTTGGGAAAGGGGCTTTTCTTAATCTTAGTTGGTCGACACCAGAAGCTAAGGAGTGAAGCCTACCTTAAACTCCCACGCGCAAATACACCTACACTGGAAGCGCCGGGAAGCACCTCGCCACCCGCCTGCTCTCGCGATACCCGCTAGTCCTCGCCCTTCCGGCTCCGGTAGGCCCCGCCCCTGCCTCAGCGCCTCTGTCGTCATTTCCTGTGGGTCTGCAGGCTAAAAGAGAAGATGGCGGCGCTGGGGGAACCTGTACGGCTAGAAAGGGGTGAGTGCGGCCAGGGTCCGGACGGAGGTGGGTGGAGGGTATGTGAGAGTGCCGTGTCGCTGGAAGTGAGGAGGGAAGGTCTAGGTCCCGAGATCCAGAGCCAGGCCGTCCATGGTGTTGGCGCATGCAACCGTCTACGTCGCTGTGCGCGGCTCCCGGGAGTGAGCTTAAGGTCTTTTGATTGATATCCAGCCCCGCTCTGTTCAGCACGGACTGTCCGGGTGTTTAGCACTGTTAAACACAACCTTGCCCGCGTTCGCATACAGGCACGGCACATGGGCTCCATGGGTGGCCACAGCAGACGCGGCATTTGGAGACCTGTAAGCTCTAAAAGCAAACGTCACACGCTGTGTTCCGACCGACTACACTCGAACCCATGCACGCGCAAAACCCCGTGTCCCCGCCTTCACCCACATATCACACACTTAGCAGACACGGCACCTCCTCCAGTGCCCCGCTTAGTGCACAAACCGCATTGCTTTCACCCCAGCGTCACTTGTGTTTGGAAACTAGCTTTGCTTTTCCTTTCAGTAAAGGAGAGGATGCTTTAAGAACGATGCTACTGACTTGATCTTGGGAAGTTTATACAACTAGATGGAATAGTGAGTGACACTTGCAGGTGCCATGTTATGCTTTCTTTACAAACACTACAATTGCAAACTGTGGCAGGTTGATTGCTTCTTAGATTGTGAAGGAAAATAAAACCTGTTCCACTGAGTAATGTAGAGAGGAATCGGCCTGTGAAAATACCCGACTCTGCCCCTACCAGCTTCCTGATACAGATTTCCAATATTCCACTCCTGCATCCTCCTCAAATCGTTTTTTTCAAGCAGATTTTAAACACAACAGCATTAGAATCCTTGAAAATAATCAAGAAGTACAAGGTAAGTATTTTGAATACTGTTGGGAAACAAAGCATAGAGTGGAAATTGAAATTATTTTGCACATTGTCACATTTGGTCAAATTTGCAGTTATAGTTATTAATATCCTCTAACAACAATATACATTTTTAGAATTATTGTACTTCTGTCATATCATCCCACAAACAAATGTGTACTTTCAATTGTAAATTTACTCCTTATGGTGTTCACCATTTGGAAGCCTCTTTGTATATGAGATTGTTACTGTTCAGCCCACCAGGCTGTTAATTAAAGCAGCACTCTATGACAGGGGCGTAGCTAGACCTAAGACTGTACATCTTCCTTGCGAATGCAATGGCATTGTGCTTTGTAGATAGAAACAAATCTGTTTGGTGTTAACAGGAGGAGGTATTTTTCTATGAAAGGTGTTTGTAGGATTCTAAGTTAGCATATTTTTGTATTTTTAAGTACAGTGCAAAATGTGTGACAGAAATTAGAAAATACATAGAGCCTCTAGCTCATGTGGAAAGAAATGTGATATTCATTTTGAATTTATAGTTGTTAAACACTTTTGAACTTTTCTATAGAACTAAGGGCCAGAAGGTTTTCAGGGGCAGTAAATCTTCATACTCTAAAGGCAAACTTATTTTTTTAATTTAAAATTAGTACCAAATCTGGTGTACTGTTTGGAAAATATTGTTTTTAAATGAGATTTTAAAAATTGATTCCACAGTAAATAGAATTTTTTAAATGTATTTATTTATTGGAGAGGCAGAGTTAGAGAGAGAGAGGAGGGGGGAAAGGTCTTCCATCCATTGGTTCACTTCCCTAATGGCCACAACAGCTGGAGCTGCGCTGATCGGAAGCCAGGAGCCAGGAGCTTCCTCTGGGCCTCCCATGTGGGTGCAGGGGCCCAAAGACTTGGGCCATCTTCTACTGCTTTCCCAGGCCATAGCAGAGAGCTGGATCAGAAGTGGAGCAGCCGGGACTAGAACTGGTGCCCCTATATGGGATGCCAGCACTGCAGGTGGTGGCTTTACCCGCTACGCTATAGCACTGGCCCCAATAGAACTGTTAATATCATTTTTTTTTAATTTTCATTAATCATATTTAGAAATAGAATTAAATTTTTGTGTATTTTGAAATGTAGAACTCCATTTCTGGAATTAGTGATGATTTTGTGTTTTGTTTTCCAAGTTTCTATAGTTCTACAATAGAATTCTCAGCACTATAGTAGAAATAAGTTAGTAGTGGTTCCATTTATCAAGATGAAGTCAGATTTCATCAACTTGTATGTAGAATTTTATCAGAGTCTACTAACAAACGCTTGCAATAATCTTATAAAATTAATGCCTGTGATCAAGATCCCAAGAGCCCTCTAAATCATCAAAACGTGATTCACTAGAAAACGAATTTGAGTACTTATCAGATACATTGTAGATTTAGTAAAGGGTGTTCTACTTTCTTAAATTTTTTTGTTAATTTAAAATTTTTACATGGCTCATGTGTTATAACTTTGCAAATAATTGGTGAACCAACTATCTCCATTATTAGCCTTTCTGGTGGTAGGAAATCATTGCATTTGATAAACATCAGTGTAAGATTTTATTATCTGAAATTGAAAAACCACGTTCCTTCTTTACTACATGTATTCATAATTTTCCAGCTGCAAATACAAAGAAGGCAATATTCTATGAAGAGGACTCTTCAGTCCTTAGGTATAACATGAAATTAGGAACTTCTTCCATTTCAGTCAGGACACAGGAAAGGAATAATAGCCAATACTCTGGTCCACTGGGGTACAAAAGCAGTTCAGAAAAAAAAGTCAGAATAGAGGTAGTTATAGTATTGGAACATGAGTCTGACTCTGAAACTTCTGAATTCGTAAGCATGTATCCTCACACTTCCCAATGAGAACTGACCGGCATGCTTAATGCATTTGCATAAATGTATTCAGCCTCTTAGTGTTGTGAGTAATTGGTGCCCATATAATTACATTTATGCATGCTAGGCCCTTTTTCATGTTGTTGTTTGTTTCAGTCATCAAGTAACTCTTAGGAAAATACAGTTGTCTCCATCTTACAGTACAAAAGAAACTGAGACACTGAGACATTAAGTGGCTTGCCCAGTTATATACAGATAGTGTTGAGGTGAAATTGGCAGTCATAGAGTTTTTATTTTTCTATTTTGTAAGCATGTATTTGATTGAACTTACCTGAATTAATACATTGATCCTAAGTTGAAAGCAGAGCAGTTAATTTTGTTTGTACTGTTTTAATCGGCTCCCTACCATTAACTACACCTGTTAATGAATATTTTGCATCTACATATGTGTCATGTTTTCAGTCAGGAATTGAATAGTGATTTCACCAGCACAAGGAAAATTATCCTGTTCAATGCTTTGGATGCTAATAATTTTTATTGACTAAATCATTCCTGGTAATGTGAGTACTGCCAGCTGTTCTGAAGCAGGACAGGCTCTATCACATTTGAGCCCCAGTCCTTTCTGGTGATATTCAGTTTTTTATTTTCAATTTGCCTATCTCAAAAGATTCCATTTCCTGGATTTTCTACCTTTTGCAACATGTATTTTTTCCTAATGTACTCTAAAATGTGGCATTCTCAGATTTTGCATTCCCACCTGCCATGTACGTACTTAGCCACACAAATCCTCCCCATATATGTGCATATGCACACTTTCCCCCTCTGTCTTCTATATATTTCTTGTTAGTCCTTGAGAAATGAATACTGTTCCACTGTCACATAGGCATATAGAGCATATAGAGAATCCTTGGAGAAAATTATCTATCAGTTTTTTTTTTTTTTTTTTAACTTTAGATATTTGTAGAGCAATTGAATTGTTGGAAAAACTGCAGAGAAGTGGGGAGGTACCACCGCAGAAACTCCAGGCTTTACAAAGAGTCCTTCAAAGTGAGTTCTGCAATGCCGTGAGAGAGGTAAGTAAATGTGATTCACATTTACTAAAATTTTGAACTGATTAGCCTCTGGAATTGGGGTGCAGAATATCCTTTTTTTTTTTTTCTTTTTTAAGTTTTTTGTTTGTTTGTTTGAAAGAATGACAGATGAAGAAAGAGAAATAGATCTTCCATCCACTGGTTCACTTCCCAAATGGCCACAATGGCCGGGGCTGGGCCAGGCAAAAAGCCAGGAGCCAGGAACTCCTTCCAAGTCTCCCACAGAGGGGCAGGAACCCAAGTACTTGGGCCATCTTCTGCTTTCCCAGGTGCATTAGCAGAGAGCTGGATCAAAAGCAGTGCAGTTGGATGGATGCTCTGAAGTCAGCATTGCAAGTGGTGGCTTAACCTGCTGTGTCACAATGCTGGCCCTGATTTCAGAATTTTCTTAATAAACTTTAAAAATAGAGTGGTGGTATTAGAAGAGAGATTAAGATGCTACTTGGGATGCTCACATCCCATGGTGTAGTACCTGGGTTTTAGTCCCAGCTCCACTTCTGGTTCTAGCTTCCTGCTAGTGTACTCCTTGGGAGGCAACAGATGATAGCTTGAATTCTTGTGTTCCTACTATCCACATAGAAGACCTGGATGGAATTCCTGTCTCTTACCCTTCTCCTGGCCCATCCTTGGCTGTTGGGGCACTGGAGGAGTTAACCAGTAATGGAATATCTGTCTCCATCTCCCTCCTGCCCCCTACCCCCATTTATCTCTTTCTCTCTCTCTGTCTCTGTCTTTCAAATAAGTAAATAACTTTTATAAGAAATACTAGAACTTGTCCCTCTCAATTTTGGAATTTCGAATCAGATATTTTACAGCACATTAATTGACTACAGAAAGAACCCAAACATAGTATAATCTGAGGTTTAAAATCAAATATGATAACCTTTGGTTTTACAGGTATATGAACATGTCTATGAGACTGTTGACATCAGTAGCAGCCCTGAAGTGAGAGCTAATGCAACTGCAAAGGTAAATTTTTTCATTTACAAAAGTAAGAACTCCTTATAAATTACATGTTTAAAATATGTGATTAATAGATTCATAAGCTTATTTTGAAAACCAATATACAATATCTTTAAAACTACACAAAATATTTCAGGTACTTAAAAATAGAATACATTTTTTAATTGGCTTATAGGATATTTTATCATGAAGGTAATGTACTGACAATGTACTTACACAAATATTATACACATCATGCAGAAATAATATATTACCCATGCGTAATTAATTATGCAGACTTTCATCAAAATTCTGAGTTATGAATTACTGAACACATTTAATGGTAAAGAAGCAATATTTATAGATTACTTGCCTAAAATCACATAAATAGTAAATGGGAGAGCTAGAGTATTTCTCTAGGTTTCTGTTTGCTTTCTGTTTTGCGTAGCTCTGCAAATATATAGAAGAATGTCAGGAGTTATGAAGGTTACCTCTTCATAGCTGCAGGTAGCAGGTTTGTCCTCAAATAATTCAAGCATTGACCAGTGTCTATCATATGGTTAGAATAAATTAATATAAGCTAATAGGTAACTTATACTAGAAATAGTCATTAGCCTATAAGTTTTCATTGATAGCTCACAAAAGGAAGCGCTAGACACTCTGTTGAATACAAACATTTAGCCGTGTGGGTATAGTTTGGCAGAACTGAAAACAGCAAAAGAAACTTGGTGTTTATTCTTATAGAGTTATAGGACCTTTGAGCCTTAGTCCCATCAACTCTAGAATAAGGCCTTTTCACAGCTTCACAGATAGTATTCAACAGATCTTGGTTTACTTCCTCCCCATTCCCATTTTGTCCATGTGTCCTGATGTATCCTGAGCCATCATGAAAAAAATGGCACAGTCTTGATTAAGCCACCACTTGTGATGCTGGAGTCCCAGCTGCTCTGCTTACAACTCAGCTTCCTCCTATTGCGTCTGGGAAGACAACAAATGGCAGCCCAAGTGCTTGAGCCTATATCATTCATATGGGAGACCTGGATGGAGTTCCTGGCTCCTGGCCCAGACCTGGCTGTTGTGACCACTGGGGAGTGAACCAATGAATGGGAGAGCTCTCTCTGTCTCTCCCTCTTATCACTCTGCTTTTCAAGTAAATAAATTTTTAAAAGGCGCCAAATTACTTAATTACCCTTAAAAGCAAAGAGAAACAAAAAATACCAATTTTTTGTTGGAATTAGTCTACATTAGTCTAAATTTGAGTTTAAAAGATATTTTGGCTGTTTCATCTTCTGGTTTTCTTAGTTTTTTAGTTGTAACTAGTTAGCCAAGGCAACCAAAAAACACATTGATAATAAGCACTCCTCTTTTTCTCAATATTTATTTTTTAATCTATTAGTTATTTAGCATATAATACAAATAGTGTAGAAGCCAAAATGACTACATAGAAGGACACTTCCCTGTAAGTAACGTAGGCAGGTTATGTTCTGCAAAAAGGCCCCTAAAGGAGCTGGGCCATCTGCCTCTACAGCTCAGGGCTACCAGCATGCAGGGGGACAGTCTCCTCATTAATTTATAGAGTGTCCATCTGCCCAGCAAGCCTGCTTGTCAAGCTTTGTGAAAATGCAGCTGCACAGAAGTTCTGGCCGCTGAGCAAGCTATGACAGACCTGAAACATCTTAATATTTACTACATACTTTTCAGTTGGTATCTCTAAAGAGCCCTTCTGCTTGGCATACTTCTCAGAACCACCTGTGGATTTATGAGCATTTAGACATTAAAATATATGCCCTCAGTAGTTTTAGGACAAGCTTTGTGACAGCACGTTAAACTGCCCCTTGTAGTGCTGAGGTGCTTGTTTGAGTCCCAGCTGCCCTGCTTCCTATCCAGCTTCCTACTCATACAACTGCAAAGGCAATGGAAGACTACGCATGTGAGAAACGAGTTCCTCACCCCTGGGTTCAGCGTGGCTCAGAACTGGCTGCTGTGGTCATTCAGGTAGTGAATCAATGGATGGAAGATCTCTGTTATCTCCTTGTCAATCAAATGATTAATAATAAATAAAAAAAATGTTAAGTTTTATTGATGTATTTACTTGAAAGGCAGAGAGAGAGAGAGAGGGAAAAACAGAAAGGTCTTCCATCTGCTAATTCACTCCCTGAGTGGCTGCAAAGGCTGGAGCTGGGCCAGGCCGAAGTTGGAAGCCTGTACCTTGTTCCAGGTCTCACATACCTGGGTGACTGGAGCCGAAATACCTGGGCCATTTTCTGCTGCTTTCCTAGACACATTACTTTAGCAAGGAGCTGGATGAGAAGTGGAGCCGATGGGATTTGAACCAGCACCCATATGAGATGCCAGCATTGAAGGCAAAGCTTCAACCTCTGTCCCACAATGCTGGCCCCTAAATCTTTCTCTTTAAGTAGTTTTTAAAAGAGACAAAAGAGCTGAAGTAAGCAAAGGTCAGTTTTAAATATGTAAAATTTTATTTTAGGCTACGGTTGCTGCATTTGCTGCCAGTGAAGGACATTCTCATCCCCGAGTTGTTGAGCTACCAAAAACAGAAGAAGGCCTTGGATTCAATATTATGGGAGGCAAAGAACAAAACTCTCCAATATATATATCTCGAATAATTCCGGGTGGAATTGCTGATAGGCATGGAGGCCTCAAACGAGGAGATCAACTCCTGTCTGTGAATGGAGTGGTAAGAATGAGTTTTATTTCTGTTTGTAGTGATATATTGTGACCAGTTGGGGGTGTATTTGAGTTACAGAAATAAAATGTAGGAAAAAGCTAAGAAACTTTAAGAATCCCTTGAAAGGACAGGTAGTACTATTTAGTCCAGTGATCCTTTTTTTTTTTTTTAATTAATTTATTTATTTTTTGACAGGCAGAGTGGACAGTGAGAGAGAGAGAGACAGAGAGAAAGGTCTTCCTTTACCTTTGGTTCACCCTCCAGTGGCCGCTGTGGTCGGCGCGCTGCAGCCGGTGCACTGCGCTGATCTGAAGCCAGGAGCCAGGTACTTATCCTGGTCTCCCATGGGGTGCAGGGCCCAAGCACTTGGGCCATCCTCCACTGCACTCCCGGGCCACAGCAGAGAGCTGGCCTGGAAGAGGGGCAACCAGGACAGAATCCGGCACCCCGACCGGGACTAGAACCCGGTGTGCTGGCGCCGCAAGGTGGAGGATTAGCCTAGTGAGCCGCGGCACCGGCTCCACTGATCCTTTTTAAAGCTTTTAAGTGTGCTTTGCTTCTTTCCGATGTAAATTAGCAGTGTTTAACATGGCTTATATGACATAATTAAGCTCTTCAGTAGTGAAATACAATACATTAAATTAGTACTGTGCCCTAATTAGATAAATGCAGTTGCTGGATATATTGGCAATAATAGGATTTTAATAAATGAATGATTTGAGACTTAAAAAAACAGTTCCTAAACTATAAACAGAATTGATACAGCATAGAATTTTATACTAATTAAGATGATAAAGTAGGATTGTTTCTTAGCTTTATAGTGTTGATATTATATAGCACTGAAACTTTTTTACTTAAAAATTATTGTTTTTTTAACTACTTACAAAAGCTAGATACTAATTTTATACCTGTGTGTTTTATTGTAGAGCGTTGAAGGAGAACATCATGAAAAAGCTGTAGAACTGCTGAAAGCAGCTCAAGGAAAGGTTAAATTAGTAGTACGATATACACCCAAAGTCCTAGAAGAAATGGAGTCACGTTTTGAAAAAATGAGATCAGCAAAACGCAGGCAACAGACCTAATACAGTTCAAACTTTGTATTGCAGTTTGCTTTTTAGCTAGAGAAGTTTTACTTGTGACCTACTGAGGGCCGCAATGCCAGTGATTGTAAAAACAAACAAATTTCCCGTGAGATCCTTCTTACCATTTTATAAATACCTATTTTAACATTATTTATGGTTCCAGAGATGCATACACTTTTTTCTGATGAGAAAAAGTAAAAGGTGATGAGGGCGATTGTGTCCTGCTGTTTTTACAGGCCTTTTTCAAATGCAGATTTTGTCATAAAATTGTTATAGATTTTTTAAAATGCTTTTTTAATATTAAAATGTACTTTTACATTCTTAATCTTTTTTTAGGAAAAAATGTTTTCTTCATTTGGCTACATATTTAAAATAATAGTTCACCAGTTCTTTTTTCGCTTACTCTATTTTTTTTAATCTGTAAAATTTCTTTACAGTTTTCCAAGAAATTAAACTTAACAGTCTCACCTATAGCAGTTCATTAAATTGTCAGTGTTAACATCACTGCTGCATTTTGTACTTTGAACACACACATAATATATATATACTCAATGGTAAATCATAACTCAGCACAGTGGAAGTTTTTAATTTAAGCATAATGTATAATGGATATTCATTTATACTGATTTATACAAATTTTTAAACACTGAAACAATCATTGCTGAAATATGTATTCTTTCATAATATTTGAGCAGTAAGGCAAAAGGATGTAATTTGATTGTTAACATTACTAATTACATCCCTTTCTATTTATATTCAATATATCATAAATTATAAATGCAAACAGGTTCAGATTTCTTCTTTTGCAAATTTTTTTAATGCTATTCATTTTTATTTAAATAAATTTCTTATATTTTGGTCCTTCCATTCCTAAAAATGAGCCAGTTAGTTTGTGGTTGGAAATGGCAGAAGCGAAGAGGAAAAAGTAATACTTTTAATCTCCCTAGCCTCAAGAGTTGTACATTCTTACTAGTTCAATTGAAAAAACTGATTTTCAATAGGAAGAAGAGAGAAGGATTTATTTAAGATATATAGAAATTAATGATGTAATGTATTCATAAGAATCTATGGACTGTGTCAAAATGAGTAGGAACTATTAAAAATGATTGGATTTAGAGATGCAATCTTTGTTTATGGTCAAATATAATGATAGGAATTTTGAGAGATACTTTATTTCATTTGTCCACTGGATGTCACTGTTTTACTAAAAGGCAGCTATTAGTGTATGATTGTGACTGGGATCTAAAAGGCTGAAATTAGAGTTTGTTTTCAGTCACAACTTATAGGAAGTTTCCTGCTTTTCACAATATTGTAAGTGACAAGCAGAAAAGAAGATAGTGGATTAAAATGTATGAGAAATTTGGCATAATTATTGACCCTATATTTGAAAAGTGGGCATTTTGTAACATTCCTTCAGGATGACTAGAAATGTATACCTTTTTCTGCATGTTTGTGAGCACTGTGATTCTTAAAAGATTATTCCAGGTTTCAGTGATTTTTCAGAATAAAAGTCAATCAGCATTGTTATTTATCATTTAGGTATTGAACACTGGATTGCATGGTTGAATGTGTCTTAGTCCACTACAAAATGTGCTTGTTATTGATAGGATCATGTTAAATTGTATATTTTCAAAATTGATGTTTTTAAAATGTTGAGACCAAAGTAGTATAGAAGAATTATGGACTTATTTTAATTTAATTGTAAAATTATTAGTTGTAGAGCTTTATATATTAAAGAGAGGTATTGGTGCATATGAAAACAGTAATATTATTGTTATGCTCGTATTCTTGCATTACAGGGTAAGTAAACCCTGAAGAAACCCTATTTTAGTGTAACTACAGCTGCAGTAGCTTTTAAGAACATATCAACATTTCATTATAAATTACAGCTTCCTGGTTCAGTGTCTCAGCTGTTTCAGAACTTCCAGCCAAGTTAAATCGTTTTGGTGTTGAAACTTAGTAAGTTGAGTAAGCGTTTTTTCTACAGTAATCCACAATCTGTTCTTTGTGTGGGTTGGCACCTATTTATATTTCTTAAAATAAGGATAGCTTGAAGGAGCCAAATACAGTAGTTTTGCTTGCTCCTGTTGAGCATGAGTAGCAGTAGTTTGTTTTCATCATTAATGCAGTTTTCTAGTGTCTCCCAGAATTTTAAATCTTGACCACAGAGAAATTCAATCCTTCAGTGGCAAAGATGTATAGTAGTGGTCTAGTATAGAAAGGAAATGAAGGGAATTTTCATCTTATAAAAGAATGGTTCATGAATAAAACTAGGCATATAGTAAGTATATAGTAGGTGTTTGATTTATAGGTTACAAGTATAAATTATCCACCTGCTCCAGTTTCCACTTATTGTCTTGATATTTCAAAATGGGTTGACTAAAACTTTTGCTGCACATCAGAGCACCCTACAGAACTTGAAGAATATTGATACCTATTAACTACTAAGTCAGAAGCACTCATTTTTTTTTCATTTATTTAAATGAATGCTTTTTTTTAACTTTATTTAATGAATATGAATTTCCAAAGTACAGCTTATGGATTACAATGGCTTCTCCCCCCATAACTTCCCTCCCACCCGCAACCCTCCCCTTTCCCACTCCCTCTCCCCTTCCATTCACATCAAGATTTATTTTCAATTCTCTTTATATACAGAAGATCAGTTTAGCATACATTAAGTAAAGATTTCAACAGTTGAAGCACTCATTTTTTTAAACCTTTCCTGGTGATTCTAATGGACACCCAGAGCTGAGAACCAATAGTTTTCACCTTTGTAAAATGATCTAATTACACTGGATTCTGTTTGGAAGTATTGGAATGGAATAATTCAATTTGCAGCTATTTAATGATTGATTATATTTCTTAAGCATTAAAGGCAACTTGGCATTCCTTATTTGGAAAGTAATTGCAGTCTACTTTTTTAAAAATAAATTTACCAGTAGTTTAAAAGTAATCTTTTAGTATATGTCATCTTTATGCCCCATTGCCCTTAAAACTTAGAAAAATAAGTGTTTATTATTTGAAAAAGCATGTTTAAAAATTGCAGGTGAGAAATGTTGTCAATGATAATTACTTGCTGTCTTAATATGGCCACTTTAACCATTTATTGAATTAAAGTGGCCTTGTATTGTAGGGTTTGATGATTCAGATGTGTTCTTTAAAAATATCATTGTCCTTCTCTTCTAAATTTCTAAAAGCTTTCTGGTCAAGAACTTAAGTAGTTTGGCTCAAATACTGTGTTTATAATTAAAATGGATATTACATCATTTAATAGAAGAAATGGTTATGGCTTATCTGAAAAGAATGTCAGCATGGCTTGGTATAGACTTAAAAGAGTACATGTTGTGAAAATTTTATAATGTGGAATGATCATTGAAATATCAAGGACTTTAGTAATTGTATTTCCTGAATAAATGTATGTTTATGAATTTTCTAACTTACATTTTGTTGTCTCTGCTAATAATAATTATCCCAAACTCACTAGCTTTGTTCCTTAAAGGTTGTTGCAGTAGTGGAAAATTAGTGGAAAGAAACAAATCAGTTACTGACTCACTAATTTTCAACACTTTCAAACTAATTTGTATTTGGACATGGTTTTTAAAAATATTGAGAAGTAGTATACTTTTTAGTTAATATCCTAAATGATATGAAATAACACTTTTTCAATAGATCACTTCATTTATGAGTTTAATTCTGATCTAAGGCTTATTTAAAATAAATTTGTATTAGTCATGTCCTTGTTCACTGGGTTTGAAAAATTTACCACCATACCATGGATACGTTTCTGAAAACTTTTTTACATAAAGTAAAAGCATAATCTGCTGATTGTTAAAATGAAACTTCAGATTTTTATATTTTGCTTTGTCTTTTATAAAAGATAACCTCAGAAAAAAAATTCCCTATTTCCAAGCAGGCTGTATGGTATGTGATTGACAGCACAGACTATGGAGCCCAGCTATTCTTATTTGAATTGCAGTTCCACCCTTACTGTGTAATCTTAATCAAGTTCCCTGATTGTTCTGTGCCTTAGCTCCCTCATCTCTCATCTGCAGTAAATGTGCTTGCAAGTATTGTGCCAGTATCTAAAGCCCTTAGAGAGGTGCCTATTTCTATTTGCTGTTTTTTTCATGTAAAGTAGCATTAGGACCTTGTTTGCTAAAGGAAAAATTGTCAAGTAGTAAATTAGCAGGTTCTTATTGTCGATACCCAGAAAACATACCTTTAAGTTAAGTTTGAAAAAAGATAGGAAGAGCAGAATTCATTAGGAATTTTCAGATTTCTGTCTACTCTGATTAAAAACTTCATGGAATTTCAAGATTATTGGAGTTTTGAGAGGTGGAGGATTGAGAACACTTTCAGAATGAAAATCATTGGAAAATAAGTTCAAGTGAGAGATTTGGAAAATCAGAAAACTAATTTGTAAAGAAATGACCCAGCTGTGAGAGACAGTGGATTGTAGGAATAGGTGTCAATACAAGGCTTAATCACTGCCATGAACATGTTAAAGCATGGAAATGTATCAAGCAATAAAATGCCTTCATAGAAGGGTTTTTGACTGAGAAAGGATGAAACCCGGGTCTTTGGGGGTGAGGAGAAGCTGGAGTCTTTGTTTTCTGTGGTTGAAATGTTTCTGTGGACACCTGTGTGTAGGTGTGTAACTGCTGTGCTTTCAAGTGGCCACCTGGGCTTATTGGCCACTCAGAACCTAAAGCTTTTTCCTCCTGTTAGACTATTGGCTGTTAACATGGCTTCATGTTTTTCAGCTCTTAGGGCTCTCTGAGAGTTGTCATTGTCAAGGCAATGTCTCCTTCAACACTGAAGAGAGATGTTTCTGTAGCACCCCTCGCTCCATTTGGTGTGTGATGAGAGTTTTTCTTTGGCTGCAGAGACTGGACTCTGAAGGTTTGTGCAGACTCCTTAGGATCCATGAAACTTATACAAAACATTAATTCAACTAGAGCTAGCTGTGTTGCTTCCACCTTAAAACTTTCCATAGTATTTGGGATATGGTCCAAATGCCTTAAAAAAGGAAGAAAAGTTGGGGCCGGCACTGTGGCCTAGTGGGCTAAGCCTCCACCTGTGGTGCCAGCATCCCATATGGATGCTGGTTTGTGTCCTGGCTGTTCCACTTACAATCCAGCTCTCTGCTATGGTCTGAGAAAGCAGTGGAAGATGGCTCAAGTACTTGGGCCCCTACACCTACGTGGGAGACCCAGAAGAAGCTCCTGGCTCCTGGCTTCCAGTCGGCTCAGCTCCAGCCGTTGTGGCCATTTGGGGAGTGAACCAGACCTCCCACTCTGTTTCTCCCCCTCTCTGTGACTCTACCTCTCGAATAAATAAATAAATTATAAAATTAAAAAAAAAAAAAAGGAAAGTTTAAGATGGGGGTGGTTAAGGGAGCAGGTATTTGATACAGCAGTTAGGTCACCCCTTGGGATGCTCACATTCCATGTCAGAGTACCTGATCCAAGTTCTGCCTTCTCTGCTTCCAGTCCAGCTTCCTGCAAATGCACATGCTGGGAGGCAACAGGTGCTTGGGTCCCTGCCTTCCACATGGGAGATGTGGATGAAGTTTTGGGCTTCTGGCTTTGGCCTGGCTGTTGCAGGCATTTGGGAGTGAACTAGCAGATGGAGAATGTCTTCCTCTCTCTACCTTTCAAATATGTGAAAATAAAAATTAAAGAAAACCTTGCCATGACTGAAGACGTCCAGCATAATCCATTCCTTACTTCCTCTCAGGCATCATCTCATTCCACTGCCCCACTTGTTCTACCCCATACCAAATCCCCCTTACTGGAAAGCTTTCCCTCTAATTCTCCAACCAACAGGTGGCTCTTCATTCAGAAGTCAGCAGAAGTAACCTTTTGTCCCCTCCTAAAGGTAGGTTCTTCAGCCTTTGTGAATTTGGCAACACTTTGTTTCTATTTTAATTTGCTTAATTGTATCCTCTCCATCAGAACTTAAGTTCCATCCCAGCAAGAAAGATCACAACAGAGCCACCACTGCTTAGTGCAATTTCTTAGCATTGTAGGATGATCTGTTGTTCAGCTGGCTTACTTTCCACAATTTCACTGGCAGATCCAAGAGCTTACATTAGAACTATATAAAAACAGTAAAAAAATAAATAAATAAAAAAATTAAAAACAGTAACAATGATAGATGCAATACTGACGCCGCAGCTCAATAGGCTAATCCTCCGCCTGCGGCGCCAGCACCTCAGGTTCTAGTCCTGGTCGGGGCGCTGGATTCTGTCCCGGTTGCTCCTTTTCCAGTCCAGCTCTCTGCTGTGGCCAGGAAGTGCAGTGGAGGATGGTCCAAGTGCCTGGGCCCTGCACCCGCATGGGAGACCAGGAGAAGCACCTGGCTCCTGGCTTCGGATCAGCAAGGTGTGCCGGCTGCAGTGGCCATTGGGGGGTGAACCAACAGAAAAGGAAGACCTTTCTCTCTTTCTCTCTCTCTCTCACTGTCCACTCTGCCTGTCAAAAAAAAAAAAAATGATAGATGCAAGATGCAGCCATGAAATTTGTCAACTGAGGTTGTTATGTGCCTAGAGAGAACCAAAATACTGAAGGAAAATAATGTCTTAATACCTTACTCAATTCCAAGTAATTGCAGAGGATGATGATGAAGTATACCTTAATTTTTTTACTTACGTAAAAAAGTTCCAACTCAATATTAACCAGAATTGGTACAGTCATTGATTAAAAAGAAAAAATTTGCTGGCGCCATGGCTCAATAGGCTAATCCTCCACCTGCGGCGCCGGCACACCGGGTTCTAGTCCCGGTCAGGACGCTGGATTCTGTCCCGGTTGCCCCTCTTCCAGGACAGCTCTCTGCTGTGGCCCGGGAAAGTAGAGGAGGATGGCCCAAGTGCTTGGGCCCTGCACCCCATGGGAGACCAGGATGAGTACCTGGCTCCTGGCTTCAGATCAGCGTGATGCGCTGGCTGCAGCGCGCCGGCCATGGTGGCCATTGGAGGGTGAACCAATGGCAAAGGAAGACCTTTCTATCTGCCTCTCTCTCTCTCACTGTCCACTCTGCCTGAAAGAAAGGAAAGGAAAGGAAAGGAAAGGAAAGGAAAGGAAAGGAAAGGAAAGGAAAGGAAAGGAAAGGAAAGGAAAGGAAGAAGGAAGAAGGAAGAAGGAAGAAGGAAGAAGGAAGAAGGAAGAAGGAAGAAGGAAGAAGGAAGAAGGAAGAAGGAAGAAGGAAGAAGGAAGAAGGAAGAAGGAAGAAGGAAGAAGGAAGAAGGAAGAAGGAAGAAGGAAGAAGGAAGAAGGAAGAAGGAAGAAGGAAGAAGGAAGAAGGAAGAAGGAAGACGGACAAGCATGCATGACTGCCTTTCATTAAATATCTGCTGGACACTGAGCCTAATGCTTATAAGCGCTCAGCAAGACAGGTGTTATCCCACTTGTACAAAGTCAGAAACCAAATTGTCATTTTTTCAGTGATTCCTGCTAAATCCCAAGTTTATTTTCAAAAGCCATACATTTTCTTGATAACCATGTTGCTCTGCTAGCTACGTTTATTTTTTTTTTTTTACATTTCTGTGTGATTAGATTTTTCTTTTGTATGCTAAATCCATATGTCATTAAATGAGTTTAACCAGTGGCTTATGTCAATATTGAATTAGATGTCTTCAAGTGGTCATCTTTTTCCCAGTGTACAAAGCTGTTATCCATTAAATTGTATGGGTACAGTGAAATATTCTGTTGGCTTACTTTGTATCACAAAATTACAAATAAGTAGATTGTAGCAAATCCTAAAAATCTTAAGCTATAAATGGAATAGTAAATAGCAATTTAAGTGAATTATAACCATAGCACAAAACTTTTTAAAAATAAGGCATTTTTATAACCATTTAAGAATGGTGGATGGGAGGTAGGCATCCAGTATTCGCTACTGGAGCGCCTGGGTTTGAGGCCTGTTCTATTTTTTTTTTTTTAAGATCTATTTATTAGAAAGGCAGAGTAACACAGGGAGAGACAGAGAGTGACACAGAGTGGAGAGACAGAGAAAAAGAGATGTTCCATTTGCTGGTTCACTTCCCAAATGGCTGCAATGGCTGGAGCTCAGCCATGCAGAAGCCAGGATTCTGGAACTCCATCCAAATCTCCCAGGTGGGTGGCAGGGGCCCTAATACTTGGGCTGGTATCTGCTTCTACCCCAGTCAACATTAGCAGGGAGCTGGACTGGAAGCAGAGTAGCTGGGATTTGAAACGGTGCTCTGATATGGGATGTCAGCATCTCAGTAGCCTTAACCTGCTGCACCACAGTGCTAGTCCCTCAGTTCTGCTTCGATTCCAGCCTTTTGCTAATGCACAACCTGTGAGGCAGCAGTGATTTCCAAGTACGTGGGTCCCTGCTATCCATCTGAGAGACCTGGCTTGAGTTCCCAGCTCCTGTCTTCAGCCTGGTGCAGCCCCAGTTATTGTAGGCAATTGTGAAGTGAATCACCAGATGGGATGTGTCTCAGATAGCATACCTCTCTCTCTTTTTCATATAATAATAGGAATGATGGAAGAAACTGAAGAAAGAAATGACAGTGCAAAAGTTGGAAGAAGAAAGATACTGGCTGTGATATTCATTTCAGTAAAATAAGCAAGATTTCTGAGTCATCTCAATGGGTAGAAACTATGAAATTCATGAATGCATGTATTCTGTTTGCACACACTGATGCAGTACCTGAAGCACTGGACAGTGTTCTTAGGATGCAGCAGTAAATGAGTCAAAGTTCTGCTGATGGGGCTGGCACTGTGGCGTAATGGGTAAAGCCACCGCCTGCAGTGTCGGCATCCCATGTGGGCGCAGGTTCAAGTCCTGGCTGCTCCACTTCCAATCCAGCTCTCTGCTATGGCCTGAGAAGGTGGTGGAGGATGGCCCAAGTGCTTGGGCCCCTGCACCTGTGTGGGAGATCCAGAGGAGTCTCCTGGATCCTGGCTTTGGATTGGTGTGGCTCCAGCCATTGCAGCCATCTGGGGAGTGAACCAGCAGATGGGGGATTCTCTCTCTCTCTCTCTCTCTTTCTCTGTCTTTCCTTCTCTCTATGTGTAACTCTTTCAAATAAATAAATATTTTTTAAAAAAAGTTTGCTGATAAGGAGCTCATGTTCTAGTGAGAGAGAAACAGAAAGCAGGTAGTGTAATTTTAGGTGGTGATGTGTTAGGAAGTACAGCAGGGTGGGAGGCTAAAGAGCTATAAGGAAATGAGACTCAGGGACATTTAGTCACATGTTAAGAGTCACATGCAGTGATACCACAGTCCCTTTTCACACTGGGCTGTGTCTGGGGTGGGCTCAGGAATTTGAGCAACCAGCTTGTGGTTTCTGTCAGAACCTTCATATGGCACCAACTGGACCTCCCATTGTGCTTGCAATTGCAAAGTCCTAGCCTTTCTTCCTTTCTTCCTTTCTTCCTTTCTTCCTTTCTTCCTTTCTTCCTTTCTTCCTTTCTTCCTTTCTTCCTTTCTTCCTTTCTTCCTTTCTTCCTTTCTTCCTTTCTTTCTTTCTTTCTTTCTTTCTTTCTTTCTTTCTTTCTTTCTTTCTTTCTTTCTTTCTTTCTTTCTTTCTTTCTTTCTTTCTTTCTTTCTTTCTTTCTTTCTTTCTTTCTTTCTTTCTTTCTTTCTTTCTTTCTTTCTTTCTTTCTTTCTTTCTTTCTTTCTTTCTTTCTTTCTTTCTTTCTTTCTTTCTTTCTTTCTTTCTTTCTTTCTTTCTTTCTTTCTTTCTTTCTTTCTTTCTTTCTTTCTTTCTTTCTTTCTTTCTTTCTTTCTTTCTTTCTTTCTTTCTTTCTTTCTTTCTTTCTTTCTTTCTTTCTTTCTTTCTTTCTTTCTTTCTTTCTTTCTTTCTTTCTTTCTTTCTTTCTTTCTTTCTTTCTTTCTTTCTTTCTTTCTTTCTTTCTTTCTTTCTTTCTTTCTTTTTTAACAGGCAGAGTGGACAGTGAGAGAGAGAGACAGAAAGGTCTTCCTTTGCCGTTGGTTCACCCTCCAATGGCCGCCGCGGCCGGCGCGCTGCAGCCGGCGCACCGCGCTGATCCGATGGCAGGAGCCAGGTGCTTCTCCTGGTCTCCCATGGGGTGCAGGGCCCAAGCACTTGGGCCATCCTCCACTGTACTCCCTGGCCACAGCAGAGAGCTGTCCTGGAAGAGGGGCAACCGGGACAGAATCCGGCACCCTGTCCGGGACTAGAACCTGGGGTGCCGACGCCGCAGGTGGAGGGTTAGCCTAGTGAGCTGCAGCACCGGCCTAATGATCCCTTTCTAACATCCTTAATACTTTCCCTGGCTCCCCATCCCAATTAGAGTAAAAACCTAAGCTACTTACTATGGCTACTCACTATGGCCACCAAGCCTGCTTAACCCTGCTGGTGGCTCCCTCTGCAGCCTTCCCGAGGATCTCCCCACCTCTAGTCTCCAACAGGACAGACCTTCACACTTGCTCTGCCGGAAATCTCCTTCAGCTACTGCTGCTGCTGAGTAGTTGTCAGTGCGGTCTGTTTGCTCTGTCCCTAAGACCATAAACTTCCTGAGGGTCCACTGCTGTATACTCAGAGCTGAGACCTCTGCCCGGCACATAGTGGACAACATTTGTCGAGGGAATAAAATGCAGGGGTGCTGTGTTAGACAGGGCAAGGAAGGTGTCTGAGGAGATGACATTTGAAGAGTCCTGAAAATGAAAATTTACAAAGTAAAACCATGTATTGGGGTGGACCTTGTGCTATAGTGGGTTAAGTCAATGCTTGGGATGCCTGCATCCTATGTCAGAGTACCTGGTTCAAGTCCCAATTATTCCATATTTTCTGATTCAGCCTTCTGCTAATGCATTTGTCACTGACACTCATGTGGGAGATCCAGATGGAGTTCCTTGCTCCTGGCATTGGTCTGGTGCAGTTCTGGCTATTGCAGGCACTTGGGGTATGAAGAAGTAAGTGGAAGATCTCTATTTGTCTCCTTTATCTGTCACTCTGCCTTTCAAATAATGCATCTTTTTAAAAATACATTTTGTTGGCCGGCGCTGCAGCTCAATAGACTAATCCTCCACCTGCGGCGCCGGTACCCCGGGTTCTAGTCCCGGTCGGGGCGCCGGATTCTGTCCCGGTTGCCCCCCTTCCAGACCAGCTCTCTGCTGTGGCCCGGGAGTGCAGTGGAGGATGGCCCAAGTACTTGGGCCCTGCACCCCATGGGAGACCAGGAGGAAGCACCTGGCTCCTGGCTTCAGATCAGTGCGGTGCGCCGGCCGCAGCGTGCCAGCCACAGTGGCCATTGGAGGGTGAACCAACGGAAACAAGGAAGATCTTTCTCTCTGTCTCTCTCTGTCCACTCTGCCTGTCAAAAAAATTTTTTGTTTTTATTTATTTCAAAAGAATGACATAGAGAGAGGGAGACATAGAAAGAGAGTTCTTCCATATATGGATTCAACCCCCAAATACCCCAACCATGGCCAAAGCCATGAGCCAGGAATTCTATTCAGGTCTCCCCCATAGGTGGCAGAGTCCAGATACTTAGGCCATCTTCTGCTGCCTTCCCAAACACATTAGCAAACAGCTACATTGGAAGCAGAGTAGCAGGGACTTGGACAGGTGCTCTGATAATGGCATGCCAATGTCACAGGCAGTGGGTTAACCCGCTGTGCCACAACACAGCCCTCAAGATTTTAAAACCTCAAATATGTGATTATTTTAATATGAATATTTTTCTTTTAAAGAGAAAAGAAAGTAGCAACACAGATACTGCCCCCCACCACCACCACCTGTAAATACATAGCTTCTCAGATAGACTGCACAGGTAACCTTTTTCTCCTACTTTTTATATTCTACCACAAGGTGGCGCCAAAGTGCTTTTGTTTCTATTTTAGAATTTTCTATTCGTGTTGCTGAAGATCAGGCCTAAGTTTAACAATGCCCTTGCTACCCATGGCAGAGACCTGCATTGAGTTCTGGATTCCTGGCTTCAGCCTGGCCCAGTCCCTGCTCTTGCAGGCCTTTGGGGAGTGAACCATCAGATGGAAGCTCACTATATCTCTATATCTCTATCTGAATCTCTGTATCTTTCTCTTCTCTCTGCCTATAAAACAAATGCAAAAATAAGTAACTGATCTTTTTTAAGAAAAAAATTACACTTGAAAGTGTTTTATAAAATTCAAAGCTTTGGGAGCCTGTGCTATGGTGCAGCAGGTTAAGCCGCCATCTACAGTACTGGCATCCTATATGGGTGCCAGTTAGAGTCCTGGCTGCTCCACTTGCCATCCAGCTTCCTGCTAATGTGCCTGGAAAGCAGCAGAGGATAACCCAAGTGTTTGTGCCCCTGTACCCATGTAGGAGACCCAGATGAATCTCCTGACTCCTGACTTCAGCCTGCCCAGCCCTGGCCATTGCAGCCATTTGAGGAGTGACCCAACGGATGGGAGCTCTTTCTCTGCCATTCTCTCTCTCTCTCTCTCTCTCTCTCTCTCTCTCTCTCTGGTGTGTGTGTATGTGTTGTCTACCTCTCTGTCTGCAATGCTTCAAAAAAAATCAAAGCTTTGTAATAGAGAATCAACTCTTCCCAAATATATCCTAAATGAAAACAAAATAAACTAACTTAAATATTAGACTATATGAATGCATATCATTCAACATAAAGGTTGGGAGTATCGTTTTTGGTCCTTCTATCAAATATGTACAACTTAGTTGAATGGAAATTTTCTTTGGCTTTACCTTAGTTGTCATCAATCAAGCTCAAAGAGGGTGTTGAAGAAAAAGGATTTCAGAGGGGCTTTGGCAACTTCTTTTAAGTGAGTCAAAAACCATCTGAGTCACTGAGATTAGCCTTCTTTGTGTGACACTAAATGTATTTTCATATGACACAAAAATCTGCTCTCTTTTCCATGAAAATTAAAATAAAAAGTAAACCAAGATAGAGTAGAAAGAGCAACTGACCTACATATAAGCTCCAGTTCTGTTAGTAACTAGGTATATTGCCTTGAGTAATTTAGTTATCCTCAGAGGGTCTGCTATCTCACTATTAAATTAGGAGGTTTCACACATGCTGCCCAAAGTTCTCTGTATTTCTGAGGATTTATGAAGCGTCAAGAGAAAGAATTTGGCACAACATGGGATAGAACTTTCTAACAGCCAGAACTACCCAAAGATGGACTCTCCCACCTGTACAGATATGAAAATGCTAACCCTAGAGGTATCCAAGAATAGCAGGATGCTGTTTAGCATTCTGAAGCCTCAGCAAGGTGATTGAACGAGTGTTGAGTTCCTTTCTGACTCTGAATTTCCAGATTCCATAAGGCAAATGGAATTGTAGCTGCTTGAAGGCAGGGTTCCTCGGCATACCTTATATCCTGAGGCTTCCATGAAAATGCACATCTCAAATCTGGCTGTGGAAAGAATAATAGACAATCCTATTGCTAAAGCCACACTTCCTACAGGCAGCTTCCAGCCAGTGACTGCACAACTGAGGGCCTTTAACAGGCTTGTTCCTGTGAGCCACGGGACTCCTGATAGATGATTTTGTCTTGAGCACTCCTCACTGAACTATTCTATAATTTCACAGCAGTCCATAATGCACCTTTCTTAGTCTTCAGGCTAAGACCCTCTCCTCCCTTCTGTCCCTCACCTGTGGCTACACCTGTATTTCAGTCTCATGGCTCTGCCAGCCTCCCTCTGTTCCTCCACCATGCCTCTCACAAGCATTCCCACTAATGAATCTCGTTCATGAAGCATCCTGTATCATTGCTTCTTAGAAGATCCAAATGCGCACACTCCTGTAGCAGAGTTATAAGTTTGGGGGTGAGGGGACCACATCAGAATTAGGAATTTCTTAAACATTCAGAATCCATCCACCAAGTCCTTCTGAAACCTACCATAACAGAATCAATGGGTCGAACCCTGACATTTCTACTTTTAAATTCCTCCCTGGGTGACTTCCATGAAACCAGCCTTGCATTAATCCAAACGTTTTAGTTTCTAGTAGAGGAGAATCTGAGGAATAGGTGCATTTTTTTGAGATTTATTTATTTTATTTGAAAGAGAGAGAGATCATCCATCCACTGGTTCACTCCAGAGATGGCTACAACAGGCAATGCTGGGGCCAGACCAAAGCCTGCAACTTCTTCCAGGTCTCCTATGTGGGTGGCAGAGGCCCAAGCACTTGGGGCATCTTCTGCTGCTTTCCCAGGCCATTAGCAAGGAACTGCATTGGAAATTGAGCAGCCAGGACATGAACCAGTGACGTCACAGGCAGCGGCTTTACCCACTATGCCACAATGCCAGCCCTTTAGGTGCATATTAAATATTCTTTGAAAAAAGATCTAAAAAAATGTTGAAAAGGTTGACAAAGTTGTGTTCTTTTAAAATAAAAGGAGCAGGGTGTGCATTTGGCACAGTGCTTAAGTCACTACTTGGGATGCCTGCATCCCATATCAAAGTACCTGGGTGCAAGTCCCAGCTCTACTCTCTATTCCTACTTTCAGTGAGTGTGCACCCTGGTGCAAGGCAGGTGATGGTTCAAGTACTTGGGTCCCTGTCACCCATTTGGGAGACCCAGGTAGGGGGAGAGTTTAATAAACAGCATTTTTAGCATCTTCCTAAATATCTAACCAAATGGCCACAACTTCCCAAATGGCCAGGCCCGGGCCAGGCAAATCACAGGAGCCTGGAACTCCATCCAGGTCTCCCACAATAGCTATTTGGGCAGGATGCCTGTAGGCCCTCATCCTCTCCCTTCCCAGGTACATTAGTAGGACTCCAAAGGGTGCTATACTTTGGGATGCAGGCATCCCATGTGGCAGCTTAACGCATAGCACCACAACACCTGCCCCATTTATTGTATTTAAACTCAGTAGGTATTTCTCCCAAGTTGTGTTATTATATCAGGTAAATAATATTTGGAGTGTTTTATAAAGGGCAAGGTAAACTCTTAAGTGACCAGGACTCCTCTGAGCCATTTATTTGAGGAAAGAGGAGACAGTTTTAAGCTTATAATAGGCTCTTGTTTGCCCATTCTTGCACTAGACTCTTCACCAGGAGTTCACTAGGAAGACCAGAATTTTGAAAGTGCTTTATCTTAACTTACAAGAAAAGATGGCCACCATTGATGAGTCTCCCTGTGAATTTTACATAACCCTATGAGTGTTTTCAAAAATAATCAGATTTCAACAAAATTGTAAAAAGAGGGAAAAAAAGTATTGCCATACTATGGCTGATGGGCAGAACTAGTCCAACACCTGTTTTTATTGAGACTCCTTGGAATACAGCCACATCTATTTGTTTCTGTATTACATATGGTTGCTTTCATGCTACAATGGCAGAGTTAAATGATTGCAACAGAGGCCATATGGTTCCACAAAGCTTGAAATATTTACTACCTGGCCTTTACCAGAAAAAGTTTTTTGACCCCTTTATAGAACAATTAAAGCAAATATGAACAATCCAAAAGAAAATAAACAAGTTAAGGAAATGAATAGACAACACATAGCAGAACACACTGGAATGTGCAATAAACACATGAGAAGATGCAGTTGTAGTCAGGGAAATTCAAATTGAAGCCACACTGAGATTGCATTTTGTATACATTAGGTCCACAAATATTTAAGTCTAACAGTATGAGGTATTGGTAAGATTTTTATTTTTTTGCGGAGGGACACATAAATAAGTGCAGTCACTTTTCTGAGCAACTTGGCCAACATCGAATGATGATGAGTGTACACAATCTGTGAGTCAACACTTTCATTCCTGGGCAAGCACATGCAGGTTTATAAAGCAAATAGGCCCATTTTAGAGAAACTCTTACATGTATGAACAAGGCAAGAACAAGCACAGTTGCATTGTTAGAACACAATAGAAATAAACTTAACATTAACCAATAGGATGATTGAGTAAATACTGGGAGTGACGGTTAATTATATGTGTCAACTTGACTGGGGCAAGGAAGCCCAGATATCTGGTAAAATACTACATTTTGGTGAGTGTTCCAGTGTTTCTTGAGATTAGCATTTGAATTTGTAGATTGAATAAAGAAGATGCCCTCATCAGCGTGGGGACATTCATATTCTTCTGCCACAGGACACCAGTGTTCCTGGTTCTTAGGCCTTTAGACCCACATGGGACCTTATACCATTGACTTCCCTGCTTCTCAGGCTTTGGGGTTTGGACTGGAACTAAACCACTGCCTTTCCTGGGACTCTGCCATACAGATGCAGGTAATAGAATTTAGCATCCATAAACACATAAGCCAATTGCTCATGATAAATCTTTAGCTAGCTAGTTATCTATCTATATATGCCTTTGGTTCTGTCCCATGGCAAACTCTAACATACTGGGTGTAATTTAATACTATATAGTAATGAAAATGATTTAATATTGGCCACCTATATCACGACCATGGATAAAGCTCATAGGTTGAATGAACAAAGTTAAAGAACAGGGACTAATATTGTGGCATAGTGGGTAAGTCCTGTTGGCGGTGCCGGCATCCCGTATCAGAATGCTGACTGAGTCCTGTGTGCTCCACTGCTGATCCAGCTTCCTCGTAATGCACCTAGGAAGGCAGCAGGGAATGGCTCAAGTATTTGGGCTCCTTGCTACCCACATGGAAGGTTCAGATGGAGTTCCTGGTTCCTGGCTTCAAACTGACCCAGACCTAGCTATTGTAGCCATTTTGGGGATGAAAGATCTGTCTCTCTCTGCCTTTCAAATGAATAAGTAAATAAAGTCACAGGACAGTCTTGAATGGTATTTTTTATATATGTAAAATAATACTATATATTATTTAGGAATACGTATGAAAATAGGTATGGGAAATAATTATGAAGTAAAGTATTTCTCAGGGAGAGGAAAAAGGAAAACAATATGATTAGGGAGGGGTACAAAAGGAGTTTCAACCACAGTTTCTTGTTTTTTAAATATTTATTTTACTTATTTGAAAGGCAGAGTTAGAGAGGAGAGAGAGAAAGAAACAGAAAGAGATCTTCCACTTACTGGTTCACTCCCCAGATGGCTGCAACAGTATTATTTTTAATGCTAGCACACATAATATAGCAACTATAAGAAACAGGAACACTTTTGGAGACAGCATTGTGTCGTAGCAGGTAAAGCAACTACCTGCGATGCCAGCATCCCACAGGAGCACTGGTGAATCCTGGCTGCTCCACTTAGGATCCAGGTCCCTGCTAATGCACCTGGGAAAGCAGTGGAGGATGACCCAAACACTGTACCCACCTGAGAGACCTGGATGAAGCTCCTGGCTCCTGGCTTTGGCCTGGCCAAGTCCAGACCCTTGAGACATTTGGGGAGCGAACCAGGGGATGGAAGACCTCTCTGTCTCTGCTTCTCTCTGTAACTCTGCCTTTCAAATAAAATAAATCTTAAAAAAAAAAAAAAAAAAAAAAAAACTAACACTTTAGTAGACTTTACATTCTTTCTTCTTTATCTAAGACAACAGTTCCTGATCTTTTGTTTCGCGCAAGCTGCAAATTTGAACCCTCCTTTCTTATAGGAATTCATCTGAAAGACAATAAGGAATTTCTTCAACAAAATTTAGATTTCTCCTTTCTTCAAAATCTGAATCTCTTCTTTACTTAAGTTGCCAGCTATAAGATTTTATTCCTTGAAAGCAAAGAATAAAGTTCTTCACGTGTGGCTCATGAGCCTCCTATATCCTTCTCAGTTGATGTGCAGCAAAATGTTGATTCCTGGCTCTTAGGCAGGCCTACCAAATCAATCTGTATCTTAGATCAAGCTTTACATGAGTTTCTTATGCTCATACCTTGAAAGAAATGAATTATTTGGAAGATGCATAATTACTTACTACAGTTTATACTTGTCAGACAGCAGAAGAGAGTGATATACATAGCAAGCGAAACTGTCGTCTTTCAGTGTTCAAAAAGAAAGATCTTAACAGCATCAGTTAGAGAGAAACTAACTTTGTCTCCTCACTTCACTCACCCATGAAATTTGCTAGGAACTAATAGAAATGACTTAGTGGAAGCCGGTATAAGGAATGCTCCCAGATAAGGAGCAGGGCACCCAGTTGTTCTGTGATAATCGTAGGCAGAGCACACTATCTGAGAGCCCAGATCTCTTATCTGTGGAACCAGAGTGTTGTCCACCTGCCTTCAAGTTCTCTTTCAGAAGAAACTGGAAGTGAAGGCATGTCTTCATCTATTGACTTTCTATCTTGACTCTCTATAAACTTACAGTAGTCATGTGCCCAACCTCACATTATTTTTAAGGTAAACTCCTGAATATGCTGGTGATGGAAATAGTTCTCTTTAAACTCCTAGGTCTGCCTCACCAGATGACTGTCTAGGAGAGTGACATTTTAAAACTTTTCTTGCCGTGTTCATAAAACATGTCTACAATATAGGAAATGCTACTCAAAGGCATAGCAGAACACAGGAAAAGAGGACCCCATAAAGCAATATTTGGGAGAGATAATGACTCTGTGTTTGGTGGGCCACCAGGACTCAAGGTCCAACAAAGCAGAGACCTCTGATAATTACCGAACAACAAGGTTGTCACCGGCTTCTCAAGGGTAAAAACTTAGCGCTCAGTTTTGTTGTCTGGAGAATTTGTCCCTTGCTCAGAAACATCACCTCCTTTGACCCTTGCAACACTCCCGTGTTTAACGATTTTAAAGGAGTCTGCTTTGCATCGTGGATGATTGGTTGCTAAGATTTAGGCTACCAAGTGTACATCGAGATAGGTGTAAAGAACCTGGGGAAGTGCCGTGTTTTAATTTAGGGTATAACTAAGCCCCCAAGCTTTGTGTCAGATGAAGGGAAACGTTTTCCCTCCTCTTCAAAATCTTTTTTCCGTTTGCACAGCTCCCAGTGTCCTCGCCCTTTGGAACAGAGGAGAGTCATTTGAAACTTAACTGAATGCTGCAGGCAAGTTCTACTTTTCAGGTCATCCAATTTAAGAGATCTAATTTCTGCAGAGGGAAGAAAAAGAGGAGGTGGGGGAGGGAAAGAACAGAATCCTTGTCTTCCGATCTTCCTACCTTCAATCCACAACCTGCCACGCAAATCGAGCCAACTCAGGGATTTTTGCCTTCAACCACTACCACCACCACTACCTTGTCACTCACGCCCGAGACACACGCCCCTCTGGTCCCACTCTCGGCCAATGGCGGCTCCCCTCCCTGCATAGTAATGAGCTCGAGACCTTCCCGGGCCAATGGCGCTCCGGGAGAAGGGTTAGTTTTGCATGTACCTAAATGATTTGCATAACCCAGCGGCCGGGGGCTTGGGAACCGGAGCGTGCAACCCTAGAAGGGAAAAGGACGGGAAGAGCTGGAGCCGCGGCGGGGAGAGAGCGAGAAGAGTCTGGGTGTTTGTACGCGAGCCGAGGCGGGGGCTGGGACGAGGGGCCGGCATGGCTGAAGGCTGCGCTCCGCAACCTTGAAGAGCGGCAAGGCCGGGGCAAGCAGGCGGGTGCGATGGCAGCGCGCGGCCCCCGCAGCTGCGCCGGGCCGGGCGGGCTGGCCTGAGCCGCCAGAGGAGCGGGGCTGCCTCTGCGCTTCCATGGAGCAGCGGGAAGGGCGAAACTCCGGAGCGCCGCGTCCCTGCGCTGCTGCGGCTGGCTGGTGAAGGCGCCGAGCCCGCGCGAATTGCCGAGGGAGAGAGCCCCCGCGCCAGCCCGCAGGCCGGCTGCCCGGGAGCGCCGGGGGGGCGTCGGAGGGCGGCCGAGCGAGCGGCGCCCGGGAGAGGCCGGCGCGGGAGGCGGCTGCAGCAATGCCGGGCCCGCTGGGGCTGCTCTGCTTCCTCGCCCTGGGGCTGCTCGGCTCGGCCGGGCCCAGCGGCGCGGCGCCGCCTCTCTGCGCGGCGCCCTGCAGCTGCGACGGCGACCGTCGGGTGGACTGCTCCGGGAAGGGGCTGACGGCCGTGCCCGAGGGGCTCAGCGCCTTCACCCAAGCGCTGTGAGTGCGGGCGACTGGGGCGCGAGAGGGAGGCTTTGCGGGGGCCGCTGCGGGATCCGGGCCGGCCGTGCCTGTCTGCCAACCCCCAGCGCCCTAGGGACTGGGGGGCGCCGCCACCTGTGTGGGGGTGCTGGCCACTCTCTCCAGTTCTGCGTGCGTGCTTTCCAAACTTTGCGGGTGCGGTGCGAGCCGCGAGCAGCTCTCTTGCCCAGCCTTTTCCGGCTCAGTCAGCCCCCCTACACACACACACACACACACACACACACACACACACACACACACACACACACACACACCCCACACTCAGGTGTGTCTGGGGCCAAGGCGGCATCTGGAGACGCTTGTCCCTGGCAACCTGCTCTCGCGGGTTCCTGCTCAGCAGGGTAGGTCTCGCCACTGGTGGGGGGCCAGGGCGCCGAGAACTTGGCCTGAGTGCACACCGAGGCACGTTTTCTGGGGACTCACCTGGGGACTCCCGGGCTCCGGCACGTGTGGAGAAAAAAACACCTGCATCGCAGTCCGCGCCAGTCTCCTTTCAGTTTGGCCCCATCCACGGAGTGCGACCTGGCACCTCGGCCCGGCTCCACTCCCGGGCTCACCCACAAAGATCCAGGGTTCTGGAGCACGCAGGGAGGCCAGGAGCCAAGAACGGGGAAATGACAGGCTTGTGCTGGTGAAAATACGCCTGTCCCCAGAGAGGCCTGTCCGAAGGAATGCTGACCCCAGGTGCAGGGTGTTGGGAGAGAAAGCCCGGGAGCATGTGTTCAGCCGCTGCGCGCACTGCAGGCGCCAGGTTTCTGCTGCACCCAACCAGCAAAAACTTCTCTGAAGCTGCTTGTGTTCCGGGGAGTCACTCAAAAGGCTCGGCCACTCGAGTGCTCCCTCCTCCAACGGGAACCTGAGCGCTTAGAGGTTTCCCTCCGAAAAGAATCTGACATAGGTGCTGGAGGTGGTGTTGGCAGATGCCGCCGATAGAGGAAGAATAGGGTGAGGGAGTGCAGGGCTTGTGTGCTCTTGTTCTTGTGTTGTGTGGCCAGTGCAGCGATTACATCAGGAGCTGGGACAGGACTGTTTGCAAGAGGAAGGGAGTCAGGGAGGCCCATGGGTAAAGGGAATTTCCTTTTCCCTTATTGCTACCGAAAGGGACCTCTTAGAAATAGACAGTCTCATTAAAAGCAGTAACAGCCCTGTGAAGAAATCCTTTCTATGCAGGCCAGGCTGTAGCTCCAGGTGGGTGGTGGCCAGGTGTTCTGCTTGCCCTCCCCGGGTGGCATTTTAGGCAGCATGGAGGCCTGTGGCCTTGGAATCTGTTTCGGTCCCCCCCTTCAGGTGTTAGGCATTTGAAGCCATTTTCCTTCAGCATGGTGAACTTTAACTTTCTCTCTCTCTCTCTCTCTCTCTCACACACACACACACACACACACACACACGTTAGCTTTGCAGTAAAGAGCATTTTGTTCACAAAGGGTCATTAAGTGACAATGAGGTGAGGGACTAGAAGATAGAGCCCCCCCACCTCAAAATCTTCTAGAAACATTTAGGGAATTGGTGCCAAGAGAGAGAGGTGCCTTTACCTGAACCTCTTTCAAGGCTCTCATATAATAGAGAAGCAGGATTTGAGTGTTTTGACTAGTGAGACCTTGTTTAGCAGCTTCCTTGAAATTTAGTAAACAGACTTACCTTGCCATATGAGGAAAAGAGCTTTCTTTATATTAGTACCTAAAACTGCAAAGAAATAGCACATTTTTGTGAGTGCATGCTCCTCCCTCTAGAGCACCAAGACAACTTCCTATGAGAACTCAGAAAGGGAGTGCTGTGCTGTATCTCCAACTCTGAGCTTCACGAAAGTTACTGCGAACAGATAGACACCAGTCCAGATGAGATTGCCTAGACCAGCATCAAGGCAGGCGGCACTTCCTGAGTTGCAGTGGTGAGCAAATGCGCTGTTTTCTTTGATTTGTGACCCAGAGGTAGCATGACAGTACATACCAGCCACTCCTTACTTCATCCTAATACTCCTCATCTCACCCTCAAAAGTATAAATTCCATGAGCAGCCTGCTTAAGAGTTTTCAAGGGCTGTCTGCTTGTATTTTACTCATGAGGAAACCAGTTAGTGTAGTGATTCTCCAAGCCGTGTCTGAGAAGGGGCAGGTGCTGCAGGTGTGCACACTCCAGTGGATCTTACACGATAGCTTGGCACCACCTGGAGTCTCTTTCCAAGGACGTCCAGGCTGCTCTTCCATCACAGCTGTAGTGAGTGAGCCACTGATACCAAGAAACTAATTCTCTGAGCCCTAACTTTTGATTCCCTGGTCTTCATTTCTGCAGCATATGCACCAAAGCGTGTTTAGTTAACCATAAAATTCAACATAAAAATAGAAATTAAAAAGTCAAAACTATAATTATTAATCTAAGTTCCTTATGCATCAAGGACTTGTTCATTGGTAGCACTTTCACTTCTCCATCCTACGTTGGATACCTGGGACTAACAGAGAACAGGGATTTTATTTTACGCAATTTGGAGTCCACACAGCTAGTACCCAGCAGGCATTTACAAAGCTGGAGTGAGTGAGTAAGTACGTAAGGCTTTACACTGAGGAGCAGAACTGGGATTTGGAACTCAGACACCATTCCCATGAAGGGCTGTCAAATCCAGCCTCCTCAGCACTCAGCCTTTTGTCCAGATTTGAGAAGGCCTCAGAGAGAGGGATACCTGCTTCTCCTTTAGGCTCGTTTAAACTTGTTCAGTCTAACCGTGCCTGTTACCTGCTGAAAGCTGCCTTCCCTGAGTCTGGGGACAGACTCAGATGTAATCCTCAGTGTTCTTGATGGGATTCCCACATTCACACCATTTGCTGCACCTGTAGGAATTATCTATGTTTTTGAACAGCAGTTTTCAATCTTATGTCACAATACACTGGCTTCTCACAGTTTACCCTGAGATGTGTGCTAGAAGGTAATCTTACTAAATCTAGGATTCCAACATTTATTTTAACAAAGGGGTTTGAAGTTATGCCTATGTTAAGAGGTACCAGTTACATTAATCAGTTATATTCCAAGATTAGGGGAGAAAGAGATGAAGTCACAGTGGTGATGGGGAGGAGATTGTGTGTTGTCCTTTGGTGTAACCAACGATACACCTGTGAAGGTTGAGATCCATAGACCTGGAGCACAAATTTTCACATCCTAGATATCCTTCGTGCCTAGTTCTAAGATTATAAAAGCTATTTCTGTGCCTTCATGAAGAGAGTAGTGGATCTGAGCCCTTAATGATAGTCCTTACCATGGCACTGAGTAATTGTGTGGCCTTGGGCAAGTCATTCCACTTTTGTGTTTGTGTGACAATTTCCTTATCTGAAAACTGAAACAATTGAATTCCGCTAGATTATCTCTAAGCTTGCCTTTTGCTTTCAGAAGTTCTCTGATTTTCTAATTCTCACGCAATTTTAGGATGACAGGTGATGATAATGTTGAGATCCTCTCATTAAAAGATCCCAGGAGAAGCAGAATCTTCTTTCAGTTGAAGTTACACAAGCCGGATTTTTACCACTCACTTGCAGGCGTCCTTCTTTGTGTTTAGAAGTGTGTGTTAGGAAATTTGCCATGGAGACTTGTTGCAGAATGCATGACTAGCTAAGGCGCTTTGCTAGGGTAGAATAGCCTTGCTTGTTTCCTGTGGGTATGGCTTAATGCTTGGAAAATAAAATCACTCTGTTTCAGTAATTTGGATACTGTACAAAAAGTTACCCAACATCCTCACTTCCACACGTAATTAGTCATAATCTCTCAAACCTTCACGGTGTGTGTATACTGTAGAGGAGCAGGTTATTGAACTTTTTATATAGGATTGATGATTACCTGGAAGGCCTTGAGGTGTTTTTTTCAAGAATCTGTTGCTTTTTCTTTTGGAAACGTCATCTCAGCTTCTCTAAGGTGTGTTTTCTCAGTATACCCTTCTCTTTTACTAGTATTGTCTGTAAGGATATTTTTATGTATCTTTAGATATTTGCTGTGTTTTCCCCCCTGCAGGTCAGGTCAGTAATCGGTAATTAAGTGTTTATTGATAGAAGAGTTTTGATATCTTTTCATTTCTGAATTATCCATAAATTTCAGGGCAAATTTAGTTTGTGTAGGGTGTGTATCCTTCCAGAGTTTTTATATCCAGGTGAACTTTGATCAAAACACAGATAATATATGAAAATCTGTAAGTATAGTTTGTTGGATAAACTAGTGAAGCACTGAATTTGAATTCTCTTTAAAAATCAGAGAGGAAAGAGGCTTCTGCAGGAATATGGAGACCAGCTCTGTCAATAATTCACAGGAGTGACCTTGAGTGAGTCACGTGCTTAACCCTTTAAGGGCTTTAGTTTCCTCATCTGGAAAACAAGGAAGTCAACAGCTCTAACTGCCAGTTGTTTTCCTTCTATTTAATTTGATTTTTGGTTTTGATGCACTTATCAGGTCCCTTGTGTCATGTTCAGTGAAGGATAGCCGTCTATCTATCGCTCTATATATATCGGTCTATCTATCGCTCATTCACCCAGCGTACTGCTCCAGTTGTCCAGTTTAATTGGGATCTTTCCATTGAATGGGGAATTCACTGTCTCAGAGCAACGATGTGCTGGTATTTCTCTTATTCTGTGATCCTTAAGGCTTGCCGTATCCAACAATATTTTATGATTACCAGTCAAACCAAGTGCTTATGCCAGTTATGGTATCACAAGTATTTAACGTCCAGGCAGTTGGCTCTTTACATTAGAATTGTAAGGTAACATTTGACAGCTTAATCTCTTAGGAAAGATCAAAGTTTGTATTAGTAGGTGGATCCAGGCAAGTTTAGGCATTTTCTTGTCCTCTGTCAGTCTACCTCGCAGATTCTTATTTTAGTCATGTTATAATAGTGGAAAGTACTGACAGCATGCAATTATTAGTTTTGGTTTCTATTCCTCTTGGTTGTGCCTATCCTTTTATTTTCATTTTTTCTTATCAATCAGTAGTGAATATTGGGCAAGATCATGGTTATTAGTCTCTTTCCTGTTTATTTACACAAATATTAAGTAAAATGGTAAGAACTGTGTAAGTGATTCATTGAGATCTTTCTAAGACTATCTCCCACTTCTTGACTATAACAGGCAAAGATATGAATACCCATAGAAGCAGAATATTTGTTGGTGTATCTGGGGTAAAAACTGTCCTGCAAATGTGCCGTTAACTCTGAAAAAGGTAACTAGTAGAACTAAAAGTATTCTTGATAAAACAGCTGTTTCAATTTGTAAAATTTGATCTCAAGGTTTCAGGTTCAGAAATGTTTTCCAACTTATTTTTTAACCAACCTCATAGCCTTCATGTTTTGGCAATGCTAAAGTTTGTTTTCCTATATATAAAGAATATAGATAAGTCCTTTTTACCCTCAATGTTGTTCAGTGAAGTGTGAGTTCTTAAAAGCCTGATGGACGATGATATAATGCTCTAATTCTAAATACCTTAATTGAAGAAAAAAAATCTAGGGCACTTAGCAAATCGGTTCTCTTACACAATGGCTAATTTGTCTGCCTTTCTGGACATTTCTTTTGTTTCTTTAAGTACCTGATGGTCAAGCTGTATGCCAGGTGTCAGCTCTATTGTCTGAGGGTGAGTTCAAAACTGGGTTTAAAAAGTAGTCTTTGCATGAGACAGAGTCTGATTTCATAATTCATTCACATTTAATAACTTCTCACCTTTCCAAAGACTTTAGCAAGTTAGTACTTAGATATCCCTTTTAAATAGCAAGATGTAATTGTGTAGTACTATACTTCGAATTCACCACCCTAAATATTTGTGACTAAACTTTGTATATGGCTGGGCTATTTTTAGCAAGATTCTTAAAGTACACTGAAGTATTCTGTGTCATGTCCAGGCAATTAAAATTCTGAATGTTTGGGTTGGTTATTTTTAGTCCCTAACACATACTTTTATCCTATTACGTATTTTAATTGTCAAAAAAGCCCACTTAGCCAGGTCCTCCCCCACCACAAGATTTGGCATGATGTATCTGTTATTTTAAATGCAAATGATTTGGGTCCAGGAATGCCTTTATAATAATCTAGGTTCAAGAAGTGAACTTTTTTTTTTTTAAGTATATTTCTTCACTTTCTTTACTGAAAGGCCCTATGGAAAGACCACTGAACAACACTCCTGGGATAACTTGTTGTCCTATAGAATATAAGAATATCTTTATAAGGAAATGTAAGCCATAGATATTTTGGGAGGCAGCTGGACCAAGATGGGGCATACGTTTGGTTTCCAGACTGCTCTGTTGTCTGTGCGAGTGAGAAAACTTATGGAGGGAGCATATGTATTATATTCTATGACATTTGGTGACTCTTGTCCTTAAAATTTGATTTATATATAAATATTCTGAATCAGGTTAAGTAAAAGGCTGTATAAGCCCCCCTACCTGGTTGTTTTGATTTCTATTTTTACACTAGAAGAAACATGACTAACTTTTTTTGTAAGAGATTTAAAAATAACATTGACTATTGAAAGAGTGAAAATCTCATTACACTCTGTCACCAAAATATTTTTGGTACTGTATTTGAATGGGAGTGTAGAATCCAGCGTCCACAAAAATGGTGACTTCGAGTCTCCCCAGCCCCTTATATTTTTAAAGTGCTATTTGGGGAAATTTTCCTTCCCCAGAAAAGTGATATAAATTTGGCAGGAAGATGGCTGCTTTACCTTGGAGCTGTACTGGGCTTGGCTAAGGAATGTGTCTAGGATTGCTTTGGGTCTCCCTTCTCGATTTCCCTCAGGCCTTCACAGCTCCTAGTGTAACCCCCAAGGTAATTCAGTGCAAATGGTGATGTAGAACCTCCCCCCAAGAGCTTGATTAGAGCTGCTTGCCTATAAAGGGAGATGAGTTTTATAATTCTCACTGTCTTCCCATTTCTGGTTTTGAAGGTGCAGTTTGGGAGGAGGTGTGCTTCTAAGTTGGCAGTCTCTTCTCTGAAACCCCAGGGATGGGGCTATGATGTTACTTTCTGGGTTTTTCCCATTTACCTAAGGGCTAAGCTGCGTACTTAGAAAGAAACTATATGGATTATACACAAAGGGCTTGGCACACAGGATATTTTAAGGAGAGAGATCCCTGGTTGATACTGTTCTAGAATGACATGCTTTCTATGTACAGACCATCTCAAAGTGGCTTTCTTGCAGAATTCTCCAGAGAATGGGAGAGTACTGCCTCTCCTCTAATGACCTAAAGCCTATCAAGTCTTCTTCCCAGTAGTTGGGGGAGGGAAAATAATGCCAGCTGTGGACCTTTAGGTTTCTTAACGTCTTTGAAGGCTGTCCTGCACTCTTCAGTCTTCTAGTTCAGGTGCTAAATGAATCAGATTTTTGCATTTTCTAAATGTGGTGATTGCCCTTTGTCAAGCTTTCTTTACTTTATTTTATTTTATTTTTTTTAAAGATTTATTTGAAAGGCAGAGTTACAGAGAGGCAGAGAGAGAGAGAGAGAGGTCTTCCATTCGCTGGTTCACTCCCTAGATGGCTGCAATGGCTGGAACTGTGTGATCCGAAGCCAGGAGCTGGGAGCTGCTTTCAGATCCCCCACACAGGTGCAGGGGCCAGAGGACTTGGGCCATCTTCTACTGCTTTCTCAGGCCACAGCCGAGAGCTGGATCAGAAGAGGAGCAGCTGAGACTTGAACCGGTGCCCCTGTGGGATGCTAGCACTGCAGGTGGCCGCTTTACTGGCTACACCACAGTGCTAGCCCCCAAGCTTTCTTTAGCTCACATAAGTTGAAATAGACACAGAATTCACATAAATTTCATCTGAGTTCATAAGAAGGGAATATTGAATGAATTGTTTTTACAACATTTATTTTTTTGAAATTTCAGGGGGTGGGGGAGGGAGAGAGAGAGAGAGGAGAGAGAGAATCCAGTGGTTCACTCCCCACATGGCAGCAACAGCCAAGGCTGGGCCAGGTTGAAGCCAGGAAACAGGAATGCCACCCAGGTCTCTTATGTAGCTTTCAGTGATCCAAACACCCTAAGCCATCTTAGGCTGCCTCCCAGGCATACTAGCAGGGAGCTGGATCAGAAGCAGAGTAGCAGGACTCCGATATATTGAATGAATTTAAACATTTCAAATATTTTAGTGCTGAATTTCTACAGTTACACATGAGTTTACTGTTACTTAGCTGTTTGTCATAACCCCAGCTTCCGTCTTTTCTGTGTTGCTTCTGTTCATCTCATTTGTTGTTGTTGTTGTTGTTGTTTTTTTTTTTTTTTTTTTTGTATCTTAACATTTTCCTATAAAGAAAAATTTTGGTTGGCCTTGTGTTTTCCGGGATCATTTGGAGTTCATGGTCATGTTATCCAGTTTTTTATGCCACTATCAACTCTCTGGTCTTCTTTTATAAGGATATTTTTAATAACATTTTCATTTTATGAAAAAAAATGATTTTTTTTAACTTGTGGCTCATGGAATCAAGGCCCCCACATTCAAGAGCGCATTCTAGATATTGGGTGAGTCACTTCACCACTTTGGACCTTAAATTTCACATCTGCAAAAAGAAGGTGCTCGCTTTATCTTCAGGGTCACACCTAGGGATCTTTTTTCAGCATGAGCTCTTTGAGTAACACTGAATGAGGACCCAGGACCCGATGTGTCGTTTCTTTTGAGAGTGACTAAGTATTTATATATGTACGTTACCACTTTGTGATTTAGAATTCTAAGTCCTATTTCTTTTATCCTTTGAATTCATGTCAGGTCCAAAATCTATTGTAGTCTTCACAGGTGAACCACTGTGCTAATGGAAAATGGCTATTCAACTGGCAGATTTTCCTTTCAGAAATCCATAAAGCTCCTGGTGGAGAAGCATGAGATGAAAAATATGTATTATTTCATATGTTCATGGAAATATGTATTATCAAGATAGCATACATGGATTTAAATTTTTTGTACCAAAATAAACTTACCTGTAATTCGATTTCTCACAAATGTTTTCAATCCCCTTGTGTTTTCCCATGAAGATACCTTCGTATCAGTGGTACTCCTCCCCTTCCACCAAGGCAGCCTGGTGGTGTGGAGGAACAGTTTCTGTGGGGGAAAGCAGTTGGGGGAGATCCTATTCTCTTGCCTTGGGGCTTGATTCTGCTTTCTTGAGATAGTTGGTCAAGTATTAGGGTGCTGTCCCAAAGGGAGAATAGTGTATTTTCAGGCCAAATTAAAGACATGTGACCTTTGCTCATGATATCCCTGCCCTTTAAAGATAGTTCCAGTGTAATCTTTGGGTACGAATTTTCTACTTCTAGATTCTGGCATACTGAAGATTTTCATTAAACAAGCTCCTTGGGAAGCCTTACTTGTACTTTCAGACTTTGGAATACTTAGGACTCCACCAATAGTGCTCTTCAGGAATTCTCATGCCCATGGGCGCCAGCAGTTCTTGGTTCATTCTGTCCTTCCTTGTTGGGGATGGGTAGGACTTTCTCAAGGCTGACAACTTGCCTACATGTTTTGTTTCTAGAAATAATTATATTAGATAACTTTTTAAGTCCTTTAAAAGTGATATTTTATTGGTTATTAGATAACTATATTTTTTATACTCGAGATTATTTTATAGGTAAAAAGGGATGTTATGTTAAAAGTAAATTTTAGAACTAAGTAATTTCTTTAGAATGTTTCATTTTTCTAAAAGGTACAGTTGACTCTTTCTCGGATACTCCCTTCTCTGGGTTTTGATTCAGATCTGATTTGAAAATGAATTCTACAGCCCAGCCAGCAGCCAACACATTCAGTTGTGCTCACTCAAAACCTGAATAGGCTGAGTGTCTCAAATACAGTTGTGCATTTTCTATCCTCTCTTTCTTTTAAAAAAAGGAGGGGGGGGATGTTTTTCCCATTACTGTCTTGACATCTGCCTGGTTACACATGAATAGCTTGACCCAGTCCCTCAGCGGGGAGACTACCGTGGCCTTGCTTTCAATAGCCATGTCACTGACAAAGAAAACATATGGAATATTTCATTCCTATCCTTTGCAAACAGAGTCTGGGACTGTGAGGGCATACAGCAGAAGGCTTCCTACTTCATGGTAGGTTGGCACATTTGCACGTTAACCACAGACTGTGCTGTCAGTAATCAAACTGTTTTCCAAAGCCCCATTACATTCTGTGGAAAGGAAATCCTCCGTTTTGGATAAATCAATTTCTAATATCAGTTTGAATTAAGTCTGTGTGGCGTGCTTCCAAGGTAGGATTTCCTACTGAACCATATATATTCATCAAAGGGCGTGTATGTGTGTGTGTGTGTGCGCACGCGCGCGCGCGCACAGGGCATTTGGTTTCTGCTTTTGCAGACTTGGTATGTAATGTGTGTTGGGAATGCAGATGCTTGATTCCCAGTAGAACATGCCTTGAGGACTGCCTGCCTTTATGTTTATCTTCTTGTCAGTTCACAGAAAGAGATCAATTGATCTTTCTCATGCTAGCCAAACACTGCTGCATTGACTGGGAAATGTTTCTGCTGTCTAGTACCCGCTTTCTACTTGGGGGCTTGATTTCAATTCAGCTAGCATTAAAGGGCTTTGGTTTTTGGCATCTGAATCTATGGTGTGGAGGCTTGTTGGCAGGTGTGACAAGAGACAGCCAAGAACATGGAAAACAGTGGTAAGTTAATTCCTATCTTTCTCAGGTCTTATTCTGTTTTCAAAAACTTACCCTTTGTATTACCTTGGCTGAGGTAGCATTCTGTTAGGAGAAAAAAAAAATCCCAAACCTATGACATTCAAAGGTGAGAATAGTCATAATTCTGGTGGAGAAAATAGTGACATCCATTTCATCAGGACCCTTTCTAATGCTGAAGTTTCCCCAGCCTGAGTGTCTTCTTTTATTATATATATTATATATATGAGCTAGTTTTGACCAGGGTTGGTTTATCTAAAAGGAATTGATCTGTTGATTATTTTATCCCAGATACAGCCAAATATTTATATGTATATGTAAATCTTATCTAGAAGCCATTTATTTATTTATTTATTTTTGACAGGCAGAGTGGACAGTGAGAGAGAGACAGAGAGAAAGGTCTTCCTTTGCCATTGGTTCACCCTCCAATGGCCGCTACGGCCGGCGCGCTGCGGCAGGCGCACCGCGCTGATCCAATGGCAGGAGCCAGGTGCTTCTCCTGGTCTCCCATGCGTGTGCAGGGCCCAAGTACTTGGGCCAACCTCCACTGCACTCCCTGGCCACAGCAGAGAGCTGGCCTGGAAGAGGGGCAACCGGGACAGAATCCGGCACCCAGACCGGGACTAGAACCTGGTGTGCCAGCGCCGCTAGGCGGAGGATTAGCCTAGTGAGCTGCGGCGCCGGCTGATTTCTTTATTTAAAAAATTATCTTTTCATCTACTTTAAAAGCAGAGTGATAGCGATGGAGAGAAAAAGAGAGAGAGGGAAATCCTCTATCCGCCATCTGCTGATTTATCCCTCAAATGCTCTTAAGAGCCAGGGCTGGGCTAGACAAAAGTCAGGAGTCCAGAACTCCATCTGGGACCCAAGTGCCTGAGCCGTCATCTGTTGGATCCCAAGATGCATCAGTAGGAACCTGGATTGGAAGTAGAGCAGCCAGGACTCAAATTCATACTTTGACATGGGATGAGGGCATGCCAAGCAAAGACCCAGTCCACTACCATAATAACTGCCCCAGAAGGCGTTTTTGATGGTTCATGATATCAGTATCGAATATAAGATGTATAACTTTATGCTAGTAGAAGTTATCATCTTTCATATTTTCTCATTACTTCTTTTTATAATTCTTTATTATAATAGATTCTCTTTGAATTTATTGGCTCTTGAAATGTTAAATTTTAAAATTTTTGTTTTATGGTCCTTCACAAAAGGATCTACATAGGTTCCCTCTTTTTCTGTTTTTTTTTTTTTTTTTTTTTTTTTCCTTAGTGCTACTATATTTTTATCCTGGAATGAAGGATTTCATCTTGAATGTTCTATCTTCATTTTGTTGACCACCTAACTGAAATATGCCATATGGTAGAATCTCAGATGCTGTATGGTGAGTATAAGGAGCCAGGCATGAAAGACAACCTTCTGTTTCATTCAATTTGTAAGACATTCTAGTAGAGGCAAAACTATGTAACATAAGAGACCTAGGGTAGAAAATACTTCAGCACTGGCCGGCAGCTGGAGGTAGGAAGAAGTATTAACTACAAAGGGACACAAGAAGATTTGGGAAAGTGATGAAAATAGTTTAGACCTCATCAGTGGTGATGGCCACAGGATTGTGTACATTTCAAAACTCAGAACAGTACACTAAAAACAGTGAAATTTACAGTGGAGAGGTTTGGAGTTTTTTTTTCCCTGTGATTCATAATTAGGATCATCACCCTGACAACTGCTGAACTTTTGAGATTCTGAGTGGCATTTGAGAGCCTACCATGTTGTTGGGTATTTCAGTAAGTGACACTCATTTTGAATGCTGAGGAGTATCCCATTGTGTGGATATATGAGGGTACCTCAAAAAGTCCATGGAAAATGCAATGAAAAGATAAGTTTATTTTGGTACAAAAGATTTCTGAAATCCATGCATATGAACAGTCTTTTCAAAAGTTCATGAAAAATGAGTATTATGAAAAAAGAAATGGCATAGATTTCAATTTATTTGCACCAACTAAACTTAGCTTTTAATTCTATTTTTCCATGAACTTTTGGAAGTAACCTCCTACTACAATTTGTTTATTCCCCAGTTGAGAGAAATTTGCCTTGTTTCTAGTTGTTTGCAGTCACAAATAAAATCACTATGAGTATTCCCATAGTGAATTGAGGGGTGGGATTTTAGTGCCGCTTGGGTTGCCTGCATCTCATAACAGAGTGCCTGGGTTCGAGTCTGAGATCTCTTCCCAATTCCAGTTTCCTACTTATGTGCACCCAGGGAGGCAGCACGTGATGGCTCAAGTAATTGGGTTCCTACCACAACTGTGGGTTCTTGACTTGTGGCTTTGGCCTGACTCAGCTCTGTCACAGTCATTTGAAAAGCGAAGCAGCAGAGAGATCTCCCTCCCTCTCCCTCCCTTCCCTGCCTTTCCTTCCCACTCCCTCTTTCTCTGTCTTCCTCTCCCCTCCTCCATCCTTCTCTCTCTCTCCTTTTTCAAATAAATATAAAAATAAAACAAGATTTTTGTATGAACACAGGTTGTTATTTCACTTGTGAGAATACTTAGAGTAAGATCCTGGGTCATATAGTAAATATCAGATCATACAATGTTTTTATCAGAAAATGTTTGTCTTGATTTTAATGTCTTGGAGCTATAAGGTTTGTGCCATCAGTTACGTAGAACTTTAATATATTGTTAGAATGGTGTGTAGTATTAGCAAAACCTGCTAAAAACCGATTTTGTTTAACTGTCTGTAAAGGAGAATTCTTAAATCTTTTTGAAAATTTTCATCTACTTGAAAGGCAGAGAGAGAGAGGCAAACATCTGCTGGTCCACTCCCCCAAATGCCTGCCAGATCTGGGCCAGGCTTAAGCTAGGAGCTCAGAACTCCATTCAGGTCTGTTGCATAGGTGGCATGGACCCAAGCACTTGACCCAGCAAATGGTACCTTTCAGGATGCTTTAGCAGGAAGCTGGTTTCAAACCGGAGTAGCTAGGACTCAGCTCCCACTCTGATATGGAATACAAGTATCCCAAGCGCTGCTTAACCCACCTGCACTCTAACACTTGCCCTTTAGCTTCTTTGGTACTTGGCAGTTACCATGATACTCCCAAAGACTCTTACAGATATGATCCCAATGTGAAACATTTTGATTACAGTATAAAAAATTGGACTTATTTGTGTATCCATATTTGGAAGGTCCAGTTTAAAAAAAATGGAAATTTAGTGAGTTGGGCCTACATGTGTATTCAACATATTACTTATACAACTATAATTTCCACAATACCCATTCTGGGTTCATGGAACTGTTTCTATTTTATAGCTGAGGAAACTGACATTTGAAAGGGTTAGGTAACTTGCTCAGGCATCCTTTAGTGGATGACAGGTTGTTGGTGAAGCTCAGATGTTCTGTCTTTAAGTCTGTTCATCACTAGTTTGCTTGGCATTTGACAGTTTATCAGACAAGAAAAAGATAAAATAAGAAACAAAATGGTGAGAAGCAACATAGAGTGGGATACTATAATTTGATTTAGGAGTAATCATATTCAAGAATCTATTTATGGGACCAGAGCTGTAGCGTAGCAGTAAAGCCGCTGCCTGTGGTGCCAGCATCTCATATGGGCACGGGTTTGAGTCCTGGCAGCTCTACTTCTGATCCAGCTCTCTGCTATGGCCTGGGAAAGCAGTAGAAGGTGGCCCAAGTCCTTGGCCCCTGCACCCACATAGGAGACCTGAAGAAGTTCCAGGATCCTGGCTTCAGATTGGCCCAGCTCTGGCTGTTGTAGCCATTTGGGGAGGGAAGAAGTGTATCGCAAACCTCTCTCTGTCTGCCTCTGCCTTTCTGTAACTCTGCCTTTCAAATCAATCAATCAATCTTTTTTTTAAAAAAAGAATATTCACTGTGTAAAATGAAGTTATTTATTTATAGAGTTTTCTTAAAGTATCTCTGCCTCTGTTTTTCATACATCTTCATTTAAAAGGTTCAAAAAAAAAAAGGTTCACATCATGTTTCCATGTTAATAGTGTTTTTCTGTGTTAGAAAGGTATCAGTCATGATTTTTGGTTTCTACCTTTTTTTTTTTTTCTTTTGTGGCATTCACTTACACAGTATATGAGGATCAGATCTGTTGGTGGACTTAATTTTCTTAAGGAGTACATTTCTGAATGTGCTGCTTTAAACCAAAACCTTGAAATAGATTACAAAGCCGAGTATGCAGTGTGATGGTTCCCATATAGCTGCCCCTTCTCACTCACAGGAATTTCCTGCCTCTCCTGTTGAAGATGTTTTTATAGGGAAGTCAGCATAAAAGTGAATCACCCATGAGCCTTTTTTTCCCCCCTAAGGCATTTCATTTAGTCAACTTGGTATTAATTTAGTTGGTACTCTTTAGTTGACTTGAACACTGTGTTTGTTGATGGTGTGAGCTGATGTTTATTAAGCTGTTAATATTTTACAGACTTCGTGAGTTCCTATTTGGATCTGTATGATCTTTCCTTTAGCAGCAGGGTTACTCATGGTTGAATCTGTGGCCACAGTCTCCAGTGTGAATGCCCTGGTTGTAGCCAGCCCCATCCTAGGCAGTCATTTGCTTGGTGGTTCTGAAGCTTCTCTTCTCCTGGAAGCATTTTGTTTTTTTCTCTTCACTTCAATTGCATTTTTTTTAAAAGATTTATTTATTTGAAAGGCACAGTCACAGAGAAGCAGAGAGAGAGAGAGAGAGAGAGAGAGAGAGGGAGGGAGGGAGGGAGATGTGGGGAGCAACTGGGAGCAACTCGGACTAGACTAAGTTACTGGAATTAAGACTTATTCTATGCATCTGCTCTCCCACAATATGGCGCTGGGAGAGGAGGAAACAGCTTCTACACAGCTGCCTCCAGTTCAACCAATAAACTGTAGGACCTGCTCCTGATTGGAGGAGAGCAGTGTACTCGGCGTGTGGGTAGCAGAGTTGGGATTGGTGGAAGAGGACTATAAAGGAGGAGAGAGACAACATGCACCAGGAACATCTATCTGAAGGAACACCTGTGCAGCCCCCGAGAGAGCCGGCTGACGGTGTGCCGCTCCCCCGCGGAAGTGGGGAAAGTGGCAGGGGGAACCGCCCTTCCACGGAGGTGGAAGGGACGGTTGCCAACCCGGGAAGAACCAGCAGCAAACCCGGGGAGGGCCGAGCAGACAAAAGAACAGCGCAGGGTCCTGTGTCGTTCTTCCACGAAGACGGGGAGCGACAGGAGAGAAGTCTTCCATCCACTGGTTCACTCTCCAAATGGTCACAATGGCTGGAGCTGGATGGATCCAAAGTCAGTAACCAAGAGCTTCCTCTGGGTCTCCCATGTGGGTGCAGGGGCCCAAGGACTTGGGCCATTCTCCACTGCTTTCCCAGGCCATAACAGACAGGAGGATCAGAAGTGGAGTGGCTGGGCTTAAACCGGCACCCATGTGGGATGCCAGCACTGCAGACTATGTGCTTACACTGCACCACAGCGCTGTCCCCTTCAATTGCATTCTTAGTAATGGATGAAGTTTATAAATCATCACCATCATCATGTTATTAACTGAGATGCTCATAATAATGTTATTGAATGCCAGGCATTAAGTGAAGTGTTTAATCCTCCCAACAACCCCTTCAAGCACATGCTGTTGCTCTCTCCATTTTAGAAATGGAGAAACCATGGGGAGTGAGGGATAATGACCAAAGGTAATGAGTCAGGTTTTGCAGATTAGATGTTGGCTTTTGGTGTTTTTCAGACCAAGGTTATTTGATTGAATGTGTTGTACAACATTATCTTTTAGTGCTTTCTAGATGTAAGTGTTAATCTGTCTTAGATATCTAGATATAACAAACTGCTCACTTATTATTATTCAAAAGTCTGAGAAAGACAGAGATGGAATGAGAGAGATCTCCCATTCACTGGTTCACTCCCCAAATGCCCACAACAAGCTAAAGCCAGAAGCCACAAACTCAGTCTAGATCTCCCAAGTAAATGGCAGGCACCCAAGTAGTGGAGCCATCATCTGCTGCCTCCCAATGTGTCTATCAACAGGAAGCTAGAATCAGGAGTCAGTGAAGTGAAATGTACGCATCCCACACAGTATCTCAACCACTATGCCAAACACCTGCCCCCCAAAATGCCCATTTTATAGATGAGAAGTTGGTTGTAGAGAAGTTAAAGCTGTGTTGTCCTCAGCTCCTTAGGCTGTAGATTTGAGGCGGAGCTTACAGGTCATGTAACGCAGTATACCTAAAGCTCTTCTGTGTTGTGGGTCACCCATTGAAGTGGCTTAATCTTCCCATGGGGAAAAGGAAAAGTCCATTTTCCCACTGGACTGTGTTTACATCTACGTGTTTGTAGACATGATGGTGTTTTATTATTTGCTATTTCAATTACATCAATTGTAACATCAGCATTTTCAGAACTTCTCCCCTTCTCACTTTTATTAGGAACTGGTAGAAAATAGATTGTTTGGCTCAAAATCCAGTTATATTTAGTTAAATGTTTTGCCCAGAATCATTCACAGCCCTCTAGAATATGTTAAAACAACAAGCAAAAGGAAAGACCCATATCAAAATAGATATTTTGATTATGTAAATCATCAACATTTAATAAGAATTTTGATTTGTGGCTTGTACCTGTTAGGTAGTGAGATTTGCTATGCTTCTTCTAAGTCTTCCTTTGGTCTAGTAGTTTGTTGAAGATGAAAGACATAGTTAATTTGTGGAGGTAAGTAGAAAGGTTTAATACAAATAATTTTATCTGTCCATACAATTCTTTGAGAGCTGAGAGCTATGCGTATTTGTATAGAAATTCATGGAAATCAACAGTCTTTCACCTTTAAAGTAATAACTCACCAAGATCATTCAGTACTTAAAAATAGATTTGTTCAATGTATATTTATTTATTAAGTGTCTTATGTTAAGAATTGTTTTTGGTGCTAGGGACACAGAATTGAATGAGACCTGACAACATCCTTGCTCTCAGTAACTTGCCTGGCAGGGTTGAGGCAGAGGTGGCAGCACATAGTAAATAAACTTCATAAACCTGTACGGTCAGATAATATTTAATATTGTCAAGAAAAATAAAGCAGAATGAAAGAGGCTTGCTGTTTAAGTAAGGTAGTCAGGAAAGAATTGAATGGACTGAAGACACCAAGTCAGTCCCTGTAGGAATATGAATACATCTTTTTTTTTTGAGAGGCAGAGTTAGTGAGAGAGAAAGAGATAAAAAGGTCTTCCTTCCGTTGGTTCACCCCCCAAATGGCTGCTACGGCCAGTGTGTTGAGGCCGGCGCGCCACACTGATCCGAAGCCAGCAGCCAGGTGCTTCCTCTTGCTCTCCCATGTGGGTGCAGGGCCCAAGGACTTGGGCCATCCTCCACTGCCCTCCCGAGCCACAGCAGAGAGCTGGACTGGAAGAGGAGCAGCCAGGACAGAATCCAGCGCCCTAACCGGGACTAGAACCTAGGGTGCCGGTGCCGCAGGTGGAAGATTAGCCTAGTGAGCTGCAGCACCGGCTGAATATGAATACATCTTAAATGATGGCAAAACAATGTTGAAAAAGTTCCTTCTTCCCAAAATGACAACTTAATTTCAACATAAAAAGACTAAAAATTGGTATATCAGAATAAACTGGAATGTCAGCACAATGGGATACTACATAGCAAGAAAAAATAAAGTATTGACACATGCAGCTACATGAACAGCTCATCTCAGAGATTTTATTCTGAGTGATAAATGCCAGTCTCAGAAGATCATATGCTGCATGATTCTAGGCATGTCACCCTAGAAATGACAAGATTACAGTGATAGAAAACAGGTCAGTGGTTGCCAGGGTTAGAGTGGATAAGGTGATATGAATACAAAGTGGGTAGTGGGAGTGAATTTCTTTGTGGTGATGGAGGAATCCTTGTTATGACTGTAGTGGTTGTAATATGAATCCATACGTGGGATTTTACAAATGAGCACGTGTACATTGTAGTGAAATTTGAGTCAAGGCTGCAGTTTAGTAAATAGTGTTGCACAAATACATTTCCTGGTTTAGCTAATATATTATGTTTATGTAAGATACTGTCATTGGGCAAAACTGGGTAAAGGGTGCTTAGGAACTTTCTGTAATGTCTGAGGAGTTTTAAATTACTTAAAAAAAAAAAAAAAAACCAAGCCAACAACAGGTCAGGTTAAATTCTGAGAACTCTCAATCTTGACCTTACTCTATAACCAAAAAATGGGGATACTGAGTCTCTAAGGTGAGATGAGAACCTGAGGTTACAGAGCCAAAGTTGTAGTCTACACTTTTGAACTTTCAGATCACATGATTATCCCCCGGATAGCATAACCACCACTTTTTTTTTTTAAAGATTTATTTATTTGAAAGTCAGAGTTGCACAGAGAGAGGAGAGGCAGAGAGAGAGAGAGAGAAAGAGAGAGAGAGAAAGAGATCCTCCACCTGATGGTTCATTCCCCAGTTGGCCGCAACCGCCAGAGCTGCGCTGATCTGCAGCCAGGAGCCAGGAGCTTCCCCCGGGTCTCTCACACAGATGCAGGGCCCAAGAACTTGGGCCATCTTCCACTGCTTTCCCAGGCCATAGCAGAGAGCTGGATTGGAAGTGGAGCAGCCAGGTCTCAGACCTGCGCCTATACGGGAAGCCAGTGCTTCTTCAGGCCAGGTGTTAAACTGCTGCGCCACAGTGCCAGCCCCTAACCACTTTTAACTTCCCAGAAAAACTGTTGCTTATTTGTTTGTTTGATTTGACAAAGAGAAAGATCTTTTATGCACTGATTTATTCTATAAATGCCCAGAAAGGGCAAAGCAAGACTGAGCCCAGGAGTCAAGAACTCAATCTGCGCCCTCCACATGTGTGGCAGGTATCCAAGTACTGGAGCCATCATCTGGTTCACGGAGTGTATGTACATTATCAGGGAGCCAGAATAAGAAGCAGAGCCAGGACTCAAACACAGGCACTCTGATATGGAATGTGGATGCCCGGGCATATCTTAATCTCTCTTCCAAACACCTGTCCCTAGCTTTAGTTTGTTATTGAGCTATTGTTAGAAGATCATGTAGGTGTCCTCCATCTTTCTCCACAGCTTCCTGCCCACAACACCCCACCACCACCTGAGTGTATTTATATATGTTTGTGAGTTCTTTTCTATGTTCTGAGCAGAGAAAGTGCAATATACAAAGTACACATTAGGTTTATAATTTCAATGGTTTTAGATATATTTTTGAATGGAGCACATATACATCCCCCGCTGTGGAGGCATTTCATTCTTGAGTGCTTTGTATAGTCTAAGTAGTATGGGGAGTGATGTTGGATTGCTGCCTGTGAATTAGTAGCTGAGTGGTGTTTTACTTCTGATGATTCAGTATATTTGCCTTAATTGCTGGATTAACCAATTTCTTGCCTCCCACAAAAAGCACACACATTTGTATAAAGAGAGGGTGAATGAATGAAGTTTTAGGGACTAATTTTTGTGGTATTTAAGCAACAATAGTTTAGATTACCCACAACCTTAATTTCCTTTCATGAGTCCTATACATGGGCTTTGTCACCATTTACACTTGATTACTTCATTGTTAACCCCAGTGATGTGATTTAGCATGCAAAGACTTAATTATTCCTTTCTGGCCTAGTGAGAAATTTCCTTCCAATAATTGCCTCCACTGCCCTTTAGCCTCTTAAACATTCAGTTTGTTTGGAACAACATGGTTGCTCAGTAAGCAATTCCAAGCCCAGCAGTGCCTGGAGCTGCCTTTGGACCATAATTTATACCTTTGACATACTGACTTAAGCCTCAATTCTTCAGTGATGACTGTGGGTGTTCTTCCTTAGAGTAGTAGTGTGAAGCGTTTGTCTGAAGTTGCCATTCATGACTAAATGGCACTAAACACTTTTCTGGTTGTCTCTCTTTAAATGTAATATTTTCTTATTTTAAGTGAAAAAAATCATGCCAACATTGAAAATAAGATTATACTGTCAAAATTTAGTTTCCAGTATTCAAAAGTACTTTAGTTTTGGGTACTGGGAACTTGAGTGTATATAAATGCTGTTTTTGTGAGGCAGGCACTTGTGATCATTTTGCCACTTGCTGCTGCACAGTATTCTGTGGACGGGAGGATCAGAGCAGTTGGATGAAATCGAGAAGATGAAATTGAGAGGGTTATGCAGAGTGGGCAAAGAGATCCTTTTATTTTGTTTAGTTTTAAAATATAGGTGTCATTTCATCTGGAGCCCAACAGCAAGGAATGAAGATAATAGCCACATTTTCTGAAAGTATTTTTAATTTTATGCCAGCGGCATTCTATGGGCAACTCTTTCATTTCCCAAGTGGAAGTTTGTGGAACTGAAACTGTGGTTTTCTGCCAGGAGGAATTGAAAGTATTAATTCTACCCAGGCCTTGTTTCAAGTAGAGTAATATGCTGGTATCTCTATAGACAATTTGTACAGCTTGTTAAATTTCACTTTTTAATTTTTTTGGCAGTATACTTTTAGTCCTGAGGCTCCAGCTGCCCATCTTTGAAAATTGTATCCATTCCTGTTTCCTTAAACAGTATCAGCAGCCCCAGTTCTCTCAGGGTCTGGAACAATAGCGGTGTGGTAGGGTAAACGGATAGTCTGCAGTAAAAATTCTTCTATGCCAGACTGTTTGTGGGGACACAGCTATACGTTGAGAGAACAAAATGTCTTGTTTATGAGACTAAATGAAAGCATTTTTGAGAGAGATGTTTTATGTAGCCAGGTTCCACTTTTCCATTGCTGTGAATAAAAGACATAATTTTTATGTAGTTTTATTTATTTTAGATTTATTTATTTATTTGAAAGGCAGCGTTATAGGGAGGTAGGTTTACCCTCTGTGCTACAGAGCCGGCCCCTATTTATTTATTTTTTAAAGATTTATTTATTTATTTGTGGGCCGGCGCTGTGACTCACTTGCTTAATCCTCTGCCTGTGGCGCCAGCATCCCATATAGGTTCCCGTTCTAGTCCCGGTTGCTCCTCTTCCAGTCCAGCTCTCTGTTGTGGTCCAAGGGGGCAGTGGAGGATGGCCCAAGTGCTTGAGTCCCTGTACTGCATGGGAGACCAGGAAGAAGCACCTGGCTCCTGGCTTTGGATCGGCGTAGCTCCGGCCATAGCGGCCATTTGGGGAGTGAACCAACGGAAGGAAGACCTTTCTCTCTCTCTCTCTCACTGTCTATAACTCTACCTGTCAAATAAATTTTAAAAAAAGATTTATTTATTTATTTGAGAGTATTGCTTCATTCCCCAAATGGCTGCAATGGCTGGAGCTGAGCCGATCCAAAGCCAGGAGCCAGAAGCTTCCTCTAGGTCTCCCATGTCAGTGCAGGGGCCCAAGCACCTGGGCCATCTTCTACTGCTTTCCCAGGCCATTTGCAGGGAGCTAGATCAGAAGTGGAGTAGCTAGAACTCAAACCTGCACCCATAAGAGATGCTGGAGCCAAGGTGGAGGCTTAACCTACTATGCCATAGTGCCAACACCAAGGCATAATTTTTAAATCACCAGTTTTTAGGGGAATTGGCTCATTGTGCTAACCTAAGACTAAGACAAAGGAGCACTTACTGAAAGAATGTAGGCAATGGATTTGTTGCAGTTGCTAAAAGATTGATCAGGAAACTCATGGATTGACACCCTCTTGTGACACTGTAGTTCCTTCTTATCTGCGGGGGATATATCCTAAGACACTCCGTGCCCCACGTCTCCTTCAGTGAATGCCTGAAACCTTGGATATTACAGAACATGGTATTTGCTGTGTTTTTTCCTTTATAAATATATGCATTTAATGACTTTTTCATCTTGTTAAGTTCTTAGTGTACACTGCAGCCATAATTTTCACGGTAGAAGTACAACAGCAAAACTAACATGAACTTCTTTTTCCTTAGGATCTTATTTGTTCTTACCATAGATCTTTGCAACCTTAGCCTGTGGTTTATTTTTCCCTTTCCTTATTATGGTCAAGTCAAGAACTTCCACCTTTTCACTTAGCAGAAGTATTTTATGACTTCTCTTTGGCATATCCGAATTGCCAGCATCACTACTCTGGCGCTGTGGGACCATTATTAAGTAAACTTAGAGTTACTTGAACAGAAGCTCAGTTGATCTGTATGATTAATGGGTGGGTAGTGTATACAGCACAGCTATGCTGGATAAAGGGATTCAAGGTCCAAGCGGGACACAACAGGTTGGAGTGAGTTTCATCACTTTACTCTTAAAGGCACACAATTTAAAATGTATCAGTTTTGTTTCTCGAATTTCCCATTTAATATTTTTGGACTCTGGTTAATGGTGGAAACTAAAGCCATGGTGCCGTGTGTGTGTGTGTGTGTGTGTGTGTGTGTTGGGGGTGGGGTTACATTTTTCTGGAGTATTTTCAGAGTTTAAAATATTCAGCCTTGAATAGATATTCATCATGATTTCTGTAGGTATATAAAGTAATAGAATTTTTCTTACAAATTATCTTTTTTAATACTTCATATGATTGAAATAGATTTTTGTTACATTTGAATTTTCCTTTCTTACAGTAGTAATAAATGCAATATTGTTCTTCCCAAACTCTGGAGTGTCTTGAGGAGTCCTTATAATTATTAGGCACTGGTTATTGTTTTTTTTTTTTTTAAAGATTTATTTTATTTATTTGAAAGTAGAGTGACAGAAGAAGAAAGGAAAAGGGAGAAGAGAAAGAGATTCTGTATGCACTAATGCACTCACCAGTGGCCTACAGCCAGATCTGGGCCAGGGTGAAGCCAGGAGGCAGGAACTCCACCTGCATTTCCCACTTGTGTGGTAGAGGCCCAAGTATTGCTATCATCCCCTGCCTTTCTAGATGCATTCGCAGGAAAGTGTATTGGATGTGGAGTAGCTGGCAATCAAACTGGCACTTAGATATGGGATGGCAGTGGCACAGGCTGTGACTTAACTCCCTGAGCCACAATGCAGGCCCCAGCATTTATTATTTTACAGCCAGCCAATAAAATACCTGGACAGTGATCATATGAATCACTCCTCATTCTTATGGACAAAAGCAGTAAGACTTTTGACACAGGTTCAGATTTGTTTTTACTGCTTGGTTAACTTATTTTTTTTTTTTTTAAAGATTTATTTATTTACTTGAAAGCCAGAGTTACACAGAGAGAGGAGAGGCAGAGAGAGAGAGGTCTTCCATCTTATGGTTCACTCCCCAATTGGCCGCAACGTCTGGAGCTGCGCCAATCCGAAGCCAGGAACCAGGAGCTTCTTCTGGTTCTCCCACGCGGGTAAAGGGGCCCAAGGACTTGGGCCACCTTCTACTGCTTTCCCAGGCCATAGCAGAGAGCTGGATGGGAAGAGAAGCAGCCGGGTCTCGAACTGGCGCCCATATGGGATGCCGGTGCTTCAGGCCAAGGTGTTAATTCACTGTGCCACAGCACCGGCCCCTGCTTGGTTAACTTATAATAGATATTGTCAATTAGGTGAGTTTCTCCTTATTTGCATAATGCCATGGAAAACTAAGAAAAGTTAAAATTGACCATGATGTACTTTTTTTTTTTTTTTTCATTTTATTTGAATTTGAAATATCTAGGAGTGAATGAGAAAAGTCATTTGTTGGTAGTCTAACCTGGTGAGAGTAGAGGTAAAAGGAGCTCTACTGGGCTCAGAGCTTGTTCCCAGGGTTGACTGGAGAGGATCCTTGTTGTTAATTTGTTGCTATTCTCCTTCAAAGAGCATGGGAGTTGTGAATCTGCCTGACCTTTTCAAATGCAAACATATATTTGTCACTTTAATGCATAATTCAGACATTCATGAAATGTTTTATGACAAAATAATTTGGCAGTGAACAACTGTGTACCAAAGTCATTTTAATTCCATACATTCTTTTCAGCTAAAGATTTTATTTATTTGAAAGTTACAGAGCGGGTGGTGGGGGTAGAGAAAGAGACAGATCTCTGTATCCTCTGCTGGTTCATTCACTAAATAGTTGCAACATCCAGGGCTGGGCCAGTCTGAAGCCTGGAGCCAGGAATTTCTTTTGAGTCTTCTACTTGGGTGCAGGTGCCCACGCACTTGGGTCATCTTCCACTGCTTTCCCCAGCACATTAGCAGGGATCATGATGGGAAGTGGAGCAGCCAGGACTCAAACCAACACCCATATGGGGATGAGTCGTAAGCTGTGGCTTTTCCAACTGCACTACATAGCACTTGCCTCAGTGCTTTGAATTTAGTAATGATTTGATTAATCTAGATCTTACTAGAATTGCTACATTTAAACAAGCAATCCTGTATTTAATGGTGATGTCTTAGAAAAGAGCATTATAGAAGCAAAATGATTTTGCCACATTTGTTCATGACCCAAATTCTTTAATTTCATGCATAAATAGCTTTGATTTTTACAGTGCTATGGAGAGCAATAATTGTAATCATAGAACCACAGGATGTAGATCTGGAACACATGCATGGAACTATACTAATGAGGCATACAAGTGAGACTTACAATGTTCATTGAAGTATGTTAAATATAACATTTTTATATGCTGTATCTTTTTCTTCCTTTTAGTGAAACAAAATACTTCGGTTGTACTTTTTTAAAAAAGATTTCTTTCTTTATTTGGAAGGCATAGCAACAGAGAGAGACAGTAGAGATAGAGATAGAAAATGGCAGGGGAGTGGGTGGTAGTGGTGGTGGTAATCTTCCATCCCCTGGTTCACTCTCCAAATGACCTCAACAACCAGGTCTAGACCAGGTCAAAGCCAGGACCTGGAACTACATCCAGGTCTCCCACGTGGGTGGCAGGGGCCCAAGCACTCTGGGCCATCTTCTGTGCCTTCCCAGGCACATCAGTAGGATGCTGAACTGGAAGCGGAGTAGCAGAGACTCAAGCTTCAGAACTGTTAGTAAGCTCTGCAAGGGTAGAAATCAAGAGTTACTCAGCATTGTTTTAGGTTTTCCATAGTTGTGTCTGTCTTCTATGGTAGTTCTCCCTTAGTCATGACTTCAGTTTCCCATAGTCAACTGAGATCTGAAAATACTATATGAAAAATTTCAGACATTAGAAATTCATAAGCTTTAAATTTTGTGCCTTTCTGAATCTCACTGATAGCTTTGGGATCCGCAAGGAGGAAGGCCTATGCTTCCGGGAATGGAAGTCCCTACCTGTACTTGTGGGGAAGAAAGTCCTTGTCAAGGTCCCTGTGGGTGCCTAAAGGTCAACCAGTGAGGATCAGACCCGCCTCAACCTTTAACCCCCATGCCCTGAATCTATAAGAGGAGCTCTCCCAATCTCTGATGCGTGACTTCCCCAGCCCCGCTCTGTTGGGACCCCAATAAAAGCCTGTGAATTAATTGATTCGTCTGCCTGGGAAGATCTGTTATGCACCGGACACCTTACACTCAAATTTTCCCTCCCTGTCCTGCTTGGGATGTCCCTTTGTCGCATATCCATGTTGTATACACTGCTCTCCTGTTAGTCACTTAGTTGCCTTCAACTCATAGTATTGTGGTGTTGTGTTCAAAGAACCCTTATTTAGTAGCCTAACACTAAGTCATAATGCCTGCAATATTCACTTCATTTCACCTCATCAAGTGAGCATTGTATCATCTCACATGATCTCAAGAAGGGTGAGTATAGTGCAAAAAGGTATTTTGAGAGACAGGGCACCTTCATTTTTTAAAAAATATTTATTTGTTTGAAAGTCAGAGTTACACAGAGAAAGGAGAGTTAGAGAGAGAGGTCTTCCATGCACTGGTTCACTCCTCAATTGGAGTGAACAACAGGAACAGGAACAGAGAGAGAAAAAGATATCTTTGATCTGCGTGATTACTCCCCAAATGCCTGCAAGAGCCAGGGCTGGGCAAGGCCTAAGCCAAGAGCCTGGAACTCCATCTGGTTCTCATGAGTGCTTTGCAGGGGCCCAAGCACTCGCGCCATCGTCTGCTGCCTCCCAGGGCAGCAGGAAGATGGGTTAGAAGCTGAGTAACCAGGATTCTGATGTGGAGTGTGGACATCACAAGCAGCAACTGTGGTATAGCACCCTACCCAGAAATTATATTTTAACTGACAACATTTTTTTTCAATTAATCTGCTGAGCAGAAGTTTATACTGTGGATACTGAGTGGGTGCCTATTGTATTTCCAGGTGTGTTGATGAGCACTTCATGTGTGCCAGACATTGTGCCTTAGCACAAGCTCTCTTATATTTGTTCATTCCCTTGATTGCCACAGCAACCATATGAGAGAGGAACTCTTTACTCTCATTTTACAAGAAAACCGGGGCTCAAAATGTTTAAATGAATGTGTTAGTCATATATATTCGATATATATATATATATATAAAATAAAACATGACTTTGTGTGTGCTTTTAGACACACAAAGTCCTGCTTTATAATCTGGAACCACAATTTGAATGTGAAAGGTCTGCCCCCCAGACCTATGCTGTCCTACAGGCCACCTTACAGGCTTATGAGTGTTAGTAGGTGATGAGGCCGGGTTGGGAGGACAGGTCCAAGTTTTGACAAAATGCAGTACGAGAGTGCTGTAAAGGAGGGGTGCGCCAAGGGCTGTGGGTGCAAGGAGGAAGGAACCTACTCTGCCTTGGGGAGCTGGAAAGCTTCGAAGCAGAGGTGACATTTGAGCTGGGTCATTTAGTCTTCTGCGGGGCAGCTGCAGGAGTTCTGCCTTGTTTGAAATAAGCACATTTACAAGAGAATAGTGGAGCACATTCCGCTTGATGGATTGGATTGACAGATTGAAAGTAACTCCCCAGAATGATGGCTTTGTTAGGTATTTGTTCTCTGAGAACCCTACCTGCCACTCCCCTTTGGTGAATTGTGGCAAGAAAGCTGTCACATTAAGCTGTCATTCAGGATATTTGTGAGAGGGGGAGGGAAGAACAAATTATGGGCAGAACTAGGTATTTTCAGAACAGTCTAAGACCCGGAAAGATTATATTTCAAGGCATTTAAAAATGAACACAACAGCCTTTCTTAAAGTTGTGCAAAAAGAAAATTGAATAATGAAAAGTTAATTAGGCTGTGGGTACTTTTAGAGCTAAGGCATTCTGATTCTTATCCACTACGATATAGGAAGCTTTGTTGATACGAAGACAGAAAAAGAAATCAATTGTAGAACTGTACAAAGTTTTTATATGGAGGTTGCTGAATTGCAGAAGTACTTTATCTTTTTCTGTGTGATTGTTAAGAAGCAGAATCAATTCCAACTGTAGTACCCTTTGTCTCAATTGTGTATTTGTCTGCCTTAAGAATATCTCATGTGTTTTGTGGCTTCTTTGGATTTTTATGTGCTAATCTCTGAATGACTTAGAAGACCAATCTAGGTCTTTCTAAATTATGGAGAAATGCTTTAACAACACTGCTTCTAGTTTGCCCTCTGGTCCCTTGCACGGACTCCTGCGTTCCCACCTCCTTACCAACCCCTCATTCACCTTCTACTCCCCAAGCCTGAAATGGAAAGAACTTGCTTTGTTACTGATGATAATATTTAAGCTCTAAAATTTTAACAGTATTTCAGTTGCAAATAAATGGAAATTGTGTATTCTGTTTAATGTGTTTCAGAAAATCCCTGCTATTTTTTTTCTTTAAATACAAGAAAACAGGCGTGTAATGCCTCATTGAAAAAAGCCTGTAGGGGTGCTTTGTGCAGGTCTTAATTAAGGGCTTTGAAAGACCAAACAAAAGGGAAAAGGAAAATGCTACAGGGTTATTGTTATTCCACCCCATTGGCTCAGCTAGCTGACCATCCATTGGAGCGTTTTGTCCATTTTGAAACTGAATGACACTTTTGTTCGTGATTAACAGAGGTGAAAGAAGCCAATTATTGGGCCGTCTTTTTCCATAGAGCAGCTGCTGTTGGATTTAACTGCAGGCAAATCTGGCCTTTTACAACCACAAGGATGTTGTGATGACAGTTTATTTTTATAGAACTATGTGGTAGAAAACAAAATCTGTCTGACTCCTGTTAGGAATATGCCCTGGAATTTACCATGAAAGGGTGAGTGTAATGTTCTAGCTCTTCCACAGTTTCCTTTTAAAAATAATATATATGTGTATTTGTGTGTCTGGGTTTTGTACACATTTTTAGCAGCTTTTTAATGCATGAGACTCCAGCATTTAAATTATATAAGATCATTTTTAATCCATAGTTTGTAAGATGCTTCAGTCTTTTCCTATTTTATTTTATTTATTTGCTTGCAGCTTGTTAAAGTTGCAGAGTAATTTGTGGAGAAGGCTGCTTAAAGGGGAACAGATGAGTCTCAGAGCACCTTACCCACTAGTTTAGACATCTGGCCTTGCTAGCATTCAGTGGTAGGAATCTCTCATACTGTCTAGGTGTTAAATGAATATGTAATGGGGTATTGCTGGGAGCGGAGCACAAGATTCAGCTCTCAGGAGTCACCTCACTCTGATAAGCTTGACAATGGGACAGAAGGTGAGATTGGGTACTGGGTACTAGGGGTCAACCTTGAAATCCTTCAGTGAGACCTAAAAGCTAAGCTTTCCTTTTTTTTTTTTTTTTTTTTTTTTTTTTTTTTTTTTTAATTTTTATATACTTAATAGGGGGGAAAGAGGAGGAGTGCACTGGTTCACTACAATCCATGCTGAAGTTGGAAGTGGATCCAGGTGTCCCATGTGGTGTCAGGGACTCCACTATTTGAGCTATCACCTGCTGCTGCCTCCCAGGGTACACGTTAGCAGGAAACTGGAATGTGAGTGGAGCTGGATCTCAAACCCAAGCACTCTGACATGGGATGCAGGCATCACAACTGGCAGTTTAACTTCTAGGCCAAAGGCCAGCCCCAGGTGTCCTGCAGTAGACAGGATGCCCTGTTCAGTGTCTTCTTGGGGAAGTTCTGAAGATTTTTGAGTTTCAGTTTAATCTTCTAGTAGCTGAAGTCAACAACACTTGTTTTTCAGAGTGGTTGTGAGAATTCAGTTGAGCATTTTCTGTGTCTAGCTCAGTTCCTGAAATAGGAAATATTTGTCGACCACTTTTTCTTTTGTTGTTAATAGCTTCTCATACTAAGATCTAAAGTCAAGGGGCGGAAGTCCAGTATCTTCGCTTCCCATTCAATTAGTCTTTTCTTTAATTCTTTTTAAAATCTAGTTTTGAAGTAGCAGAATTTTTAGGGATAACTTAATGAGAATACATGGCTTCTCTCTGCAGCTCTCCCTTCTTCATTTGTTTAGAACAGAATCCACATGGCTATGTTACAGTATGAAAAACATCAAATATGGACTTGCTGAGAACCACTGTCATACTTCATTTGAGAATCTTCCCAGGCCTTGCCTTGGCTTGCTGTGTAGGATTGGCAAAGTCACCTGACTTCTGTGTTTTGTTAATGACAACATAACAATATTAACACTTAACTCAGGACTCACTTTTGAGATGTTTTGAAGATGATCATATGTAAGTAGTGTAAATATTACTGTGTTAAAATAGAAGGATGAGTTCCCTAAAATTGTAAAACTCCAGTACCTAAGTAGCTTAAGTTGTCAGTTGAATGAGTTGTTTAGTATTGAAGTTCATGTCTTAATCTACGTTCTTTTGGATAGCATTTCACCCCATGGGATGTGGATGATTCTGCTGTTTGGAGACCGCTTAGAAAAGGTGGTGTGGGATCTGGGTTATGTGTCTCTTCTCCCCTGATTTGATTTCCCACACCTCCTCTCCATCCCAAACCTTTGCTTGCCTCCCATTCTTTGATACCCTCCTCCTGGGGCTGCTGTACTTTCCTACATCCTTAGCCTCCCCACTGGGTGTTAACTGAGGAATTGCATCTTCTGCAAACTTTTGGTTAGAGGCTACTCATCTTCCACAGTATTGAGATTAGCAGTGAAGTTTTTAACACTCCTCTTTGCTGCCTATAGGTCATTGAGAGTCCGTCTTACAAACAACTACTGTTGTTCTATAGGCTATGGCTGTCAGTTCTAACACCTCACAAATATTGTCATCTACTGGCTTCTTATTCGTTCTTTTAATGGAGAATTGGGTATCAACCTCATGATCTTCTCATTTCTGCCATTCTCTCCCATGTAATAAGGCTATCATTTAATGCACATGAATAGTGCTTCCAGTACTCTTGCCTGTCATTTCATTTACCTGTATCACACTGGTGAACCCTGATTCAAGTCTCTTTAAGCCATGTCCTCGAATGGCCACATCTTGGACTTTGACCTGCTAAGTACCTTTGACTATAATCTCCTTCCTTCCTTCCTTCCTCCCTTCCTCCCTTCCTCCCTTCCTATCTATCTATCTATCTATCTATCTATCTATCTATCTAAGGCAGAGTGACAGAGGAGAGAGAGAGAGAGAGAGAGAATCTTCTATCCATTGTTTCACTCCTCAAATGGCTACAATGGCCAGGGCTGGGCCAGGCTAAAGACAGGAGCCTGGAAATCCGTCTTGTTCTCCCATACAGGCAGAAGGGACCCAAGCACTTGGGCCATCTTTTGCTTTCCCAGACACATTAGCAGGGAGCTAAATCAGAAGTGGAGCAGCTGGGACTTAAACTGGCCCTCATATAGGATGTTGGCATTGCAGTCATCAGCTTAACCACCATGACCATAATGCTGGCCCCTGACTCTTTTTTAAGCCCAGTTTCTACATTATTATCACTATACAAAACTTTCAACCTCATTAAGTTCTCAAGTCCTTTGATCCGTTTACTTTCTCATCATCATTTTTTCATTTCTTTCTCTGGTCAGATTAAGGTTTATTATCCATTCCTTCAACTTCTCAAGCCAATACGCTTAGCCCTCCTACCCTGTTGTCCTATCAAAAGTGACTTTTTACTTAATGATGACATCAGACTGTTTGTCACTTGTGCCTCCTTCTTGGGTGAACTACCCAGTGGGTCGTGTCATGCATGACTCTCATTTGAAGAGGCAGTTAACTAGCAGAGGCTGAGGGCTTGGTTGTTTTGGTTTGGTGGAGAATGAGCATGAAGCTTCCTCAAGAGAAAAGACTTTCAATTATCTCGTTGTGTGGTCTTGCTCAGATCATTTAACCTTCTCTGGGTTCTAGTTAACTCATCTACACGTGGAGGATATTTGGCTCTGTGAAAGCCTTTATTTCTCTAGCACTACACATTCCATGATACTATAATTTCTTGTTAACTCTCCATTTGCTTACTTATATTTGAAATAAGTCAGGTGGTTGGTGTGGGCCTCAGTTTCCCCATTTGTACAAAGGGACACTCCTCAAGCCTGGTCTGCCTTAAAAAGTTGCAGTGAGGTGCCAGCAATTTGACTTTTTTGAAAGTTCTTGGTAAGACCTAGGCAGGGGTTCTCAACTGCGCCATTTAAAATGCATTAGCATCACCAGGAAGCCTTGTAAAATCCTATATTTTCTGATTCAGTAGACGTAGGGTATGGCTCAGTAAATTGTATTTCTAATAAATTCCCAAGTAATATTGCTGCTGATCATGCTGAGAGCACACTGTGTAAAATGCCAACTCCAGGGAATTCTAGATATGTGAGATATTAGTTTGTGATCTTTTCAAACAATAATATGCAGTATGTTAACCATACTTTTTAGCCAAAAATCAAGATAAGTTTAAGTGTCTTCTTGGGAATAAAGCTACAAAATTATTGGGATTCAAACTCTTCCTGGACATCTTGGACCTACTATTGTCCTGTATGTGAATATGCAAAACAACATTTCCCCAAGAGTTGCCTCATGAAAATGATTGCATTTGGGTTGAAACATCTCAGCAGTGGTAAAGCACCCTGTAAAACCAGAATCTTTTCCCACAAGGCACATGTGATAAGAAATCTCAGAAATAGGCTTTCTTTTTCAAAGGGTACAGTCAGGTGCTACACAGAAAACTCAAGATGTTGTGGGGATTATTTCTATCGTGTTTCACAGATGGGAGTCAGGGTGGTTTTCTGAATTGGTGTGGAGAAGGGTCATCAGCTGGGCAGGCAGGTGCATTTCTTCCCACATTCTCCATCTTCTCCACAGCCTTCATCCTGATTAAGATGCATTCTGAAAAGTATACCTCCAGGAAAATGAGAGGGTAGCTATTCATATGAAAAAGGAGTCAGTCTCTGGTGTTTCTTTAAGGTGCTCCTATTTTTTTAAGCATTGTCTCACTACCTGCTTTATGAAAGGAGCAGGGTACAGGGAAGGAAGTAGAGCAGAGAGACTCAGAGGAGCACTTTTGTTATTGGGAGCCAATATGCACCTGTGGGAATATAAACTGGTGTAGCCACTGTGGAAAACAGCACCCTGGTTCCTAGAAAAAAATTAAAAGCAGAAATTGCCATATGCTCCAGCAATCCCTATCCTAGATATGTATAAGCCCCCAAAACTGAAAGGAAGATCTTAAACACAAATTTATAAATTCATTCTCACAACAGCAGTATTCACAACAATCAAAAGGCAGAAGTAGCCGGCGCCATGGCTCAATAGGCTAATCCTCCACCTTGCGGCGCCGGCACACCGGGTTCTAGTCCCGGTTGGGGCGCCGGATTCTGTCCCGGTTGCCCCTCTTCCAGGCCAGCTCTCTGCTATGGCCAGGGAGTGCAGTGGAGGATGGCCCAGGTGCTTGGGCCCTGCACCCCATGGGAGACCAGGAAAAGCACCTGGCTCCTGGCTCCTGCCAGGATCAGCGCGGTGCGCCGGCTGCAGCGGCGGCCATTGGAGGGTGAACCAACGGCAAAGGAAGACCTTTCTCTCTCTGTCTCTCTCTCTCACTGTCCACTCTGCCTGTCAAAAAAAAAAAAAAAAAAAAAAAAAAGGCAGAAGTATTTCAAGTTTCTGTCGATAGTGACTGGACAAATAAAATGTGTTATATCCATACAAAGAAATAGTGTTCTACTTACGAAAGAAGTTCTGACATATGGGTGAACCTCAAAGACACTATTCTAAATGAAATAAGCAGAAGGAGAAACACTCTCATGATTCCATTCAAATGAGATACTTATTAGAGCAGTCAAATTCAAGGGGACAGAAATTGGAGATGCTAAGGGCTGGCAGGAGTGGAGAATGGGGAGTTTTTGATTAATGGGTAGAGTTTGTTTTCTAAGATGAAAAAGTTCTATGGATTGATGATGGTGATGATTTTATAATAAGGTCAGTGTACTTAATGAATGCCATGGAACCATGCATTTAAATGGCAAATCTTATGTCTAACACAACATCTCCGTCATAAAAGTATTTTCACGCATCAGAGTTTCTCAGCCTTAGCATTGACTTTTTTTTTTTTTTTTTTTTGACAGGCAGAGTGGACAGTGAGAGAGAGAGACAGAGAGAAAGGTCTTCCTTTTGCCGTTGGTTCACCCTCCAGTGGCCGCTGGATGATTCTTAGTTGTTGGAACCTATATTAGCCTGGGTTCTCCAGAGAGATAAAACTAATATTTACTGAGACTTACTAAAGGGAATTGGCTCACGTGGTTATAGCCCAAGATATTCCAATGTATACAGTCAGCAATCTGGAGAACCAGGAGAACCAATGGCATTGAATAAAGAAATTGTCCCATTTCAATTTACCCCACAGTATAAGTTCTAGAGGTAGCAAAATCATCTCTGTGACTTCTTTTAGCATAAACACTCCTTTCTCTCTCTGTCTCTGTCTCTCTGTGTCTCCCTTTTTAGTCCTTTGAAAGAGATTCAGGTTAAGTCCATTAAGACTTTAGAAATAGGACCTCTTCTTTCCCTGGCAAGGATTGGAAGGACAGATCTAGTTCCTGTTGTTACAGGAAATACCTGACCAGAGGGCATTCAGTAAAAATAGCCATGCCCTCCCAATTTTAATTTAGTTTATTTAGAATGCACTTTGTAAAAAGTGTACTTTATGGAGATACAATTGGTTTCAACGACTGCTTCTGTCATACTTTAAAACGCATTCAACACTAGAAAGTGGTAGCAGCTCTATATACCATGTGACAAATTTTTTCAAAATAACAATTTGTAAAAAAAATTATAAATTGGCCCAAACAATATACTTTTTGGTTATTTTTAAGGAAGAAATTACCAAGACACAAAATAAGTTTTAAAATAAAAACCAGTGTGTGTTTATTTGGACTAACATATTTATGTTGGTACCTCTAGCTCAACCATAGAAGTGGCAGTTTACACTCAGGGCCAAGCTATTTAGCCTGCTGTCTCCCAAATTTTAGATGCATCCCAACTTTTGGGGCTCATGTTGCTATCTAAAGATCAGGTGGAAACAACAGAACCAAAAAAGGGTGAAAGGGGTTAATTAAAACTATTTAGTAACCACACAGGCAGGTATGTGTCAGTTTTTTTTTTTTTTTAAGGTTTTATTTATTTATTTGAAAGGTAGGGTTTAAAGAAAGAAATACCTATTTTCTATCTGCTGGTTCACTCCCCAAATGGCTGCAATGGCCGGAGCTGGAATGATCCAAAGCTGGGAGCCAGGAGCTTCATCCGTGTCTCCCATGTGGGTGCAGGGGACCCAGCACTTGGGCCATCCTCTACTGCTTTCCCAGGTATGTTAGCAGTGAGCCAGATTGGAAGTGAAGGAGCCGGGACTTGAACAACCCCCATATGGGATGGTGTTACTGCAGGAAACAGCTTTACTTGCTATGCCAAAGCACCAGGCCCATATGCCAGGTTTTTTAATGTCATCTGTAATCTCTCAATCTCCCATCAATGTTCCCTCTACTTCCTAGTGCAGGGCAAAGACCATTTAAGATATAGGCAAGAGAGAGGCCTGCCTATCGTACAAGTATTGGATTTGCAAACATACAATATTCAGGCCTGGTGTTGCTTGCAGGCATGTAATAGTTGTGTGATAACATTAGGGACAAGCAATATTAACACCTGTGACAGAATAAGCAGGCCAGGAGCTATTTTTACTACTGTGTTATAAACTATAATTATGAAAATTGTAGGGCTCTCAGAAAAGATCTTTACTTCTATCATGATGTGTTTTTCAGAGATTTTTTTTCTTTATTCCCTCTGCATACATGATAAAAAAAAACTATGGTGGAAATGCTGTGGAATATATGTGTCATATTAAGTGGCTTCACTTTTTACCAAATCAAACTCTCATTCTCATAGGATAAATTTTCAGGGGTGGGTTTTTTTTTTTTAACAAAGGTAAATTCTTTTTTTTTTTTAATTTTTTAACTTTTATTTAGTAAATATAAATTTGCAAAGTACAGTTTATGGATTACAACGGTTCCCCCCCATAACTTCCCTCCCACTCGCATCCCTCCCATCTCCCGCTCCCTCTCCCATTCCATTCACATCAAGATTCATTTTCAGTTATCTTTATATACAGAAGATCAATTTAGATTATATTAAGTAAAGATTTCAACAGTTTGCACCCACACAGAAACACAAAGTGTAAAATACTGTTTCAGTACTAGTTATAGCATTACTTCACATTGGACAACACATTAAGAACAGATCCCACATGAGGAGTAAGTACACAGTGACTCCTGTTGTTGACTTAACAAATTGACACTCTTGTTTATGGTGTCAGTAATCTCCCTAGGCTCTAGTCTTGAGTTGCCAAGGCTATGGAAGCCTTTTGAGTTCGCTGACTTCGATCTTATTCAGACAAGGTCATAGTCAAAGTGGAAGTTCTCTCCTCCTTTCAGAGAAAGGTACCTCCTTCTTTGATGGCCCGTTCTTTCCACTGGGATCTCACAGAGATCTTTCATTTAGGTTTTTTTTTTTTCCCCAGAGTGTCTTGGCTTTCCATGCCTCAAATACTCTCATGGGCTGTTCAGCCAGATCTGAATGCCTTAAGGGCTGATTCTGAGGCCAGAGTGCTGTTTAGGACATCTGCCATTCTATGAGTCTGCTGTGTATCCCGCTTCCCATGTTGGATCGTTCTCTCCCTTTTTTTATTCTATCAGTTAGTATTAGCTGTTTAGGACATCTGCCATTCTATGAGTCTGCTGTGTATCCTGCTTCCCATGTTGGATCGTTCTCTCCCTTTTTTTATTCTATCAGTTAGTATTAGCAGACACTAGTCTTGATTGTGTGATCCTTTTGACTCTTAGACCTATCAGTTTGATCAGTTGTGAACTGAAATTGATCACTTGGACTAGTGAGATGGCATTGGTACATGCCACCTTGATGGGATTGTATTGGAATCTTCCCCTGGCACATTTCTAACTCCACCATTTGGGGCAAGTCTGATTGAGCATGTCCCAAATTGTATATCTCCTCCCTCTCTTATTCCCACTCTTATATTTAACAGAGATCACTTTTCCATTAAATTTAAACACCTAAGAATAATTGTGTGTTAATTACAGAGTTCAACCAATAGTACTAGGACAAAAAAAATACTAAAAGGGATAAAGTATTAAATTGTACATCAACAGTCAGGACAAGAGCTGATCAAGTCACTGTTTCTCATAGTGTCCCTTTCACTTCAACAGGTTTTCTTTTTGGTGCTCGGTTAGTTGTCACTGATCAGGGAGAACATATGATATTTCTCCGTTTGGGACTGGCTTATTTCACTCAGCATGATGTGTTCCAGATTCCTCCATTTTGTTGCAAATGACTGGATTTTTTTTTTACTGCTGTATAGTATTCTATAGAGTACATGTCCCATAATTTCTTTATCCAGTCTTCTGTTGATGGACATTTAGGTTGATTCCAGGTCTTAGCTATTGTGAATTGAGCTGCAGTAAACATTGAGGTGCAGACAGCTCTTTTATTTGCTAATTTAATTTCCTGTGGGTAAATTCCAAGGAGTGGGATGGCTGGGTTATATGGTAGGGTTATATTCAGGTTTCTGAGGAATCTCCAAACTGACTTCCATAGTGGCTTAACCAGTTTGCATTCCCACCAACAATGGGTTAGTGTCTCTTTTTCCCCACATCCTCACCAGCATCTGTTTTTGGTAGATTTCTCTATGTGAGCCATTCTAACCGGGGTGAGGTAAAACCTCTTTGTGGTTTTGATTTGTATTTCCCTAATGGCTAGTGATCCTGAACATTTTTTCATGTGTCTGTTGGACATTTGGATTTCCTCTTTTGAAAAATGTCTGTTGAGGTCCTTGGCCCATTTCTTAAGTGGGTTGTTTGTTTTGTTGTTGTGCAGTTTCTTGATCTCTTTGTGGATTCTGGTTATTAATCCTTTATCGCTTGCCTAGTTTGCAAATATTTTTTCCCATTCTGTTGGTTGCTTCTTCATTTTCCTGTTTATTTTGCAGTACAGAAACTGCAAATAAATAAAAAAAGAAAAAAATAATGAAAAATAAATAGATTGATGGAGTTATTTTATGCATATTATCATCTATTAAAATAAAAAGTGGGGCCGGCACTGCAGCTCACTAGGCTAATCCTCTGCCTTGTGGCGCCGGCACACCGGGTTCTAGTCCCGGTTGGGGCGCCGGATTCTGTCCCGGTTGCCCCTCTTCCAGGCCAGCTCTCTGCTGTGGCCAGGGAGTGCAGTGGAGGATGGCCCAAGTGCTTGGGCCCTGCACCCCATGGGAGACCAGGATAAGCACCTGGCTCCTGCCTTCGGATCAGCGTGACGCGCTGGCCGCGGCGGCCATTGGAGGGTGAACTAACAGTAAAAGGAAGACCTTTCTCTCTGTCTCTCTCTTTCTCACTGTCCACTCTGCCTGTAAAAAAAAAAAAGTGGAAAACCCTGCGTAGGTCTCCTTAGTTGTGTGGGTTTTTGAGTGCTGGAGGAGGACACTGTAATATTTAAGGTACCAGAATTCTGGGAATCCCATCCATGGTAGGAATGCCCTTTTCCTTGTCCTTGATGGCTGTTCTTCCAGTCACTGCCTATGTATCTCCATTGACAAGGCAATAACTTCTCTTATTGAACAGGTCTAAGGTATTCATGGTGTTCTTTCCTTTTTTATTCTGTGTTGCAGTTGATCCCAGGACAGTTTGGTGGGAAGGCTTCTACTACACCAAATATTAATTTATTTTGGGTACTTAAGGCCAGAGCTGTGGATATTAAAAGGGAACACAGATCTAAATACTCAGCCTACATTGGACACTTGGGAATTGTTAGTTCCTTTTCTTCTTCCTTTCCCATCTCCAGCATCTGTTCATTATTCTTAATTCACTCTTCTACAGCAGAGGAAATGGACTTCTCTTACGTGCAGAAGAGTGTTTCCAGTTTCTTCCTCAGTCTCATCTCCTCCAGACTCGATAACCTCTATTTTCAGCGTGTCCCTTAGTTTAGTGTGTCCAGGCCCCTCACTGTCTCAGCCTTCCCTTTTGGAGATAGAATACATGAAGTTTGTGCTTGGTTCGTCATATTTGCCTGGGCACCTAGTATTTATAGGGTAGTAGTAATAATACCTTACACTTACCAAAGACTTTATAGTTTTAAAAGTGTTCCTACCTCCCAGCTCTGTGGTAGGGCAGATGCATTTGCCCATGAGGAACCTGAGAGTCCTTCTAAGAACAAACATTTAATTTTAGAGTAGGGAAGGCTTTGCATGCCATGCCGGCTTCACATCCCAGAAGAGAAACTAGATGTGCTGTGAGCGTTAAGGGGTTTGCCTCAAGCCACATGGCCAGAGTTTGGCTGTGGCCTTTAGGAATTAGACTGGATTTTTAAGTCTCACTTTAACTCAGGGCTTAAACTGCTACACTGTGCTGCCTCTGTGTTGTGTAAGTGATAAAGAGCAGCCTAAAGCACATGCAACAGGAATAGGGTGAATGATTTGTTTTTCTGTTTAATTTGGAGGACAGCTGAAATGATGGTGCAGTGTAAACTTTTGGAAAGGGTTCACGTGGAGTCGGATCACGTAGGGAGGATATTTTAGAGGAGACCTTAAAGAAAATTAGATTAGGTTGTGGGAGAAGAGGGTGGAAATACACTCTGTGTGTGATGCAGTGTGGTGCTCCTTAAGATGCCAGTGTTGATGACTAGCTTTTGGGTTTTTGTTTTTCTGGTTTTTGTAAGTTTCTGGTCCACTCTAACTCCACACTTCTGCAACATATAGTAAAGATTAGTTTTTAGAAATGGAAAAAAGTAAAACATGTATTACCTATGCAAAGGTATTACTTAAGAATTATTTTGTCAAGTTGCCACGATGGGAACTTTCAATAACTCTGCTTGTCTCTTTGTGGAATAATAACTTAAAGATTGGCCCCAGGTTTTGAGTACTACAAACAAAAGTGGGAAGAAGCCAGATGTGGTGGTGGTGGGCGGGGGAGGATAAGAGATCCAAGGGAGGAGGACCTAGCAGAGCAGAAGAATGTAGCTGGAGCCAGGGGAAAACAGAGTGGTAAGGCAGTGCTAGCTGATGGAAAGGGGAGGCTAGAGTTCAAGTCTGACCCCAGAAACAATGGGGAGCCTCTACACATTCTGAGGTTTGTCAGCATGATACTGCATGGCTTTCTAGGGTATTCACAACTTTAAGAAATTTGCTGCCATATGAAAGCTGTATGTATTGTATATCTCAAACTGTTTTGTTGTATTTCAGTTGCTTTCCATTGAATCCTTTTTTCTTCATTTTCCTCTGAGTGTGTCACTCAGAGAGCAGAAATAAACTGCTTCTGCAGTATCCTCCTCTGCATTTGCCACTGGGCTGTCTCCTGGATAGACACTGTATCTGGAAGAGGTCAGCTGGCTTCTTGCACTCCTGTTACTTCACCACCTCTACACAGTTGCACTCAATGACATTTATCTTTCAAAAAAAAATGTTTGGTTAAACAAATTCTTGTTTTGTTCCTGATCATTTTGGAAAGCAAGGTGAAAGATGGGAGGCAGGGAGAGAGGGTGTTGAAGTGGAAATGGCTACCAGAGTACAGAAGGAAGGCATGGCAAGGAGTATATAGGGAACTGTAAAAACTAGCCATGTTAAGTAGGGTCAGGGTTTCTGCAAGGTGGAATGCCTTATTCTTTGCGTAGGTGTGATAGGAAGTGCCATGTTATATAGCCCAGTCTTTTACTCTTGAACCATCAGGACTGAGAGTTTTCCAAAGACCTAGGCATAATAACCAGCAGGATGGGATGTATTATAGCCAATGCATGGGGTACTTTCCATGCGACAGGAATGCTCCAAACACTTACCTTAATTACCTTATTTAATTCTCACAGTAACCTTGTCAATACGTGTCAGGATTCATTATTTCTAGCTGAGGAAGCAAAAGCACAGAAGTTCTTCAATTACACAGCTAATAAGTGGTGGAGCTTGGAATTCAACGTACGCAACCTTGGTGCAAAGCTGGGGCTTTCACTAATGTTCTTTTTCACTAATGTTCTATTGCCCAAGGCTGAAAGAATCTTAAATTGGAGATGGAGGGCTCTGAGGATTGGTCATCTTGCCTGATTTAGTCAGCTAATTGGTCCTAAGTAATAAGAAAGATGAATGTGAAAGAAAAATATAGTGACCTAAGAATCCCAAATGAAGAAGAGCAGAAGAAAGAGCAGGATGATATCTTTAGAGGACAGCAGTTTAGATAGCCATAAAGTTCATATTTTTAGTTCAATAGGTTGGAGGTTAATTATGGAATGGGGTACCCTCTCCCCACAAATTCCCATATTATGTTAGGTCCTGATGTAGGAATTAGAAAACTGATGGTGAACAAAACAGACAAGATCTTTGCCTTTGCACATGGCAAAGACAATGAACACATAGGAAGCAGTCTTATATACTGCAGTTGTAGTCACATTTGAGTGTGCATCAGAATCACCTGCAAAACCTGATTGGTAGGTCCAGAAGGGGCCCAAGAATGTGCATTTCTGTCAGATTTCCAGGTGGTGCTTGGATCAGTGGTTTGAGAACCCCTGGCTGAATGGGTAGGGCTGGTCTACTGTAAATGCTATGTAAAAAGGGTTTTTCCCCCCTAATAAAGTAAAAGGAAACAAATAAGATAATTCAAATGATAAGCGCTAGAAATAGGAAATAAATTACTGGATAACATAGTTATTTGGGGCCTTTTTAAAAAAGATTTATTTATTTCTTTGGAAGGCAGAGTTACAGAGAGGCAGAGAGAGAGGCCTTCTACCCACTGGTTCACTCAACGTAGCTGGGCTGATCCAAAGCCAGGAGCCAGGAGATTCTTTTGAGCCTCCCATAAGGGTGCAGGGGCCCAAGCACTTGAGCCATCTCCTACTGGTTTATCAGGTCACAGCAGAGAGGCAGATCAGAATTGGAGCAGCTGGGTCTCGAACCAGTGCCCATATGGGATGCTGGCGCTGCAGGCGGCAGCTTTACCAGCTATGCTACAGTGCTGACTTCGGGCCGAATTCTAAGGAAAGACTATCCAAAGAGATGATGTTTGGGATGAAACAGGAGGGTAAGATTGAGACTGCTGGGAAGAATCATCAAGGCACAGGGAACAAGTGCGAAGACTGAAGGAGGAAAGATTCCTGTCTTGAACAGAAAGGAAGCTTGGGTGATGGAGGTGCGTATGTGTGGTTTGAAATGAGGTTGGGGAGGACACAGGAGCCAGTTCAAATAGAACCCCAAGAATAGGATTGGCATGAGTTTTTCTCTTATTTTAAAGAGGTTGTTGGGGCCAGCGCTGTGGTGTAGCAGGTGAAGCTGCCACCTCTAGTGCTTGGCATCCCATATGGGCACCAATTTGAGTCCCTGCTGTTCCACTTCCGTTCCAGCTCTCTGCTATGGCCTGGGAAAGTACTAGAAGATGGCCCAAGACCTTGGGCCCCTGCACCCATGTGGGAGACCTGGAAGAAGCTCTAGGCTCCTTGGCTTTGGATTGGCCCAGCTCTGGCCGTTGCAGCTATTTGGGGAGTGAACCAGCATATGGAAGACTTATCTTTCTCTCTCTGCTTCTGCCTCTCAAATAAATAAAAAATAAAAAAAGAGGTCGTTTGAGTTGCCAGATGCACATTGAATTGGAGCGGGGCAAGTGTAGAAGGAAATAGACCAGAAAAAGAGGCCGCTGTCACCATCCTGGGAGGCAGTGATGGCTCAGTTCGGGTGGGGTTGGTGGGAGGGAGAAACAGGATGGAGGTCAGCTAGAGGAGTGCAAGGACTTCTGTCTCCTGTGACTTATCACGGTGCTGGATGCTCAGAATGCAGGCTGTGGGAAGAGTCAATTCCACTTTATAGGCGCTGTTTTAGAGAGCAAAGAACACAAAGAATATTTTAGAATAGTCGTTATCAAAAGTCATCTAACGTCTGCGCCTCCCCCTTCAGTTTCTCTAAGGGTGAACCTTCAGCTATCGGGGAAGCTTGACCGCCCTGGACAGTTTGTTCACTGAGATCTCTGCTTTAGCCATATTAACATGGAGTATAATCTCTCTGTGTGTCATTGCTTAATTGTTGGCAAGTGGTGACTCCACTGGTAATTTAAATCAATAGACTGTGCATATAAACATACTATTGTTCTCAGATCTTGATGGAGCTTTGATTGGCACGTAAGTGATGGTGTATTTGAATTAATTACTATAGCTGAGAAAGAGCTGGGAAAACTAGGAGGAAAAAAGTATAGTTGCAATGCAGGAGTGAAAGGAATACATTCAATGTGAGAATAAACCTAGAATAAATGGTCCTGGACTTAGAGAATGAAGGAATAGATGCCAGGGATTCAGAAGTATCTGGGACCCTGTCCCACTGTGCCCCTGGAGATGTCATCAGCTGGCAGTGTAGCCCCGTGTGCTCCCCGAGGGGAGAACCTCACCTCATGCCCGCCCTGCCATCCTCTGCTGGAGAAACAGGCACAGCGTGATTCCCCCTCTGCTGTGTCTCAGGATCCTCGCCCAGTCAGTTCCACCTCAGGCGATCTCTTTCGCACATGTTTGCACACATCCTCTTTAAACCTTGTGTTTCTTTTCCTTTGCTCTTTTAAATCTTGCCCAGTTACCTCAGGAAATTCTCTCCCTTTCTTTGTTCTATTCTGAAGCCAAAATAAGGAAAAAAATTTCTAGTTATGGTTAATATGCATGAGATTCAAGCTGTGATAAACATATTGACAAATGATCCAATTACCAAATCCTGTGGCTGCTTTATTTACTGATTCCTCAGCAGCCTTTGACAGCTGAGCGCGCTCTCTGCTTGAAGCGTTTCCCTCTCCTTCCTGATCATTCCTGCTTCCTGCCCACCCTCCCTGTTTATGTGTCTCAGATGGAGTTATTTCTAAAAATGCTTCCTCGGCCTTTTTCTTTCTTTCTCTCCACTTCTTCCGTAGGTGATGCCAACCAGGGCTGCAGTTGTAATTCTCTGTGCTGTTGCCCACACCTACACTTCTCCCCCTTCTCTGACACTTCTTAATTTTGGGCTTGAGTTGACAGCTACCTGCTGGGTCACACCACATGACTCAACAAACCCACACACTTTTCCTGCTTTTGTGCCTCCAACTGATGGCAACATCACTCAGCCAGCTCCACGGACAAAACACCCCCGTCATGGTCAGGCTTCAGCCTTTACTTTGCCCTCAGCCTGAAATCTCCCCTGGAGTTCTGCTGGTTTTGTCGCTCAAGGGGCTCTTGTCTGCTTTCTCCTGTCTGTCCCCTGTGCTGCTGTTTGGGTTCAGGATCTATTACCATCCCTCACTGTAACTCTTTCTACTTCTACCTCCTGTCTCTGTAATAATCACTCTTTTACACTTGTACCACCAAGCAAAACATGTTTGTGCATTTGTTGATTCATGTGTACTAAACACATAGAGAGTGTTCACAAGATGTAGGCCTAATAATATTCCCAGAAGAATTCAGGATAGCTTGCAGAAAATGCCTAAGATAACATACAAAATAGGTGGATGAGAAGACTAGGGACACTCTTCCACCCCCTGCATACACACACACACCCACACACACTCTTTTCAACCTCCTGCGCACACACACACATGCACATACACACCACACCCTCCTCTCCCAAATAGGGCTAGGAAAGATGAGTTGGAGACAGGAATGACTAAAGCTGCCTATCTAACATATACACTTAAGAATAGGGGATTACAGTGTTGGCTCAGAGGGAAAGATCCTCTCTGTGATTCCACATGGTCCATAAGATAAAAAGAACACGTTGTGCAGCAGAAACACAGCTATTCTTGGAATTGAGGTCAGAGAGAGCTTTTCCCCCCAAGGGCTCTGATAAAGGGAATTCTGTTTGCTTCATGAATAATAATCTCATCAGCATTCTTAGAATATTCATAGCAATCAGTTTCATGGGACTGCTGCTTCTCACTCTGCCTGAGCCAGCCAAAGAGTATCAATGTGGAATTTCAAAAAAGGTAGTTGTAGGGAATGTTAAAAAGTGTGCCCACCCACCAGATTGCTTAGTAAAGCAGCCTTGTTAAATGGTGCTTAAAAAAAAACTCTGGGAGCAGACATTTAGTTTAGCAGTTAAGATGCATCCCGCATTGGAGTGCCTGGATTCCATTCTCAGCTGCAGCTCCTTCCAGCTTCCTTCTAATGCAGACCTGTGAAGGAAGTAGGGAAAGTTCAGATGATTGGGTCCCTGTTACCTGTGTGGGAACCCTGGGTTGTGTTCTAGTTCCTGGCTTTGGCTGGGACATCGCAGGTATTTGGTGAGTGAACCAGCAGAAGGCAGCATGATATTCTCTCTCTCTCTGCCTCCCAAATAAAAAAATAAAAAAAAATTTATCTTCTATAGCTTTTTGTTCCCATCCTCCAACTTTACCATGTGGACATTCAGTACCCTCTGTAATCTGAGCCTGTGTTATCTTTCTAGGTTGTTCCTAGCCCCAGGCTCAACTTTCCCATGTGTGCCCCATATCTCAGCCATGCCCCTGTGCTTGCTGTTCCCTGGATGGCTCTGGCCTGTAGAATCTGCCTTCCTGTTGCTGTTGGGCAGCTTCACAGGCCCATCCCTCTATCTCTTTCTCAGGCTGTGTCCCTCACTTCAGTGTAGGTGGGTTCTCCCCCATAAGATCAGAGAGAATGGTTTATTCATCATTGCAGTAGACTTGTTGACCAACAACCACAAAAGCTATAAGTTCTTTAAGTAAAATTGAACATATCACTGTTAATACATCAACCCATATAAGGGTATCCAGAATTCCATGTTAGAAATTTTGCCTCATGAGCAGGCACTGTGGCATGGTGGGTTAAGCCGATTTGAGCTCTACTTCTGATTCAGCCCCCTACTAATGTGCCTGGGAAATTAGCGGAAGCCAGCCCAAGTTCTTGGGCCCCTGCACCCACGTGGAGAGACCCAGATGGAGCTTCTGGCTTCTGGTTTTGGCATGGCCCAGCCTTGCCTATTGCAGCTATTTGGGGAGTGAATCAGTTGATGGAAGGTTTCTCTGTCTTCCTCTATGTCTGTAGCTTTGCCTTTCAAATAAATAAATAATAATAAATTGCCTCATTTTAAACTTATTCAAAGACCAGTATTCTCAATCAGAATAGTGGTTTTGTTCACTCACTTGCTTTGTATTTTATAGGAAGTACTCTTTGCTGGTTCATTTTGATTTTCTGCTGTAACATTGGTTCATTAGTTTAGCCACAGTGAGGGACTTAGCCAACTCTTACTCATTAACCTCAGAGTCTGAGTACCATATGATGCACTGTTTCTGGGCCATTGGTTTCCCCCAAGTTCCAAAACATGTTTCTAAATCATTCCTGTAACACACTCCTGTTCCAGGTAATACAGAGAATACTGGACCAGCACTTATCATTTGGATTCTGATCTTGGTTCTTTGATTAATTATCCAGCCCCTCTGGGTTTCAGTTACCTTTTTATTAAACTAAGATGGTTCTGTGTGATGCTGAAAATAAATTGTAATAGGCTGACTTTTTCCTGTGAGCTAGGTACTGTGGCATTCTGAAGTCAGAATTCTCACCATTCCCACTTGCAGAAGCCGAGACATCAGAGATTAAGGGACTTGCCTGGGGTTGTACAGCTGGTGAGAAAGCAACTCTTGGTCTTGCTTCTGGGAGAAACTCTTAACCACTATGCTTTCTAGTTCAGTGGTTCTGTGTGGTGCTATTTATAGGACAAGGCCTATATTTTGAAATTTTGAGGAAGAAAAATTAGTTTTACTGAAATCCAATTTTACATCATTCTTCCCAAGCTATTTTTAAACCCAGAAACTTGTGTTTAAATGAAAACCCTATCCTCTTTCCTGCTTTCCCTCAAATCTGTTTATATGTAAGGTTATTATTTGGTTATAGAAGTAGTCAGGGAGAAATTCTTGTCATTAACAATCATTGCTGTCCATAAGAAATGTCATCTGTCTTTTTGTTAAAAAAAAAAAAAAAGATTTATAATTTGAAAGACAGAGAGACTGATTGATTTTCCATTTGCTGGTTTATTCCTCAAATGCCCTCTGGAGCCATGCAAGGCTGAGCCACAGTGAAGCCAAGAGCCAGGAACTCCATCCAGAAACTTGAGCCATGATCTACTGCCTTCCCAGGTGCATTAGCAGGAAACTGAAGCAGAAGCTGGGTAGGTAGCTGGGACTTTTAACACAGCACTTCTATACAGGATGCTGGCATCCCAAGGGATAGTTTAACCTGCTGTGCCACAACACCCACCTTAAGGTACATCATATTCTTGCTAGTCTTGCCCAGAAGCAGATCAGAGGTCGCTTGTAAAAAGATAACTTTATCCGTCCTTTATTTCTTCCTGCAAACAGGCCCTTGACTTCCTCTAGATAGTTAGGAAAATGTTAGACCTGTTTTTTTTTTTTTAAACGCTAGATACGTACTAGCTATGATCACTATGTAAAACCTTTACTAGTATCTGACATATCATTCACTCAACAGATATTGTGCACACAGTTTGTGCTAGAGGCATGGCATACAGCAGTATGCAAAACATGGACCCTAACCAGAGCAGAGCATGGGTTCAGGTAGAAGTGCAGGGAATTGATCAAAGAGACATTTACAAACTATACTTGCTCCACAAATTTAAATTTTTCATGTTACTTGTATGTACATCTTTCAAAAAAATTGCACCAAAACTTATCTTTCACTCCTTTTTCTGACGACCTTTTGAAATCGTTCATGTTATTATCTTCATAGTATTGTACATATAAGGAATCAATCTTTTATCTAAACCTTTCCCCAAAGCAGTCCAAACCAAAATTCCCATCCCTTCTGGCCACAACCTATCCAGCATCACTCAGCCATACATGCTTCTATGGGATGATCAGTTTTATTTATCATCCACTAATACTCATGCTGAAACCGTAAGTATAAACTGGATTGTAGCAGCCTGACTGGAATATATTGTCACCCTTATTTGGATATTTACTGATATCTGAATTGACTTTCCAATCTTATACTCTTTAAATAGGATTAAGCTCTTGAGACAGAATATCAGAGAAGTATATACCTCTTTTGCCAGGATTTGGGAGAATTAGATATTCTCTTCCTTATAGGAGTTTTCTTTCTTTCTCCTTTTTTTTTTTTTAAGATTTATTTATTTGAAAGTCAGACTTAGAGAGAGAGAGGGAAAGACAGAAAGAGAAATCTATCCACTGGTTTACTCCTCAGCTGGCTACAACTGCCAGGGCTGGGCCAGGCCAAAGCCAGGAACCTAGAACGCCATTCTCAAAGACTTGGCTGCTTTCCCAGGCCATTAGCAGAGAGGTGCATCAGAAGTGGAGCAACTGGGACTTGAACTGGTGCTTATATGGGTACCAGCATCCCAGATGACAGCTTAACCTGCTGTAGCACAATGCCAGCCCAGGAGTTTATGTTCTTTCTTTTTTTTTTTTTTTTTAAGATTTATTTTATTTATTTGAAAGACAGTTACAGAGAGAGGTAGAGAGAGAGGGAGGTAGAGAGAGAGAGAGAGAGAGAGAGTCTTCTATCTGCTGGTTCATTCCCCAAATGGCCGCAACAGCCAGAGCCAAGCTTATCCGAAGCCAGGAGCCAGGAGCTTCTTCCGGGTCTCCCACATGGGTGCAGGGGCCCAAGGACTTGGGCCATCATCTGTTGCTCTGCCAGGTGCATTAGCAGGGAGCTGGATCAGAAGTGGAGCAGCCAGGTCTTGAACCAGCATCCATATGGGATACCGGCACCGCAGGCCAGGGCTTTAACCTACCGCACCACAGGGCTGGCCCTAGGAATTTGTTTTCTAAGATACCTTTTCTTTGCTTACCAGCTTAGTAAGAAAAACTGCTAGTACTACATCAAATCAACTGCAGGATTTTCTCAGATGAATGTCATAAAGCAATAACTCTCAGTCATCTTTCTCTGGATTGAAAACACTGTGCTGCCATGCTGCCATGAAGACTGTGTGTGTGTGTCTCTTTCTTTTCTGAAATAAATTTTGTAGTAACACATTGTTTTCTATTCAGAGAAAGAAACAAAGGACCATATGGTCCACATGGATTGCAAAAATGAAAAGTAATGAAAATTTTTTATTTCTGGGATTTTTTAGAACTTAAAGATTTGTTATAAACGGAGCTGTCCAGGAGTGTTACAAAGTTTGAGAGTTTTTATTCCGAAAGATTCAGGCTCTTGTTATGATTTGATTACATAGCCTCTTCTATACTGAATAAATCATTTATGATTTTTATGAGTTCTAGGTCATTCCCAAGGGAATATGTTGAATGACTCTTTATAAACCATCATTATCAATGTCTGTTGTCATACAGTTAACAGAAATGATTGAGTCATCTCTGTTATAATTTTGAGTCATTCCTTTATGGATATAATACCTTTTATAAGCCTTCTTAAAAATGGCCATCAGAGGAGAGAGGAGAATGACAAGAGGGAGGGAGGATGCTGGGGCAGGGGAGAAAGAGAAAAGAGGAGATTGAGTGAGTATGTTTGGGAGGGATGTCTTGCATGTCTTATGGCCAGAAAGGAAGAGATTGCTCCATAAGCCTGCATTACAGGAATGGTGAAATCTCAGAGCCTGCCTGGGGGTTCAGGCCTTGACTGTTGGCAGCTGGCCTTGAGTGTAGGGTGCATCACCACTTAGAATTTTCCTCTTGCCTCAACATAATGAGGTCAGTGCCTCAGTGTCTTAGAAATTGGAGCTGCTCTTGCCTAGACCATTTATTGGAAGTTTAAACAGTGCATATTGGGTGGCCCCTTGTGGATTTGGGGTATTAGAGATTTACTAAAGTATAGGTGGATGTTTCAGGGAGGGAGAGCTCTTTTTTTTTAAATCTTAAAATGATTACATTATCTAGGGATGGTTTTGCCAAGATTATTTATAAGCATGTTATACACAGTAAGTGAAAAGAATGTCATGATGTTGTCATATCCTTTTAAAACCCCAGTGGAGCCCGGGGTGGCCAATTTAGCTGACTCAACTTATTTATCATGAGTTCTGTTGGAACACTTGAAAGTATTAGTGTAAGGAGGTCTTTAAAATACTTCATGGATCTCATTGGTATTCTGTCCTGCTGTTACTGTCAATTTTAGAGCAGTAGTGTCACAAAAATATGAAACCATTACAATGTGAACAAAGGTAAAGGGAGGATTTTTTCAAAAAAGATTTATTTATTTGTTTGGAAGTCAGAGTTAGAGAGAGAGGGAGAGACAGAGAGAGATCTTCCATTCACTGTCACTCCCCAGATGGTCACAACTGCCAGAACTGAGCCAGACCAAAGCCAGGAGCCAAAAGCTTCTTTCAGGTCTCCCATATGGGTGGCGGGCCCAGGAACTTGGGCCATTTTCCACTACTTTTCCCCAACCATTAACAGAGGCTGGATATGAAGTGGAGATATGAACCAATGCCAGGGATGCTGGCATTGCAGGTGAAGCTTTACTTGTTACACCAAAATGCTGGCCCCAAAAGGAGACGTTAAGCATTACTAAATTCAGTGATCCACCCTTGTGGTGCTGGGAAAACAGCTCAACTTAGATTCAGGAAGAGAACTATCTGGCTTGAATAGCTAATTCCTTACACTCATGGTTTTGACTATTTTGTGGACAACATATACAAGCCCCAGAATGTGCCAGGTCTGGGGAAGACAGAAGCATACAAATGCTGAGACAGTTTATATCATTACTACATTTGACACATTCTTTTTTTTTTATTCCAATTAAAGGAAGAATTTGGCTGTGAACCATTAATGATTTCACAGCTCTTCCTCTAAGTGGTCTCAGGTGATCTGTGAAAATAATTTGCTATTCATTTGACCCACAAAATCATGCAAATCAGGAGATTCAAATCTTTTTTGTTCACTTTCAGCTATCAAGTATCTGAAAAATGTCCATTAAAGAAGCAATGTGTGTCTTTCTGTCATTACAGTGGTGGGGTTGTAATACTGCTCAGGCCAAACAGTGGGGCTAGACACAGGGTTGGCAGCCCAAAATGCATAAAGGATGTTTGTTGCACATGCTTAAAAATGCAGAGAGTAATGCTGAACTTAAAAGTTTTAGATATAGATTCTCAAGTTATTGAACCTAGCCAGGAGAACAAAACATCAAAGATGTGCACTATACTTAACAGAGCTCATGGTCAGATTAACCCATACGGGAGGTCTCCCTGCCACATTGAAATATCTTCACTGAAAAGTAGCAAACTGTTCCTAAACCAGAAGAGGAGATGGCACAAAAGAAAGAGACAGCCCAGAAGACACTGAAGAAACAAACACGAATGGCTTGGGAATAAATAAATGCAAGTAAAATAAATTAATTAATTAAATGCAAATTAAAAGGAAAAAGATTTCACAACCCATTAATTGGTTGTGAGCTGAAGTTTGAAAAAAAGTACACATCTAAGCAGACGATGTCATGGGTGTGCATGATTAAAGGCAAGGGCCATGAAGTAATGTTTTCCTATCAGTCGTGTTAATAAGTGTAGCCATAATAAAACATAAACCATTTGGTTAGTTAGAATATTTACTATAACAGATGTTCTTGGGTTCGTTTCTTTACAAGTAGTACATTTTGTCTGTTGGGATGAAGTAATTGCATGTTTCCAATCTGTGCAGATAAAGATCCTCACAATAGTTTTTGTTGATGTTAAATGGACTATTGAAACAGTGTTTTGTCTGTGTGTCTGGGCTGGTAATGAACATTGCTTTGTCATGATAGGGTGACCAAAACAGTTGTTGACATCCAAAGAATGCCTGAGATACTGGTTAGGTAGGAAGAAAATGAAGAACATTATAGTTTAACCCTGGCTTGTTCCACGTGATGCCAGATAGTAGGGTACTTGATCAAATTATAAAATCAAAAGCAAGGTTCTTTTTGTCTTTGGCATTCGTTTTTTCTTTGCATGTTGTAAACATTGTTCCAGAATTAGAGCATTTAATATTTTTGTCTTTAGAACACATCCTACAGTTAGTCTCTGTTGAAAAAGGCAAACATCAAATAAGCCGAACTTGTTTTAGTATTAGAAAATATTGAATTAACCTAACCCGTTCTGTGTTTTAAAGTTACCCCTTTAATTTAAGGATGTGTAATTTAAACCCATGTGTCTTTCAGTGTGGTGTGATATTTATAAACCAGCATTTTGTCTATCTGTCCTTTTTAACTTGTGGGGTTTGCATCTTGAAGAACACACCCTTAAATGTCTCCTCGCCTGTAATGCTCCATTGACAACATAAACAATTACAGTATAAACTATTACCTTTGGAAATGAAGTCATGCATCCTTCTTAATTGTTGAACTCTTGAAATTCTGTAGGGGATATGTTTCAGTCTGTACTCATTAACACACTTGCTAACACCAGCAAATGTGCCTACACATATAGAGAGGAAAAACATGAATCTGAGGGTTCCTTATTCTCTACTATTTATTCATGGAACGTGCAGGAGCAGGGATGCCAAAGTAGGAGTCATATGATAGATTTGGAATGAGACTTAGCAGCTAGGTCAAAATATTTTACAGTAGGAAGCTGAAACCCAAAGGGGCGGAGTTTCTACTTGCTAGCTTCCTCTTTTTGTCTCTTAGTAATATATGGCTGCCAGAATGATCTTTTCTGCAGCAAGTCTGACTTCTTAACCTTCAGCGGCAGCTTTCTATGCTTTAAAAATTAAATCTTGAGTCCTGAGGTTTACATGTACTGCCTTTTGAGGTGTACTTTCTCCTGTCTGGGTGGTTTCTCTTACCCCTTGTAGCTATCCTGAATGTAATGCTCAAATTCCTGGGTGGTTTTACTTCTGACCACCCTGACTGATCTCTTTTGACTGCTTTCACACATGATATTCCCTCTTTGAGAAGGTACCTCCCGGGCCGGCGCCGCGGCTCACTAGGCTAATCCTCCGCCTAGCGGCGCCGGCACACCGGGTTCTAGTCCCGGTCGGGGCGCCGGATTCTGTCCCGGTTGCCCCTCTTCCAGGCCAGCTCTCTGCTGTGGCCAGGGAGTGCAGTGGAGGATGGCTTGGGTCCTTGGGCCCTGCACCCCATGGGAGACCAGGAAAAGCACCTGGCTCCTGGCTCCTGCCATCGGATCAGCGCGGTGCGCCGGCTGCAGCGCGCTGGCCGCGGCGGCCATTGGAGAGTGAACCAACGGCAAAGGAAGACCTTTCTCTCTGTCTCTCTCTCTCACTGTCCACTCTGCCTGTCAAAAAAAAAAAAGAAAAAAAAAAAAAAAGAGAAGGTACCTCCCACCTCCCCCAAAATAACTCATCATGTTTAGAGGCTCTCAATTCTTTTTTAAGTTAGGAACCCAGTATGGACTACATTTTAAATCATGATCACATACTTCATGTGTGTGTATTTATATTTGTCTGTGTTGTATATAATATATATTTTATTTAAAATTTTAATTGTAATGAAATTTATTAAAATATTAATTATTTTTATAGATGTTGTACTCAACTTCTTGAAAAAGACTATTTATTTATTTATTTGAAAGGCAGAATGAAAGAGAGAGATCTTGCATCTGCTGGTTCATTCCCTAAATTGTTGCAATGGCTGGGGCTAGGCCAGGCTGAACCCAGGGCCAGGAACCCCACTCTGATAGGGGATGCTAGCATAGCAAGCAGCAGTTTAAGTCACTGAGCCACAGTGCCAGCCCTTACACCTGATTTTTTTTTCCTTTAGATTTATTTATTTATTTATTTGACAGGTAGAGTTACAGAGAGAGAGAGAGAAAGAGAGAGAGAAAGGTCTTCCTTCTGCTGGTTCACCCACCAAATGACCACTATGGCCGGCGCTGCGCCGATCCGAAGCCAGGAGCCAGGCACTTCCTCCTGGTCTCCCATGCAGGTGCTGGGGCCCAAGTACTTGGGCCATCCTCCACCACCCTCCTGGGCCACAGCAGAGAGCTGGACTGGAAGAGGAGCAACCAGGACTAGAACCCGGTGCTCATATGGGATGCTGGCGCCACAGGTGGAAGATTAACCAAGTGAGCCACAGCGCCGGGCCCTACACCTAATGTTGATGTTAGCTATTCATTAGTTTTTTTTTTCTTTCAAATAATGCTTTTTGCCACCTACCAACTAGATTTCATGCTCCTTTCTATGCTACCAACAGCGCCTGAGGGAAGGTTGGAAGTGTACAGGGATGCCAAGCACCCTAGTAAGCAGGATTGTCTTGAATAGTGAAGAGTTACCCTATTCAGCATGCCAATTGTGTCTCTACTAGAAACATTTCCAGCCTAATGAATGAGACCACAGATCAAAGCAGCCACTCTATAAAGATATCTGTCCTTCACCTCAGCACAGGAGCCTCTCTGGAGATCTGGTCTATGTTTATCCTCTCTTGCTGGGCCCTGTGTGTCACAGCTTGTACCTGTATTGACATTGTCTCTTCCACCACCCCAGAAAGCTCTTGAGAGTGGAAACTGTGGCTCTCTTGTCCAAGGATATAAGTGCAAATCTAATTGGTCCTCAACAAAGAGAGAATTAAGAGTCTGGGCCCAAAGTTCCGCTGCAAGTTGATAGCAGGAATCAAAATGACCAAAACAGAAATGGGAACAGGGCCCCAGCTTTTCTGACTGTCAAGCTGATCCTGACATTGTAGTTTTTGGTTTTGCGTAGGGCTTGGAGAGAGGGTGTGTAGGCATAGAATGAATTACTTTGTCTTATGAAGAGGTACTATTATATATACTTTTTTTAAAAATATACCTTTTAAGATTTTATTTATTTATTTGAGAGGTAGAGTTACAGACAGTGAGAGGGAGAGACAGAGAGAAAGGTCTTCCTTTGGTTGGTTCACTCCCCAAGTGGCCACAACCGCTGGAGCTGTGCTGATCCAAAGCCAGGAGCCAGGTGCTTCTTCCTGGTCGCCCATGCAGTTGCAGGGGTCCAAGGGCTTGGGCCATCTTCTATTGCTTTCCCAGCCCACAGCAGAGAGCTGGACTGGAAGAGGAGCAGCCGGGACTAGAACCGGTGTGCATATGGGATGCCGGCGCCAAAAGCAGAGGATTAACCTACTGTACCACAGTGCCAGCCCCATCATACATACTCTTGGTCATAAAAAGTTAACATGGGTATTAAGGTTTAAATTACATATAGTAAAATATGTACTTTGTAATGTGCAATCTAGGATTTTTGAAAAACTGTACAATCATGTAACTGCCATTGAAATCAAGAATATTTCCATCACTCTAGAAATTTCTCTAATGGTACTTGGTAGCCAACTCTTCTCTCATGTAAATTGGCTACTGCTGATCTCTATGGATTCACATTCTTCAGAATTCAGTATAAGTGGAGTCATATGTTATGTAGCCTTTTGCATCTGGCTTCTTTATTTTTTATTTATTTGAAAGAAAGAGAGAGAGAGAGAGAGAGATCTTCCATCTGCTGGTTCATCCCATGAAGTGCCTCACACTAGCCAATGCTTAGTCCAGGCTGAAGCCAGAAGCCCTAACTCCACTCAGGTCTCCCACATGGATGGATGCCAGGGATTCAAGTACTTGAACCACCATGCCTCCCAGGATTCGCAGGAAGCTACATTTGGAACCAGGCACTCTGATTTGGGATACAGATGTTCCAAGCATCTGCTTAATCTGCTGTGTCAAATGCCTGCCTGATAGCTGGCTTTCCTGACATGCTTTCTTTCTTTTTCTTTTTTTTCTTTTTTTTTTTTTTTGACAGGCAGAGTGGACAGTGAGAGAGAGACAGAGAGAAAGGTCTTCCTTTGCTATTGGTTCACCCTCCAGTGGCCTGCACACCGCGCTGATCTGAAGCCAGGAGCCAGGTGCCTCTCCTGGTCTCCCATGGGGTGCAGGGCCCAAGCACTTGGGCCATCCTCCACTGCACTCCCGGGCCACAGCAGAGAGCTGGCCTGGAAGAGGGGCAACCGGGACAGAATCCGGTGCCCCGACCGGGACTAGAACCCGGTGTGCCGGCGCCGCAAGGCGGAGAATTAGCCTAGTGAGCCGCGGCGCCAGCCTCCTGACATGCTTTCAGCATAGATCATTAAGAGTCTCATGTGTTGTTGCTTTTATAAGAGCAAAGGAATTCTGTTGCCAGATAATATATATTCCTTTGTATACATACATCAAAAGTTCTTTATCCATTCACTGTAGAAGGATATTTAACTAGTTTCCAGTTTTTGACAGTTATGTTACTTCTATCTAGGATTGCTGGATTATATGGTCATAAGTGTACATTTATTTTGTTAAGAAGCTACCAAACTGTTTTCTAAAGTGATTGTATATTTTGTAGCATCTCCAACAGCATATTAAAGTTCTAGATTTTCTATATCCTCATTAACACTTGTTACTCTGAACTATTATTTAAAAAATTACAGCCATTCTAACAGTTGTATGGTGTCTCGCTGTGGTTTAATTTGCATTTCCTAAATAACTAATGCCATTGGTTTATGTGTTTATTGGCCATTTGTTTATCTTCTTTTATGAAGTATCTGTTCAAATAGTCTACCCATTTAAAAGTTCAGCTAGGGAATGACTTTATGGCTCAGCAGGTTAAAGTTGCCGCCTGCGATGCTGGCATCTCATATGGACTCTTGTTCAAGTCCCAGCTGCTCCACTTCCAATTCAGCTCCCTGCTATTTCAGCTGAGAAAGCAGCAGATAAGTGTTTGGGCTCCTGTACCCTTGTGGAATACGAGGAAGAAGCTCCTGGCTTCTGGCTTCTGACCAGCCCAGCTCTAGCCACTGGGGCCATTTGGGGAGCAAACTGACAGATTCAAGATCTCTTCTTTCTGTCTCAGACTCCCCCCTTCTCTCTCTGCCTTTCAAATAAATAAATAAATCTTTAAAACATGCAATTAAAAACTTTAATTGAATGTTGCAATAATATTGGAAACACTTATGGCAAGTTAGGAATAGAGTTGTCTAATGGATTTTAAAACAAAATACTGTTAATATCAGTGATTAAATTGCCCACTATCTTAGTATGCATGCGAATATTAGATACTTTGTAAATATCTGCTAAATAGATGACAGGATATCTCCTTTGCTCTTATAAAGATAACCTAAACTAATGTGTTTTTTTTTTTTTTTTTTTTTTTTTTTTTTTTGACAGGCAGAGTGGACAGTGAGAGAGACAGAGAGACAGAGAGAAAGGTCTTCCTTTTGCCGTTGGTTCACCCTCCAATGGCCGCCGCGGCCTGCACGCTGCGGCCGGCGTACTGCACTGATCCGATGGCAGGAGCCAGGTACTTATCCTGGTCTCCCATGGGGTGCAGGGCCCAAGGACTTGGGCCATCCTCCACTGCACTCCCTGGCCACAGCAGAGAGCTGGCCTGGAAGAGGGGCAACCGGGATAGAATCCGGCGCCCCGACCGGGACTAGAACCCGGTGTGCCGGCGCCGCAAGGTGGAGGATTAGCCTAGTGAGCCACGGCGCCGGCCCAGATAACCTAAACTAACATTTTATTTTGGGAAGGCGAGACGTGGTGGCTTCCAGTAGCAAAGATATTCCCATTCCATGGTTATAGGCTGCCAAAATTATCATTGTGATATATTATACTTTAATATTTACACTTTCATTAAAAGATTTATTTCATTTAGCAAATGAACAATCTTAGATGAACATGATTTCATATTTACAAAAATGTCTACCATACACAGAAAAAAATCCATAGTGATACCCATGAAACATAGCAGTGTTTTTCTGTGGATGTTGCTATCATGGATGATTTTTTTTTACAACAATTAGCATACGTAACTTTTGTGATTATAAAAAGAAGGTGTGAAAAAAGAGATTACCAGCCCAAAGATAAGGAATAGTGTCAGAAAAGAAACTATATATATATATATATATTTAAGTTTATTTTTTTTCTTTGTGATGCAGAGAGAGAGAGAGAAATCTTCCATTCACCGGTTTACTCTCCAAATGTTGATAGCAGCCAAGGCTGGACCAGGCCAAAGCCAGGACCAGGATCTCCACCTATGTCTCCCAAATGAGTGGCAGGGACTCAAGTACTTTAAGCCATTATCTGCTACCTCCCAGGATGTCTATCAGCAGGAAACTGAATCAGAAGCAGAGATGAGCCTCAGGCCCAGCCTGTCTGATATGACATGTGGACATCAAAAGCTCCATGTTAACTCGCCGTACCACATCACCAGCCTCAGAAATTATATTCTTAACAAGTTTTTAAAAATTTATTTAAAGAAAGACATTATATTCATTTATTTGAAAGGTATAGACACACAGAAAGATTTTACATCTACTAATTCACTCCCCAAATGCTTCCAATAACCAAGCTGGATCAGCCCAAACCAGGAGCCTAGAACTCAATTCGGATCTCCACATGAGTGGTAGGGACTAAACTACTGCTCATGAGCCATCGTTGCTACCTCCAAGGTGTGTGTTAGCAGGAAGCTAAAAGCAGAAGTAAAGTCAGGCCCTCCAATAGGGGATGTGGGTGGCTCTAGTGTCATCTTCACTGCACGCCAAACACCTGCCCTTCTTTCTAAGATTTGATCAGAACTTGGTGTTGTGTCTGTGTATATTACTTATGGATGAGAGAAATCTTTTTAAATTTGTTCCACTGGAGGTATCTATCAAAGTTAGCTTTTGTTTTTGGTCGTAAGTATGGATACCTGTTAACTGGATATTGGTCTGAAATTTCTAGTTGATTACAAAAACTGGAAAAATCATTGAGAATATTAGCTCTTTTTTTTTTTTAAAGATTTATTTATTTGAAAGAGTTACAGAGTGGCAGAGGCAGAGAGAAAGATCTATCTTACATCATCTGCTGGCTCACCCCCAAATGGCCACCAATGGTCGGAGCTGGGCTGATCCGAAGTCAGAAGCTTGGTCCAGGTCTCCCACACAGGTGTAGGGGCCCAAGGATTTGGGCCTATTTTACTGCTTTCCCAGGCCATAGCAGAGAGCTTTATCAGAAGTGGAGCAGCCAGGTCTCGAACTGGCACCCGTATGAGATGCTGACACTACAGGTGAAGGCTTTACCCGCTATGTCATAGCACCAGCCCCAAGAATATTTGTTTTTGACCATTATCAACTTGTGTTTTTTGAGGATAAGGACATACTCACTTTTCCCCTAGAGAACACAGCTGAGGACCCTGTGTTCTCTACAACCTGTGTGTAATTTCGTGACTTTTTAAGTTGCCAGATAATATTTGAGATAGAATCAATAATATGGTAGTAGCAGTACAGCTTTATCTAAAACAAATAGGAGGGCTTATTCAAATTTAGATAACAGCAGGTCAGTCACAATATATTTAAAATTAAGTAATTCAGTGGCAGAAAGCCCAGACCCAATGAGGATGCAACGACATAGTATGTAGTGGGTACACGCTTGGCCATCAGCAAACAGGTTAGGCTTGCTTAGGGAGCATTTTACAGGGATTTTAAAAGGTGCTTTGTTGAAACATGATGTTCTTCTTTCCTCTGTAGACACTTCAGCATTAGTGAATTTTATGGGGGGAAAAAGAGATGAGGGTTTAACCACTGGGGAGATTTGGCAGTTTCAATTAAACAGTTGTGCCCTTTAAATTTTAATTTTGAAATCAGTGACTGCTGGTGTTTGGGTGTTCAGGTTTATTTTTCTAGTGAGGTCATAGGCTTTTGTATTGTTGGTCTCTGTGGTCAAAAGGTGGGAGTATTATGTTGTGTGAGTGTAAATGTAGTTATATTCTGTTTCAGGTGTATCTCGAGAGACTGAACTCTAAAATCTGTATAAAAACAAATATGTTTAGAAAGGATTTTACACCTCTGCCCTATTAAGTAAAAATTCTAGGTTCTATCCCCCTCCTTTCCACTAAACTGCTTGAAGTCCTCTTCATGCTTCATGTTTTTGAGAAGGGGTCTTGTCTGTCTTTGTTATTTCCTATAAAAATGTGATTTCTTTTTATTTAAGAGGGCATGATTTGTCAACAACTGGATCACAACCTTTTTTTTTGGGGGGGGGAGATGTGAAGTGTTTGATCTCAGAAAGCTCATCCTGCTTAGCATCTTTGACTCCTGGAGTTGTAGAGTTAAGTTTGTGTTTAGGAATGACTCCTAGTTCTGGTCTCCTGTAGAGTTTAGTGTTTTCTCCGAAGTCGTTTCTTTCTGGGAAGGCCACCAGAGGCAATGTGAGGCTTGGCCTCCTCTTAATCCTGTCTGGATCACTGGATTCAGATAGCCTCTGAAGCAGCAAAAACGCAGATAATAGTAAGAAATAGCTACAATTTGTTGGACTTAATTATTTGTGACTTGGCATTTTCTGTTCTTCACAACAGCCTACAAGGTTCAGTTGTCACTGCCTCTACTTTATAAACTAAGAAGCGAGGGCTCAGGAAAGATGAACAGCTTACCACACAGCTAGTGGTGGTGAATTTGTAAGTCAACTTTGGTCTAACTCCAAAGCCTGGATATTTCCACCTAGACAAGGTTAGCTCCAAAGAAGACCATCAGTTCTCTTGAAATTACTCATCAGAGATATTTGTGAGCTTGTGGTAATCTGACCTTGTATTATTATTATTTTTTAATTATTTATTTATTTATTTGAAAGGCAGAGTTACAGAGAAAAGAGAGAGAGAGAAATGTTAGACCTGCTGGTTCATTCCCCAAATGGCCCCAACGGCCATGGCTGGGCCTGGGTGGAGCCAGGTGGCTCATCTGGATCTCCCACATAGGTGCAGGGGTTCAAGTACTTGGGCCACCTTCTGCTGCTTTCCCAGGCATGTTAGCATGGAGCTGGACTGGAAGTGGAGCAGCTGGGACTCTCTGGTGTCCATGTGCAATGCCAGTGCTTTAGGCCACTGCGCCACAATGCCTGCCTGTTTGTTTTCTATGTTGTATTTATTTTGTGGTAGGACCCAGGATGGCAAATCACTCACTTCATTTAATTACTAATGTTACTGCTAAGACCACGTTGTTCATGTGAATTTGAAGGCACTGATCTGTGGGAGCATCTTCAAACTGAACATTCTCTAAATTGCAATTTTAAAAAAAATTATTTTCATAATTCATGTGTCTTATGAGCCTCATGTGTTTCAGTTATTGGCATAGAGCTTCCATTTGTAAATTGTTAGAATTTATCTCATCTCCCTCAGCATCCTTTCTAACCTCTTATTTCTAAAGTCTGTGTACGTTAGCTGTTCTTTTAGGTGTTGGTGAAGTCAGGTCTAGAATAGTCTTAAGACTGTCTGTAGGTTGTTTATCGCCATTAGCTCTCATTATTCTAAATGAGTACCCCACCTAGCCTACACTCTGTAACTACACGTTTCCAGAGCTTCTCTAGAGATAGCATCTCATAGCTTTCCCTCTCCCCCTACACTTTTCTTTTGATTGACTAAAAATGTTTTATGACTGAAGCCCAGAAAGCATGAGGGAAAACACCTGTAAGGAGAGAACGTGCTCTCTGGGTGTGTGAAATTGGGGGGAAACAATTGGAAATAAGTGTAATTCCTGAATCTGAAACTTTGAAATGAAACCTCACCATGTGTTTAACACATATTAGTTTGTAAATAGAGTCTCACTAATTGCATTTACAGCTCACAGCAGAAATACTTGTTATGTCTTGTTACTCTAAGGAAAAAATGAGAGAATTATATATGTGTGTGTTTAAGACTGGGAATGCAGAGAATAGTGTGGTGTCAATTGTCTCTAATTATGTGTCTTTTTTTCTGAAGGCAATTAATCAGTTCTTGCCAGATCTTTTTTGGATGAGGCAATTATTCAGCTTTTCTGTTGTTGTGATACCTGAATTCAGGTGTGCCAAGCTTGGAGGAAACTCCATGGAGTGTCTGATTTTGTAAGGCAATAAACGATTATTGTCATTCTTTCTCCTTTCATTGGAATGATTAAAAAGCGCTAAAATTGTCCCATGTTTTATGGAGTCACTGCTTATTCATTACCAGATTGTAATATGTCTTTCAATAGTTCTAAAAGTTTTCCTGTATCCTCAAGACCAATTTCATTTATTCAGGCCAAATGTGTTTCTAGTGAAGTGACCAGTAGTTTCATAATGACAACTAATTGTCTTTACTTTTTGTGTTATGATAAATTAATGAACTTTGTGTATTTTTTCATTTGTTTTTAAATATTTTATTTATTTATTTGAGAGGTAGACTTAGAGACACAAAGACCGAGAGACAGAAAGGTCTTCCATCTACTGAGTCACTCCCCAGATGGCTGCAACAGCTGGAGCTGGGATAATCAGAAGCCAGGAGCTTGGGCCATCTTCTACTGCTTTCCTAGGCCATTGCAGAGAGCTGGATCAGAAGAGGAGCAGCTGGGACACAAACCAGGGCCCATACGGGATGCTGGTGCTGCAGGCGTAAGCTTAGTCTACTATGCCACAGCGCCGGTCCCACTTTGTGTATTTTTATCGAGAAGGTTGTGTCCCTCCATGAAAAAGCTACAGAAAAAGGTGAACCATCAAAGTGCATAATGTCAGGCCAGGAGGTCCCCGAGTCAGGTAAACTCACTCGTTTTACAGATGATTAAACTGAAGCAGGCCTGGAGCCTGCTTCTTCTGACCTCCTATTTTGGTGCTGTTTCTCCAATATCTTGCTAGAGGCTTTATGAAAAACAAAGGGTTCTCCTTCTTCTCCTTCTCCGTGGATAGTGGTGGCTGATTAATGTTGGGGCCTTGGTTTTAAAAATACCAGTTCTGGGTCTGGCCAACAGACACATAAAGAAATGTTCAGGATCACTAGAGCCATCAGGGAGATGCAAATCAAAACCACAATAAGGTGGAACTCAAGGGGTTGCTTTCTATCTTGATGACTGCTGGAGAGAAGTGACGGGTTTGAAATGATAGTTGAGAAGGCTCATAATTCACAGTGAAGATCATGAACTCTGCAGTGCACATTTCAGATTGCATCACTTGTTGAATGGCCTTGGGAGGTTATTTTACCTCTGTAAGCCTTGCTTTCCCCATTTGTAAAGTGAGATTTTGTGTGTTGTCTTATGAGCATTAGTTGTATATTAAAGGCTGCCTCTTCTGCTGTTATTCCCAAATCAGTTTCCACACCTCCCTTGGGAAAGGTTTCTTAGAATGCAAATTCCATTCCTGAATTGTAATGAGAGGAAAGATGGGGAGAAGGGATTACCTGCCTTGGTACTGAAGGTGTCACAAAAGAAATAGTGTTGTTAGATGAGTTTGGTGTGCTTGATTTCTACCTCTTTATGCCAGTGTGTGTAAAGTAACAGTGAGAATGTCACACAATGAACCTTTATGGCAGTTTCTAGAGAGGAAAGACTCAAGGTCTCAACCACACAATGGAGCACCAACAGCAGATGAGAGGCAAAGGAAACTGAGGGAGGCATCTCAGCTGACCAGTGCATGCTAGGACTTTCCCTTAGGAGGCTGTCCCAACCTGTCTTTCACAGTGTTGATACCAAATGGAGTGTGGAAGAGAACGCCAGTTTCAAAAGGCAGCTGCCAAGGAAAAGGAGAATGGTTAATGAAGTATTTTTTAGTTGTTTGAACTAGTTAATTGTTGAGTTATATCATCAAGTGAGTTCTCTCTCTGCTGATGCTCCACGGGAGAACTGGAAATGGACCGCATACCTATCATGTATGCACTTGTCTTTAGTCTGCATCTGTTCATAGGCTAAAAATGAAGTCTACTTAAAACTCTTACCTGGAGGACTTTTATGATTTTGAAGAAAATATGGCTGCAGTAGAGCTAGGACATATTTTTATTGTCCTCAATAGTAACATCAGAAACCACCCTTGCCAGCAAGTCTATTTTGTCAAGCCTTGGGGTTTGTTTTTTTTAACTGGGTGCTGCACTTTGAATAACAGAACACTAGGAAGCCACACTGAAACCTTTTTTTCCCCCCAAAGATATTTAAAAGGAGAAATCAAATATCTAGGTACATTTCAGAATTTTGGTTATAATTTAAAATAAAAAATTTAACATCTCTGTGTTTTCTGAGCATTGTATCCTGAAGCCAAATTATGGATATTCCCAAGTATGTCTTTGGTGCCATGTTTTCTTGCTTCTTTATAAAATTTCAGCCACTGATTCATTTTCTGTAGGATTAAATGCTTTTAATCTCATATTATTTAGTTAACATCATTCTAAATTTTGTTTTTCAGGGATATCAGTATGAACAACATTACTCAATTACCTGAAGATGCATTTAAGAACTTTCCCTTTCTAGAAGAGCTGTAAGTATTATTTGGAGAAATGTGTTTTGTGTTCATGCCACCTCCCATTCTCTGTAGAATCTTTAAATACAGAAATAGACTAATGTTTCTCTTTAGGAACATTTAGATAGTTTAGTGTCAGTGGGCTTGGTGCAAAGAAAATCATGTTTTCTTGGGAAAACAAACTTGATTTTTAAGCAGTATAATTACTGCAGTTAATTTTGAAAGCCAGAACTAAAAAATACCACGTCCATAAGACTTCTCTCTCTCTCTCTCTCTCTTTTTTTTTTTTTTTTGCTGCAATTATTATAACTATGCATGCTGCAGTGATACAATTTAATTACAGTTTTATCCTGCGATATCAGGGCTGCTGGATAATTACTATTGTTGCTGAAGGAGTTGCTGTGCGGGTAACAGAAGCGTAAAAAATGACTCAAGTTGCTGGAGGATGCAACAGTCTACACTGACAGAGAACAGAAAATGAAATATAGATTCTCTTGGATATTTGCAGATAGCATTTGGGGGTGGGGTGCAGGCATGGGACATCATCCAGCTCTCTAAGAATACCTTTAAATCAGTTGCATCTCATGTTGCCAATTTTTAACAGTTTATATTGTAGAAAAAATTATTTTCACTTGTTTTAACCTGCATTTTGTAATACTGTGCACATGTTTTTGAGTCTATAATCAAAATAGCAAACTTTTAGATTTTAAAGAAATTGGGAGTTCTGATTATATTTTAAGAATACAGGTTAAGGGGCTGGCGCCGTGGCTCACTTGGTTAATCCTCCACCTGTGGTGCTGGCATCCCATATGGGCACCAGGTTCTAGTCCTGGTTGCTCCTCTTCCAGTCCAGCTCTCTGCTGTGGCCCCGGAAGGCAGTGGAGGATGGCCCAAGTGCTTGGACCCCTGCACCCACATAGGAGACCAGGAGGAACACCTGGCTCCTGGCTTCAGCTCGGCGGAGCTCTGGCCATAGCGGCCATTTGGGGAGTGAACCAACGGAGGGAAGACTCTCTCTGTCTCTCTCTCTCTCATTGTCTGCAACTCTACCTGTCAAATAAATAAAAAATAAAAAGAATACAGGTTAAAAACAAAGAAAATCAGACTTGAATCAAATTGATATACCCTTTCATAGGCTAAGCTAATAGATCATATAATGTATAGAGTTTGGAAAGTGATAGTTTGATATTAAGAACAACAAAGAGATCTAGCCCTGAGAGTCTAAATTAGTTTTACAGATGTGTCTCATACTCCAGCTGTTGAGTATCGATCCAAGTCAATGAATGTCTCCTATCTTAGTTGGGACCCTCACCTACAATAGGGAACAGGAGTCAAATAAGATATTCAGATTGTGCGTCTGCTTCTGACAGAATAGTGAAATAGCAGTTAAGTGTTTAATGAAGTACCTACACTACTACTTAGTTGAACATAATGCTCTCATAGCAAAAATGGCATGGTGATTATCTGCCACTTGCAAGTTTGTGAACTGAATCAAATTACTTAGCCTCTCTCTGCTCAGTTTCTTTGTCCATAAGGTACAGATAGTAATAGTCTCTCCCCCTAAGCCGGCGCCGCAGCTCACTAGGCTAATCCTCCGCCTAGCGGCGCCGGCACACCGGGTTCTAGTCCCGGTTGGGGTACCGGATTCTGTCCCGGTTGCCCCTCTTCCAGGCCAGCTCTCTGCTGTGGCCAGGGAGTGCAGTGGAGGATGGCTTGGGTCCTTGGGCCCTGCACCCCATGGGAGACCAGGAAAAGCACCTGGCTCCTGGCTCCTGCCATCGGATCAGCGCGGTGTGCCGGCCGCGGCGGCCATTGGAGGGTGAACCAACGGCAAAGGAAGACCTTTCTCTCTGTCTCTCTCTCTCACTGTCCACTCTGCCTGTCAAAAAAAAAAAAAAAAAGTAATAGTCTCTCCCTCTTAATATTCTAGAGAAGACAATACGAGTTAATATATTTTAAGTGCTTAGGACAGTGCATGAAACTGAGCAAGTGTTATATAAAGGCCAGCTCGCATTTATTTTACTATTTTCAAGGTGCACAAGAACAAAAAGCAGTAGAATATTTACCACATGTTATCTTTAATTTTTTTAATTGAGAGGTAGACAGCTGCTGGTTCACTCCCCCTATGTCCACAACAACCCAGAATTCAGTCTGGATCTCCCATAGTGGTGCCAGGGGCCCAAGCATCTGAGCCATCATCTGCTCTTCTCTGCTATGTATGCCAGCAGGAAGCTGGAATAGGGAGCAAGTCTCTCTTGAACCAACCCACTCCAGTATGGTATGCTGGTGTCCCAAGTAGTGTCCTAACTGCTGTGCCACTCATTCACTCCACCAAATATTATCTTTGGATAAAAAGGCTAAGTGTCTGTTTTTTATTAATAAATCTTATTTTAAAAGATTTTATTTTATTTGAAAGGCAAAGTTACAGAGAGGCAGAGGCAGAGAGAGAGAGAAATCTTCCATTCTGTGGCTCACTCCCCAAACGGCCTCAATAGCTGGTGCTGGGCCCATCCAAAGCCAAAAGCCAGGAGCTTCTTCCAGGTCTCCCATGTAGGTGCAGGGGCCCAAGAACTTGGACCATCTTCTACTGCTTTCCCAGGCCAAAGCAGAGAGCTGGTTCAGAAGGGGAGTAGCTGGGTCTCAAACCGGTGCCCATATGGGATGCCAGCACTGTAGGTGATAGCTTTACCAGCCATGCCACAGCATTGGCCCCTAAGTGTATATTTTTTTTAAGATTTAGTTATTATTTGAAAGAGTTCAAAGAGAGAGGAAGAGACAGAGAGAAAGAGGAGAGAGACTTTTACATCCACTGGTTCACTCCCCAGATGGCCACAATGTCTGGGGCTGGGCCAGATGGAAGCTAGGATCCAGCAGCATCCAGTGGGTCTCCAACATAGATAGCAAGGACCCAAACACTTGAGCCATCCTCTGCTGCTTTCTCAAGCTCATTAACAGCAGCCAGGACCTGTACCAGTTCTCATGTGGGATGTCAGTGTCTCAGGCAGTGGCTTTACCTATTACACAACAATGCCAGCCCCCTAAGTGTATGTTTTATATTTACCTCCTGCATTTTTAATAATGGACATCAATGGTTTTATAATGAAGTTTTTAATTTTTACCTAAAAATTTGAATTGAATTTAAAAAAGTAAACCATGTATATGAAGCCTCCACCTCCACCCCTTAACCAACCTTTAAGGTGCTTATATATCTTCGTTTTCATTCTCTATGTGGTTTTAGATCTTAGGATTAGTCTCTTTACAGAAATAATTGTATAATGAAAGGACATTAACCAGTAGTTGTTCAATTGTTGTATAACCATTGTGGGCTAATGCCGGTGCCGTGGCTCACTTGGCTAATACTCCACCTGTGGCGCCAGCATCCCATATGGGCACCAGGTTCTAGTCCCGGTTGCTCCTCTTCCAGTCCAGCTCTCTGCTGTGGCCCCGGAAGGCAGTGGAGGATGGCCCAGGTGCTTGGGCTCCTGCACTGGCATGGGAGACCAGGAAGAAGTGCCTGGCTCCTGGCTTCGGATTGGTGCAGCACCGGCGGTGGCGGCCATTTGGGGGGTGGGGGTGGACCAATGGAAGGAAGATCCTTCTGTCTCTCTCTCTCTCTCACTGTCTATAACTCTACCTGTCAAAAACAAACAAACAAACAAACAAAAACAAACCATTGTGGGCTGTGTGATGCATCAGGCAGGAAATGGAGATGACTGCCTCACTCTGGATGGAGCTATTGTATGCAGACCACCTCTGCTAATGCCTCTGATTACCAGTTCTGCCTTTAGGATTTTTATAGTGAGTGCCTGGATGTGGAGTCAAACCTGATTAATCTGTGCCTTATGAAGCGCACATGTTGGATTTCTTAAAATCTCAAATAGCTAAGCATATATCAACCTCATGAATTCTGTCAACCAAGACTTTTAATTAGAACCAACTTGAATTTGACCGCCAGTTCTTTTAGCTAGGTCATGTTCTCCATATTCTGCTGTTGTACTAACAAAGCCTATCAAACCAAGCTGGTACAGTTTCTCTAACTACTGTATGGGATTTCAAAAATGAATTTGGTTAGGAGAGTAGAGTGTTATGTTTAAAGAACATTTCAAAGTAGTCTTTAAAATCTGGCAATACTTTAGGCATTCAAAGAAATTTATTTTCCATATTAATATAAGCATAGTATGTTTTTTCTTTATAAAAATATAGTTGATTTTGACATTCCAAAATGATGCTGCTATGACTATTGTAATATTTCATAAACAGTGTAACCATTTGTCCAAAAGTCATCTGGAAGTCATTTAGGAATGACTGTGAAGTTGAATACCCTAGGTAGAAATAACTGATTTGCTGAGAGTTTTTTCCATGTTAGTTAATGAGGTGTGCTTTACAAGATGTGAGTAATTTGGCCACATTTGATATGGTGAGCTAGAATGCTTAGAGTTTTAGGCACAATCATTTCCCAAGAATATGTAAGAAGTGTTTATAGAAATGTACACATTCACTTATTCTTTCAATAAACAATTGAGTGCTAGTCTATGTTGGGTCCTGTGATGAATGCTAGGGATACAGACACAGCATGGTCTTTTCTTCAGAGTTGACAGTCTCCCTAGAGCTGTGTTACCCAGTACCACATCCACTAGTCACAGGTGGCTATTGAAATTCACATGTATAATAATTAAAGTTAAATAAAATTAAAAATTCAGTTCCTTAAAGTTGAACTAGCCACATTACAAGTACTCAGTAACTGTGGATACTTATTAGACAGTGCAGATATTAGATTGTTTCCATTACTGCAGAAAGTTCTATTGGGCAATGTGGATCTAGAGGGAGAGATGAAAGTAACACGTTACATCACCGTACAGAAATGTGTATGGCATAAGCAGAAGCCTAATGCAGTGTATGAATTCAAGGCTGTGAGAGATTTTGGAAAGTCTTCCCAGAATAGCTTCCACTGAGTCTTTTTTTTTTTTTTTGTAATAATCAAGCTCTTCTTTATTTCTTTTAAAACTTTATTTATTTGAAAATCAGAGTTACAGAGAAAGGGAGAGACAGATGGGAGAGAGATCTTCCATCTGCTGATTTACTTCCTATATGACCACAACAGCCTGGGCTGAACCACGCTAAAGCTAGGAGCAAGGAGCTTCCTCTGGTCTCCCACATGGGTGGCAGGGGCCCAGGTACTGTTGCTTTTCCCAGGCCATGATTAGGGAGCTAGATTGGAAGTGGAGCATCTGGACTTGAACTTTTCACCCACATGGGATGCCAGCATCACAGGCAGCAGCTTTATCTACTATACCACAGCACTGGCTCCTTCCACTGAGTCTTGAAGCATGATTATAATAAGCGTGTTCCATGAAGAACTTCAAAGTGCATCCAAAGGCATGATGTACGCCAATATAAGCAGTGGCTTTTTGTGACCAAGTGGAAAGGTCAATTGAGAGAAATGTCAGGAGATGAGGCTAGATCATGGGGTACCTTTTTAAGCTAAGGAGTTTTGATTCTATCCTGAAGGAGCTGAATTTGATATGAGCGTGAGCAGTAGGGAGATGAGGCACTTTGCCCCAGTGAATGACTGGGTGCCATTTATTGAGCCTGGGAACACAGAGAGCCCTTTGTTTAGGGCCTAAAGAATTAAATTTTATAATAAAAACAGGATGGTAAAGAGGATGTGGATAGAGCTTTACGATGTACAGAAGTCCATTCTCATAACTGAGGAAAGTCAGTCTTACCAAAACGCTGAGCTGAAGAGGTTAAGAGTGCTGTTCAAGTTCACATGCCTTGTATGTTGTTTTGCTGGGACTTGGAATCAGGTCTCCAGCGCCCTGCTTTTTTTTTCCTGAAGCACTGTAAATGATATGTATTTATACTCAAGGAAATGTTCCGTCCAAGGTTTTAAGTGAAAGGGACTTTAAGTACTATTGTGGTCAATTGCTTTATTTTCACGTTTGACCTGCTTTCAGAAGTTACCTGTAAACCTGCCACCCCCACCCCCAGAAATACAGAAACATAGATTCTGGCTCTACATTTACTCTATACATGGCTCTGAAATCTTGAGTCTATACTGTACCAAGCTGAATGCGCCTGATCTTATCTGAAATGTTGAGAAAGTCTCTTGATTTTTTTTATACTACCCTTTCCTAGTCTTTAACATGAGACAGTTGGGGCAGACACTTGGTGAAGGAGTGAAGTAGCCCTTTGGGACACCTGCATCTCATGTAAGAGCACCTGTTTTGAATACAGGCTATTCTCCTTCCAATCCAGCTTCTGCTAGTGAGCGTCCTAGAATGCAGCAGATGATGGTTCAAGTACTTGGGTCCCTGACACCCCATAGGCTCCTGGCTTTGGCCTGGCCTGGTCCCAGCAATGGTGGGCATTTGGGAAGTGAAGAAGCAGATGGAAGATAATGCTCTCTTTCTCTCTGGCTTTCAAATAAAGTAAAAATACATAAAATGGGACATCTCATAGGGCCACTGTACAAAGGCACTGAGATAGTTTATGCAAAAGTGCTTCGTGACCATAGAGAGCTTGGTCTAGTAAGGTAAATCTGACTCATCATCTTAAACATTGCTGTCTTTTCCTTGAAGTCTTTGGAGGAGGAGAGATTTTGTTTGGGGATATGAGTTGGAGTGGTCCAATGTGAGTATCTGTTAGCAATATAAAAGAAAAGTCAGAATTTGTAGAAAACATTCAGTTAGCACTGACAGGATCTCTGGCCTGATGTGCGATACTACCACAGATGTTTTTGGTTCTCCTTGAGATTTGTCAGGGCATTAGTAGCCATTTGGGGAATGACTGAAATTTAGAGTTGTGAAAGTGATTTAGTTAGAAACAGCAGGAGGAATATCCAACTATTTTCTGTAGACTGTCGTGAAAATTCCTATGGATTTTACTTTGATGTGGCAACAGCAGTAGAAACTGTCACCAGCTCTGGCACTTGGACTATTATTGTTTAATGCATATTCTATGACTGGGATAATTCTATTCGTTGCAAAACACTATTTTACTTTGGAAGACTTCACAGCGCTCAAGGGCTAATAGGTGTCTGAGTACCAATTCCATGTTACTTGTCATTTTGTTTCATCTGTATGAGAATTCTAAGTGGAGCACCACTTTATACAAAGGGACTAGCAGTAGATTTAAACACAGGGGTGGGCACGTGGCACTGCAGTTAAGACACCACTTAGTTTACCTGCACCCGTGTTGGAGTCCCTGGGTTTGAGTCCCAGCTCTGCTTCTAATCCACTTTCATCTAAGGTGTACCTTGAAAGGCAGTAGGTGATGGCTTAAGTACATGGGCCCCTGATACCCATCTGGGAGACCAGGATTAAGTTTCTGGGCTCTGGCTTTGGCATGGCCCACCCTTGGCTGGGTTGCAGGCATTTGGGAAGTATTTTTCTTTCTCTCCTTCTCTCCTTCTCTCCCTCTCCCCTTTCTTTCTGCCTTTCTAATAAATAAAATGATAATAAAAAATACAAACAAAGGCCAGCGCCGTGGCTCAATAGGCTAATCCTCCACCTAGCGGCGCCGGCACACCGGGTTCTAGTCCTGGTCGGGGTGCCGGATTCTTTCCCAGTTGTCCCTCTTCCGGGCCAGCTCTCTGCTGTGGCCAGGGAGTGCAGTGGAGGATGGCCCAAGTACTTGGGCCCTGCACCCCATGGGAGACCAGGAGAAGCACCTGGCTCCTGCCTTCGGATCAGCGTGATGTGCCGGCTGCAGCGCGCCAGCCGTGGCGGCCATTGGAGGGTGAACCAACGGCAAAAAGGAAGACCTTTCTCTCTCTCTCTCTCTCTCTCTCATTGTCCACTCTGCCTGTCAAAAAAAAAAAAAAAATACAAACAAGGATGGATCAAACTTAAATAGCTTTAAATAGTTAAATTGCCTATGTACACTTACAGTTAGTCCTCTATATCCATGGGTTCAGCCAACTGGGGATGGAAAATATGTGGGAAAACAGACTTTTTATTGTCATTATTCCTTAAGCAATACAGTATTCCTTTTTTTTTTTTTTTTAAAAAAAGATGTATTTATTTGAAAGGCAGAGTTACAGAGAAAGAGAGAAGGAAAGACAGGAGAGATCTTTCATCCACCGGTTCACTCCCCAAATGGTCACAATTGCTTGGGCTGGGCCAGGTCAAAGTCAGGAGCCAGGAGCTTCAGGTCCTCTATGCAGGTGGGCAGGGGGTTTTGGACCATTCTGTTGCTTTCCCAAATGCATTAGCAGGGAGCTAGATTGGAAGTGGAGCAGCTGGGACTCGAATCAATGCCTCTATGAAATGCCTGCATTGCAGGCCATGGCTTAACTCACTGAACCACAGTGCCAGCCCCAGCAATAGAGTATTCTATTTACATAGGATTTACACTGTTTTAGAGATTGCAAGTAATATAGATATGATTTAAAGTATACTGGTGGATGTGAGTAGGTTATAGAGAAGACTGCACCATTTTATTTAAGGAACTTCATCACTCATGGATTTTGGAATCCGTGGGAGGTAGAACCAATCTCTCACCGATATTGCAGGAAGATTGTCTATATAACATGTCAATTTTAATTTCATCTATCCAATCATATATATAAATAAAATTAAATCCTCAGAAGTGGGCATTCCATGCAGTGGTTAAGACACTGCTTGACATAGTGATATCCCATATCAGAGTGCCTGGAATTTTAGTTCTGGCTCTGCTTCCAGTCCAGCTTCCTGCTAATGCACACCCTGGGTGGCAGCAGGTAATGATTCAAGTGGTTGTGTCCTTGTCACCCATGTGGGAGAACCAGATGGAGTTCCCAGCTCATGACTTTGCCCAGTTTTGACTTTCGTCAACATTCAGGCAGTGAAACCAGCAGATGGGAGATCTCTCTCTCCCCCTCCCTTAACTCTCTGTCTCCTCCTTTCTTTCTTCCTTACTTCAAAATAAATAAAATAAAGATTTTTTTAAGATTTAAGAAGTCCAATTCATTTATGAATAACATACAGTAGTATGAAACACATATAAAACATTCTGCATATGTAATATATATAACACTCTGTATTAACATAATATCAGACTTTCAAACTTTTAATTTTATTTGAGAGAAAGAGACAGAGAGAGAGAGAGAGAGAGATCATCCATCTGCTGGTTCATTCCCTAAATGCTAGCAAAAATCTACCAGGAGCCCAGAACTTAATCGTGGTCTCTCATGTGGGTGTTAGAGACTCAAATATTCGAGCTGTCACCTGCTACCTCCCAGATGCGTGGGCAGCTGGATGCCTGAATACAAAGCGAAGCCAGCACTTGGGCCAGCCACTCCAATATGGAATGCGAGTATCAGAAGTGGTGTCTTAACCACTCCAACAAATGCCCACCCCTAGACTTTTAAAATGTTCCAGTCAAAAAGGATTTTCATATACCCTTCAGTCAGATTTCCCAAATATTAGTACTCTTTTTTACGACATATATAAAATATATTTCTTCTGAACCATTTGAGAATAAGCTGTATGCGTAAAGCTCCCATATCTCTAAATACAGTAATGCTGATTCCAGAAACACAGGATACTATCTTAACCAAAATTGAACACAGAGATTCACCTTTGATATAAATAAATAAATATTTCATATGTAAATATATATTTATAATGGTCTCATCTATAATTTTTTTACTTAAATTTTAATAGCCCACTGATGATCTTTATAGAAGAAAAAAATGTATGATCCAGGATTTAATTCAGAATTGTGAACTACATCTGGTTCCTGTGTCTCAATAGTTCATTTTAAAATTTCTAGAATGATTTTCTTATAATCTCTATTTGAAATTATGTAGATAATTAAAATTAGTCAAACTTGGCAAAGAAATTATTTTAGAGTACAGTAGAAAAATAGTGGCAGTTAACATTTATTGAGAGTTTGCTATGTGCTGAAACTTTAATATATTCCACTCAATGAGGTACACAGGGTTTGTTATCACAGGTTTACAAATTAGGATATGGAGGCTTTTTTTAAAAATATTTATTTATTTGAAAGGCAGAGTTAGAGAGAGGCTGGAGCTGAGCCATTCCAAATCCAGGAGCCTGGAGCTTCTTCCAGGCCTCCCACATGTGTGTGCAGAGGCCCAAGGACTTGGACCATCTTCTACTACTTTCCCAGGCCATAGCAGAGAGCTGGATCAGAAGAGGAGCAGCGGGACTTGAACCAGCACCCATATGGGATGCTGGCATTGCAGGTGGAGGCTATACCTGCTACACCACAGCAACAGCCCCAGTGTGGAAGATTTAGAGGTGAAAAGCCTTGATATGGTCACATGGTAAATAGCAGAGCCAAGAGTGGAATCAATATCATTGTGGCTCAGTTCATTCCTCTTCATTTTTAAGCCTATAATTTTGCACACTGCAAGGCACAGGAATGGAAGAAAGCTGAAGAGGGCATCCACTCACCTGCAGCTCAAAGTGGGTCTACAACTTGCCATCAAAGGTAGTCAGCTGCCCAGTGTGTCCTGCAGTAAGGTCACTGGAAGCATTTATTAATAACAAGTACTTTCTAGAACAAAGTTTTCTTGCCTGGTCTGTCCATTTTACAGTTGAGGTCATTGAGACCCAATCGGAGATAAGTGGCTTGCTCAAAGTAACACAGTAAGTATGTCTGAGCCAGAGTGAGAACTACAGTTTAGTGCCTTTTTCACTATATCTCATCAACTTTGTTTTTAAAGATTTATTTATTTATTTGAAAGTCAGAGTTACACAGAGAGAGAAGGAGAGGCAGAGAGAGAAGTCTTCCATCCACTGATTCACTCCCCAATTGGCTGCAACAGTTAGAGCTGCACTGATCCGAAGCCAGGAGCCTGGAACTGCTTCTGGGTCTCCCTTACGGGTACAGGGGCCCAAGGACTTGCATCATCTTCTGCTTTCCCAGGCCATAGCAGGGAGCTGGATCGGATTTGGAGCAGCTGGGACTCAAACTGGTGCCCACGTGGGATGCTGGCACTGCAGGTGGTGTCTTTACCTGCTACACCACAGTGCCAGCCCCTCCCATCAACTTTTATGTCTCTGAGATATATAAGTATCATTGCATAGTTTTTTCATAAGATATACTTTCCATAAACTTAGAAGACCCTTCATATACATTTTTGCTTCAGAATAAATTTGTGTTTTAGTTCCATATTTCCACAAACTTGTTTAAATACCCTTGTAGCCTTATTGGGTCATTTACAGGTAGAGAAAGTATCTATTGTTTCCTTCTAATACTTATAAGGCACCTTCTGTGCTTCCAAACTAAACATTTACTCTGTCTTCTCCTTTGATGACACCTTCTAGATATGTTCTATCAACCAGTATTTTCCAGAAAAAGCAAAATAGTTCCTCACTTTTTCTGATAATGTTTGATAGCTAAAAATATTTTTTTGGATGCACTCTCTCATTTCATGTTGTAGTCCTCTGGGAGGATGGTTTGGTAGCAAAGATCATTGCTCTTACTATTTGGATAGACGTGGTGAGCTCATAGATGAGTGTTGCTTTTCTGATTCATACCATTTCCTTTAATGAGCCATTTGAGAGCTCACAGATTAGAGAGTAAGGGTGAAAGAGAAATGGGAAGGGAGCTTGCATAATTGGGACCTATTCGAACTGTATAAGCCTTCCAAGAACATTGTTTTGTTTTAACTCATAAAACTCTGTGAGCTGTATTTATCCCCATGTTGCTGATAAGACTAAGCTTTTTTTTTTTTTTTGTCAGAGATTAAGTTAGCCCAAAGTCACAAAGCTCATTAAATTAAAAAGCTGTTGTCAATCCCAGGTCTGATTATGCCCCTGTAGATATGGAGAGGATGAGAAAAGACTAGACAGTCTACTGATTCTACAAACATTCGTTAGGTAAAGCACTAAATGCTGTATTAAATGAGATTTTTTTGCCTTCAAGGGAGAGGAACTGTATACTCGAGGTATGAGAGTTCAAAGGAGAAGGGAAATTACTTCTAGCAAGAAAGATTAAAGAGACCTCATCAAAGAGTTGGCATTTCAGGAGAGCCTTGAGGGATGGTGGGAGTTACTCATGAGGAGATGTGCAAAGGAGCATATGCATAGATGGGGAGACAAGGTAGTAAAAATGTTTGGTTTGGTTGAAATGTTGAATTCTTGAAAGAACATTATGGGAAAGAAACCTCGAAAGAAATTTGGGGCCAGACTGAAGACTTTCTTGGCAGACTGGTGGAGTTTAAGGTGTTGAGTGACTAGTGAAGTTTTTTGAGCTAGGGAGTAATTTGATCAGATATGACCTTCAGTAATTGTTATCTCATAGCAGAGAGTTTAGAATTGAGAGAGGTCAGGGAAACAAATGAGAAGCTGATGGCAATAACGTAGATGAGAATTATTTGAGAATCTGCATTAGAATAGTGAGGGTAAGGAAGGGACCTCTGTGAAAGATGTTATAGAAAACGAATTGAGGTTATCTTAACTGGCGTGGCAGGGAAGACATTGACATTTAATTTTAAAATTACCAGAAGTTGAATGATGTTTTGGCAAAATTAGAGACAATTCAGAAAAAGAAACTGTTTCCTAAGAGAAGATATTAAAGGCAGTTTTGGTTGAGTTCATAAAGGATATGGGGACGAGCATTTGAAATAGGTATGGAGGACATAAAAGAGATGCATGGACACAGATTATAGAATAGCATACCATGAGTATAGACTTGGGAGTCTTTCTTTTGAGGTGATTATCAGAAACATGAGATTGAGAAAGCTGGCCAAGGGAGAGAGGGTGGAAGGACGGGAAAAGAGGCAAAGACGTATCCTTGGGAACGAGTGGAGTCAGGGTGTGGAAAGATCAAGTGCCAGACGAGAAAGAGATCCAGGGCAGAGTTCTGCCCCAAGAGCTGTGGGAGGGGAGATTCTGACCAAAGAAGTGAGAGATCCACACTGACATGCTGGAGGGGAATGCCCATGACCAGATACTGAGAAAAGGCCTTGACTTGAAGTGTATTTAGAATCATGCAGTAGGGTGCAGAGAGTGACCTTGGGGTAAAGAAGCTAATTGAGAAGCAGGCATTAAGGAACTGCAAGTTCCTGATTTGTGGATAGTAAAAAAAAAAAAGCCTGGAACATTTTCTATATTTGATGGGAGTCTACCAGTTTTAAGAGGCAGAAACCTAGCTGAGGCATAATAGAGGATTTATTGGTACATGTAGAACTAGAAAGTCCAGAGGTGGAGTTGGATTGAGCTAATGCTGGATCTTGAGGCTTAAAAGTAATGAGAGTTTTCTCATGCTTTCCATTTCTGAGCTTTGGCTATCTCTACTTTTGTGTTTTTGCTTTATTGTTTCCTGTTACAAATAGTCTATCTCTCTATGGTGGAAAATATAACCTTCAGTGGCCTCGAGTGTATCTAAGCATCTTGAGACACTTTATGAATAAAGAGTTTTCTGAGGAAAACTTTTAGGAGGACTGTGATTGGCCAGACTTGCTTCACAGTGCTGTCTTTGAACCATGGGATGGGCTACCTGGAATCATGGACTCGTCTGCAGTAGAACTCTCAAAAGAAGAAAAAGAAAGCAGGGAGGGAGACATGCTAGAAGCATCCATATCCCAACCCACTAGACTGTAGTAACTAGGCACGCTGTGGGAACTGTTTGTGTAATTGGAATAATCCAAAATAAACCAAGGATTGCTGGAAAATACTAAGGGCCCACTTAAATCCTCGATAATATAAAGTTGTAGTGGAACCAACTGAGTCTAACTTTGTCCGGTAGTGCCTAGGAGTCTAGGAATAGAGGTGATGAAAGATGTGATGTATTTAGAATTTGGGTTTGATGAACCAGGATTTAATAGGGGAGCAAGGAAAATCAGGAGAATCAAGTAGTTCATTGTTAGTGTTTGGCATGGGATTCAGAAAGTGTAGAGGGGCAAATGAAACTGCAGTTTGCTGGTTCATTTATTTACTTTCATCAAGGCTGTTTATTTGTTCTTTGACTAAATATATAGGTAATGAACTACAAGTATATATGAAAGTGTATTTTATTTTTACTAGCACAATTAAATTTTCCAGTGCAGAATTAGGCTAAGTCATTTCTTTCTTACACTTATTCAATGTAGTATTAATCATAGGAGTACTTAGAAGTAATCAGAAGCAAACCCATGAACTAAAGAAATCTGTACATGACATGAAAGAAAGGTTTTCTCATGAAATTGAGATTTTAAAGAGAAATCAAGGCAAAATATTGGAAATGAAGAATTCAATAGAACAAATAAAACATTTCGTGGAAAATCTTAACAACAGAATTGGTGAGGCAGAAGAAAGATTATCAGAGGGGCTGGCACTATGGTGTAATGTGTAAAGAAAGCCACTGCCTGCATCCCTTATGAGCACTGGTTCGAGTCTTGGAAACTCCACTTCCAATCTATGCTATGGCCTGGGAAAGCTACCTGCGTTTCCGGCATCCCATATGGGCACCGGTTCTAGTTCCAGTCCAGCTCTCTGCTATGGCCTGGGGAAAGCAGTAGAAGATGGCCCAAGCCCTTGGGCCCCTGCACCCACGTGGGAGACCCAGAAGAAGCTCCTGGTTTAATTCCTGACTGTTCCAGTTACAATATAGCTTCCTGCTAATGCAGTAGGGAAGACAGTGGATTTTGGCCTAATGCCTGGGCCCTTGCCACCCATGCGGGAGACCCAGATGGAATTCCTGGCTCATGGCTTTGGCCTTTCCAGACCTGACTGTTAAACTTATTTTGGGGTCTTTCTCTTTCTCTGTCTCTCTCTCTCTTCCTCTTCTCCACCCCTGTTGCTCTGCCTTTCAAATAAATAAATCTTTAAAAACCAACAGTTAGCAGAGGCTGGCATTGTGGCCTGATGGGCTAAACCACTGTTGGGTTAAGCAGCCACTTGTGATGCCAGCGTCCCATATCGGAACACATGTTCAAGCCCTGACTGCTCTACTTAGGATCTCATTTCCTGCTAATGCTTGAGAAAGTGGTAGATGGTGGCCCAAGTATTTGGGCCCCTCTTATTCACTTGAGAGACATGGATGGAGTTCCAGGCTTGTGGCTTCTGCCTGTCCCAGGTGCAGCCTTTGCATCCATTTTGGAGTAAACCAGCAAATCAAAGATCTCTGTCTCTGTCTTTTCCTCTATGTCACTCTGTTTTTTGAATATATGAAATTAAACTTACAAATAAAAAGAAGTTAACAAATATAGAGCCTGGTGTTCTTTGTAGTTCTTTGTGTATAACTTCTTAAGGTGACAAAGTAGCTGTCTGCTGTATCCTTCAAGACTTCATCCTCAGCTTTCAGAAGGAAGGATGAAAAAGGGGAAATATCCCAGTAGTCAGCTTCCTTTAAGAAGACATCTTGAATATACCAGTAATTCTGCTTGCCTATCATTGGCTAGAATTTAGTCACATGGACACACGTAACAGAGGATGTTGGGAAATAAGACCCTTGAGTTGGACATGTTGTCTGGACTACAGTCAGGGTTCTGTTACTAAGTAGGAAAGGAAGAATTGTTAGTGGTTAGGTAGTTAGGTAAGGTACAAGTAAGAAAACCATTCCAAATGGCTTAAACAGTTTCCAAATGCCTTGTAAAGCAAGGTAATACAAACTGTTCCAGGACTGGTAGTTGCTCAGCCACATCTAGAAACCAGTTCTCTCGTGCTATCCAGTTGCCTTTCTCTTGTATGGGCTATACCATGGCTATTGTCACTTCTCATAGCTTATTACATAATTCACACAGGGTTTCATCCAGAAAGAGAAAACAGTCATACCTACTAATATTGCGTTATTTAGAAAGAAAGCTATCTTTGTCCTTTCACTATATTGACCAAAGATGGAGTAACTGGTTAGGTCTGCCTCTAACCAGTTACTGGAATGAATATTGTGATTTTTCTGAGTCATGAAAAGGAGGGGATATTTGAACAAAACCAGGTTCTGCCAGGAAGGTGTGGAATTGGTGCTTGGTAGGCAACCAGCAGTGCCAGCCAGATTTCCTCTCTCTATTATGCAGATCTCACCCAGTGTGTGGTCTGTTTTGAGTCTCTCCTGCCAAATGAAGCCTTTCCTGGTCGATAGCACTGGACTGTGTGCCTTGTTATTTTGTGCTTCAGGTGTGTCATTGTATACTTGTCTCCTCATCTTAATGGCTTTTCTCCAAGGAAGGATCTATTACGCTTCTCCTGTATGATGTTTGGTGGCAGTAATAACATTTTAAAAAACATATTTATTTATATATTTACATACGTATTTGTTTCTTTGAAAGAGTTACAGAGAGAGTGACAGGTGGCTGTATCAGCCAGGGATAGGCCAGGCCGAAGCCAGGAAACAGGAGCTTCTTCCAGGTCTCCTATGTGGATAGCAGGTGCTCAAGCACTTGGGCCACCTTCTACTGCTTTTCCCAGGCCATTAGTGATCAGAAGTGAAGCAGCTGGGTCTCAAACTGACACCCACATGGGATGCTGGCCTCACAGGCGGTAACTTTACCTGCCACATCACAGTGCTGGGCCCTAGTAATGACATTGTTTAACCTGAAATTGAAGGAGGGGTTAGACAAAGGGTTTCTTCTCATTTTAAGTTTCTTGATATTGGAAACCTTATCAGCCTATTTAAAAGTAAATTCCATTGAAGTTTATGCTTAATGAATTGTACTTATTTAAAATGAAGTGAGTGAGAAACATCCTGGGAAAATCTCAGTACTTCCTTTGCCCTACATATGTTGCTTAGTCTGTTACAGAAGCTCAGTAAATATTTGTTGGTTGATGTTAGTTATTTTTTAAAGCTATAACATATTATTTCCTCACATGGGTGGATATTACATGTGTTTATTGCTAGAAGGTAAAATGACTATGTTGTCAGGAAAACTTTGCTCAGGAAATGTCAGCATTGCTGGAAGTTTTATTGATTTATTTCTAAAATAAAGTCATACTTGGGTTACTGTAACAGGAAACAAGAGATAAAAAGACCAATTTGATGCAGGTGGAACTGAAATATCTTTGAATTGAGTAAAACTTTTTAGTATATAGAAGAGTTTTAAAAGCCTTGTAGATGGAGATTTAGCAGGTGCATATTTACTTTTTAAGTGTTATTGCTTTAGTTTTTGTGCATTTATAGAGAGATATACAGTGATATATATATGCTTAATTTCCCCCATCTCTCTGAAGGAACACTAACTTAACCACCTTAGAATTTCTGTAAAAAGTATTTCTTAATACATGTAATAAGTTTTTTCTTTTTTTAAAAAAAATTCTTTATTTGAAAGAGCCTTAGAGCCTTAGAGAAGGAAGGTGAGACAGAAAAACAGTAGTTCCCTCCCCAAATGACTGCAATAGCAAGGTCTGAAACAGACCAAAGCCAGAAGCCAAGGATGCCATCTGAGTCTCCCGTGTGGGTGGTAGGGGTCCAGACACTTGGGTCATCTTCTGCTTCCCAGGAATATTAGCAGGAAGCTGAGTTGGAAATGAAGTATCTGTGAATTCAACCAGCACTCCAATATGGGATGCTGGTGTCACCAACAAATTAAACCCATGGTGCCACAATGCTGGCTCTAATACCTGTATATTCTCAAAACATATTCGCTATTTACAAATCCTTTTATAGAAGTTATATGAAAGTGGAAAAATTTTCACTGTTCTTTGAAGAAATAGGGTAAGTCAGACATGATAAGTTGATGTGGGATTACTCTTATAATCTATATTGGATGAGGTTTAACCTTCATGGCGGAATATCCAAGGGGAACTATCAAGGATACCACTTGGTTGATGGCCTTCTTCATTCACTAAGAAAATAACCACATCCTTGTTCCTCTTAAAGCCAGTGGCAGAAAATAACACAAAATAATATTGTTCTATTTCTAGAATTTTTGAGGGTACATGGATTTCAAAAATTTTTTGCACCAACATATAACTTATTTGTAAATTATTTTTTCTGTGAACTTTTTCAAACTTGTACATTACTTTATTTGCATTGTTTTATTTCAAGGATTTATATGATTTAGATATACTATATGACCTTGGGCAAGGCACATAGGAAACAGGTTCACATTTCTCATTTGTTAAAAAAAGAAAATAAATCCAAGAGTGAGTGCTTGGATGATAAATTTATCTGGCCCAAGACAGATGATTGTTTAATGGACCAGTATAGTAGGATTATGAAAATGAGAAATACTGCACAAATGTTAGTATGCTTTTATTATATATATTGATATCAAAGATACCTTAAAGGTAACCAATACACCTCTTTTGGTGTCTTGATTTTTCACAAGAGTCATCATAATTCTAAGCCCTTGATCAGGCCCTAACATATAAATGAATATGTGATTCAGGACTTACAGCAGAAGTAGTGTTGTAATATTTTTTGCTGTTTAAAACAGTTGCAAAAATTTTGGATCCTGCTGATTTGAAAGTATACTTAATAAAAGAATGTCACTTACCTCCTGTTAAATGCTTTCCTGTGGCTCTACTTGCCCAGTTCATTTCTAAACGAGGAATGCCTTCTCTGAAGGTAGTGTTCTAGGCTGATGGTTGTGCCTGTTGTACTTTGCACACAGCATGGCACTATGGTGATCCACCCACTTGAGAAAATTTAACGGCATCATTGGAGAGGCAGCCTGGACGTGTTTGAGTCTGATCTGTGATACTTACCTATACATGGCGTCCACAGAAGGTGCATAAAGAAACAATGAAGGGAGAGAGAAGATATTTCTGAGGGGTGGATTAATGTTGATCAGGAGGGAAAGGCTAAACTCAAGGTATTTTTCATTCAGGACTTAACTGTAGCACATTATCCAACCGTCTGGTGATCGGCTCTGCAAAATGAAGGCAGCATGAGAGTGAGTGTGAGGCTGTGGCTACACTCTTCTGGTGTTGTCACCTCCTCCTCAATTTCCCCATAATGTGACAGAGAAATTGCCATTTGTTATTTATGTGCAAAGTATATTTCTTGCCTGATGGGTACAGTTGCTGTGGTCTCCCTCTGCTTTGTCCACCCCATGGCTCCTCACAACAGCTGTTGAAAACTACAGTCCCCTCATCTGCCCTCCCCCCAGCTTAGTACATATGTCTAGTCAGTGTGGATATTGTGTTCATTATTCCACTAATTCTGGCTAGAATCCTAGCCAATTGACCGCAATGAAATTTCTGTGATAGAAGAAACCTAAAGCCACACATTTTTCAGAGAAATAACATCAAATGGTTTATTCTTTGTTTCACACTTGCCTCTCTTGTTTGTTTAAATTGTCTCCCAAGTAAAGAAATCTCAGTCTAATTTAGCATGTTTCACAAAGATATTAACCCCTGGGGCTGGCATTGTGGTATAATGAGGAAAGCTGCACCTGCGACACCGGCATCCCATGTGTGCACCAATTTGTGTCTTGGCTGCTCCACTACCATTCCAGCTCCCTGCTAATGTGCCTAGGAAAAGTAGCAGAAGATGGCCAATGTACTTGGGCCAAGAAACCCAGGTGAAGCTCTGGCTCTTGGTTTCAGCTTGACTCAGCCCTGGCTGTTGAGGCCACTGGGGAGTGAACCAGCAGATGGAAAACTCCCTCTCTCCCTCTCTCCTTTTCTCCCTCTCTCCCTCTCTCTCTCTCTCTGTGTGTATGTGTAATTCTGATTTTTAAATAAATAAATAAAGGCATTAACCTTCTGGCTCAGATTCCCTTCTGAAATGTGGCCTACTCATTCATATACACCACTGACTGCCCAGTGTCCTATGTCTAATGAGTGCTGTTCTTGCTTTCCCTTCCTGCCGAGGGACATAGATAGAAAATGTCATGTAGTATATGCTTTAGGAGTAGAAGATGTATCTGGCTTCTCCTAGTCATGGATGTTGCTGGCATCTGGAGAATGAACCAAAAGGTAGACAATTTCTTTCTCTCTCTCTCTGTCTCTCTCTCTTTCACACTCACTCTCACTCTCTTTCTGCCTTCAGGTAGATGAAGTAGAGGATGTAATTCAGAACACTTGCTTCCCCATAGGAGCTCCTGTTCTGAATCCCTGGCACTTGTGAATAATAAATGCACACAAAACAGATTCATAAAGACATTGCACACTGAGCTAGTAGGATCCTGTTTCCTGGAATGGTTCCAAATCCAGTGGGTGAGCGGAAGTCTGTCTAGTGGGTTGCTGGTTTCCTCTCCTCCACCCTTTCTTTGTCTTTTCCTTTTCTGTCTTTGCTCTTTGCTTCTGGAACTGTTGCAGCAAGCAGAACATAGAGGAGCTGCCTTGAGTTAGACTGTGTCTGTATTTGAAGTCCTGTTAGACTTGTTTTAATTCTGTGAGATCATGTGTACAACACTGAGTGCACTGAGATACTACTGTTGACCAACGGATTGGCATTCCCATGTTTTAAGTCCCTCTCCACCCTTCCTTAAGAAAATATACTTCCAGCATACATTGAGAAAGAAAATTGTTGCCCTGGCACTGGATACTTTAAAAATCTAGCCAAGTAATTCCTTCCTGTTAAGAGAGTGAAGGGGAATGAAGGAGTAGAAGTAAAAGAGAGTAAATATGCAGAAAAAGAAAGATAAGCAGAAAGTCTTTGCATTGTTTAAATCACAGTATTACCCTGTTAAATTCAGATTCTTAATATGTTGGGACCTAACTGAGGCATTATAGCAAATACCAAGTGTCTGCTTTGTATTAGGTCTCATGCAGGGGAATACAAAACTAATATGACCAAATCCCTGCCCATAAGGGACATACAGTGTTAAAGGAATGACTAAGAGGAAGTACATAGCAGCTGGAGGTAAAAACTCAGAGGCACCCAGAAAGAAAACTTAGTTTAAAATACCCATGGAATCAAAGGGCGAGTATCATGATGGTTTCACATTTGTGGTAGTCTTCAACTTGGACCCTTTGAATGATGTTTCAGTTGACAGAGGCTGCATAAGGGGTATTTCCAGTGAAGAAAAATAATGTGAGCAGAGTCAGAGGTGGAAAAACATGGTGTTTGGGTGTAGTGACAGGGTAAAATGAAGTAGGCGACAAGGAACCCTGGCTGAAAGTGGGAAAGGAAATGGGGTCCTCCTGAAGATCCAGCTCATTCGGCGGTTGGGGGAGGGGTGGTGGGGGGGAGCCTTTGGGAAATTGCTCCAAGTTGTGCATTTTAAGATTTAGATCTCACGGTATTATAATTAAGTGGTTTGAGGCCAGAGTTTTGTGGAAGTTCATGGCAAGAATTCAGAGGAAAAAGCCAGGCCTAAACTTAGGTGACAACAGGAAGAGTGGATGGATTGAGACCCTGCAGAGCATGCACTGTGGTCACTGCAGAGAGAAGACACAGGCTGCAGAGAGGGAAGCCGGGATGCTATGACGAGAAGAAAATCATACCCACTTTCACCCTTCTGTTCTCAAACAAATGATTTTTTTTTGTAGAATTTACAGCCATTGGAAGAAAAAAAAATACAAATGTAATTATGTAGGGAATAACATGGTTTTCTGTGGTCAGGCTATAGGTTCTCAGGTTAGTGAGATGCTAAGAGACCTTTTGGCTATGATATGGAAGTGCAGACCCAGGCAGGGAATGGGATGCAGCTGGTCTTTGCTGTTGGGAGCCATCGGTGAGGGTTCTGCCTCACATTCAGCCCCCTCTTTTTCCTGGCAGTTGCTTTAAAAGCACAGCTCTAGAGGGCTGTGTGTCTTAGTAGCTTCCCAGTGAGTTGTGAACATAATTCGACCTCACACTCAGGGATCCCGTTTTCACTGCTTTCCACTGCTTGTCTGTGGCTACAGGCAGGATGGCACTGTTGGTCTGTTGGTAATTCTCCAGGACTGCAGTTCTGAGTTCCTAATGCATGGGCTGTCCTTGTTAGCTTGAGTCTGCTGGGTGAGAACTATTGATACTCAGACAAGGATCTTAACCTGCCTCTCCTCCCTTGGAATTATTTCCTACTCTCCTGGGGACTCACCAGAGTCATCTCAGAGCCGGAAGAAGTGGATAAGTATTTTCCAGCCCAGCAAGGACTGGAATATTGGCTGCTGCACTTCCCAGCTGTGTGGTTTAAGCCAAGTCACCTAACCTCTCAGGGATTCAGAGAAGCAGTGCTGTTATCCTGAGATGATTAAAATGGAGGAAGATCTGCGTACCTTCTATCACTTGCACAGTGCCTGCAACTGCCCTGGGCTCGTTACCAAGGCCTTTTCTTCCAGAGTTTATAGGACTTTGCCCCTAACCCTGCTATTTATTCTGCATCTGAACTTTGAGACGTGAAGCATCCCTACGGTCTAACATAAGAAATACTGGCTCATAAAGTAAGGAAAATTGTGAAGAGGCTCTGGACCGTGCAACTGCTCAGTCTGCAGAGCTTTTCCAAACTGCTGTGCTTATTATTCATTAACACAGCAGCCTGCTCAATTTAGGTAGATACATTCCTGAAGGCTCCATGGGATATGTTTACTCTAGTAAGAAACAAAGTAATCAGAGTAGAGTGTCTTCTTGCGCAGATTATCACCATCTACCGCATACTGGTGGTGTTTATTTCTCCAGATAGTTGGCTTGTATTTCAGAATAAGCCTCATGCAGAGAATTCATTTTGTCATTTATATTAACGATAAGTAGAGGAGAAAGAATACTTTTTGAAGTTAGGTTGCATGAGTTTTCCCATGGTTTATAAAGGGCCAGAGATTTGGGGAAAGGAAGCAAATATTTTGGCTAATGTGGTTAAGCACTCTTTTCTGTTGACAAGTTAAGATAATCAGGTGTTCTGCCTTTTGCCACTTCCTTTATTAACTTACAAAAATATTCTTTGCTGGGGGCCTAGAACAACAGGCTGAACTCAAGGAAAAGCCCATAGACACAAGGACATTAAAAACTAATATTAGAAACAAAAGTGTAGGAATCTTGTAACAGCCTCAGTCTGTTTATAGTATTTATTTTTGGCAGACTCTGGGTTTTTAACACTGGTCTTTCAGACAACTAGGAGGAGCAGAGTCACACAGCTATTAGAGGCTGGGATGGGAGTGGGAGATGTGGGTAAAGATGGCTACTGCCTCTTCAAGCCTTTATGGTACAATTTGATCCTTTTTTTTTTATCTTTTAAAATGTGACTTTTTAAACACTGAGCATTACAGCTGATAGCATTATCAGTTGAACTTAATGAGTGAGCCAGGGGTGTAGAAAGCCCCTTGATAGTGCTTGCACCAATTGCATCAAGCCTGCACTAAGGCAGCCTACAGAATGTTCTGGCATTGAAATGGTGAATGTTTTCCAGGAGGTACTTCTGAGAAAGCAGATCCTGGCTAATGAGTTGGATGTTGGTGGGTGGTAATAAAGGAGTGTGTTGCATGCCCTGTCCTTGGCCTATAAGACTAATAAATGTGCAAGAAACATCCAGGAGACGTTTTCAAGGGAAGTAGCATTGCAGTTGAATATTTAAGGGGAAAAATTGAGGAGAAGCCTTTAAAAGATAGAGGGGTGGACTTGGCTAGAGAATTTACCAAAGGGAAAGTTTTTTTTAAAAGGCTACATTCTATTTATTTAATTTCTATCTATTTAAAATGCAGAGATTAATATCCTATCCTCTGGTTTATTTCCCAGATATCTGCCTAAGCTGGGCCAGGCCAAAGCCAGGAGTTAGGAACTCAATGTGGGTTTCCCACATGGTTGGCAGGGATCCAAGAACTTGAGCTATCCCCTGTCTTTTCCCAGAGAGCTTATTAGCAAAAAGTTGGAGTGAGGAGGGGAACCAGAACTCTAACTCAGACACTTTGATATGGGATGTGGGCATCTCAAACATTGGTTTAACAGCTGTGCCAAACACCTGTCCCAAAGAGAAATATTTTTAGATGGGTGCACTAAAGAGACCTTAAAATTGTCTTCTTCAGTCCTTTGTTTTATGTGTGGTAAGTACACTTAAATGAACTTGGAGAAGTAAATGGCCATGAGGCTTTTAAAAATGTAAATTAAGGCACAAAATTTTTTTTAGGGTTTATTTGAGCAAACAGTGATTCATGAATTGGGCAGCTCCAAACCTGCAATAAAGTTGGGGAGCTCAGCAAGGCGACGAAAGAGGGAGGCTTTAAAAGGAGAACACAGAAGTAAAGAAAAGAATGTATTCGATTGGTGATGGTTGTACAATAGCCTTGTAAGTGTTAGGATTGGTGGAGCTTACGTTCTGTTTTTCTTAAATATAGGCATTTCCAAGAAATAGCTCATTAAGATTTGCATATGTTTGTACATCTTACAAAGACAGTTATGAAATCTCATTGACTTTTATCTGCTCTGAGATTCTGCATGCCTCATTTCCATTTTAATTTACACCAACAAGGCTAGGGCTATGAAGTAAGTTACTGTGAAGCCTAACTTAGGAGATCCTTGAATGGCATGTCATATTGAGCTTAGGTGCTAGAATGCCTTGTGAGACACAAAGAACATGGTGAGAGGAGATTTTAGGGAGACTTTTCTTCAGGGACATGAACCATGTGTTTAAGTTGTAGTGTTGCTTGAGAATCCTTTATTGTTATCATTGTTGTTGAGGAAATAATTCAACATATTCTCCCTTTTGATTTCTGAATTGCTTTGATCCCCTATATGTCTCTGCTAAAGCCAGATAAGGATCAGGTATTCACCTTAGGCTGTTTGTATTTTCACTGGAAAAAAACTTCTCTGGAAAAAATAATGTACCCCAAAGTAGAGTTTCAAATCCCAATGACTTCAGGTCTTAGGTGTAGTAAAGGAGCCTCAAGGAACCTGAAGCCAATGGAGAGGATATTGTATGCCTGGCACTTGTTTTTGTTTTCTTTTCTTTTTTTTTTTTTTTTAATGAATTAAACTTTTAGTGAATTAAAGAATTGATGAATGTGGTTCAGCCATGCCGATGCCTACAGAAGAAATAGAAAAGGCAGGGGAAATTTACATTTTAGAGTTTGAATTATAAGTATTAAGTTTTATAAATTTTAAGAAAGTTTAAAATTACAAATTTTAAAGGAGGACTTGGTGACGATGTGGTCCTAAGACATGAGGGAGGACAGCAATTAAAATTAAGGTGATGGAATCTAGCTGCCTGGCAGATGATTCTGACAGCCAGGAAACTGAGACAGTGCTGTATTTGATCACGTGACACATAACCATCATTTTTAAGTACAAGGACACTTCAATGAGTTCACAGAAAATTGAATTAAAAGGTAAGTTCCTATTGTTACAGAATTTAGAATTCCATACATAGAGATGTCTTCAGGAAGTTCATGGATTTGCTATAAGGAGCTCAAGAAACTCAACAACACAACAAACAATTCAGTTAAGAAGTGGACAAAGGACTTGAATAGGCATTTTTCAAAAGAGGAAATTCAGATGGCCAGCAGACACATGAAAAAATGCTCAGGATCACTAGAGCCATCAGGAACACGCAAATCAAAACCACAGTAAGGTTTCACCTCACCCCAGTTAGAATGGCTCTCATACAGAAATCAACAAACAATAAATGCTGGCAAGGATGTGGGAAAGAGGTATCCTAATCCACTGTTGGTGGGAATGTAAACTGGAGCATCCACTGTGGAAGACAGTATGGAGATATCTCAGAAATCTGAAAATAGATCTACCATAAGAACCAGCAGTCCCCCTCCTGGGAATTTACCCAAGGGAAATGAAACCAGCATATGAAAGAATTATCTGTACTCCCTCTTCATTGCAGCTCAATTCGCAATAGCTAAGATATGGAATCAACTCAGATGTCCATCAACTGATGACTGGATAAAGAAATTGTGGAGGGCTTGCACCATGGCATAGTGGGTAAAGCCACCACTTGCAGTGCCCGGCATTCCATATGGGCTCCGGTTTGAGTCCTGGCTGCTCCACTTCCAATCCAGCTCTCTGCTATGGCCTGGGAAAGCAGTAGAACATGGCCCAAGTCCTTGGGCCTTTGCACCTGTGTGGGAGACCAGAAAGAAGCTACTGGCTCCTGGCTTTGGATCCTCGAAGCTCCGGCCATTGCGGCCATCTGGGAAGTGAACCAGTGGATGGAAGACCTCTCTCTGTCTCTGCCTCTGCCTCTCTGTAACTCTGACTTTCAAATAAATAAATACATATTTTTTTTAAAAAAAGAGAAATTGTAGCTTATACACACTATGGAATACTACTCGGCAGTTAAAAAAATGAAATCTTTTGAAACAAAATGGATGCAACTGGAAACCATTTTACTTAGTGAAATTAACCCGTCCCAAAAAGACAAATACTACGTTTTCCCTGATGTGTGGTAACCAATAGAGTATCTGAAATGTAATGTATAGGAGTGAAATTGACATTTTGAGATTCAATGATTGCTTACAGCCCTCATCTTTACTGTTGAGGAACAGTGTTTTTTTTTTTTTTTTCTCATATTATTTGTTGGAACTCTTTGCATACTGAAAGGTTAATCTGTGAATATAAAGGAAACTGAAAATAGATCTGTGTAAAAAATTAAGAGTGAGATAGGAGAAAGAGGAGGAAGAAGGGTGGGAAGAATCACTGTGTTCCTAAATTTGTATATATGAAATGCATGAAGTTTGTATATCTTAAATAAAATTTTAAAAAGATCATGGATTCAGTGGGTTTTAGCTAATCAGTTAAGATGCCTGTGTCTCACGTTGTAGTGCCTGGATTTGATGCCCAGCTTGGGCTCCTGGCTCCAGTTTCTTGCTGAAGCAGCAGATATTGCTCAAGTAATTGGGTTCCTGTCACACATGTGGATTCAGGTCTGGGCTTCTAACACAGGCATCTGCTGTGGGCCTTTGCAGGCATTTGAGGAATGAACCAGAGGTTGGAGCTTTCTCTAACTTTTTCTCTCTCTAAAAAGAAAAAAAGTAAATGGAAAATGCGTATATGAAAAAAGTATTCATGGAGTTCATTTTCTTATGCACTAAAACTTAACCTTTTACTTTAAAAAAAAAAAGATTTATTTATTTATTTATTTATTTATTTATTGGAAAGGCAGAGTTACAGAAAAACAGAGGCAGAGAGAAAGAGGTCTTCCATCCGCTGGTTCACTCCCCAAATGGCCGTAATGGCCAGAGCTGGGCTGATCGAAAGCCAGGAGCCAGGAGCTTCTCCTGGGTCTCCCACATGGGTGCAGAGTCCTAAGGACTTTTTCATCATCTACTGCTTTCCCAGGCCATAGTAGAGAACTGGATTGGAAGCGGAGCAGCGACTCCAACCGGTGCCCATATGGGATGCTGGTATTGCAGGTGACAGCTTTACCCACTAAGCCACAGTGCTAGCCCCACCTTTAACCTTTTAAAAAAAATTATTTATTTATTTGAAAGGCAGAGTTAGAAGGAGAGAGAGAGATCGATCTTCCATACACTGGTTCACCTCTGAAATTACCACTATGGCCTGGGTTGGGCCAGGCCAAAGCCAGGAGCCAGTAACTCCATCTGGGTTTCCCATGTGGGTGGCAGGTGCTCAAGCACTTTGGACATTTTCTGCTGCTTTTCTGAGTGCGTTAGCAGTTAGTTGGATCAGAAGTGGAACAGTTCAGACTCAAATTGATGCTCATAGGGATTGCTGGTGTCTCAGGCAGTGGCTTAACCTGCTGTACCACAATGCCAGCCCCTATCTTTAATTTTTTTTAAAAAAGATTTGTTTATTTGCTTGAAAAACAGAGTGACAGAGGAGAGAGAGAGAGAGATCTTCAAACCACTGGTTTACACTGCAAAAGGCTGCAACAGACAGATTGAAGCCAGGAGCTGGAAACTCCATCTCAGTCTGTCAAGGGGGTGGCATGGGCCCAAGTACTTGGCCCGTCATCTGCTGCTTTCCCAGGTGCATTACCAGGAAGCTGGATCAAAGGTGTAGCAGCCAGGACTTGAAACTACCTCTCTACTGTGGGATGTTGGTGTCACAAATGGCAACTTAACCCACTGTGCCACAACCCTGCCTCCAGAAACATATCTTTTAATTCTATTTTCCAATGAGGTTTTTTTTTTTTTTTTTTTTAATTATTTGAGAGGCAGAGAGACTGGGAAAAAAGACAGAAATAGGGTAGAGGAAAGAGAGGTAAAAGAAGCATAGTCTCATCTTCTGGTTCATTCCCCAAATGCCAACAGTGGTCCCTGCCTGAAGCGAAAGCCAGGAGGAACTGGTAACTCAATCTAGGTGTCTCTTGTGGCTTGCAGGAACATCACTTTGAGCCATCACTGCTGCCTCCCAGGGTCTACATTAGTTAACAGGAAGTTAGAGTTAGGAGACAGAGTTGGGTATCCAACCCAGGCACTCCAACAGTGGAAGCAGGCATAGCAGCTAAACCTCTAGGTAAAAGTCAGATACAACGTGTTCATCCTGAAGACATTCCTTCAGTTTACCTGATAACAAGTATATAAGTCATGGTTCCCATTTCCTGCTTTTTCTCCCTACTACCTTCTATTCAAGTTTTTCTCCCATTTCTGTATGTTCAGGGAAATGGAAGCAGAAGTGGGGCTCAGAATGAATTATATATTCAAATATGTTATGGAAGGACTCAAAGAATTCTCCTTTTCTTACTACATTCTTCTGCTATTTAAATTCGTCATTTCAACATTTCTTTAGGAAAATATTTACTTTAAAAATATATACGGACTTTTGTTTGGAAAGCTATGCTTACAACGAGTCTCACTTTTTGCCTCTCTTTTGCAAGGGATGTGCTGTCCTTGGTTGTGCAGAGATAACAGGCTGACTTGCCTCCTGAAGGCATTCTTCTTGACAGACTGGTTTGCTCTGATCTGTATAAACACCCCTGCCTGCTGACTAGCAGTCTGTATTTATGAGGCCCTTGGAAAACAGTGCAAGCTGCAGAGAGTGACCATGAATAGCAAACTTAATTTGGTTTAATGTGTTTTGGCTTGCTTGACCTCACCAGAATAAGAATGTGCCTGCTTAAGTTATTGTATTGAAAGTTACAAAAAATTTCTAGAGACGCTTATCTCATTGGCAGAATCTTGGAACTGTTTTAGGGAAAGTTTAAGTCCATGTTTAATGTCAGATAGACTAGAGAAATGTTGAACACAGAGCTTTAGTCACAGGTCCCATTTTTGTGAGTTCTGAATTTTCAGTCTGAATTACTTTATTTTTATTTTTAATTTTTATTTTTACCGTTGCTACTTTTTTTTTTTTTCTAGACAATTGGCTGGCAACGACCTTTCTTTTATCCACCCAAAGGCCTTGTCTGGGTTGAAAGAACTCAAAGTTCTGTAAGTAATGCAATTTTAGAGTTTCACAGCTGGCTCTGTATTTTCTTTCTGCATAGTCAACGTGCTTGGAACTAGGTTAAGCACAGTGTTTTTTAGTGCAGGATTAAAAGATTTAAGGAGTGGCCAATGGGTAGTGTGGGAGACTAGAGGCTGATTTAGACAAACTTGGTTCTAGATAACAAAAGTTAAAACTCTCAATAATACGTATTCTGACCTCCAGGGTATTACAGTTGAATGTTGAGTTTTTTGTGTGGCTAAATGCATTGAATTAAAACCATATTTAAGCTCTACTGGTAAGATTTCATTACTACTTATTTTTTGGCTATGAGAACTTTGAACTTTCTGACCCTAAAGGGGAAAAGGTTTATAAGAGCTTCAAATGTTAAAATCATTTAGCACTAAAGGAATTCAGGTACCTCTAGTTTACATAGATACTGAGAGATCAGGAAATGTATTTCTAGAAATGTCAGGAGCCTGCTGGGTGGCAGATTGGGAAACAGGTGAGCAGACTGCTCCCTCTTCTGCCACTGCCTTGCTGGCCAAAGTCATAAGACCTCTCTGGTTGCAGGCCCACAGTGAGCCTTTACCATTCTGTGGTTATTTCAGGCAGTCATTTCATTAATGTGACAGTAATAGCTTTAGGTAAAAATGAACTGAATTTCATTTTTGGTTTGGATTTACACTTCCATTCTCCAGGCCCTAGTAATCGAATGATTAAAGCTCTATTTCTGAGATGGCCTCAGCTGCATTGGGGCCATTCCTTTTGCTGCCTAAAAGCCCAAAGTCTGCTATCCTCTTGGCAAACTGGCTTACCTAGGCTTTGTCCATTTTGCTAGGCACTGCTTTATTACCATTTGAAAAGGTATTAGGGATACCAGTGAGTTTGCTTGTTTGTACCTCCCAGTGAACTTGTTATACTTCCAATTAACATTTACTAACAGTACCTCAGGTGATGAGCGTTAACTAGAGTGCTGTAATTCCTGGGAATGAAGCAATGTGGGTTGCCCAGCAGGTCTGTGTGAGGAGATGGCTTGGGAGAGCAGCATAGGTTTCATTTCTGACTTTACATCAGATGTTTCTTGCTTTTTAAGCACTTCTTTTGTCTTGGAAACTTTCTACCTCTACTTTCTTTCTTTCTCTCTTTCTCTGTCATTGGAAATATTATTTGGAAAGAAACAGTTCTGAATTCTAATGAAAAATGGTAACAATTGCTTGCTATTCACTAACCAAGAATTTCCTTCCAGAACCCTCCAGAACAATCAGTTGAAAACAGTACCCAGTGAAGCCATTCGAGGACTGAGCACTTTGCAGTCTCTGTAAGTAACTCTTTGCTTGTGTGCATTCTTGATTCATTAGGAGACCACTCTGGCTACTAAATGTGTAAAGAACTGGAATTATCAGGAAAGGGGAGATTTAACTTTTCATGTGGGGTAAAGATTGGTGTGGCAAATGGCTGTTAGGAAAATATCCTTTGGTGAGGGAGGAGGTGGTACCATTTACTCCTCTGTGTCTCGGAGGCTGAGAGTAAGCTACCAAGTAATCAGTGCTGAGGGTACATGGCTAATGATCACACCTCTTTGAAACCAGAGTTCTGTGGGTGCTGATTCAGTGTTTTGTGCCCTTGGTTTCAAGAAAACAGTCACAAAATGGTTTATGTTTCATGAATTAATAATGAGAATAAACTGATTTTAGTTCCTCATTGAGTATATGTTGGGGGTAACTTAAGTGCCTGAGCTACTTCCCTCCCAGAGTTTTCATTTTGAGAAAAATGTGGTTTTATGTGGGGAATTCACAGTGTCAACTATTAATTTTTACTATTTATAATCACTAATGTAAAAATATTTTTCATATAACACTTTTTTTTGCCACTGTTATGCAAAGAACTTGTTTATATATATATATATATATATATATATATATAAATTCCAAGTGCTTTCCATGCATTAAAGTACATGGTAGGTAATGAGCAAACTACTGTTTGGAGAATTTTAAATAATTTTCCTAAAATCACACAGCTAGTAGGAGCAGAGTAGGAATTCATAAACCAAGCAGACCTGTTTCAGAATTCTAACTAATGCAAATTTCTGTTGAGACAGTCTCGTAAGTAGTGGGAAATGAATATGAAAATACAAATGTTTTAATAAAAAATATGTTGTAAAATCTAAACTATTTCATAATGACGTTAATGTCATAACTAAGGGGTGCCCAGTATTACATTGCTTTCACACAAATGGTAAGTTATGTAATATAAGGATTTATTATTCACCACAGCTAATTGAGGAGACTCCAAGTAGACTCTTAAAATGATTCAGTTGGAAGAACAACAGAAATGTTATTTTGCTATTTCTATACCCTTTCTCACCTGGGACAGATGGTTGGGGAGAGAGTCATCCAATCTCCTTGGACTCAAATTTGTCAGACACTTTACATAGTCTTGTTTGTTTTGCTTCTTCAGAATTAATTTTGCTTCAAGGTCATCATACTGAGTTATTTCCAAGAATTAATGATTAATTTTGTCTAGTTGAAAAGGTTAAAAAAAAAGACTACATTCTCATTTTCAACTTTAGAACAGAAAAAGTACCAAGAAAACATAAAAATAGATTCTAATTTGTGGTCTGTAAGTACATCAAAGTACATGTGACATTTACTGATAATGTAGATGATTTAAAGTGGTGTTTTTCACAGAAATCATGGGGTTCTCACTCTAAAATACTAATATTTTAGAAAAACCTGTGCTTCTCATTGATTGCTTGGTTTAAATGATCTCTAGAATTGCAATGAGGATTGGGAGTGGAGTCAAAACAGACTATTTTTAAAAAATACACTGGTTTGTTTGCATATGTATCAGAAATGCAAGGCGCTGCTATGCATCAGGCCTGTTTTATTTAAGAAGGAAATGTTCATGGGTTTGTTAGCATAGTGGGTGCAGTGTCTAGTTAGATATAATTGAATTTCTGTCCTGGTGTAAAACATTCTTATCAGCACTTGAGTCAGTTTGAAAATCTGATCTTCAGACCTGAATTACATGAAAGATTTCCTTGTGGTTTTGAACAGTGTTTAAAAGGAGCAAAGTTCATTAGGGGTTGAAATTGCCTAGAGGTGGTTTGTAGCAAGTGTGAACTTGATGATGTCCATAAAATCTGAAAGTGAATTGTTGATATTAATTAAAAAGATAGCATAACAGCTTCCCATAAAGCCATGAGAATGACTTAAAACATTATTTGAGCAGTGTATTAAAATGATATGTCAGAATTAGTTACACTAGAACTTTTCCTTTAAGCTAGATCTCATTCATCTTGGATATTAAAATACCTCAAAGATTAACTTTGCTAGATCTTCCTCAAGAATTTTAAAGAGTTTATGACTATCATATTTATATTATTGGTAAATTGAAAGTAGGGAGAAAAAGAGACCTTTGATTACCCAGGTCTGTTTATTGATAACATAGACTTTCAACAGTAAGTAACTAGATATAGTGTGTGGTTTTTTTAACTAATTTTTTTAAGACAAATAATTCAAAAGCACAAGAACCTCAGTCAGATGTAAAATAGGCTTTTAAGAATGGGAAACATAGGGGCCGGCGCTGTGGCGGCATCCCATATGGGCACCGGTTCGAGACCCAGGTACTCCACTTCCGAACCAGCTCTCTACTTTGGCCTGGGAAAGCAGTAGAAGATGGCCCAAGTCCTTGGGCCTCTGCACCCACATGGGAGACCTGGAAGAAGCTCCTGGCTTCGGATCGGTGCAGCTCCAGCCGTTGTGGCCAACTAGGGAATGAACCATCGGATGGAAGATCTCTCTCTTTCTCTCTCTGTGTCTCCTTTCTCTGTGTAACTCTGACTTGCAAATAAATAAATGAATCTTTAAAAAAAAAAAAACACATTTTCAAGAAAATGATAAGAATTGAATTCAGTTAATATATTAAACTTTTAACAAGAAAATTGGACTAAAAGTAATATTTATTTCTTGCTATATGAGTTTAAATAGAATACCTTGAAGAGGCACACATAATTTCTCCTCTTTGTGAGCTATCTGATGCTATGATAACTGTTGAGTCATTTACAATATTTTCTTGATCTTAGTGTAGGTCTCTGGTGTAAAGCTACAGTTCTAAGATAATTTCTTTGTGAAGCACTGATCTTCAGGAGAGTGCAAACCTTTATGGGTGTGTCATCAGTACCCACATTCAAATTGAGGTGAAAGGATTAACCATTTGAGTCACCAAAAATCTTTGTCATTTTATTACTTAAGTGTTCCATTTTTCCATACGTATTCCTTTTTAACCTCTTACATGTGCCTTTACAGTTTTGGGAAATGTTTAGTATAGTGGAATTTGTGTCTGTGCTTTTATTGCTTTATTATTATTTTTAGAAAAGATAGTTTCATTACTACCTTAGCTCAAAACTGACATAGTTATCTCATTATAAGTTAAGACTTCTTTGATGGTATATGGCAGAGAATTCTCAGGAGCATAAATGGTGAATATAGTAGTGGATTTATTTTCAAACAGTATGGGCAACTTTTTTATTGCATTTTACCATATCTTCATGGTAAAATTTCATAGCTGTTCATTTCAGTGAGACTGGATATGTGTATTTGGGGGTGCATCACTTTTTTTGTTGAATAGGAAGACATAGTAACATCAGTGGGGGGAGGGTCCTGCAAATTGTTCATATATATGAATTAGGAAAAATCTATGCATGGATTTTAAAAGTTTTATTGTACCAAAATAAGCTTATCTTTTAATTTCATTTTCCATGAACTTTTTGAAGTTCTTTGGTATGGTAAAAATAAGCAATTTAAACTTTTATACTACTGTAACACTGAGAAATGGGAGAACTAATTCAGTTTGTAGTTAAAACTCAATCTAAACCCCTTCTCTGGCTTCCTGGGACCTGCACAATCTGGACCCTGTTTACAGCCTCACCTGTGTCTTCCTGGACCCTCCACTCACTTCCTCAAGTGTTCTAATCACTCTGACCTTCTGGGTCATGCTGGATCTCACCAAGCTGGTTTGCGATACTGGGTCTCTTGCCCTTGCTCTTTGCTTAAAACACTCCTTGCCTAGCTACTGTATGTACTGCCTCTTGATCATTCTTTAGGTCTCAGTTTAAATATCTCTTTCTTAGTGTAATTTTTCCTGGCCAGGTACATTTTAAATTGTTACCTTCCCCATCAGTCCCCATCAATGTTTAATTTCATAATCATGTTTGTTTACTGCATAGCACTTTTTAAACATTCTGTAGTCACTTGGTAATTTGTTTATTATACTGCATGCCTTTCCTTCATTGGAATGTCAGGCTCATGAGGTCAGGTCTCATGCCTGTGGAGTTCACCATTTAATCCTTTGTGCCTTGCAGGATGCTCAGTTTAAAAAGATTGACTGAATTGCAGATAATTAAATTAGTTCAAGTATGAGTTTGTTGCATTACATGGTTAATTTGTATGATCCTGTGAGGGGTCTTTACAAATTTCAAAGAATTCTGTGTTATAAGTTATTCATGGTTTCCAATTTTTTTGTACCTCAGTAAAGTTATGTTTTTAAATTCCATCTTCCATGAACTTTTTGGAAGTCCACTCATGTGTTTAGCATTTCCATCTTCTTAATAAGAGGAGTTCCAATCTGTGCTATGTGTATGTCTGTGTGCATTCTGTCCCCTCATTAAAGCAAATTTCCTAAACAGCACTGTAGCCAGTACTTTTGCCTGTCTGTCATAGAGGATGCCTGTCTCTTTCCAGGGGTAAGTTCTAGAAAGTCCAACTAATAAACAGGTCTAAAAATACTTGTTTTTAAAGCAGTCTTATGGCAGCTTTCCCTTTCTTAAGTGTTCTTTCAGTTATCTTGCCTCTGTCACAAAGAAAGCCCCCATCAGTTTTCACCAATGGTCTTTAACCTCTGCTAATCTACCTCTGGGAAGGAGAATACCTCTGGGGCTCAGGGCAATTAGATGGGAGCAGGAGCCTGGAGCTTGCCTGGAGCAGAAAGGGATAACTGTGACAGGAGCTGAAGTTAGAGTAGCATAAGGAGTCAGGAGGCACAAGAACCTCTCCAACACTTAGAATTTCCTGAGCTTAAGAGTTGCCAAACTTTATTTCTTTAAAAACATGCTGTCATTTTGAGTTCTTATCAGGTTTTTTTTTTTTTTACATTTCCTAATTTTCACAGAGGCTATGAAGCTTCAATATAAGTGATGAGCATATATCAACAAGGGATTTATGAGGAAAATTGTGATTTGCCTTGCACATACCATTCCTCAGCATATTAATTCCAGGTGGTCTTTGTGTTGAAAATGATTATTCCAATAATTATACCTGGTTATGCCAACAATAACACTTGGGACTTTGTTTCCAGATTTTCAGATGAGAACCTAAATTTTAAGTATGAGTAACGTTATTAATAAGATTCCCTTAATTCCAAAATTTTTGAAAAAATACTGAAGCTTGAAACTCATAATGACATTGATTTAAGGAGCTATTTAATTTTTCCTACGGACAACTTGACCTTATTCACTGTAATCTTGGCATATTAACTTTTCAAAAGTATTTAGTGCTAAGAGAAGGTTGCTTTACAGTGGCAATATGGGTCATTGAGAATCCATTGAAATGGCTTGTTGCTGTAGGAAATTTGTAAATATTTTCTAAATTTTCTTTTTAAATACCAGAGTAGCAATTGTTTATTACCAAATATTACATGCAATGTAACATTGTGAATAATGTAGAGTAATTGCTCAACTTGGTTTCTTCTTGTTTTTCTGTATTTTTGATAGGTTTCCACCAAAGGAAAAAAGTCCAACTTGAGCTCTGTAGAGTTTACTTTTTTCCTTCTAATATTTCTTTCTACTATAAAGTCATTTCTTCACCAAACATAGTGGAAGGATTTAGATGCGGATATATCCCTTTGTTATAAGAAAGCCCAGACTTTCATATACTGGTCTTGTAAAAGTTCTTAGATTTTGTGAGAACTTCTAGTAAATCAAAGAAATATAGTTTTTATAAATGCTTTTGTACTTTTTGAAAGCCCTGAGAATTTTGTGACGTGGACTGACTCGTTCTCCCAGAATCTGTTACTGAATGTGCTTGTTTCTGCTGCTGCCAGGCGTTTGGATGCCAACCATATCACCTCAGTCCCCGAGGACAGTTTTGAAGGCCTTGTTCAGCTCCGGCATCTGTGGCTGGATGACAACAGCTTGACGGAGGTGCCTGTGCATCCACTCAGCCACCTACCGACTCTGCAGGCCCTGACCTTGGCTCTCAACAAAATCTCAAGCATCCCTGACTTTGCATTTACCAACCTTTCAAGCCTGGTCGTTCTGTAAGTATCCATCCCTTTCTGAGCATTGATTTAGAGGAAATGCTGCTTTCCTGTGACCAATTATTTTTTGAAAGTAATTCACTGCTCATGCATATGGGGGGTGCTACCTTTGGATGAGATTATTGCAAATGAGGAACATTTTTAAAAATTAATAATTGGGGCCGACACTGCAGCTTAACAGGCTAAGCCTCTGCCTGCGGCATTGGCATCCCATGTGGGTGCCAGTTCATGTCCCAGCTGCTCCTCTTCCAATCTAGCTCTCTGCTGATGGCCTGGGAAAGCAGTGTAAGATGGCCCAAGTGCTTGGGCCTCTGCACCTGTGCAGGAGACCTGGAAGAAGCTCCTGGCTCCTGGCTTCAGATCAGTCCAGCTCTGGCCATTGTGGCCATTTGGGGAGTGAATCAGCAGATGGAAGATCTCTCTTTCTCGTTCTAATTCTGCCTCTCAAATAAATAAATAAAATCTTTAAAGAATTAGTAACTGTTAATTTCCTTAAAATAAATGGGCATTTCTAATCATTGCAAGAAATTGGGTCCTTTAGCAAACATCCATACAACTTTTCTTGTGTCTTAGCAAGGTATTCAATTTGAGAGGCAAAATTGTCATAGAAATAAGTTCTAGGATTAGCCCTTCAGACTTCCTGATCTGGCTGAAAAGCCCATGAGAGCATTTCAGACATGGAAAGCCAAAACACAATGGCAAAAAATGTTCTACATGAAGAATCTCTGTGAATGCGACCCCAACAGAAAGAAGAGGCCATCAAAGAAGGATGTACTTTTCTCTGAAGGGAGGAGAGAACTTCCACTTTGCTTATGGCCTTGTCCAAATACTGACAGAGACTGTGGACTCCAAAGGCTTCCATAGCCTAGGTAGCTCATGTCAAGAGCCTTGGGTGATCACTGATGTCAGACATAAGAGTGTTAATTGTTAAATTAACAACAGGAGTCACTGTGCACTAATTCCCCATGCAGGACCTCTGTCCTCAAAGAGTTGTATGATGAGAGTTAACTGTAAAACTAGTTCACAGTTTTTATGTGTGCAAATTGTTGAAATCTTTACTTCGTGTAGAGTTGGTCTTCTGTGTACAGAGATAATTGAAAATGAATCTCAATGGAGAATGGGACTGGCAAGGGGAGAGGGAGGAGGAGGAGAAGGGATGGGAGTGTGGGTGGGAGGGCAGGTATGGTTGTGCTTTTGAAATTTGTATTCCTTAAAAAATAAAAGAAAAAGAATAAAAGAGAAATAACTTCCAGGGATAAATAATCCAGGGATACTTTATTTTCCAACTTTTCTATTCAAAGAGTATGTCCTCTGTGTTTCTGATCTTTCAAAGCTTGGGCATTATGAAGTAACAACCAGTCTCACTAATGTAAACTGATGTGCTTCTTCATGTCATTACTCCCATGTCCTTATAGGACAGGTTATTGAAGTTCTGCTTCAGATGGTTAAAAGCCAGTCAACCTTTTCTTTTGGTTGAGTACCTATTAAATAATCTTGGAGGGGCTGAATGGGGTGTAGCAGATTAAGCTGCTGCCTGCAATGCTGTCATCCTATATAGGAGCTGGTTTGAATCCCGGCTGTTCCACTTTCCATCCAGCTGCCTGCTAATGTACCTGGGAAAGCAAGTCCTTGGGCCCTCAATTAGGAGACTCAATGGAGTTTCAGGCTCTTCTAGCTTTGGCCTGTTCCAGTCCTGGCTATTGTGGCCATTTGAGGGGTGAACCAGTGGATGGAAGATTCTCTCTCTCTCTCTTTCTCTCTCTCTGTCACTTTCCCTTTTTCTGTAACTCTGCCTTTTGAAGGAATAAATACATCTCTAAAAAAAGTAATACTCAGTGTGTAGACCTTTCTTCTTTTAGATTTTTCTTCCCTTTCTGTTGGTGTTCTGTCTTCATACACACACACACACACACACACACACACACACATCAAAACCTCACTCCCCAGGGCTATGTGTTTTCCACAATCAAAGGTTGAAAAGTTTGGCTACCCCAATTTAGATGCATGAAAAATTATAATAGTTGCCCTTGGAAGATGTGAAAGTAATTTTGATCATTTTTCTCATAGGCATCTTCATAACAATAAAATTAAAAGCCTGAGTCCACACTGTTTTGATGGACTGGATAACCTGGAGACCTTGTAAGTATATTTATATTTTGAGCTATCCCATTGTGATATTTACAATGCAATTTTGTACTTCACTGCAGGAAAGGGAAAATAATATTGGTCTTAGTAAATCTCATTATTAATTTGTTTTAATACATAACTAAATTCTTGCCATCAAATAACGCACTTATAAATCTCAGTTTAGGTTAAAAGCACATTATAAATGTGGATTTTATACATTTTCCAAAAAATGCTGATTTTGCTAAATGTGTGAAAGTTTTGGAACTTCAAAACATCTAAAATAAATTCTGGAGAGTTGTTTTGTTTTTGCCGCGATCTCCGTTGCCTTGCTAATTGTTTATACTGGTTTGAAGACTGTATCTGGTTTCCCATGCTAATGAATAAAAAATTAAGGTTTTATATTTTGTTTATGATACTTTTGTTATTGTTTCCACTAGCTGAAGTGTTCAGGACTTTCTGACTGGTTCAGCTATGTGTAGCACTATAGGCATATAAGGAAACCATATTTTGCAGCTGTGTGTAATTGAGAGTAGAATCTTGGCCGGCACCGTGGCTCAACAGGCTAATCCTCCACCTGCGGTGCTGGCACACCGGGTTCTAGTTCTGGTTGGGGTGCCAGATTCTGTCCTGGTTGCCCCTCTTCCAGGCCAGCTCTCTGCTATGGCCCGGGAGTGCAGTGAAGGATGGCCCAAGAACTTGGGCCCTGTACCCCATGGGAGACCAGGAGAAGCACCTGGCTCCTGGCTTTGGATTGGCGCAGTGCGCCGGCCGCAACATGCCATTGGAGGGTGAACCAACAGCAAAGGAAGACCTTTCTCTCTGTCTCTCTCCCTCACTGTCCACTCTCTGCCTGTCAAAAAAAAAAAAAAAAGATATATAATATTTATTATTGTGATGTAGTAAATGATTCAGCAAATGTTAGGATTAGATGAGTGAGTAAACTGATTGGAATGCTTAAGGCTTTTGTAGTAATTTGCTTAATAGAATTATCTAGCTGTCACTTAATGGAAAGATTTGAAATCCTTTAGGATTCTAGTAATCCACTTTCCTGTCTGAACAGTTAAACAATCCACTTTCAGTTGCAAGCATCAGAGGGTATTTAAAGTTGAAGATCTGGAAGAAATAGTTCCAAACTTAGGTTTTCTTTGCTAAGTGTATATCTTCTAGTGTAACAGATTGAATGAGTCTCCTGAGCATAGGCCATGTATACTATTCTTTTTTTTTTTTTTTTAATTTATTTATTTGACAGGTAGAGTTGTAGACAGTGAGAGAGAGAGACAGAGACAAAGGTCTTCCTTGCGTTGGTTCACTCCCCAAATGGCCACCACGGCCAGCACTGTTGCAATCCAAAGCCAGGAGCCAGGTGCTTCTTCCTGGTCTTCCTTGCAAGTGCAGGGGCCCAAGCACCGGGCCATCCTCCACTGCCCTCCCAGGCCACAGCAGAGAGCTGGACTGGAAGGGGAGCAACTGGGACTAAAACCCGGCACCCATAAGGGATGCTGGTGCCGCAGGCAGAGGATTAATCAAGTGAACCATGGTGCCGGCCCCCATGTATACTATTCTAATTATATTAAAATTAAGCCTCTTCTTTCCAATTAACTTAATTTTTGGTTGCTGTTTATTCTTTATAATATATGTAGAAAAGGGAAATAAAATCATTCTCAAAGAAGCTAGCCTTTTAATTTTACTTTTATTCTGAAATCAACTATGTTAATTATGTCAACCTGCTCTTTATGTTAAGAGAAATGATAATTTAGACAATCTCAGGACCAAGACTTTTGATACAGATCTCTGTGCCTTATTTGTCTTGTAATTAATACAACATTTTCAATCATTAACGGCCTGAATGAAGAGAATACTTACATAAATCCAACTTGATCCTTCTCCTGGTCATTGTTATCACAAGTTGTTATGTTGATGGTGGGGCCAAGATCAGCTGCTCTCATACCAGAATTTCAAAAACCCAGTCTGAATGCCAAATGGAAATTATTTATACGTGGATATTGAATAAATTCTACTGTAAGGTGAATTTGCTGAGAAATGTTATTCAGATGATTAGCTGATTTAATGTGTCAGTACTAGTTTTTCTGAGAATTCATTTAATTCTTAAATTTACTTACCTAAAAACATCACAGAAGACTGATTTATTTTTATTCAGTATTCTAAGAAAAGCCATAAATTCAATTAAACTCTTCTAGGCATTTGACGACAATATGGTTGGTAAAGAAATACTAGCATTCAGAGGGTGTGATCTTTTCAAATATTTATAAAATTCTTTACGAATTGTGAACACACTTCAATATTCATATTTTTTCTAGGGACTTGAATTATAATAACTTGGGAGAATTTCCTCAAGCTATTAAAGCCCTTCCTAGCCTAAAAGAACTGTGAGTATTGCTTTGTTCCCATTATGCATTAATATTCCTACAAGTTACCACTTACTGTTTCATCAAGAGATTTTAGAACATCTTTGTTCAATTATATATATATCCATAATATGTACATACAAGCACAAGTATGATCACATAGACTGGGTTGTGAGGTGAAATAGACAGTTGTTTTTAAAGATTTATTTATTTATTTGAAAGAAATGACAGAAAAAGAGAGAGAGAGAAAGCTTCCATCCTCTAGTTCACTCCTCAAATGGCTGTAATGGCCAGAGCTTAGAAGCCAGGAGCCTGCAATTTCATACGGTCTCCCACATCGGTGGCAGGGACCCAAATGCTTGGGCCATCATCCACTGCCGTCCACTGTGCTTCAGCAGGCAGATGAGACTAGAACCAATGCCCAAATACAGGATGCTGATACTGCAAGCAGGGGCTTGACCCACTGTACTACAGTGCCTATCCAAATATAGACAATTTTGAGCAGAGATTCCTATAGAGGGTTAGATGCTGGTGAAACAAAAAAGGCATGATGTGTACAGTGTCTGCCTTTAGGGAGCTTGTAAGTCTTGAGTTTCACCAAGAAGGCAGACTGTGGAAGTAGACTGTAGGTGAGATAAGTGCTGAACAAATGGTATGAATAAATCACTCCAGAAAATATCTCATTGAGACTTGGAGTCACTGGAAATCACTAAAGGGGAGGAATTTGGCAAGATTTGAAAGAAGGAAAATATTTAACTTGTGAAAGGGCTGAGCAAGCATTTTGGATGCTGGGTTTGTCATGAACAGAGATAGGAATATATATGGCATAGCAGGGATTGTGTCTTGTGAGTGGCCAGCTAGTATTCTAAGATGTATTGCCTAAAGATGAAATTCAGGCTGCAGTGAGAGAGATTATTAGGCTAGACTGCCTTATGATTCTTATGGTCAAAAGTTCTTTGATGATAAAGCAACAGATAAATGCATATATGAGACCTGAAAGATATTAAGCTGAGCAGTAGGTTTAAAAAGAATTAGGTATGGTCTTGAAAGAGATTAGATGGAATTAGACATCCAGGTTCCTTACATTTTTGAAAATTTTCATGTAGTCATTATCAGTTATATTTTGTATAGTACTGAGCAGCAGTAAATATTTGGTTTTTAACTTATTTCGGAAGGGAATATGAATTAAAAAAATTTTTTTTCTCCTATCTCTCTAGTGGATTTCATAGTAATTCTATTTCTGTTATCCCTGATGGAGCATTTGGTGGTAATCCACTCTTAAGAACTATGTAAGTATTTTTGAAAGTTTCTTTTAATATATAGTCATGTAAAGCTATGCTTTGGATAAAGTGTGAAGATTCAGGCTTTTAGATATATGGACATTGGGAAAGTAGATTTACTCTTAGAGTTCATGTGAGCATCTGAAAACTTTGCCTTTTCTGGGTACTTTTGCAGACATTTGTATGATAATCCTCTGTCTTTTGTGGGGAACACAGCATTTCACAATTTATCGGATCTGCATTCCTTGTAAGTATTATGCAAACTTGTAAAAACTCAATATTTATACAGTTAGTTTAATGGAAAAAAGGGACTTACTATTATTCCTTAAGGAAACATAATAATCTTTTGTCTCTTCACACCCCCAGCCAGAAGTCCAAAGGAAAGATTCTAAAAATTTGTAATGATTCTCATGTATGTTAAAATTTAGCCAAATTATCCCACTTTCAAATACATTCAGAAGAAACTAATTTTAGTTATAGTAGTACTGTAATTTAAAACTGTTTCAAAGAAAAGATGAAAATATTATCTGTCAACTCTTTTCCAATCTGAAATAACTTTTTCCTTCTCAATTACTTAAAGAGTCATTCGTGGTGCAAGCATGGTACAGTCGTTCCCCAATCTGACTGGAACTGTTCATCTGGAGAGTCTGTAAGTGAGGCCTTTTGAAGGGGTTAGGGTGGTCTGCTGGCAGGTGTCAGTGCTTGTGTTCCATTGATGAGGAGTTATGTTGATTCCTCCAGTCTCCTTTGTGAACATCATGCCTGGAGGAGGATGCACTGGGTTTGGGTCCATCAGCTCAAACAGAGTACAGGCTAGTAAGTAGAGAGAAGATCTGAAAAGGTCACCAAAAATAAAAGATAGTAACTAAGAGACAGATTAGAAGTATCGCTTTAGGAATTCGGAAGCAGAAGCCTCCATGAAGGAGACGGTGTATTTGAAAATTGAATACTAACACGTTTCTCAGAGCAAAAGTTTTTATTTACAAAGGCATGATTTAATAAAACTGAAACACTGAAAATATATTCAGGGAGAGTGTGCAAATGATCAAATATGTTAACAATGGGATGGAGGAATGATACAGAGATATTTAGACACTTGTTTAGGAACAGATTCTAAAATGAAAAGACGTGAACCTTGGATATTTGATTATGGCAGAGTTTAACAGTCAGTAGTCTGCAAATGGCTTACAGGGGCATCTAATATCCTGACCTCAGTCCTCCAGACAGCCAGATGGGGTTGAAATGACAAGGGCTTCTAACCACAGGAGCCTTATCACAGTGTGCCATATAAATACTGTACTTTTCACATGTGCTAAGGTAAAAAAAAAAAAGCAGTTGAGAAACACTGAGATAAGAAATTTAAACTTGACTTATAAGGCAGTTTGCAGAGGTTGAAAATGTATGAGCAGGCAGTGAGGGGAGGGTAAGGAGAAGACAGACCCATGAGGAGGCCATGGGAATAGTCTGCTTCACCAAATGCACAGAGCTTACCTTGAGAGCTCCAGGTCTTCAGTCTGCCACTGGAGTTGCTCCAGAACAAATAGCATGGTCTGTCTGAGATGCCTCCAACCCTGTCTTCATCACTTCACAACTGATAGGCATAGCAGGAATAAAAATGGAAAGGATCAGATGCTACAAGTACTAGAGAGGAAGAAATTAAAGAAGTGGTGATTGACTGCAGATGGGAGCATAGAAAGAAGAGACTAAGAAAGTATTTCAGAAGGCTAAATAGGTTGACTCAAAGAGAAGAAAAACAAGGTCTGGAGGTAGAATACCAAGCTGGTTTCAGATGTTTTAAGTGTGAGAAGTGACAGGTGATTGTGGTCAGGCTTGATTTGGATCCATGTTTTTTTCTTAGTCTATATGGCAAATCCAGCCCATAATCTGGAAAATGTTAACATCTTGTGTTGCATAACTTTTTGTTTGCATTTATTGTGAAGATAATATCAGTATTTATGGTTGATTCTTCTTACCACATGCCTAACTTTAGTCAGTGAGATGTATACAGTGTAGTCCATAAGCAAATATGTGAGCATTTACTTATTTTTTAAAGATTTTAAAATGTATTTGAAAGGCAGAGTGACAGATGGAGAGAGAGAGAGAGAGAGAGAGGGAGAGAGAGAGAGAGAGAGAGAGAGAAAGATGCATCTTTATTCACTGGTTCCTTCACTGCAAATGGCTGCCATGGCCAGAGCTGATCCAAGCCAGTCAGGATACTGGAGCTCCATCCAGGTCTACCACATGGGTGGCAAGGGCCCAAGTCCTTGGGCCATCACCTGCTGCCCTCCCGTGTTCATTAATAGGGAGCTGGATCAGAAGCAAAGCAGCCAACAGTATCGGATGCTGTTGTCACAACTGACAGCTTAACTCACTGTACCACAATGCCAGCCTGAAACATTTATTTTTCTAGATGAGAATAACATTTGGTTTACTATTTTGATTTATTTCTTAAATGAACTGTTTTTTCACAGGACCTTGACAGGTACAAAGATAAGCAAAATACCTAGTAATTTGTGCCAAGAACAAAAGATGCTTAGGACTTTGTAAGTTGAATTCTTCCTCTCTTCATACCTTTCTTTTACTTCACCCATGCTGAGTTTTATTTTTAATAAACTTTTTTCATGATATAATTTTGAGGCATGATTGTTTCTTATTTGTTCCTTTTATGTAAATGAGCCAACATGTTAGTTGTTCACAGGTTAGATAGTGCGCTTTTGAATTTGGTTTTAGGGCTATGTATGTATTAGGGTTATGTATGTAGATCTTGTTACTTTATTTTGAACAAAATAAAAGCAAGCTAGCTCTTTCTTGATTCTTCCTTATCCTGACTCATTGTCCTTATTCTATTTTTTAATTATTTTTTTATTTTATTATTATAGCTTTAAAAAAAAGGTTTTATTTATTTATTTGAGAGGTAGAGTCACAGAGAGATGGAGAGACAGAAAGAGGGAGAGACAGAGAAAGATCTTCCACCTGCTGGTTCACTTCCCAGAGGGCTGCAACAGCCAGGGTTGAGCTGATCTGAAGCCAGGAGCAGGGAGCCAAGAGCTTCTTCCAGGTCTCCAGTGCAGGTGCAGGGGCCCAAGAACTTGGACCATGTTCCACTGCCCTCCCAGAGTATAAACAGAGAGCTGGATCAGAAGAGGAGCAGCTGGGACTTGAACTGGCAAACATATGGGATGCTAGTGCCAAAGGCAGAGGCTTAGCCTACTATGCCACAGCACTGACCCCTCTTATTGTTTTTTAAGTTAAGACATTATAAAAACTAATTATAGCATAAACAATGTTGGAAAACTCAGCCACTTAAAACATTATATATATTTTTGTATTATATTTTTATATTTATGTTATGTATTTTGATGCAGTTTATCATATTTTATGTTGTCTGTACTCAACATTATATACTTGAACTTTACAAATCTTAAGGCTGTCATACTATTGAGGTTTTCTAGAAGCATATAAAAGCTTAGAGAAGAAATAGTTGCTTTTCTTGTTTAGCCATATCTCCTTATTACAGATCTTAGCATGCTTTTCAATGTTTCTGAGTACAGCTCTTTTAACATAGTATTCTGATAATAACATTAGTTAATTCCTTTTGTTTTGAGGGACTTGTCTTACAACAATATAAGAGACCTTCCAAGTTTCAACGGTTGCCATGCTCTGGAAGAAATGTAAGTTGGTCTCTGATTTATTCTATTAGTTGTGGCATATTGATAGTTCATTGAGTATTTTCTATTTTGAATAAATTGTTTTAATATTAAACTGGGAATATAATTAAGTGTTCCTATCAGTCCAATGTCAAATTGTATCAAATGGTTCCTGTAACCAACATTTATTAGGCAGTTATCTATCCAAATTTCTGTGAGAAAAACAACAAATTGTCTTACTATTGAGAGAAACTAGATATGGATACTGGTACCCATGGAAGCTGATTGCGAGAAGAGAGAAAATATGACTTCTCCCATTTTTAATTTATTTCCTCTAACTTCCTGTGCTACTTGCTAAAGTTGTGCTGTGTTGGATCCTTTCTCATGGTGTTTTCTTCTTTCTCTCATACCAGAGTGGGGTTGAGGAGGAATTTGGATAGTGTACGAGTTATCTACCAGGGTAATTTGGATGGCATACCAAGCTCTTTAATTTTATAGATGAGCCAGTGGAAGTTCTCTTTACTTTCAACAAGATCATTGATACTACCTATGATTGAATATTTAAACTTAGAAAAACCTTTACCAAGAAATGCCTTTTTTTTTTTTTTTTTTGAGGGGGTAAAGATTTACTTTATTTATTTGAGAGGTAGAGTTACAGAGAGAGGGAAAGACAAAAGCTTTTTTTCAAAATACATAATTTTCTCTTTTTTTCTTTATTCCTTTTTTTTTAAGTTCTTTACAGCGTAATCAGATCTACCAAATAAAAGAAGGTACTTTCCAAGGCCTTGGGTCCCTAAGGATTCTGTAAGTTTGTCAGTAATTACTAAAGACAGTTTTTTTGGTAAAACTATAAACTAATGTGTCATTACAATTCCTGTGTCAAGAGCTGTACTTAAAGATGTGATTTATTTTACATAGATATTATGCAAACTGTACCAGTTGGTATGTTATAAATAATCTATATTTGATAATTTTTACCTTAGCAGATTGATGATAATATATATTGCTGAATGAAAAGAACATAATGTATTTAATCTGAGAGATACACATCATTTGTTTTCAAATCAAAATAATGAGATTTTCTGATTCATTCAGATAAGGCTAGGCAAACTACAACCTGGGGGCCAAATTCAGTCTGCCTCCTATTTTTGAAAATTAAGTTTTGAAATACAGATAGATCTTTTGCTGACGTGTTGTTTAAAAGTTCTTGTTATAGAAGAGTTTAGTTGTTGGCAGCAGAGACCCTATGATGCAGAAAAGCGAAAATATTTACTATCTGGCCCTCTACAGAATAAGTTTACTGACCCTGAACTGAGGTATCTATCATGACAAATAGAGCTCATATGCAGCAGAAGCACTCACTGAAACACTTCTTTATATTTGACTACAAATTTTCACCAAGTACTCTAGTAAACATTTGGGAATATAGTTGTCCCTTGATATTCATGGGTGATTGGTTCTGGGACCATACCCTGCCACCTGAGATAGCAAAAATCTGTGGATGCTCAAGTCCCTCATTTAAAATTATGTAATATTTGCATATAGCCTCTGAGATGCTCCCATTTACCTTAAGCTTTAAATCCTATGTAGTCCAATTTAATAAAAACAGTGTAAATGCTATGGAAGTTAGGCATTATTGTGTTTTGGGAATAATGACAAGAAAAAGAATCTGTGCATGTTCAGTGATGCAGTTCACACCTCCACCCCCAGTATTTTCGATCTGAGGGTGGTTGAATCTGTGATTCAGAGGGCCAGCTGTACAAAGGTGACCAAGACAAACCTTGTCACTAACTGATTTAAAAAATTTCAGTACAGAAAATACAGTCCATATACTGCATTAGAGAATAGCTTGTTACATATAGAACACATTTGAAAAATAGTGAGATGAAAATATCTATACTGAATTGATTTTCCAGTAGACTCCTATTAAGAAATAATACATGCATTTTACTGGAAATAGTAATTGGTAGTTGTGTTGCTGAATCTTCCTTACTGCAGAGAGATTCTGAGAAGTCCTGGCAGTGGGCTGGCTCCTAGCTGCCATCATGTTTACAGCACTAAAAAGTGACAACAGTGAAAAACTGGTCTTCTCATAATTTGCAACCAAATTTGTATAGTTTTCTTATTCTCCAAGAAATGTGTGTGGGATGAATTTATCCAGTCTTAAAAATTTCCATTAAGACCCAGTTTAAATTGGAGATTAATCTCTTTTTATCAAGTCTCTAATAGTATCAAAATTCTTCAGGGTGTGTTCCTGAATATAGAGTTGGCTCTACTACAGATATGAATTTTTATTTCCTGCTTTGGAAAAGAATGATATCTGAAGCCCTCTTGGAATGCTCTTGTTTGTGTATTGATTGTTTGTCTTCCCTGAGGGCCTTATCACTAACCTTTGGGAAGGCAAATACTAAGCAGCCTGTTTTTATTTTCAGCTTTGTCAGGAGCTAGACTTTCCTTCACCTAGTTAATAGTAACAAAGGTTATATCGTATCACTTATAGTTTTGAACTGGAACCAGAATGATAAAGTGGAGAAAATTCACAACTGTTTTGAAACAGATGCCAGCTAAAATGACTGCTACAGGGAACACATTTTGAGAACGAGGTTGTTGAAAAGGAGAGGCCTTCAACATAAACATGAAAAATGTTGTTGGACAAGATTGAAGATCTTTGTTATCTTATCAGAGATATTGTGTTACTACCTTATTTTCTAAAACTCAGCCTAAGTAACAGGCATTTTGAGTGTGTATTTGAAAAGATTAACAAGTTACTTTCTGTAATTGCAGTGATCTGAGTAGAAACCTGATCCATGAAATTCATAGCAGAGCTTTTGCCAAGCTTGGGCCAATAACTAATCTGTAAGTAGACTCCCTGATACAATGGCTTCTTGAAAGCACTAAATAGTGGTTCAGAAACTTGTTTTTTTCTTTAAAAAAAAAAAAAAAAAAAAAAAAACATGGTCAAATAAAAATGTATTTAGTTGTTCCCTTACAGTAGGAATGTTAAACTGCGTAAGTGCAGTAATAGCTTCTCAAGATGAGTACTGGATCTGTTGTTTGAGCACCCTAAGCTTATTGTAGGGATCTAATATTTATGTTGCTAGTAGATATGCAGATATTTTGGTGTGACTTGTATGTTAGGCTTTAACTTAAAATCACATTCACATTTTAGAGATATGAGTTTCAATGAATTGACCTCATTTCCCACGGAAGGTCTGAATGGACTAAATCAGCTGAAACTGGTGGGCAACTTCAAGCTGAAAGAAGCTTTAGCAGCAAAAGACTTTGTTAATCTCAGGTGTGTTTTAACTTTTTCATTTTATTGAAGTCACTATAGACTCAAAAAGTATAGCGTGTTCTGTTTTTTTCTGTGGTCCCCAAATTCTCTGGTAGACAGTAACTTTGGTATTTTTCTACCTTGGTGTTTATGGATTTGGTAAAAAAAAATTAGAACATAAGCATTATTCCATAGTGTTTGAGAACATGGACTAGAGCTTCTGATGTTCTCAGAGATGTAATATATTTATCAGAATTTTTTTTTCTGAATATAGTGGATTTGTCACTAGCAGCAAGATGGCAGACATCAAATAAGGGAGGACCTACAGAAAATCAATATAATGCTATAATGTTTCACAGAAGATTTATTGAAGCAACTTCATTAACTATTGCAGAGGAATAGCTAGAAAATATTTTTGTGAGAAAGGAATAAATATTTTGATTCAATTTATATGAACAAAGGAAATTCACTTAATGGTGTACAGTTACATATGACCTGGGGTATTAATTTCAAGTGAAACTGCCAGTTGCATTGTTGGTATATTTATTGGGCATTGTTGGTATATCAAAGGAGTCATAAGATCTTATTTTAGATTGCAATATTATAATGACATTTTAAATATGATTTTTAAAAAAGATGTATATACTTATTTGAGAGGCAGAGTCACAGAGATAGAGAGGGAGAGACAGAGAGAAAGTCTTCTATCTGCTGGTTCACTCCCTAAATGGCTGAAATGGCCAGAGCTGGGCTGATCCAAAGCCAGGAGCCAGGAGCTTCTTCTGGGTCTCCCACGTGGGTGCAGGGGCCCAAGGACTTGGGCCATCTTCTGCTGCTTTCCCAGGCCATAGCAGAGAGCTGGATCGGAAAAGGAGCTGCCAAGACACAAACGGGTGTCCATACGGGAAGCCAGTGCCACACATGGAAGCTAAACCTACTACACCAGAGCGCTGGCCCCTAAATATGATTTAAATACGATTTTAATTATGTACTACCAACTTAAAAGATGTATAGAAAGAGAGAAACTCATGGTGTGTCTCACTAATGAGAAAACTGAGGTCCATCGAGTATGAATGACCAAGCTAAAGTATGTGAAAGTTCCGTCTTTCTGACTCCGACACTAGAGTTCTCAAAGATTAAAATACTTTTTACAAAGCAAAATCATATCTATGAAGTCGCTATTCATTGTACATTTTTTCCCAGGTCTTTATCGGTACCATATGCTTATCAGTGCTGTGCATTTTGGGGTTGTGACTCTTATGCAAATATAAACACAGAAGATAACAGCCTCCAAGACCATCCTGTGACAAAGGAGAAAGGCAAGTGCATGAACTTTGAAAAGTAGAGCACTCCTTAAGGCATTAATCAAAGTACCTGTCAGTGTAATCAGTTTGTGAAGGATCAATACGAAATCTGTGATAAAAATGGCATTTCTGTTGTGCTGGCAACTTTAATCTGTGCCCAAGCCATGAGAAAATTGTGGGCAAATAAAGTTCTTTTGAGTTGTATAAGGTTTCACTGTAACATGCTTTCTATTATATATTCAGGTACTGCTGATGCAGCAAATGTCACAAGCAGTGCTGAAAATGAAGAACATAGTCAAATAATTATCCATTGTACACCCTCAACAGGTATGCTGAACCTAGTTTGTCACAGTTTCTTGCTTTCAACAAGCATTAGGCAAATATAACTAAAACTCCGGGGCATGGACGTGGTTTCTGCAATAGGGATGGGACAAGGTGATCCTGCAGGGCCTGCTGTCTGACAGTGTGCTCTGTGTGCCCGTAGTTTATTCAGCTCTTGCAAAGACTCAGGTCCACACCCACTGAATCAGATCCTGCGTGTCTACCCGGCTGAGGGTAACACATACTACATTTTGTGAAATGCTTTCTTTTTTCTTTTCTTTTTTTTTTTTTTTAAGATTTTATTTTATTTATTTGAAAGTTAGAGAAGGAGAGGCAGAGACACAGATCTTCCATCCTCTGGTTCACTCCCCACATGGCCACAACAGCCGGAGCTATGCTGATCCAAAGCCAGGCGCTTCTACCAGGTCTCCCACATAGGTGCAGGGGCCCAAGGACTTGGGCCACCTTCTATTGCTTTCCCAGGCCATAGCAGAGAGCTGGATCAGAAGTGCAGCAGCCGGGACTCGAACCAGAATCCATTTGGGATGCCAGCACTGCAGGTGGCAGCCCTACCCACTATACTGACCTCATGAAGCACTTTCTTAATGCTTCTTTAACTCTAGGATAAGTTCTGTAAATTACTGCTCTGTAAGGATTTTTACTGCTTTTTTTGCTTTTTAAGTTTATTTAAGTGACTGAGATAGAGGGAGAGACACACAGAGAGATCTTCCATGTGCTGGTTCATTCCCCAAATGCCTGCCACAGGCAGTGCTAGGCCAGGCCGAATCCAAGAGCCCAGAACCCCATCCTGGTCTCCCATTTGTGTGGCAGGGTCTCAAGTACTTGTAATATCATCTGCTGCCTCTCAGGTACATTAACAGGAATCAAAAGCAGAGGTGGGGCTCGATCCCAGGCACTCCAACCTTGCCTTTCCTTTATTTTCTGATATACTTCATTGAATTTAGTATTCTGGGGGAAGTTACTAAATTGATATGATATGTTTGGCTGTGATTAATGTCATATCTTGCCTGGTCCACCAGATAAGATGGATTAATAATTTTATCATGAAAAATAGGATTAAATATTTAGTTAGATTGTATGCTACACAGTAGATTGTTTGTTAGCCTTGGAATACATTTCCTTAGTATAATGTCCTCAAATGATGGACATAGATTTTATAACTCATAAGCCTAAGTATTTTTTGTTCATTAATGATTACTACTGTGAGTTCATTAATGATTATTACTGTGAGTTTCCTGAGAGACTGGGTATATATTTGTTGCATATTTAACATCCTGTCCTATATGGAGAATAAGCTTAATGTTACCAGATGAGTAAATGGGGTTGGCAAGAAGCACTTAAGTTTATGTAACTTATTTTATTCTGTGGTAGTTTCTATATTAATTTGGAAGTTAGGATGCAGCATGCTCACTTGTCTCCTTGGGTTTCATGTGTTTGTGAATGCACATACAAAACCGATGATCCAGTGAGAAGGGATTAGCTTTATTAAAGCGGAAGCAAGACTTGAATATGCAGCAGTTCCATTCTTTCCAGAGTGAACTGAAACTTTGGGGTTGTCCAGGAGGGAAGCTGGTCTCAATCTGTGTCCCTCTGCTGCAGTGCAGATGAGCAGCGTGCCTGTCTCTCCCCACTCAGACACTGATGGGATGTCCTTAGTGCAGCAGCAGGAAGCAGGGTATGGAGGAGCACTGGGATCTTTTTGTTAGAACTGGAGGAGGCTGCTGCAGGCTTCCAAAACCGAATGGTTGGGAACTGCTTCCTTAGCCCTTTTTGGGAAAGTCAGCCCACCCACCTTTGAAGCGGTTCATGTGGGTTCTTACTCTCCCAGCCCAGTCAAAGCATTGGGCTAACCTCCTTCAGTGAAGGATGGTCTCAGATACAGAGATAAAGATGATAAAGAGCTGTTTCTCAGTTTTTTCTGCTAGGGGAGTGAAAGAAAAGTTTTAAAAATTAAATAAAGTCTCTTGTGTTTTAGCATTTAGATAAAGGGTGAAGAGCTTTTAAGGTTTATAACTGTCTCAATAATTAAAATGCTTTATTGCATATATAAAATATCAAGATAGTTCAGAAAGACAATACATGTCTTTTAGGAAATCACAATCCATTATGGAGAAGACTGACCATGACACCTTGCATTTCATAGTCTAAATCTTTTCTTTCCTAATTTTTGAATAATATTCTTACCATTTTTGATGTGAGTAGCATGTCAAAGTCAGTTACTAGAATGTATAATTCAGCTACTATATGGGCTCTTGCAATCCTACTTTGTGTTAGATAGGGTTATATTGTACATAGTTTGTATGAATAAGTAATAGAACCGTAGTTTATCAAATGCTTTAAAATATCAGTTCTCTGGATGAAAACTGGGGATAATTATACCTATCTTAACCTGCCTCATCAGGTTGCCTTTGGAAGCCGTTAGATGGGTAAAAATGTTTTAAAATATGTGCTTGTATATATGTATATAACTATAAAATATACTGGGATTAGGATGGAAGAGGATAAGGGAGCTAATATTTATTAAAGTTCAACTATGTACCCCATAGCTTGCTAAAGTACCATATATGTAAAATTATTATCCACAAGTAAGAAAATGAAGCTTATAGAGCCTTTTTAAAATTTTTATTTATTTATTTATTTGACAGGCAGAGTGGACAGTGAGAGAGACAGAGAGAAAGGTCTTCCTTTGCCGTTGGTGCTTATAGAGCTTTAAATTGCTTTCTCAAGGAAAGAGTAGCAAGTTATAAACCATCTTATTCCAGATCTTCAGTAGATCAAGTACCTTTCATGTGCTAGATAGATATTGTACAATGCATATTATTTTATGCATAGGAAAAAGTGACATTTTTCTTTTAAATATCTATGTGGCCTTACTGAAAATCTCAAAGAAGAAACTAAAGCCTGTTCATTTTTTTGAAAGGCTAGTCCATGGTTAACATGTTAAGTAGTAATCTTTTCCATTTGGTTCAGGTAGGAGCAGATTTAATCTAGATTTAGCCCCCATGAATTTTTTTTATCAAGCTGTATCATATGAAATATGGTGTTTTCTAAATTGTCTTTTATTTTTCTGTCTCTCTTTCATTTCAGGTGCTTTTAAGCCCTGTGAATATTTACTGGGAAGCTGGATGATTCGTCTTACTGTGTGGTTCATTTTCTTGGTTGCATTGTCTTTCAACCTGCTTGTCACCTTAACAACATTTGCATCCTGTACATCACTGCCTTCCTCCAAATTGTTCATAGGCTTGATTTCTGTGTCTAACTTATTCATGGGAATCTATAGTGGCATCTTAACATTTCTTGATGCTGTGTCCTGGGGCCGATTTGCTGAATTTGGCATATGGTGGGAGACCGGCAGTGGCTGCAAAGTAGCTGGGTTTCTTGCCGTTTTCTCCTCAGAAAGTGCCATATTTTTATTGGTGTTAGCAGCTGTTGAAAGAAGCTTATCTGCAAAAGAAATCATGAAAAATGGGAAGAGTAATCATCTCAAACAGTTCCGGGTGGCTGCCCTCTTTGCTTTCCTGGGTGCTGCAGTGGCAGGCTGCTTCCCCCTCTTCCATCGAGGAGAGTACTCAGCATCACCCCTGTGCTTGCCATTTCCCACAGGAGAAACGCCGTCATTAGGATTTACTGTAACTTTAGTGCTGTTAAACTCACTGGCATTTTTATTAATGGCCATTATCTACACTAAACTCTACTGCAACTTGGAAAAAGAGGACCTCTCAGAAAACTCACAATCGAGCATGATTAAGCATGTTGCCTGGCTAATCTTCACCAATTGCATCTTTTTCTGCCCTGTTGCATTTTTCTCATTTGCACCACTGATCACTGCCATCTCTATCAGCCCTGAAATCATGAAGTCTGTTACTCTGATATTTTTCCCATTGCCTGCCTGCCTGAATCCAGTTCTGTATGTTTTCTTCAACCCGAAGTTTAAAGAAGACTGGAAGTTACTGAAGCGACGTCTTACCAAGAAAAATGGATCAGTTTCAGTTTCCATCAGTAGCCAAGGTGGATGTGTGGAACAGGACTTCTATTATGACTGTGGCATGTATTCCCACTTGCAGGGCAACCTGACTGTGTGTGACTGCTGTGAATCTTTTCTCCTGACAAAGCCAGTATCGTGCAAACACTTAATAAAATCACACAGCTGTCCTGCGTTGGCAGTGGCTTCTTGCCAAAGACCAGAGGGCTACTGGTCTGACTGTGGTACGCAGTCAGCACACTCTGATTATGCAGATGAAGAAGATTCCTTTGTCTCAGACAGTTCTGACCAGGTGCAGGCATGTGGACGCGCCTGCTTCTACCAGAGTCGAGGATTCCCTTTGGTGCGCTATGCTTACAATCTACCAAGAGTTAAAGACTGAACCTACCGTGTTTGTAACCATTTCCCCCAACAACCAAAATCACAGTGTTTATAGAGTGGACCCTATTCTGATCTTTCATCTGGGAGGCACTTCTGTGATCACTGCCTGGTGTCACATAGAAGAAGAGGAAGGTGGCAGTTTTTTTCTCAAAGCAGACGTTTTCAAAGAACAGGTGCCTAAATTATAAATTGGTGGAAGTAATGCAATGTCCAAGCAATGTGTGGTCTATTGAAAACAAATTTATATCTTGAAAAGGATTTTAGGTATGGTATGGCAAGAGAACATTAGGTTTTTCTGATCCAAAAGAGCAAATTGTTATCTATTTCTGATTTAAGCACAATATAAAGAACAGCTGTTAATATTTTTTAAAAGTGTCTTAAAATTTAATTTTATATAACTGAAGAAAAAAGTTTTTCTAATTTTACCTAATGTTTCACCATTAATCTCAGGATAATTTACTGCTGGGCCAAAAAAGGGACTGTCTCCCAAGCAAGAACTGTGAGAATGCACAATGGCATTATTTTGCTGCATTTTCTGTTTCCATCCTTGACATAAAATCATAAATTTTGTTTAAATGACTTATAAATCTAAAATCTGAAGATGTTTTTAAAGCAATATTAACAGCTGTTAGATTTCTTTGAAAAGTAGCTGAACTTTTGTTTTGGTATGATCACAGTATTTTTTTTTCCTGAATATTTTGCAATCATACTACTTGGAAAAAGTAAAGGAATAATTGCTATGTGAGATTAGTGGATTTGGCTAAATGATTAACTAATTTTGGGGCTTTAGTAGTACCTGAGGGATTTGGTGGCCCCATGTAATGTTCCCATCAATAAATACTTCCTAATGTCATTGGTTTGCTGATATTTTCCAATTTTGTTGGAATGTCATCTATTTGTGTTTGGATTATTTAGAAAGTAAGTCTTGATAAATAATTGTTAATAATTGGAATAAAGCAGGAGTAGTTCTGACACAAAGCACTTATATTTGTTTCTTAGTGAGCTGGGTCCTCCTGAACCATGCTATACATGGAAGCTTCTGTACATTTTCCCCCATAGTGTGACTTACAGAAGAATATATTCAATAGCTCAGATGCTGAACTCTTGTTACCCAAGACAAATGTGTCATTTGGGGGAGGTGGGTAAGAAGGAATAAAGTTTAGTCCTATGTCTTTAAAAATTAAAACTTTTACTTGATTCTCATCTGTGGGCTTTTGACATTTTACCATGTGGAGTCTTAAAATTGTTCAATATGCTTTTTGAACAATGTACTAAATCAATAGCAAACCCACTGCCATGTTAGTTGTTCTGGATATACTAAAAAAATTAAGCTAGATTACAGTTTAATAATTAAACTGTATAAACTGTGCATATAATGAATTTTTATCTTATGTAAATTATTTTTAGAACACAAGTTGGGAAATGTGGCTTCTGTTCATTTTGTTTAATTAAAGCTACCTCCTAAACTATAGTGGCTGCCAGTAGCAGAATGTTAAATTGTGGTTTATATACTTTTTTGCAGTGTAAATAGTCTTGGTTGTACATTGTCAGTGTAATAAAAACAGAATCTTTGTATATCAAAATCATGTAGTTTGTATAAAATGTGGGAGGGATTTATTTACAGTGTGTTGTAATTTTGTAAGGCCAACTATTTACAAGTTTTAAAAATTGCTATCATGTTTGTATATTTACACATCTGATAAATATTAAATCATAACTTGTTAAGAAAATCCTAATTAAAAGCTTTTTTTTCCAAAATTCAAGTTACTGTGACTTTCTTTCACCTAAGAAATAAAATGGCAGTTACATGAAATATTTGGTATATTGTGCTATACATATAATGATAGTATTCAACAGTTTGGATTGTTAAAGATTCTAGAAAGCAATCTATTTTGCCTTAGTTTATAACTAGTTATATCAATGAAATTATGTAGTGTTAGCGTAGGCTAATTAAATATTTTTCAAGATTTATTTATTTGAAAGGCAGAATAATGACAGAGAGAGGGAAAGACAGAGATCTTACATCTGCTGGCTCCCAATCTTAAGTCTAAACCATACCCGTAGAAAACAGGTTATGAAATTAAGATGAACCATCCATTACATATTGTCTGTTGCTTAGACTCTTAAAAATACCTCAGTTATTTACAATCATCAAATTTTCATTTTGTAGATCAGATAACAAAGGGTTTAATGAAATTTAGGTGAATTTTTGAATCACAACAAATAAGACCCAGCCCAGAAATCAGTTTTTCTGAATTTTGGACATTATTTCTTGTGTTTATTTTAAACTTAATATGTGTTTGAAATTTCCATAAGAGATTAAATAGTGTAATTATCCCTCCTCTCCATCCCCCATCCTATACCCATCTTTTTTGCTTTGACAATTGTCCTTAGCAAGTATAAATCTTGTTTCATCATCACATTTATTAACCTCGTCCAATCCTTTGTAGCTTGGATTATTCTGAAGCAAATCTAAGACAGTATATCATTGCATCTATAAATGCTTCAATATGTCTAGGGATACTTTTTTTTTTAAAAGAGAGTCATTTACTTATTTGAAAGGCAGATTAAACAGAGAGGAGTGTGGAGAGAGAGAGATTGAGATCTTCCATCCACTGGTTCACTTCCCAAATAACCGCAACTGCCAGACTGGACCCATCTGAAGTCAGGAGCCAGGAGCTTCTTCCGGGTCTCCCATGTGGTTGCAAGGCTGGGCCCTAATCCACTGCTTTCCCAGACACATTAGCAGAGAGCTGGATCGGTAGAAGAGCTGTTAGAACTTGAACTGTTGCCCCTGTGGGAAGCTGGTACTGCAGGTGGTGGCTTTACCGGCTATGCCACAGCACTGGTCCCAAAGGATAAATTATCTTGCCACAGGGCTAACTGGTAATTAATTATTTTTGAAACAATGTCAGATAGGTATTTTTAAACAAAAGTTACTCTTTACTAAGGCCACAGAACCTGCAAAAAATAATCTCAAATATGCCATAAAAGTAAAAATAAATGAGTGGTCAGAAAAGGCAATAACCTAAATTTCTCTTTTGAGTTAATTTGCATATATATATAATTCTATGCATCTTGATTATGGCTTCTCAGTCCCCCTAATGAAAAGGCACCGTAAGAAAGGAGACCACAAGGCTGGAGTATGTTTAAATACCAGCACCATATAAGTCTGCCTCATAGCCTTTGGGACACCAGTGTTAACTACAGCATAATGTAATTGTTGTTCATAATGATGACCTTGACGCATCAAGCAAAGGACATAATTTGTTTAGTGGCAGGAAGTCTAACACTTTAGATATCGATGCCAAGACATTAAAGTGGAAAAGTTTTGGAGTTTAACTGACCTAATTTAGCACTGTGTGTCGCTAATAAGACAACACAACTCTGTGAGGTAGATAATTTCCCTATTGTACAAAGGAGTATGTTAGGATTGGAAAAGTCAAAAAGCTTGTTCAAAGATACCTACTTAGTACGAGGAAAACCATTGATTCGAATCCAGGTTCCTTGCCTACTAGTGTTTTTTACAGTTATTTTGGATTATGTCTATTGGAAAATAGTTCTCAAGTTCACCTATTCACAAAGCAGCTCACTCCTTTAAATGTTGTTGCTATTGATTCTAGAGTTGTTGTGATAAATGATTTTAACCAGATATGCCAAAGTAGATTACAGTAGAGAATGAACATTCCCTTTAGTCAGTTTTATTCTTTAATCAATTTTATTAGTTGGATTGCTCTAATTTTCTCCCATTTTTAGTTTGCTGAAAATTGTAACATATTTAAACAATTTAAAGTATGTCATTGTATTATAGCTCTACCTTCTAAATTGTCTTTGGTTGCAATTTCTACCACATTTAATTTTGCATCAAATTTTGCAGATCTAATTAAATCAAAGTTTTTCATTATTTCTCTTTAGTCAGTTATAAATTTTCTGTTTTAGCAGTGGTCAGCTTTTATATTTCTGTCAGCAATCTACATTATGAACTGGACAAAAGCCGTCTTAAGGGCACACGTTTTGTCTGCGTGAATAAAGCATCTGCTCATCACCTCTGCTTTGCTACCTTTATCCCCATTCCCAGTCCCTGAGAAGGCCCCTGAGATCACACAAAATGCTTTCTTTCCTCATAAAATGCATATCAGGACATTTTAATGGTATGACCCTTCAACACAAAACAATAAGGAATTTAAGGTAAAGGCATTATCTTTCCCCGGTGCTTGGCACTAGACCTGGCATACAAGCTTCAAGAGGCCAAAAAGTTCACATGCTAAGACAAACGAGGTGCTACCAAAACACTGCGAGATTGTCCCCAAAGTGTTCTTGGACAGATTTGTAAGACTTGGATAAAATTCAGCCCCCTCTCTTAATAAACTACGGCCCTGTGCTGAAAGAAATCTCACGACTGATGCTTACAATCCTGACGTCATCATTATCTCAGGGGTAGTTCTGGCTTTTGCCTCTGTCCCTTTGAAAATATCTACTCCATTCAGTCACAGGTAACATTTTATGTATTAAATGATGCGCCACACGAGCGGGGATGGACCCTCCAAGTTGTTGGTAGACAGCCAGGACCTCGCCGGTGGAGAAGCCGAGGCGCGGCGTTAACCAAGCGCCGCGCAGCAGGCTCCTCCCTGCCGGTGAGGAGGCGTCAGCGGCCGAGAGGCCCTGGCGGAGGAAGCCACGCTCTGCAGGCCGGGACAAAGCCCTCGCGGCCTCCACGCGTCGCCGTGGCAACGCGGGGTCTGTGTCGTCCCGGATTGGCCGGGTCCATCGCGCGCGGAGCCTGTTGGGAGAGCACGTCCCCGCCGCGGCTCCACCGGTTTGAACTTGGCGGGCCTGATGTGGGCGGCGGGGCGGAGGCGGCCTGCTTCTACCCCAGTCTCCAGCCAGCCCTCCGCCGACTCCAGGCCCGGGTCTCGGCCTTCCTCTGGCTCTTTCCCAGGCGTCCCGACGGGCGCGCGGGAGCAGGGCCTGGCGGCGGTGGCGATGTCTGAGTGCTCGCTGTCGCCGCCACAGAGCTGTAGCAACTCCACCTTGTCGCTGTTGTCGCCTCTTGGCCACCAGAGCTTCCCATTTGACGAGGACGACGGTGACGGGGAGGACGAGGGAGACGAGGACGAAGATGCCCCTGACTCAGAGGCCAAGGTGTCGAGCCTGAGAGGACTGGAGTTGCAGGGGTGCGCCAGGTAAAGCCGAGGCCGCCCGGCCCATAGAACCCTGCTCAGGTTCCTTAGACCCTCCTCGGTACCTCCTGCCGGGCCCTCTCCTGCTGCCCGCCTCCAAGGCTGCACGGGCACCTGCATCCTGAGGGGCGCCTTGCAGAGCCCTAGGGAAATAATGACCACACAGATTTCTGTGTTTCCTAATTCTTTTCCCTAAGAATACCGATAATTGCTACACTTTCACGATCCAGAAAAACGTGTAGTCTCTCAAACACATAAAACTTTGCTGCCATTTCCGTTTTATAGCTCTTCAAAAGCCAGCTTGTGGACTCCGGGAGTCTTGTGCAAAACCTTAACCCTCAAATGTTTAGTAGCAGGTTGTAGTAAGCAGGTCACTTTTTAAGTACGAAAGATTAGCGGTGTGTACTGCAGCATGCTGAGACAAGGGTAGGTCTGATCTAAGCACAAATTTACAATGGAATAATTACCATTGTATTGAAAGTTGGAAGCAAAAAAAAAACCATCCTAGTACGTTTGTGCCATAATGTAGTCAACAAACTTTGGGGGAGGGGAGGGTCACTTATTGGTTTAGATACCCACAACCCTAAACCAGTTAAATATGGTTTCTACTGTCATGAAATCAAAATCCATATCCACCCATTTTACAGATGACAAAACTGCCTCAGAATCCACATAAAAAGTCTGACTCGAGGGCATAACAGCTAGTTACTGCATACCTGATCCTGGGACTGGGGTCTGCTGATCAGGTTCTCTTCCCTACACTCCATGCCTAGTAGTGGGCATTTAGAAATAGGAGTAAAGGGCCTTTCCCTAGGAGAATATCTGAGGCCTAGTAATGCAGGTGCATTCTGGGGTAGACTCTTGTCATCTTCAAAAAGTATGAGTTTCTGATTGTCATGCTTTGTAAGGCACTGTACAGGAAGAGAAGAAAATACAGATTAGAGAACCCGTTTGTTTCATGTAAGTAGCAAGATAGACCCCTTCAGTATAAGGCATTTATATCTAGAGTGAATGAATGAAATAACCATATGAAGTGACCTAATTACAAGTGTGATTGTTTTAAGGATGAGAAGTAAAAGTAAGCTCCTTGCTGGGAATGGAGATCAGAAAGTGTAACCAAAGCAAGCCATTTGTCCAGGCTGATTATGGCAACAAGAACTGTGCCTTCTCTGATCAAAGTGATATCACAATTTAATGGTAGATTTAGATTTTCAGAGGTATGTTTTTCATGGGTCTTCATAGAGATTTTTCAAGACTAATTTGGTCTCAGAGGTTTTTAAAGTAAATTTTAAGGCTTTGGAAAATACCTTCTGAGCATAGTCAACAAAACTAAGCCATGTGGGTATAATATACTAGCATGAGGAATAAGTGACCCTCAACTATAGCTCAGCTACTCAGACTTTGCATTAGCTTCCAAGAGCCAAAGCCCTGACCAAATGGAGTCTCCCAGGAGACAAACCAGACAGAGGTGTTATTTGTCCAAAGAGGGAATGAACTGATAGCAGTCCAGGGCTAAGGCTACCTTCCTTATCCCATTTTAGACCTATAAATCCAAAGAATAGTTAGGACACGGGTCTGGAAAGAGAATACAGGAGTTGTTAGGCTTTGTGTGTGCTGTCAGATGGTTATTAGGTATTCAGTAAATGCTGAATGAATGTCTTTCCCACTTCTAGAGAACAGATAGATGCAGTGATTATTTTTCAAATGTTTCAGAAAACCTAGCACTTCCTTTCAGGGAAGATAAGTGTTTAGAAAATTTCATCATTCTGCCTCCTTGCTTCCAACCTTTAGTTAAGGCCCAGGACCAAACTGGTGGTGATGGGATGAAGGGAGCAGGCAGCCTGAGTCATAGCCCAACCACTGTTCTGGGCACTGAGCATCCTGTCTGTGGAGCAGAGAGATAACCTAGAGCTGTGTGGAATTTTATGCCACCTCTCCATCCTGCACCTGCCACAAGTGATCTGACTGTGGCAAAACCAATAGGGTAAGGTTTCTTTGAGATAGAGACTTAAGCATCAACTGCACATGATGGCTATGAGCTCAAGATATTTTCAGTATAAACAACCTTGTTTAGAGGGTTGATTGACCTTTAACTGTATTGGCCAGGACTTAAATGAAGCACAGTATTGGACTTCAGATAAGAATATGAGAAGTATTTTCCTGGAATCTTTTATAGTATCCCTTGGGCCTGCTGTTTACTCAGCTTTATCTTGGTTTTCTATCACTATTCATTAGGAAAGCCAAGCCTTAATAAATATCATAAATGGCTGCTTATCAAGCCTTGCTTGATTATGGGTAGAGTTGTAGTGTGTATAACATACATTTGAACATATTTATTAAAAATGGTAAGGTAATAAATTTAATATATTTAAAGTATCACTTTTTCAGAAATACTGATTTCTTTCAGCAAATATTTCTTAGGAGCTTACTATATTCTAGGCCTAAGCTAGGCTCTTAAAAAAAAAATAAGTTAAGATATATTTTCTTTCTTTAAGGAACTCTTGGCCTGTGGCAGAGATGGGCAAGTGAGAGGAAACTCAAGACAGTTCATCCAGACTTTTTGCAGAAGTTTCACAGGCAACATAAGACAATGCCAGAGTTGATTCTTGAAGGGAGAGTAGAAGTTAGCATAGTAATGATGATGATAATAATAAATGGTGTACAAAGTGTTTATCAAATATACGGAGCTATACTTAGTGCTTTGGCATGGATATTTTCATGTGTACTACCTGGAGGTAACTACTACTGAATTCCATTTTAACATTTAATGAGAAAAAGGAGGTACAAAGTTTTAAAAAGTAGGGGCAGGCATTTGGCCTAGTGATTTAGATACCTGTGTTCACTCTTAGAGTGCCTGGGTTCTGTTCTTAACTCTGGCTCCTAATTCCAGCTTCCTGCTGGTGCAGACCTTGGGAAATAGCAGATGATGGCTCAGGTTTTCCCCTCTACCCCATGGGAAATGGATTGAGTTCTTGGGCTGGCTTTGGCCCAGCCCAGTCTTGGCTATGGACATTTGGGGAGTGAACCAACAGATGGGAGCTAACTCTGCCTGTCCTTGTCTCTCTGTTTCTTGAATTAAAAAAAAAAAATAGTGTATGCAACCAAGAAACAGCCGGTAGGAAGTACCCATAGACTATTTTACTCCAAAATCTAAGCTGTTACCCTGGCCATCTGTGAAGGCAGAGGAAAGGAGTTTTCATAGTTTTAGGCAAAAGTTGCACATCATAAATGTTGACACATTCATCAACCTTCAGGAGTTCAGCATGACAAATACAGAGTCTGTAAAGAGGCAGGAAGATAGGCAGTTCATAGATGTGAGGCTAAGGAGTTTGAATTTCATCCTATAGACAAAGGAGCCATTGAAGATGGGGGGAGTGACATGACACGATTCATTTAATGGATGAATCCTGCAGCAGGTGTGGAAAATAGTTAGGAAGGGAGGGTTATTTCCAGAGAGTGGTTATAAAGTTGGTAAAGAAAAGAATGGCTTGAAAAAATGGAAGAGGTGGAATTGACAAAAGGTGATCATGTGGAATAAGAGGTACAAGAAAACAGATGTGGAAGGGAAGCAGGTAAAGTTGAACATCTATATTTCTGATTTGGGTAACTTCAAGAGCCATCACCTACTGCCTTCCAGGATGTGAATTAGGAAGCTAAAATGACAGTAACACCAGAACTTGAATCCAGGCACTTTGATATGCAATGCAAGTGTCTTGAGCATCAGCGTCTTTACCTCTGGCTTGGATAATAGTGATACATTTAAGTGGTACTCTTCTACCTTAGCTAGATGAAAGCTAGGATTATAAAAGGTAGGATTATAAAAGAGGAGTCAGTTTTTTCTTTTTTTTTTTTTTTTTTTTTTTTTTTTTTTTTTTTTGACAGGCAGAGTGGACAGTGAGAGAGAGAGACAGAGAGAAAGGTCTTCCTTTGCCGTTGGTTCACCCTCCAATGGCCGCCGCTGCAGCCGGCGCACCGCGCTGATCCTGGCAGGAGCCAGGAGCCAGGTGCTTTTCCTGGTCTCCCATGGGGTGCAGGGCCCAAGCACCTGGGCCATCCTCCACTGCACTCCCTGGCCATAGCAGAGAGCTGGCCTGGAAGAGGGGCAACCGGGACAGAATCCGGCGCCCCAACCGGGACTAGAACCCGGTGTGCCGGCGCCGCAAGGTGGAGGATTAGCCTATTGAGCCACGGCGCCGGCTCGAGTCAGTTTTTTCTTAATGGGGAAGGTGATGGGTGAATGATGGGAGATGATTAGATTTGCTTTCAACTGATTGAGTTTGCCATCTATGTAAAGCTGTCTATCAGGTCATTGGAAATTGCAGTTTGGAACTCCGAAGTTCTGGCTTGCAATTGCATCATCAGCATGGAGTTGATAGTTGAAAATGGAAGCACAGGAGGTCTTTGTGCAACACTGCCATGGAAAATATGTACAAGAAATAGCCCATCAATAGTACCTCTTTCCCATTAGAATACAGATTCCATAATGGCATAGATAAGTGAGGAAATAATAGTAGCAAGAAAAAATGAGTAAGCCATGTCGATGAGGTAGAAAAGTAGTGGGCAAGGCAGTTGGTTGCCAGAAGCAGGAATGTTAAACAAAGAGTAGAGCCTGGAATAAACTTGTGTCTAGAGTTGCTTTGGGTCTTTAACTACCTTTTCTTTCTATGTGTGCTGATTGTTAAGCTTCGCTAAGATTTTTAGACTTCTGTAACTAACTGAGGCCCTGTGTTGTTCTTTATTTACATATGTGCTTATAGTTTATTCCCTCCCTTTGTTTTAGCTTAAATAAGTAGTTACTTTTTTTTTTTAAAGATTTATTTATTTGAAAGTCAGAGTTACACAGAGAAGAGGCAGAGAGAGAGAGAGAGGTCTTCCATCGATAGTTCACTCCCTAATAGGCTGCAATGGTAGGAGCTGCACCGATCTGAAGCCAGGAGCCAGGAACTTCCTCCAGGTCTCCTATGCGTTTGCAGGGCCCAAGGACTTGGGCCATCTTCCGTTGCTTTCCTAGGCCATAGCAGAGAGCTGGATCAGAAATGGAGCAGCTGGGTCTTGAACCGGTGCCCATGTGGGATGCTGGGGCTCCAGGCCAGGGCGTTAACCTGCTGCACCACACTGCTGGCCCCATAGTTACTGTTCTTTGTACTCAGAAGAGACATACTGACAGAAGGAAGGTGCATGGTGGAAATGGAGGCTATGGTAGAAGGAAACCATACTAGAGACTTTTATATACTCTGTTAAAGAATTAGATAAAGGAGTTAATCAAAATATTAAAGAAGGGAAGAGTCATAATTTTTGGTAGTTTTTCTTTCAAAATAATTTCAGACTTAAAAGTTGAAAGGAGAATTTCTAATTGTTAACACATTTGCTTTATCATTCCCTCTGTGTTTATATATACTATTGTTTTTCCTGTACAGTTTAAGGAAGGAAAAGGAAAAATCTGCTCCAAGTGTGAATTGGTTTATATATTTTAATTAGCTATCCAGATAAGATTTTTAGGAATTAAAGTCTTTGACATTAATGTAAATGGACTGAGTTTGAGTTATCCCAGTGAGTTTTTAAATAATGTGATTTTAGAAGTGAAGGAATCCGGCCGGCACCGTGGCTCAATAGGCTAATCCTCCGCCTTGCGGCGCCGGCACACCGGGTTCTAGTCCCGGTTGGGGCGCCGGATTTTGTCCCGGTCGCCCCTCTTCCAGGCCAGCTCTCTACTATGGCCCGGGAGTGCAGTGGAGGATGGCCCAAGTGCTTGGGCCCTGCACCTGCCTGGGAGACCAGGAGAAGCACCTGGCTCCTGCCTTCGGATCAGCGCAATGTGCCGGCCACAGCGCGCCAGCTGCGGCGGCCATTGGAGGGTGAACCAACGGCAAAAAGGAAGACCTTTCTTTCTGCCTCTCTCTCTCACTGTCCACTCTGCCTGTCAAAAAAAAAAAAAAAAAAAAAAAAAAGTGGAGGAATCCAAAGGCAGTTTGATGGATAAAGTAATTCAAATACCGGATTCTGTTTTCATTATTTTTTCATGTGGAGAGTTTTAAACAGTTTATCAAAAAAATGGAAATAAAAGATGAAAACTAAAAATTATGAACCTTATTTCTGAACATACATTCTGTAGAGTTCAGGACACTTTTGTAAGCAATGATACTGGCTGTTTAGTCCATCCCTAAAGAACTGAGTGTCCTGAGAATTTAACCATGTCAGTGTAGTCTTATATTATTAAGTGAAGAAAAACAGGTTTCCTTGTGATATTATTTTTAAGATTAGGAAATAAAAAGAATTTAGAGGAACCAAATGAGGGCTGTGAAGTAGATGCCTATTGATATCCCACTGAAACTCTTGCAAAATTGCAGGAATTTTGTTGTGGTGGAGGTGAACTCTGGTAAAGCTTTCCCTGGCATTTTTCTGATAAAGCTTTAGCCGGCTTTCTCAGAACAGTCAGAGTAAGATGTTATCGTTCTTTCACCCTCCAGCAAAATGCCTTGAGCATCTCAAAAAAGCTTTTGCTTTTGACCTGTCTGCTTCTGCTTTGACTGGACTGTGCCTACCTCTTGGTAGCTATTGCCTTGATTGTGCTTTGTTTTCAGGATTATGCTGGTAAAAGTCCTGTTTCCTTTCCTATTAAAATTCTTGGAAAAAATGCTTCAGGATCTTGGTCCCATTCATTTCAAATTTCCATTGAAAACTCTACTCTTGTGTGCAACTGATTTGGTTGCAACAGTTTGGCACCCATTGAGCAGAGTGGAAAGTTTGCTTCATTCAGAATTATGTAAGCTAAAACCGTTAAAATGTCTATGGTGTTTGGCTGCTGTTTCTGCTGTTAATTATTAGTCATCTTCAGTTAGAGAACCAAGAAGATTAATTTTCTTCCAACTGATATACATGGTCTGCTGCTGAAGGCTTTATCTTCAACCTCTTCATATCCCGTCTTAAAACAAGTTATCTGTACGTTAACTACTGATTTGGGGAGCATTGTTCCCATAAACTTTTCATAAAGGATCAATGATTTTACCATTCTTCCACTCAAGCTTCACCATTAATTGGAGTTGGTTTTGCTTCAGTTTCACACAATTCATTCTGGATTGATAAGTCTTATCCTTAGCTATTCAAATAGATCCTGTTAATGATGTTTTAAAAGTTAGTATGAGTTTACTTTAAAGATCCCATAGATATAATTAATGCATATATGTTTGTAAAAATCACAGGATTGTAAATATATTCAATTTTGCTTTCACTGTACAAAGTGACTTTTTAATTAGGAAAGAGTTTTGTGTACAAGTCCTGAAGTAGTCTCTCTCTTACAGCAATGAGGTTGAATCAGAAGATAACCAAAAAGAACAGAAACAGGTGTTCTTACAAGAAAGTAGCCTGACACCATGGGAGGTGTGGTTTGTTGGCAAAGAAAAAGAAGAACGTGACCGGCTACAACAGAAAGCTCTAGAGGTAAAATTAGTTGGTATTCTTTCTGTTTAATCCATAGGCTCACAAACTAGAGTGGTATTGCCAATTAAAATGTTACTGTTATCATTTCTGAAAAGAGGTTTGTCTTTATGTCAATTTAGCAGTTTTTGATTCTTAATATAGAGGTGATATATGTTAATTAGAAAAGCACTTTGGAAATTCAGCTAAGTGTAACTAAGAAAATTAAAATCTACCATTATTAATATTATGATGTGTAGTGTTCCAGAATATCTATGTGAATTTTTTTAAATGTACAAATTTATAGATACAGAACTACAATGGGACTTTACCATATGTATGTTAAATTAAGGTATATTCAACTAAATATACTCAGTAAAAATTTTAACTTTACTGAAGCAAAAATCAAAATAGAGGCAGAATTTACTCTCATGTTACTCATAGTTTGTGCCCCAGAGTGAGTGTGCGCTGGGCAGTGAGAATGTGCTGATTACCTGAGGGGTGTTTTCATTTTCTATGTACCTTCCTGCTTTGCTTATGGAGTTTTCTCTGTGTGTGATTCTCTTTCTTCGATTCTCCCTAGCCAAATTCAAAAATGTAGATATGTTTTCACTCAGATACCTCATTCTTTGAACTCTTTGGTATTTGCTATTTACTATTTGCTATTGAATACCTCCCAACCAAGTACATTGGAATCATTTGGCATCCCCTAAACTCACTATCAAAACTCAGTAACAGAAACCAAATAGATTTGAATAATGAGAGATACTTTTAATTGTTAATGAAATGGGATCAAACTTTTTTGTAACCTACTTTTTCTATTAATATGTTTTTATATCATTTTTATACCATTAAATATTTTATAATGTCAGTTAAAAATAGCTGCCTAATAATCCTAAATTATACTTAAGGTGTATTAAATATATATTTTAGTTAACCAGTTAATAATGGTTGAGTATTTCAGTTTTTTCTAGTCTGTTAGTAACTTGTTGCCAAAAAAGTATGGGGAGCTAAAGTTTGCCCCTCACCATCTTCTGTAGAATATGTTTTCCATATTAGTTTTGAAACTAGTTGTCATTTTACATTGACTTTCCAACCAGTTAGGCAGTCACATGTTCAGAAGGCTTGGTATGATTCAGATGATTGTGAAACAGTTATATTGTACTGTTTCCCTATTGCATGATACTTCATATTCTAGAATTCCTGGATAATTGTACTGAATAGCATTTCTTTTCTCTTAGCAGGGTACAGGGCTTGAGAGAGACTTTATGGTTTGGTGCCAGGAAGGTTTAGTAAAAGCCCTAGTTCTAGCCTTTTTACTTGCTAAGTGATCTTAGACAAGTTATTTCAATTTTTTTGCTTCAATTTCCCGAATCTGTATAAAAGGAATAAAATAAATACCTGTGGCACAGGATTTTTGTAAGGGTTAAGTGAACCAAAGTATAAAGATGGATTATTTTGCTTTATTTATTGTTATTATTTATATTATTGCTTAATTTATAGCCTTCTTAAGACTTTTTCATTCATTTTTCATGTGTATTTTTGAGACCTTGGACTCTTCCTTCTCTTACCTCCACTTTAAATTTTAACATTTATGGCCGGCGCCGCGGCTCACTAGGCTAATCCTCCGCCTAGCGGCGCCGGCACACCGGGTTCTAGTCCCGGTCGGGGCGCCGGATTCTGTCCCGGTTGCCCCTCTTCCAGGCCAGCCCTCTGCTGTGGCCAGGGAGTGCAGTGGAGGATGGCCCAGGTGCTTGGGTCCTGCACCCCATGGGAGACCAGGAAAAGCACCTGGCTCCTGGCTCCTGCCATCGGATCAGCGCGGTGCGCCGGCCGCAGCGCGCCGGCCGCGGCGGCCATTGGAGGGTGAACCAACGGCAAAGGAAGACCTTTCTCTCTGTCTCTCTCTCTCTCACTGTCCACTCTGCCTGTCAAAAAAAAAAAAAAATTTAACATTTATTAGTTCCATTTTTCATTGAAATGGCTTTAAAAAACATTTGTTAACAGTGAGGAATCTTTATTTTTTCTTTGTTACACATTAAAGCTTACCTATATAGAAATGTGTCTGAAAAAAATGTCTTAACTTTGTGCAAAACCCAGTATTGTATTCTGTTGCTCTTTTTTGAAGGCTGATCAAACTCATTAAATTGACTTTCAGAGCCCGTGCTGTGGCACAGTAGGTTAAGTCACTCCCTGCAATGCCAGCATCCCATATCAGAGTGCTCGTTAGAGTCCTGACTGCTCTGTTTCTGATCCAGCTTCCTGCTAATATGCCTGGGAAGGCAGCAGCAGATCGCTCAAACGCTTGGGCCTCTGCCATCCACAAGGCAGACCTAGATGGAGTTCTGAGTTCCTGGCTTCAGCCTGGACCAGCCCTGGCCATTGTGGCTATTTGAATAAGCAGATGAAACACCTCTCTCTGTATATCCTTATCTCCCTCTCTCTGTGTGTGTGTAACTCTTCCTTTCAAATAAACAAACATCTTTAAAAAAATAAATTGACTTTGGGCTCATCACTTAGAAAACACTGATGGTCTAGTGAGTTAGTAGTAAAGCAGAGTTCGTTTATATATTTGCTTGATCTGTAGTCACTTAACTACATGAAGAAAAAGAGGGTCACTTCTAGTCATTTTCATTCAATCACTTTCATTTTCAGTCAGTATACAAAGAATGTTGTTAGTTAAAGTACAGAAAACTAGTGGCAGAGCCTGGGCTTTGGAGTTACATACAACAAAACTGAAGTTTTACCTTTCTGAATGTGTGACATTGCGAAAATTACTTAAATTTTCTTGGTATTGGTTTCTTCATCTTTAAGCCAGATGATAGAGAAGCAGTAGTGAAATGGTTAAAAGCACAAATTCAAAGATTTATTTATTTTAAGGTGAGAGAGAGAGAGAGATATCTTCCATCTGCTGATTCCTTCCATCTGCTGATATCTTCCATCTGCTGATTCATTCCCCAAACGGCCAACTCGGTTTGGGCTGGGCCAGGCCGAAGCCAGGAGTTTGGAACTCCATCCAGGTCTCCCTTGTGGGTAACAAAGGCCCAAGCATTTGGTCCCTCTTCTTTTGCTTTCCCAAGTGCATTAAAAGGGAGCTGTATTGGAAGTGGGACAGCCTGTACCCAAACTGGCCACCCATATGGGATAACAGAATGGCAGGCAGCAATTTAACCCATTACAACACAGTGCAGGCCCCAAAAGCACAAGTTCTTGAGTGATCATTTCTGCATTAATATTTAGGGGCCAGCATAGTGAGTACAGCCAGTACATACAACACTGAAATCCTCATGGGCACTGGTTTGTGTCCAGGCTGCTATATCTCCAATCCTGCTAATGGCCTAAGAAAAGCAGTAGAGGATAGCCCAAGTACTTGCGCCCTTGCCACCCACGTAGAGACTCAATGAAGCTCTTAGCTCCTGGCTTTAGCCTGACCCAGACTCAGCTGTTGCTGTCATCTGGTGAGTGAAAACAGTGGATGAAAGATCTGTTTCTTCCTCTCTCTCTATGTAACTCTTTAAAATAAATAAATAAATCTTTTACATTTTTTTTAAAAAAATGAGAATTTAGGCAAATTGTTAACATTTGTGCCTCAATTGCTTAATCAGTGAAAGAGGCAGAATCATATTTGCATCATAATGCCTAAATGAACCTCAAGCCTGGTACATAGGATGCCCTCTGTAAAAGTTATTTTTGTGTGTGAAAGGAGATAATAATAACTGTGGTGAATATTTGTGTTGAGAATAGGTTAAAATAATGAACATAGAGTCCTCACAACCTTGATGAAGCATTTAGCAAAATATAGTTACTGGTAATTTGGTTGACAGATTAAAACCTTTTCATGGATCAGTATTAGTTTGGCATTTCTTATGACTACTTCATTACCTAACTCTGAAATAAATAAAGTATTTTAACACGAGTCTTATATTTCTGTCATACCAGAGGTATTATAGGCCAACTAGTCAACTCCTTGTTAGCTCATTTTGAGCTATTCTATTCACATTGTTTTCATGACTTTTCTTCTTTGTTTTCTAAGTCCTATTTTTCTGTCTTTGTTTACCATATCCCCTAATTTGTTTACAACCCATATCATTAAAAGCATAAATTTTTAACCATAAGGAATTGTTAGTCTCATATTCCTATTGAAGCTAAAAAGCCTGAAGGCCAGAAAAACAGCTTTGCAGAGGTGTCAGTTAGTAACAGATATGGGAATGGAATCTAATTCTTTTGACATTCAATTCAAATGTTTTTTCCACAATATCGTACTTGGGAATTAAATGCATCAGAGTTTGTATTTGTTTTTGAACTTAGTTCAGCTTTGTTATTTTCATCCTTTAAATTAAATGATAGGGTAGATTTTCGGCACAGTGGCTAGCCACAGCTTGGAATGCCCACATCTTTTATCAGGGTGTCTTGGCTTGTGATCCAGCTTCCTGCTAATGTATACTTTGGGAAGGAGCAAGTAGTGGCTCAGGTTCTTGGGTCTCTGCCTCTCAAGTGGGGGACCTGGATTGAGTTCCATGTTCCTGGCTTTGGCCTGGCCCAGTTCTGCCTGTTGTAGACACTTAGGGGAGTGAACCAGTTGATGGTTGATTTGTTTCTGTCTGTCCCTATCTCTCTGCCTTTCAAATAAATGAAAATAAATTTTAAAATTTTAAATAATAAAAAAAAAACCTGTAGGGTGATTGGATCATTAAAAATATCACCCCCATTCTTAAATTTGATTTCAGCAACTGATCTTTCAATTTGTTCAGATTCTGTGGGATTGAATAAAAAAATTATTTTAAGGGTCGGCATTATGGTGTAGTTAAGCTGCAGCCTGCAATGCTTACATTCCTTATCAAAGCACTGGTTAGAGTCCCAGCTGCTCAGCTTCCTGCAAATGTGCCTAGGAAAGCAGTGGAAGATGACCTAAGTACTTGGGCCTCTGCCATCCACATAGAAGACCCCATTGGAGTTCAAAGTTCTTGGCTTCAGCCATTCAGCCCTTGCCATTGTAGCTATTGGGGGAATGAAACAGCAGATGAAGATCTCTCTCTTTCCCTGTCTCTCCTTCTCTTTCTGTTGCTCCACCTTTCAGATAAGTACATACGTAAATAAATCTTTAAAGCGTTATTTTAAACCATTAAAATTACAAAATTTCCAGCATCTTATACATTTGTTACTGTTGTTAAGATAATAAATATATTAAGCAATTAACATTAGTATTATGAAAAACTAGCATATTGGTTTTGTAGGTCATTTTATTTATATTTTTATTACTTGAAAACATTTCCTAGCCAGCTGCCCTAAATTATATATGGTATTTGGCTAATTCTGATTTTAAGCAGAGAGAAAAGGAGGGAGTGGCAGAGAACTCTTCCTTCCGTTGGCTTACTGCCCAAATGTCCACAACAGCCATGGCTGAGATGGACTCATCAGACTGGTAAATTCTAAAAAACACTGGCCTTGGAAGAGAAGGTTATGTTTCACAATGTGATGTATATTCCCAGTTGGCAAATTATTTGAACATAGTTGCTGAAGATGGAGCACTATTTGGGACAGTGGTTACATTTTTCTAGGTACTTTTTGACCCTTCCTTCTTTAATCCCTCTGTCAACATTAACTCAAATTTGGCAACCATAAAGTAGGAGTACAAGTTCTTATTTTTTAAATTTAGTTTTATGAAGAATCTTTAAAAGGTATGTAAATGTAATTAACTGTGTCTTTATTCATACATTTGAAGTTTTCTTAAATAAAAATTAAGACTTGGAAATTGGCTATATAATCTGTCAAGTCAGTATATCTCTATCTGTATTGTACATAAAAATATAGGTCATCAGATATCTGTATAATACATAAAGTATCAGATATTTTTCCCTTTCCATGCTTCTTGACACAAGTCCAGATTTTCTTCCTCTTGCAACTCATATTGCAGCCTCCTAGTCTATCTGCCTCAGAATAGTTCTGATCCTTTAAATGCATCCTTCAGCCTTTGTCACAAAGAGTGTCAAATCTTCTCTTTTGCTTTGTATTTTCACTTCATAATGTTATTTGCTGTATCTGTTTCATTCTTTTTCCATCTAGTTAATACCACACTCTAATTTTTTCTGCACACTCAGTCACTCCCTTCCTTTCAAATCATCTTTCAGTGTTCCTCATTGTGCTCATTTCTTTTCTTTTTTTAAAGATTAATTTTGTTTATTTGTAAGAGTTACAGAGAAAGAGAGGTAGAGACAAAGAGAGAGACAGAGAGATCTTCTATTTATTGTTCACTCCCAAATGGCTGCAACAGCTGGGACCCAGGAGTCAAGAGCTTCATCTGGGTCTCCCACATTGGTGCAGGAGCCCATGTACTTGGGCCATCCTCCCCTTCTTCCCAGGTGCATTAGCAGGGAACTGGATCAGAAGTGGAACAGCCTGGACTTGAACCAGTACCCATACGGGATCTGGCATTTTGGGCAGCAGCTTAACTCACTAAACCACAATGCTGGCGGCCCCATTTCTGACTACACTATTTCTCTTCGTCATACCTTTCCTATTATAGACAATAACTTAAAATGTAGCACTTAATTACTTGATGTCTTGAAGAACAGGTTAGATCAAGGTTTCTAGTATTTTATCTCAATAGATACATAGATAAATACATGCATACACACATAGATATCTTAGTTCTTGCTAGCTCAATAGTAGGTACTTCATAAAGATGTATTGAATAATAAAGGAATAATAACTGTAGAGGGTAAAGAATCCTTAAAAACCAAGATGGATATTTGCTTTTGGGAAAATAGAGTTGAAAAGTTGGAACACTTTCTGAGGGAAGTGAGGGTGGCTATTTTTTTTTTAAAGACAGGCAGAGTTAGAGAGAGAGACAGAGAGAAAGGTCTTCCTTTTTCCATTGGTTTACCCCCACCAAGTGGCCACTACAGCCGGTGCGTTGCGGCTGGCACGCTGCACCGATCCGAAGCCAGGAGCCAGGTGCTTCCTCCTGGTCTCCCATGCGGGTGCAGGGCCCAAGCACTTGGGCCAACCTCCACTGCCTTCCCGGGCCACAGCAGAGAGCTGGACTGGAAGAGGAGCAACCAGGACAGAATCCGGCGCCCTAACCGGGACTAGGACCCAGGGTGCCGGAGCCGCAGGTGGAGGATTAGCTTCGTGAGCCACGGCGCTGGCCAGGGGCGTAGCTATTTTCTATGCAACAGAATTTTGAGGAGAGATTGTGGAAGACAAGTATCTTGTGAGCAGCCATTCTAAAATGCAAAAGTAAATCATGATGTCATGTTTTACCTTTATTTAAAACACGGGAATCAGTCTGAGAGTTATGAAACTTTCCTTCCCTCTCCTATCCATATCCAGATAGGTAGGTCTTTGAGAAAAAGAGGGAAAAGGTGAAGAATAGCAGACCAATAGAAGATATGCAAAAGTATCTAATTATTAGTATCTAAAGAGAGAAGAGAAATAACCAGCAATTATGGTTGTAGAGTTCCTAGAGAAGTCTAGTTTGAACAACATCCTCAACTAATGCAGTAATTTCCCTGATGAGTGACAGAGTGGTGGCATTCAACTCATAGTTTTATTGGGCCATACCTTTCACATTCTTTCCCCTGAAGAATGCCCAAACGTGTAGATTCGAGTGAAAGCAAGGCAGTTAAATAACCTGGGATATGAATGTGGTTTTATTTTATATTCCACAAGCTATAAAATCAGTGAAGAAAACTCTGGATTCTTTTTTCCCTAAGGAAAATTGAATAGCTTCCTTATGTTTCTCCTTTGGTTTAACTCTGAATTAGAATTTTAATTTAGGGATTACTTAATTCCTATCATTTATCTTCGTTAAGAATCTAGAAGCTTTTTATAACCGTGAAAAAAAAAAAGTTGCAATTCTCTTGAGCTACTGCCAATAGCTTGCAACGATGCCAAAATTTATGTGTGGGAAAGTTGATTTCAATGAGGGTAATTTAGTTGAAGTTTAGTCTAAGAAACTAGTGTATTGCTGCCAAGCAATTATATATATTTCTAAAAAATGATTTTTACCAGTGCTTGCTTTCATCATATACTAGTTACTTAAATAGTTATTGTCACCGTTAGTATGTGTTCTGTAAAGGGAACTATATTCTTGTTTAATTTGATTAACCTTAGCTTTTTTAAAACTATGTGATTTGGGTACTTCTGTTAAATGCTATCTTTTGTTTAAATAAAATCTACAGGAATTAAATCAACAACTAGAAAAAAGAAAAGAAATGGAAGAACGTGAAAAAAGAAAGATAATTGCTGAAGAAAAGCACAAGGAATGGGTTCAGAAAAAGAATGAACAGGTAAAAAATGCACACACAAACATATGCTGATATCTCTTTGGCAGGCCTATCCCTCATTACCTAGGTTTTTCTTCTTTTTCTCTTAGATTCTTTCTTCTCTGGTATTCCCTACTTCCCCCAACCATCATGGACATTTATCAAATCTCTGTCTATGCCTTTTGCCCTCTAATTCTGTCATTTTTCCCTCCTGTGTCATCCCCTAGTATCTGTCTATTAGGTCAATGGCCAATTCTTAGCCTGCATATCCAAAATGATTCCATTTTTGTCCATTCTCCCTTCATGGAACCATTTTCCTATCTCCCTTGTTTCTGTTGTTATTTCTTTTGCCTTCTGATTTACCTCACAGAATCAGAATTCCTATGTTGTTCCTGGTTATCATTTCCTTTTCTTTCTTTTTCATTTATTTGTTTGAAAGGTAGAGTTACAGAAAGAGAGGGAGAGACAGAAAAAGAGAGATCTTCAGTCTGCTGGTCCACTCTGCAAATGACTTCAACATCCAGATCTGGGCCAGGCCAAAACCAGGAGACAGAAGCTCTGTCCTGGTCTTCCATATGGAGGGCAGGGACCCATCTTCTGCTGCCTTCCCAGGTAGATTAACAGGGAGCTGATCAGAAGTGAAGTAGCCAGGACGTGAACAGGCACTCTGATACAGGATGTGGCAATGCAGGTGAAGCTTTACCCACTGTGCCACAACCCTGGCCCCTCATCTCCCTTTTTTTTTTCTTTAACAGTTACTACCACCCTCTTCCTGAATGATCTCATCATTTCTTCTCTTTTAAAGATTTATTTATTTATTTTAAAGGTAGAGTTATAAAGAGAGAGAAGGAGAGACAGAGAAATAGAGATCTTCCATTTGCTGGTTCAGTATCCAATGGCCGCAGTGACCAGGGCTGTACCAGGCCGAAGCTAGGAACCAGGAGCTTCTAGGTCTCCCTCATGGATTGCAGGAGCCCATGGACTTGGGCTGTCTGCTGCTGCTTTTTCCAGACCATTAACAGGGAGCTGGAATGGAAGTGGAACAGCTGGGACTCGAACTGGTGTCCATATAGGATGGCTACACTACAGTCATTGGCTTTATCCTCTATACTGAAACGCTGGTCCCCTCATTATATTTTTTAACTTATTTCTTGCCTACTTTCACATACTAGAATATAAGTTCATTAAGGTCAGGGATTTATACTGTTTTCATTTTTCCTGCAACTAAATCAGTACCTGACACATATACAGATAGGGCCAAATATTTTTTGAATGAATCAACTCATTCACTACATCTCTGCCAGACTAATCTTGCTGAAGAAGTCTGGCATGCCATTCTCCAGAGCAAAAAGTATTTTTTATGATTCTCCCCTGTCCTCTGAATAAAATTTTTTTAAAAAGATATACTTATTTATTTGAAAGGCTGAGATACAGAGAGGGAGAGAGAGAGATCTTCCATTCATTGGTTCACTCCCCAAATGACCTGAACAGCTGGGGCGGGGCCAGGCTGAAGCCAGGAGCTAGGAGCTTCTTCTGGTCTCCCACTTGGGTGGGTGGGGGCGGGGCCCAAGTACTTGGGTCATCTTCCTCTGCTTTCCCAGGCATATTAGTAGGGAGCTATATTGGAAGTAGAACAGCTGGGACTTGAACTGGTGGCCATGTGATGCTGACATTTCAGGAGGAGGCTTAACTTTCTGTGCCACAGCTGGCCCCACTGCATCCCTGTTCTAACTGGCTAACGCTTTCATTTCAGCTGTGTCCCCTCCTGTCACTCCTTTGATATCATGCTGTTGCTTCCTATTGCGGTTCTTTTGGGAACATGTCCTGGATAATCATGGTCTATTCTCATGCAATATTATTTCTACTGGAAAATCTTGAGAGGAAAAATGTTTTATTTGTATACTAGAACAAGCACAAATCTGTTAATAGAGAACATAAATTATACATTATTTTTCTAGATTTCATAGAAATCTTGAGCTTTTAGGTTCTGTTTGCTAGTCCCCTGAAAATGTGTTCTTGAGGAATTTCCATAGTACTTTTGTTCTTAGTACTATTTCTCACTTCCATATTTTCATGTTAACACGTGGCCTCATTCTTCGTGAAGAATTTGTTGATCACATGCTAGTCTTTCCTATGAATCCTTGTTCAGTTTATACTACTCTTATGCACCTTAGCATAAGCTGCCTTCTGTTTTATGTATATACATTTTTGTTGCTATTAATATTTAGCTTAATAGAAGCTATTTTTTATACTGCCTTTACCATTATAAGGTATAACAATGCTTTGCATATAGTATGCACATGTTAATTGAATAAATGAATGTGTGGATGATTTTTCTTTCAATTTTAATGCAGTCTTATTTTTGGGTTACACATAGAAAGTTAAGCAATACTTATTCTGTTATGGATTTGTTTCCTGCTGTAATTTTTACATATTTAGAATGGCACTGCTTTTATTATTTAATTTTATGAATTTGGACAGATGTTTAAATTACAGACAGAGCTTAAAAATTTCAATTTTATTTTTTGTCCTTAACTATTGTTTAGTCTAAAGTCCAGTAGTAGTCAATAGGATTATCAAGTAAATAGGCTCAGTAAATTAAAGATGACATAGCTTTTGCATCTAGGTATGATAAGAAGGAAATGTGCTGTAACCATAAAAGTATGTGCTGGTTATATCAGAAATCAATGATTGTGATTTTTAGTTTGTTTCATTCCATAGTGTAGTAAGAAACTGCTTTGTGAATAAATACTGAAATAAAATAAGTCTGTGACTATTACCAAACTTTAGATGGTACCTTATTCTAAGTTTATAACTTTAAAACAAAATGGTTTTACATCTGCAGAATAGTATGCTTGCTCCTCTAAAAGCCTCTCTTATCTTCTAACTCCATTAAGCTAATGTTACCATGCCAATCATAGTTGTTGTTTGTCTAAGAATTTAAGATACTGCTGAGAGATAGATGATACATTCATTGTTTTAATTAGTGGCAGTAGACCTAATCCAATTATTTGAAGGGAAAAAAATTCTTTCTTTTGGAGGAAACTGGCTTGCCCTCACGTAAATCACTAATTATTGAAGGCAAAATTCCATAAGGTTGCGAATAGTTCAAAAATGAACACTGAGAAATGAAATTTACCTTCTCAGCACAACTCTTACATGTTAAGGAATAATTGATTACTCTAACTTTCTTTTTTCTTTAAAACCTATCAGATTTCTTATTTCAGCCTTAGTTACATTTACCTCTATTTGTAAAGACTGTTCTCCTGGTTCTTCTCTTCCTGTCTGGCATCTAGCTTTTTTCTCTTCTGTTTACATTGCATGGTGTGTGGTCCTCTGCTGCTTCCAGCTTCATTCACGTTTTAGCTGTATCTGTGACTGCTGTTTTTTTCTAAGTCGTGTTCACTGTTTTATAACAAAAAATCAGACAAAAAGAATTTATGTATCCATTAGCAAAGCCAGTTTCTTATAATATGACTATAAATTGTTAAATCTTTTTCATAATAAATGGCTTATCTCAACTGGTTCTCTTACATTTGTGGTACCATACTCATTTATTTTCTAGATTTGCTTTTTATGTGTTACCACATATTTTTTAAAGAATCCTACTTTCAGTTTTTTTAAGAAAGTTATTTAAAAATAAAATTGTGTTAAATTCTCAAGGCACAACTGATTTTTTTAATGTAAAAAATTAATTCACTTCTACAAGGTATGTTGTTGATAACACTATCAGTGTATCATTCATGCTTTCAGCAAATATTTACTCAGCTTTTACTATGTGCCAGGTACTACTGGAGGAACCAAAACAAAGTCAGAAGTTTTAAGTAGCCAGTTGTTTCCCAAGTTTCCTTTAGTTGTAAGAAACAATGGTTCTCCATCTTTGAGAAACAAAGGACACCATCTTGAAAGAGGAAGATTTATTACTGTGTTGTGTCTGGTGCTAGAAAATGTGAAGATACTCAGTGGCTGGCTACTCTATCCATATTAAAGATACTGCTGTGTTCTTTGGCTGGCTGAAAACATTGTTTTCTCTAGTTTAAATTCTACAGAAAGTCTGAGTTTTCTAAAAAAAATCAATTTTACTGAACTATAATTTGCACAAATACACATATTTTAAATTTGCTAAGTTTTTTAAAATTTTATTTATTTATTTTTTGTTTTTAAGACAGAGAGACAGAAAGAGATCTTCCATCCACTAGTTCACTCCCCCAAATTCCCAAAACATACGGGGTTGGGCCAAGCCAATGCCAGGGGCCAATAACTCGTGTTCTGAGTTCCTCACGTGGGTATCTGGGACCCAAGAACTTGAGCCATCACCTATTGGCTCTCAGAGTGAACAGTAGCAGGAAACTGGAATAGAAAGTGAAGATGGGATTTAAAGTCTGATATGGGATGTGGGTGTCTTAACCATTGAACCACATGCCCCTGCTCAAGTTTGATGTGTTTTGACCAACTTACATACCTGTGTAACTAAGTAGCACCGTAGTAAATATAGAGAACATTTTTGTCCCCCCCGAGAGCCCCCTTATCTCCTTTTGCATTTATCTCCCACTCTTGTGTCCTCAGCCATCCCCAGCTCAAAGGAAACCATTAATCTGCTCTTTGTTAGTGTGAATTAGATTTACATTTTCTAGAATCTCATATAAAAATGATAAAGAATATACTTTTTTTGTGTTTGGCTTCTTTTGTTTTTAAGTCTATCCTGATAGTTCATATATTTCTGGTTCCTTCTTATTGCTAAGTAGTATTCTGTGGAATACAGTAAGTTGACCATTCACTAGCTGGTAGACAATTGTGTTGTTTTCAGCTTTAGGCTATTATGAATTATGACATTTTGTTTTCATTTCTGTGGACATTTTCATTTCTGTTAGGTAAATGCCTAGTAGTTGAATTGCTGGGCTGCACAATATATTCATATTACTATTGTATAAAAATTCCAATTGCTTCACATCTTTGCCAAATTTGATTTTGTCAGCCTTTTTCATTTTAAGTCCTTCTACTGAGACTGTAGTATTGGTGTTGTTTCAATTTTCATTTCCCTGAGATTTAATGATGTTTAGCATATCTGCCTAAGCTTGTTGTATTAGTCTTCTAGAGCTGTCATAACACAGTACCACAGACTGGGTTGAATAAACAGCAGGAATTTATTCTCTCACAGTTATGGAGACTGGAAATCAAGAAGAACATGTCTATGGGTTTCTTTTCTCTGGGGAACTTTCTCCTTGGCTTTCAGATGGCTGTCTTTCTGTCTCATCAAATGCCTTTTCTTTCTACATACACATCCCTTATGTCTCTTTCTCTTTTGATAGGAGTCTACACTTATAACCTGATTTGAACTTAATTACCTCTTTAAATGTCCTCTCTCCAAAATATAGTCACATTGGGAATGAGAGTTTCAACATAGGATTTGAAGGGCTAGGGAGACATCACAATTCAGCCCATAATACTTATTGACTAATTCTATATCCTTTTGTTGTTGGCTGTTTTTGTTCAGTTTTGTATGTATTTAAATCTTTTCCCATTTTTTTGGAGACTATATGACTTAGCATTGTTAAATTGTAAGAATCCTTTGTCAGATGTATATAATACAAACATTCCCTCCCATTTAAGTTTTCTTTCTTTTTTTTTTTTTTAAAGATTTTATTTATTTATTTGACAGGTAGAATTACAGACAGTGAGAGAGAGAGAGAGAGAGAGAGAGAGAGAGAGAGAGAGAAAGAAAGAAAGGTCTTCCTTCTGTTGGTTCACTCCCTAAATGGCCGCAACGGCCGGAGCTGCGCCAATCCGAAGCCAGGAGTCAGGTGCCTCTTCCTGGTCTCCCATGTGGGTGCAGGGACCCAAGCACCTGGGCCATCCCCCACCGCTTCCCCAGGCCACAGCAAAGAGCTGGACTGGAAGAGGAGCAGCCGGGACATGAACCGGCACCCACAGGGGATGCTGGCGCCGCAGGCGTAAGATTAAACCTACTGTGCCACGGAACCAGCCCCAGAGTTTTCTTTTTCTTTTTCTTTTTCTTTTTTTTTTTAAGATGTTATTTATTTATTTGATAGGTAGAGTTACAGAGAGAGAGAAGAAGAGACACAAAGAAAGGTCTTCCATATGCTGGTTTACCCCCTAAGTGGCTGTAGCCGCTAGAGCTGGGCTGATCTGAAGCCAGGAGCCAGGAACTTCTTCCAGGTCACCCACACAGGTGCAGGGGCCCAAGGACTTGGACCATCTCCTGCTGCTTTCCCAGGCCACAGCAGAGAGCTGAATTGGAAGTGTAGCTGCTGGGACTTGAACTGGTGCCCATACGGGATGCCGGCACTGCAGGTGGTGGCTTTACCCACTATACCACATTGCTGGTCTCTCAGATATATTTCTTTGGCATAGTCCAGTTATTTAGAGAAACTGCAGACTCTGCAGATACAGGAATGATTCTGAAAAGCTGTCCAAAAGTAAAGTAACAGTGGATGCAGACCTGTGCATCTCACACCATGCCAGCTTCTTTCCATGGAAAGAAGAAATTGGGGGTCTGACACCTGACCATACCTAGGAGCCTTTATCTGCATACTGAGACAACCCTTGCTTGCTGTGCATATCATTCCCTATCTTCCATAGTCTGCCTCATGGCCCTTCTCCCCCAAGCCCTCAAAATTGGCTACATTTCTACCCCTGTAAAAAAAGGGTTAAATAAATAAGCTTTTGAATAATGCTGACTTAGTGGGTAATCACACTTTTGTGATTTTCCCCTTGCTTTGATTTTTTTTCTCCCTTGTGTATGTTAATAAATTTGTATCCCTTTTCTCCTGTTCAACCTTTGCCAGTTTATCCCAGCAGACCTTTGGAGCAGAGGGGAAATTTCCCTTTGCCTCTAGCAAATCACGTAGTGTAAATCACTCAACCTTTTTCTTCTTTTTCACACTTGTTTTAGTTGCTCTGCATCTTTCCATATACAATTTAGAATCATCTTTTCAGTTTCCCTAGTAATTCCTGCTTGAATAGTGCCTGACACTATTGGTATTGTGTTAAACATGTTGTGGAAAAAATTGCTGTCATAGTAATATCAGTTTTAAATCTATAAATATGATTTTTCTTTCCATTTATTTTTAAAATTTTCATCAGCATTTTTTAGTTTTTAATGTTTGTTAGTATTATAATCTTTTGTAAGTGCTAGATTTTTTTTTTTTTTTTTTTTTTTTTTTGTCATGAGAGCAGTTAACTTTGTTTCTGGTGTTATCTTGTAATTTCCATGTCTGGTTTTGCTATGAGTATAGTGCTGGGTTCTTTAAATAAGCTTGAATTTATAAAGGAACTTTGTTTTATAAATTAATGTATGTAGTTATTTATTCCTTATAGTTGTAATAGAATCTAACAGTAAATCTAGAGACTGGAGGACTGGAGTTTTTTGTGGAAAAGTTTTAGATTTTGAACTGTTTTTACAAGTAGACAGTTATGCAGACTAGTTCTTCTTATGTTAGTTCTAGGGAATGGTAAATTTTAAGGAGTTAATTTGTTTTTTTTTAAATTTTCATTTTGTTTGAAAGGGGGTTAGAGAGAGAGAGACAGACAATCTTCCATCTGCTGGTTCATGTCCCAAATGCCCACAACAGCTAAGGCTGGGCCAGGCCTAAGCCTGGTGCTCAGAACTCCATTCAGGTTTCCCTCATAGATGGGAGGGACCCAAGTCCTTGATCATCATCGCCTGTTGCTTCCAAGAATTACGTTATCAGGGACCTGGATTGGAAGTAGAGTAGCTGGGACTTGAATCAGGCACTCAAATTTGGGATGTGGGAGTCTCAAGTGGCAACAAGCCGCTGTGCCAAATACCCACCCCTATTTTAAGCAGTTTTGACATTTCATTTAAATTGTTGAATTTTTTTCTAAAAATTGTTTTTAACATCCTCTAAATTTGGTGTCTGTATGATCTGTAGTGCTCTGCCATTCACCATCTATGTGTAGGCAAATTACCCTCCTTGTGCCTTAGTTTCCTCCTTTGTAAGATGGGATAGTAGTATTTTTTCTGAGATTGTAGGGACTAATTGATTAATTCAGTTGATACACATGAAGTATGTAGAATGGTTAAGAACCATAATTAGTACTCAGTATTTAGCACTCAATAAAAACATTGTCAAAACTTTTTTGACAGTTCCTTGTGAGGTTGTAGAGAGTCATGAGGCACACAGGTCAAGCCAGATGTGCTACAAGATCTTTTTCAGTTTCCTGACAGTGGAAAGTTGTTAAAGTCCAGCATTGTTGCAGTGGCTATTGAGTTCTCAGGAAAGATTCTGTTTCACAGATACCGGCTGCCCAGCAAGAAGGGAATGCAGCAGCTTGCAGATTGACTCAGGCTTTGATTTTGAAGTCCTACTTTTCCTACATAGCACTGAACATATATTGTATGAAGGATGCTTTTATGTCTTGTATATTATTTACTGAGCCTTTGATAAAAAAGAAATAGCTATGGTGTTGGTTATTTTGAATTCAGGTGTATGGTAGATTTTCTTTTGAATGAAAAGGAAAAAACATTGAGTATACTCTGTAACATACATCAATAATTTTTTTCTGTAAAGGACCAGTATAGATAGTAAATATTTTAGGCTTTTGGGGCCATATAGTCTCTGTTACAAAAATTCAACTTTGTTATTACAGTGCAAAAGTAGCCATGGACAATAAATATGTAAACAAATAGGAGTAGCCACATTCCTGTAAAACTTTATTCGCAAATGTTTGGCTGGTAGACAAGATTTGACCTTTGGCTCTTAGTTTGCTGACCTCTGGTTTCTGTAATAATTATATAGCCTAAGGGGCTGGCACAGTGGCATAGGAGTTGTGGTGCCAGTTCTTGGCTGCTCCATTTATGACCCAAATTCCTGTTAGTACGCCTGGGAAAGCAGTGGAAGATGGCTTAAGCCCTTATGTCCTTGCACCCATGTGGGAGACCCAGATGAAGCGCCTGGCTTCAGATCAGCCTGGCTCCAGCCTTTGCAGTCATTTGGGGAGTGAACCAGTGGATGGGTGATCTTTCTGTCTCTCTCTGTCTCTTTTCCTCTCTGTAATTCTGCCTTTCAAATAAATAAATAAAAGCTTTAAAAAAAATAAAAACAATTATATAGCCAGAGATTTGCCTGTATGTGCCCATGGCATACAGTATTTAATGGGCATTATTTATTTGTCCTGTGTAGCTTTTTAAAATATTTATTATTTATTTGAAAGCAGAATTACAGAGAGAGGAAGAAGCAGGAAGACACAGAGAGAGAGATATCTTCCATCCTCTGGTTCACTCCCCAAATGGTTGCAATGGCCAAGACTGGGAGAGGCTGAAGCCAGGAGCTTCTTCTGGGTCTCCCCGGTGGATGCAGGGCCATCTTCCACTGCTTTTCCTAGACACATTAGCAGGCAGCTGGTTCAGAAGTGGAACAGGCAGGACTCATACCAGTGCCACTCTGGGATGCTGGCATCTCAGGCAGCAGTTTTACCCGCTATGTCACAACAATAGCTCATGATGGTGAGATTTAACCCAGGTATTTGTAGTGGTAAACTATCCAGGAAATGCGTACATTTATGGCTTCTACTTTTGTGTGTGGGAAAATATGCATTAAAAAAATAAGATTCAGGATAATTTAGCATTGCAATTTTTATTTGCTAATTTATTCATCAAATCTTCACTGATTGCCTATTTACTTAGCACTGCTCCAGGCTCTACGTATATGTTGATAAGCATTATCTTTGTCACTGACCTCATGAAACTTACAGCCCAGCAGGTAAACTGACATTGAACAGGTAATTTCAGGTATGTTATACTCATTTATTTTCATAAACCACATTGTACCAACCTATTTTAATCAACATGATACCACCTATTTTAAGAAATAATTGAAGTTTAGAAAATTACTATATATATATATAATAGCCCTTCCTTAGATGTGTATAATTGCATATTTCAATTAAAATTCTATTTTTATTTAAGAAAAGAAAAGAAAGGGAAGAAAAAATTAATAAAGAAATGGAAGAAAAGGCAGCAAAGGAACTGGAGAAAGAACATTTGCAAGAAAAAGCAAAAGAAAAATATCAAGAATGGTTAAAGAAAAAAAAAGCTGAAGAATGTGAGAAGAAGAAGAAAGAGAAGGTATTTTTATTAAAGTGACTGGTTAGAATACCTGACTGTGGTATTCATATGTGACAGTTTTGAAAAAGTATATAATCATATTTGGGACTATCTTAGCGTAAAATAAATGCAGCTATCCGTATTTATTCTGTTATGCTTTGTTTAACCTTCAGATTGAAATATTCACTTGTGGTTTTCTTTAAGTTGAGAAATATTAATAAGCCTGTAAATATTTTTCAGTCAAACTCAAAACTTTTCATTGCCATTATTGATTTTAAATATTTTTGTGAAAAATCATGTTATTGTGTTATATACATTACTATTCCTTTAAAATAGAAAATAGCTTTTTTTCTTGGATTTGCTGTCACCTTAATATCACATCCCTTGTCATACATAATTTTGTTCTCAAATTATTTAACATCATGGTGAGTGATCCATTCAGGTGGGAAGCACCTGGGCTGAAATTCAGTAGCATTTAAATGGGAAAATCTAGTCATAGAATATCCTTGGAAATTCTTTGGTCTTGTCATTTTAAGGAAAAAGAAAAACAACGACAAGCTGAATTACAGGAGAAAAAGGAAACAGCAGAAAAAAAGTTTAAAGAATGGTTGGAAAATGCAAAAAATAAACCTCGTCCAGCTGCAAAGAGCTATGGTTATGCCAATGGAAAACTTACAGGTTAGTTTTTATGTTATGTGGTTTACATAAGTATGGTTTGCCAGAAGCAAATGTTGTACATTTTGTTTCTTTTTGACAGAAATAGAAATGTATAAAAATTGTTTTTCTTTCAAATTACTATTTTCGAAGAATTGTATTATAACCTACTATGTTGCTATGGATATACTACAAATGTATTGTCATTCTCTAAATCAGATATGTATAGACACACACAAACATATATATATATATATATATATATATATATGCATATATACACTTAAAGGCAGTAGTTGCAAAACTGCAAACATATGCTTTAATGATTTCTAACACAAGTATAGTTCCCTTACATTTTTGGTGATTATAAAGCCTTAATCAGGATATATTTAAGGGGTCATTTTACCTCCTCTTCTCACCATTCCTAAGGTGCAGCTTCCAATGCCTTTGGCACTTTTTTTTTTTTCAGGGTGAAATATTAGAGAGCATGTGATCCAAACACAAAAACCATTGGCCTTTAGGCTTGGTCTGATTGTAAATGGTAGTGCATGTTTTCCTTTGTGCTTCATGTTGGAAGCTCATACCTTGCTGACAGCTGCCTTCACTTGTTTAAGTGATTTATTATTAAAAATACTCCCATTCTGTTTTGTTCACACAATAGAACATATACCAGACTTTGTTTTGACCATCTTGGTGAAGTGTGTGTTGACATATCTATGCAGCCAGAGTGGTTTTCAGTATCTGAAAGACACATTCCTGCTGTCAGGATTAGGCCTCTCTCATATGTCACAGAGGTCATCCATTATAGCTACTGAGAATGGCCTGTTCCTTTTTTGTTGTTTCTTGTTTAAAAAAAAAAGAGTAAAATGCAGTGGTTTTTAGCTGATGTTTAGATAATAAAGTTAAAGATTTGGATATATTAACTAGAAATTAATTGCTAGAAAAATTATTTTATTAATATTTTTCCATTTTTAATTAATTCTAAAAAGGTACAAATTTGTCTGTAAATGCCATATTCATTTTAAGTGTCTATTTCTTAGCTTCAATACATTTTCTAAAATTATGAACTGAAATCTGTGTGTATATAGTGACTGAAGGATTTGGTGATGATTTGCAAAATGTCCCTCTTTCACAAGGTTAAACAATTTGTATGCGTCAGTACAGTGCTCCATAATTACTAATCAGAATTACAGTGCTATTGTGAAATGATTTTGAGTAACAGCAATCCAGAATTCCAGTAATTCTAAACAAGAATCTTGATTCACTTTAGCCACATATGCAAAATAATTTTTTTAAGATTTTATTTATTTATTTGAGAGAGTTACAGGCAGTGAGAGAGACAGAAGGAAATGTCTTCTGTCCATTGGTTCACTCCCCAAATGGCCACAACAGCCAGAGTTTTGCCAATCTGAAGCCAGGAGCCAGATGCTTCTTCCTGGTCTCCCAGGCGGGTGCAGGGGCCCAAGGACTTGGGCCATCTTCCACTGCTCTCCCAGACTACATCAGAAAGCTGGATTGGAAGAGGAGCAGCCAGGACATGAACCGGTGCCCATATGGCATGCCGGCGCCACAGGCGGAGGATTAACCTACTGTGCCATGGTGCCAGCCCCTGTTAAACTTTCTGGAGTTTTGGCACCAGCCGCATATGCAAAATAATTGAAAATTTTATTTTTATTATTTGAGAAACAGAGATAGAAAGAGCACTGCTGATTCCTCCCCAGATGCCTGCAGTGGCTGGGGATGAGCCAGGTTGAAGCTGGGAACCAGGAGCCGACAACTCAGATTAGGTCTTCATGTGGGTGGCATGAGCCCAACTACTTGAGCCGTCACCTGCTGCCTTTTAGGGTGTGCAGAAGCAGGAAGCTAGATCGGAATTGGAGGAGTTAGGACTCTAACCAGGCACTCAGATATGGGATGTGAGCTTCCCAAACCACATCTTAACTGCCACTTTAAAGGCCCGCCCTGCAAAATAATTTTTTTTCCTATAAACTTCAGTGTCTACAAGGGAAACTAGTAAACAGTCATTTCCAATACTGAGTTAAAAAGATGAAATTTTTTTTATTTAATGGTTGTGAAATTTGTTTCTTAGTAAAACTTTTGTAGGAGATATTGCTTATCTAGGTTTTAACATTATTGTCATTTGGATTCTTAGATTCATTTATCTTTTAACATTTACTATTCACAAGTTCAAATATTAAATTCGTCAAATTGGTTTATCAGTATATTTTGACTGTTTTCTAGAAATTTTTAAGTTGGTTGTTTTTTGGTCTAAAGAAAATATTTTATTTTGTTTTGATTTTTCAATAATTTTAGGTTTTTACAGTGGGAATTCCTATCCAGAACCAGCCTTTTGTAATCCAATTCCATGGAAACCAATTCATATGCCCCCTCCCAAAGAAGCTAAAGATCTGTCTGGAAAGAAGAATAAAAGACCTGTGATAAGTCAGCCAGAGAGGGCATCATCTGTGATAATTCATAAAGCCAGAAGCAATCTTTGCCTTGGAACTCTATGCAGAATACAAAGATAGTATACATGGGTAATAGCATGCTTTTTACCTGGAACTATTTGTTGTTAAAATCAATTATTTTTTACTGTTCAATCAGTAACTGAAAGTTTGGTGTGATTATTGGCAAGTACTAATTTTTGCATTTGTATATATAGAGTTCTTAGAGTTAATTGAGGAAGGTATTTTTTACATTTTGTTTTTTATGAAACTTTCAAGGGTAGCCTTTGCATATTTTGCAGGATAAGTGACTGAATAGTTAATGATTGTGTTTGTATTTAGCTTATATTAAAACTATGCTGTAATACCAATAGAACCAATGTTTTTTATACTCTGTTATTAGTTTATGTTTATGAGCTAATATTAATAAGATTAATCTGAGGGTGGACATTTGGCACAGTGGTGAAGATATTGCTTGAGAAGTCTGCATCCAATATCACAGTGACGGGTTTCAAGTGACAACTCTGCTTCTGATTTCAGCTCTCCTGCTGATGCACACTCTGGAAAGCAGCAGGTGATGGCTCAAGAACTTAGGTCCTTGCCTCCCACATAGAACACCTGAAATGTGTTCCAGTCTCCTGGCTTCAGTCTGGGCCAGTCCTGCTGTTGTAACATTTAGGGAGTGAACCAGTGAATGGAAAAGCTCTGTCTTCAGCTCTCTGACTTTTAAGTAACTAAAAATAACAAATAAATAAAAAATTAATGAGTAAATTTTTAAAATGAGCATTTCTAAACTGTATGCTTGAGGTAACTCTTAGAACAATCTAAAGATTTAGAATACTAGAGTAATCAGAAACAATCTTTGTTGATAGTTTTTGGTGTTTTTTTAATTAGTTAATTAATTAATTTTTGCTATGTAGGCATTTTACAAATAACTGAAAGCACGTTTTGTAAGGAAAAAAATCAGGATTGAGATGAGCAAAAGAAAATTTAAAAGCATTGTTTTGTACTCTCAATCTTATATTGATGTGTAATATTGAGACAATAACATTTTGTTGCACTTTGTAAAAACACTTACATGTTAATTTTAATTAGACTGCCAGTTTTGAAATTCAGATTATCATTGCTTTATTTTTAATATTGAAAATGTTGAATGTTAAATGATATTTTACTGACATTAAAATGAGTGATCTTATTAATAGATTTAAGGATAGTTCAAATGATTACTAAAATAGCACTCAGTACTTTTTATTAAGTTTTGAAAGTCTGTTATTTTTAGGGGATAATCAATTAATGAAAATTTGTTGTGACAATCTGTGCATCAGTAAGTTCATTTAGAATGATTCCTATTTAGAATATATTACATTTCTGCTAGGTTAATCAACTGCTAAGTTTGATGAGCTGTGTTGATCAATGCAAGGAAATGATAGTAGAATCTTTAAAAGATATTTAAGTCATTAGCAATCTGGGAAAATTACTTCCAAGCAGAAAATAGTATGTTAGCAATTCGTTGGGTTTCATGATATTTAAAGGCCTGACCAGTGAGAACCTCAGAGATATATGAAATGTCCAGAGCTAATTGACTTGTACAGAGAGAATACAAAATTTGACAGGATATCAGTTATCTCATCTGTAAAGAAAATATATAGTGAATATTTGCCTGAATTCTCAGGCATTTGAATATATTTGTCTAATAAACTCCCAGTTTCACAGAGGAGATTTTATTTTAGCTGTAACTATAGTAACAAAACTTTTTCAGTCATTCAATCATCAATCACTTATGTATATTCCAAGAACAGTATTTCAGATCTTACTCTTAATTGTAATGGAAGGCAGGGAATTTATACCATCTGGTTTATACTTTGAGATTACTCTGATTGCTGTGAGGAAATTGTTGGGAGCAAAGAATGGAAGTAGGGAGACTTACTGGGAAGATTTTTCAGTAGACTACAAAGAAGCCATGATAGCTTGGATTAAGGTGTCAGTAGTCACATGGTAGGAAGTATAGATCGATTTGAGTTATATTTTTTTAAAAGATTTATTTATTTATTTGAAAGTCTGAGATACACAGAGAGAGAAGGAGATGCAGAGAGAGAGGCAGGTCTTCCATCTGCTGGTTCACTCCCCAGTTGGCCACAGCAGCTGGAGCTGCACTGATCAGGAGCCAGGTCTCCCATATGGGTGCAGGGGCCCAATGACTTGGGCCATCCTCTACTGCTTTCCCAGGCTATAGCAGAGAGCTGGATCAGAAGCTGAGCAGCAGGGACTCGAACCGGTGCCCATATGGGATACCGGCAAGGCAGGCAGTGGCTTTACCTGCTATGCCACAGCGCCGACCTCATGGGTTATATTTTTGAGGTGGACCAAATAGGACTACTAATTTTTGGATGTCAGATTGAAAGAAGGGAAAACAAGATATGATATCTAGTTTTTTTTTTCTTTTTACCTGATAGTTGAATGTTGATAACTAGACTAGAAATAGGAAAATTGATAGGAGGAAATGTATTGGCTGAGAAGGGTCTGAGAGAGAGGTATTTAAGAATTCTATCCTGGATTTGTTAGGTTTGTGGTACTGACTGAATATCCTGGTGGAGACATTGGTTAAACATACACGTCTGATGCTCATGAGACACAGGGTTAGAGATAGAATTTGAGAAATATTAACATATAGGTAGTGTTTAAAAGCATAGGACTTAATCAGGTTACCCACTAAGAGTTTAGATAGTAAAAAGAGAGGGCTGGGGCAGGCATTGTGACTCAGTATGTGAAGCCCTTTCTTGGGACACCCACATTCTACATCAGAGTCCCTGATTTGAGTCTTGTATACTCTGTGCCTCCAGTCCAGCTTCCTGAGTGCACTTAGGGAGCAGCAGATGATGGCTCAATTATGTGGGATCCTGTCACCCATGTGTAAGACCTGTATGGAATTGTTGACTCCTGGCTTTGGCCTGGCCTAGCCCTGGCTGTTGTGGGTGTTTGGGGAGTGATCCAGTGGATGAGATCTCTCTCTCTCTCTCTCTCTGTTTCTCTCTCTCTCTCCCTCCACCCACCCTCTACCCCCTCCCCATCTCTGCCTCTCTGTGTATCTGTCTGCCTTTCAAATAAATAAATAAATATGAGAAAAAGATAAATAAATAGAGAGGGCTGAGCATTCCAATATTTAAACTTAAAAAGCCAACAAGGATCCTAAAAATGAGCAGCCAGTAAAGTAGGAGGAAAATAGAAGTCATTAGTAGATGTGAGTTGTGAAGTTTTGCCTAGTGCTGCTTGAGAGATGAGGGAAGGAAATATCCTTCATTACTGAATTTGTTAAGATGAAGGAGGGTTTTATTGACTAAAATGGCAAACATATATTGAATAATTTCTATGTGCCTAGTATTCTTGTACTTTTATATGTACTATTTTAATCTTCAAAAAAAATCTCTATGAAGTAGTTGCTTTTATTATCTTCATTTTATAGTTGAGGAAACTGAAGCACAGAGGAAAACGGAACTTATGTTGCTTTTATAGCCTGTAAATCACGAAGCAGAAATTAGAACCCAAGAGGTTATGGTCCATATATATAGGTCTATATACGTATATTAATTGAAAGTCAGAGTTACAGAGAGAGGAAGAAACACAGACACAGAGAGAGAGAACTTCCGTCTACTGGTTCACTGCCCACATGGCCACAACAGCTGGGTTCAACCAGGCTGAAGCCAGGAGTCCAGAGTTTCTTCTGGATCTCCCATATGGTGCAGGGGCCAAAACATTGGGGCCACCTCCTGCTACTTTCCCAGGCACATTAGCAGGGAGCTGGATCCAAAGTAGAACAGCTGGGACTTGAACTGGCGCCCATGTGGTATGCCAGCGTACACCACAATGCTGGGCCTTAAAGTCCATATTGTGTTTCCTATCCTTTATAGGATAAGAAAACTGGTATGAAACTATAGTTAAATAGGTTGAACAGAGAATGGAAAGTGAGAAAGAAAGATTATAACTAAAGATCTCTGGAAATATTTTATTATTGTTAGTATTTTTTATTTAAAAGACTAATGGGGGAGACACCGAAGTCTTCCATGTACTGGTTCACTCCCCAGAGGCCCACAGTAGAGACCCAAGTTTTTGAGCCATCACCTGTTGTCACCCAGAGTGCATATTGGTTGGAAGTTAGAATCAGGAGCAAACCTGGGTCTTGAACCCAGGCACTTCAATATAGGAGGGCCATCCCAGGTGGCATCTTAACTGGTGCACCAAGTGCCTGCCACTCTGGAAGTTTATCATGAAGAAAATATAAATGGGAAGGGAGCTGGAAGATGACATAAAGCCAAGGCCATTTTTTTGTTTGCTTATGATGGGTGATATTAAATAAGTCTCTGTGCTGATGGTTATTATCCAGTTGAAAGAGGGAAATTGATGATTTAGGAGAGATATCAGAGATGATTGTTAGGAATATAATTCTTGGGTAGTAAAAATGGTGGATTATATAGAAGCAACGAAATTTCCTCCATTTTAACAGAACCGTGTACAGAGAGGTTTAGGTAGAGCCACTGGATAGTAGTGGTCATAGGAAGATGATTAGGTAGTTCTTGTCAAACAGCCTCTTGTTTCTCCCTAAAGTGTGAAGGGAGGGCAGAGTCATCAGCAGAGGGACACAACAGTTTGTTAGAAGTTTGTGGAAAAAGGAAAGGTTAATAAAGAAATAAGCATGTTAGAGCTGGGGAGACAAAATAGCCAGAGAAATTAGTGGGACTGCTGGACAATGTTGTTTGCTATTTGGCATTTTTGGCTATAAAATCAGACCAAGTGGGAGTTCTGTTTTTTGTTTTTTGTTTTTTGTTTTTTTTTTCTTTCTCCCGTTTCTGGAGAAAAGTTTAGCTACCTGGGTTTACTGCCAGAGTTAGGTTTAATTGGGAAGGAATTGATGTGACTTGGAAGTGGCAGTTGGGGAACAGAGTAGGAAGGGAAAACCCCTACCTGCCAATGCCAAGTCTCAGTGCATACCCTGGAGGTGGAGGGCTGCAAAGTGGGAGTCCATTGCAAGTATGCAAAGCTTTTCAACACATGGCTGTAGCAGTAATGAGATTGTGGAACCTTTTAATGAGTAAGGATTAGATGAGGGCAGGAGGGTTGGAAAGGAGGAGAGGTGTGTGAAAGAGTCACCAGAATTAGAACTGACAGGACTGTTTTGGAGCTAACTGGGATGATAATATTAATGGACAAAGGGACTACAGAAGTGAAATATGGATTTGGGAGTAAGAAATGGGAAGTTTACTTATTTTCAATTGTTTAACAAAGTAATATATGCATATAGTCTTTTAAAGATTTATTTATTTATTTGAAAAACAGATTTACAGAGATGCAGAAGCAGCGAGAGAGAGAGAGAGGTCTTCCATCCATTGGTTCACTCACCAGATGGCCGCAACAGCTGGAGCTACACCAATCTGAAGCCAGGAGCCAGAAGCTTTTTCTGGGTCTCCCACGCTAGGGGCCTAAGGGCTTGGGCCATCTTCCACTGCTCTCCCAGGCCATGGCAGAGAGCTGGATCTGTAGTAGAGCAGCTGGGACTTGAATCAGCTCTGCCTATAGTTTGAAACAGTACAAAAGTTTTTTTTTCTTTTTTTCCCCCAGAAACCTTTTAAGGAATACAAACTTCTTGCATTTCATAAATACAACTTTAGGAACATAGTAATTCTTTCCACAGTACCTGCCTTCCCACTCACACTCCTACCCCTCTTCTTCCTCCCATTCCTATTCCCATTCTTATTTTTTTTTTTACTAAGATCTATCTTCAATTAACTTTATAACACATATGATTAACTCTATACTAAGTAAGGAGTTCAGCAACTAGTATGAAAAAAGCTGTGCATTTCAAAGTGTCAATTTAACTTCTGTAGATTACTTTTTAGGTTCTCTGTTAGTTATCACAGATCAGAGAGAACAAATGGTAGTTGTCCTTTGGGCTGGCTTATTTCACTAAGTATGATGTTTTCTAGTTTCACCTATTTTGTTGCAAGTGACATGATTTCATTTTTTTTTTTTAACTGCTGTGTACATATCCCATAATTTCTTTATCCAGTCTTCAGTTGACAGGCATTTAGGTTAATTCCATATCTTAGCTATTGTGAATTGAGCTAGGTAAATTCCCAGGAGTGGTCTGGCTGGGTCATATGGTAGGTTTATATTCAGATTTCTGAGTATCTCCATACTGTCTTTGATAGTGGCTGTTATCAGTTTACATTCCCCCCAGTAGTGGATTGGGGTACCTTTTCCCCCACATCCTCACCAGCATTTGTTGTTTGTTGATTTCTGTATGAAAGCCATTCTAAACAGGGGTTAGGTAAAACCTCATTGTGATTTTGATTTGTATTTCCCTGATGGCTAGTGATCCTGAGCATTTTTTCATGTGTCTGTTGGCCATTTGGATTTCCTTTTTTGAAAAAAAATGCCTATTTAAGTCCTTTGCCCATTTCTTAACTGGATTGTTTGTTTTGTTGTTGTTGAGTTTCTTTATGTATTCAGGTTATTAATTTTTTATAGTTTCATAGTTGGCAAATAATTTCTCCCATTCTATGGTTTGCCTCTTCAGTTTGCTGAGTGTTTCTTTTGCAGTGCAGAAGCTTCTCAATTTGATGGAATTCCATTTGTCTATTTTGGCTTGGATTACCTGTGCCTCTGGAGTCTTTTCCAAGAAATGTTTGCCTATGCCAATGTCTTGCAGGGTTTCTCCAATGTTCTCTAATAATTTGATGGTATCAGTTGTAGATTTAAGTCTTTAATCCATTTTTAATGAATTTTTGTGTAAGGTATAAGGTTGGGTCTTGCTTCATAATTCTGCATGTAGATATCCAGTTACCCCAGCACCATTTGTTGAAGAGACTGTCCTTGCTCCAGGGATTGATTTTAGCTCTTTTGTCAATGATAAGTTGGTTGTAGATGCATGGGTTGATTTCCGGCATTTCTATTCTGTTCCATTGATCTATCCATCTGTTTTTGTACCAGTACCAGGCTGTTTTGATTATAACTGCCTTGTAGTATGTCTTGAAATCTGGTATTGTGATGCCTCCAGCTTTGTTTTTGTTTTATAAGATTTCTTTTTTTTTTTTTTTTAAGATTTATTTCATTTATTTGAAACACAGAGTTACAAAGAGAGGTAGAGACAGAGAGAGAGAGGTCTTCTATCCACTGGTTTACTCCCCAGATGGCCGCAACAGCCAGAGCTGCACTGATCTGAAGCCAGGAGCCAGGAGGTTCCTCCTTGTCTCCCACGTTGGTGCAGGGGCCCAAGGACTTGAGCCATCTTCTACTATCTGAGGCCATAACAGAGAGCTAGATTGGAAGAGGAGCAGCCAGGACTAGAACCAGCGTCCACATAGGATGCTGGCACTTCAGGCCAGGGCTTTAACGCGCTGCGCTACAGCGCTGGCCCCTGTTTATAAGATTTCTTTAGCTATTCAGGGTCTCCTGTGTTTCCATATGGATTTCAACATCATTTTTTCTATATCTGAGAAGAATGTTCTTGGTATTTTGGTAGGGATTGTATTGAATTTATAAATTGCTTTTGCTAATATGGACATTTTGATGATACTGATTTTTCCAATCCATGAACATGGAAGATTTTTCCATTTTTTGTGTCTTCTTCTATTTCTTTCTTTAATGTTTTGTAATTGTCATATTTATCATTGACATCCTTGGTTAAATTTATTACAAAGTATTTGATTTTTTTATAGCTATTATGAATGGGATTGATCTTAGAAGTTTTTTCTCTGCCATGACTTTGTCTGTGTATACAAAGGCTATTGATTTTTGTGTGCTGATCTTATATCCTGCCACTTTACCAAACTCTTCTATGGGCTCCAATAGTCTCTCAGTGGAGTCTTTTGGATCTCCTGTATATAGAATCATGTCATCTGCAAATAGGGATAGTTTGACTTCCTCCTCCCCAATTTGTATCCCTTTGATTTCTTTTTCTTGCCTAATGGCTCTGGCTAAAACTTTGAGGACTATATGAATAGCATTGGTGAGAGTGGGCATCTTTGGTTCTGGATCTCAGTGGGAATGTTTTCAATTTTTTCCCACTCAATAGGATGCTGGCTGTGGGTTTCTCATACATTGTCTTGTGTTGAGGAAGTTTGTTCCTTCTGTACCCAATTTGTTTAAAGTTTTCATCATGAATTGGTGTTGTATTTTATCAAATGCTTTCTCTGCATTATTGAGATAATCATGTTTTTTTTTTTTCTTCAATTTGTTAATGTGATGTATCACATTGATTGATTTGCAAATGTTAAACCATCCCTGCATACCTGGGATAAATCCCACTTTGGGTGAATGATCTTTCTGGTGTGTCGTTGGATTAAGTTGACTAGTATTTTGTTGAGGATGTTTTGCATCACTTGTGTGTCACAGTCCTGCACTCGGGATATTTTGTTATAGTATCCCTTTGATAATTCTCCCTACAATATTCTATGTTCTCTTTTTTCCAGATTCCTGTTATGGAATTAGTAGTCTTCTATCCTGTTAAGCAATTACTAGTTAATCAGTTCCCCGCCCCCCTTTTTTTTAGAGTTTTTATCCTATATTTTTTTCTGCAAGAATTCATTCATGTGATCATCTGATCCTTGAATAATTTTTATATGTGTTTTATTTTAAATTACAAGCACTCTTTTCCATTTATTCCTTTTTCTCACTATCTTATTTTATGGCTGAGTATATTTTCTTGTCTCTAAGGACATGAATTACAGTTTTTCTCTTCTTAGTTGGCCATTTCCCCTGAGTGCCTTTTTTCTTTCATTTTCTCTTTTTCTGTTTACAAGTTTCCCTCAAATGCTTGTTAAACCAAGTTTTCTTTCAAATGCTTGTTAAGCTGCGTCTGACTTTATAGTCATAATCTGAATCCCTGTCTGTTTGTATTTAAGAATGGGGCATTAAAAAGCTGAATAGAAGTTATGTGGGCATAGGTAGGGCTTGTTGATAGTAGATTTTTTTTTTTTATTTTTTTATTTTTTTTTTACTGTTGCAGGAAACTTCCAAGTACCTGAAAGTGTTTCACCTTTAAACCGTTCAGTTTCTCAGAGAAGAAAGAAGCTTCTAATCTGGGGGATAAAAGCCCAGTGCCAGTATTTCCAGGTAGGGTCAGGGAGGCTGGTTCTGTATATTATAGTTTGTTACATAAATTCATGTTACCTGTGTTCCAGTCTGGTGGGTGCATAAACTCTACTCTTCTTGGGACCTGCAAACTCCATACACAGAGCCCTTCCAGAGCTCTGTAGGCTGAGTCAGTTCTTCTTTGTTTGCTTAGTATCTATTTCAGTATGGAAACTTTTAGGTGTAGAGGAGAACAGGAAGGGGAAAAAAGCACCAGGGAAAGAAAGTCAATTTTAAAAGAAGAAAAAGATATTGCAACTATCATAATATCCTTAAAGTTGAGAAAGATTCTACATTCATTCCAACTCCTCACTCATACTTCACCTCCATCTACTTTCTACCTTCCCCAAGTCTGTTAGAATCTTTGGTTAACCATTGTATTCTCTTCTGTTCTCTTTGCTCCTGTGGATTTGTACCTTTTTTCTTAAAGGAAATCCTTTGCTGTCATTTTAGCAGGAATTGGGATAGAAAAGGAGATATTTGTGCGTAATTTCTCTGCTGTTTATTTAACATCTTAAGTTTATTTGCAAATCTATTGATGTAAGGTGCTTGCAGGAGTTTACTACCGGCAAGTCATTAAGTTTAGGCATAGATGTTTAGACCCCGTTGATTTAGTGTAATTATTGAAACCATGGAGATGAACAGCATTTGGAAGGAGAGTCTGAAGCATAACATTCTCTCATTCATTCATTCAGCACATGTTTACTAAGTGCCTACCATGTGCTGCCAAGGAGAACTGGACTAGGATGGAACATAGGGAAAAAGAGACTAAAGGTAAGGCAGAGGGAGAGCAATGAAAACAGTGGTAGGACAGGAGGAGAGTGTTCCCACAGCGAGAAGTGAAACTTTCAGGAAGAGAGAATTAAAAGTTTTCTATACTATCAGATGCTGCTAAGATTCTGGGGGAATGAATGAGGCCTTCTAGTAGTTAACTAAATTCTGTTTTTAGGGGCCAGCGCCATGGGTCATTTGGTTAATCCTTTGCCTGCAGTGTCGGCATCCCATATGGGTGCTGGGTTCAATCGTGGTTGCTCCTCTTCCAGTCCAGCTCTCTGCTGTGGCCCAGGAGGGCAGTGGAGGATGGCCCAAGTGCTTGCCTTGGGCCCCTGCACCCACATGGGAGACCAGGAAGAAGCACCTGGCTCCTGGCCTCGGATCGGTGCAGCGCCGGCCGTAGAAGTCATTTGGGGAGTGAACCAACGGAAGGAAGATCTTTCTCTCTCTCTCTCTCTCTCTCTCTCTCTCTCTCACTGTCTGCAACTCTACCTGTTTTTAAAATTACTTTGAGAGACAAGAGACAGAGCTCCTGTCTGCTGGCTCACTCCCCAAATTCTGGAATTGGCCGTGGCTGAGGCTGAGGTAGGCTTACATCAAGAACTGAGAACTCAGTCCAGGTTCCCCACATAGGTGCCAGGGTCCCTGCAACTTGAGCCATCACCTGCTGCCTTTCAGGGTACACATATGCAGGAAGCTGGAATCAGCAGAGCTGGGAATCTCGCATGGACACTCTAGTATGAAATGTGGGCATCCCAGCTGGTGTGTTAACTGCTAGGCCAAATATTCGCCCCTGTTTATTGAATTCCTAACATTATATTAGATTCTTGGGATTGTGATAGATAAGATCTACCTAATCCCTGAGCCTGTTAGAGTTTACATTCTAGCAGAGATGACAAAATCTTTCCCTTTAAACACAAGTCATGAGGGCATATGAGGAGGTAGCTAACCTTTGTAGGGTTTAGGAAGTGCTTCCAGGAGGAAGTGATTAAGCTGAGACTCTGGCTTGAGGCACTCAAATAAACAAAACATTATTTAATCATTATGGAAGCTAGAGGGTAAGGAATGGGCTGAAAACATGGGTGGTTCCATGTGTAACCTTTCTTTAGAATACCAAGGACAAGGGGATACTATAGCTTTTAAACATCAAAGGACTTAGAGGGCTTGTATATACTGACACATTACTACAAAGTTATAAAGGAAATTTCTAAAATCTTGGTTGTAAAGAACATCTAAAGTATTCCATGGGAAAATATACCTTGAGGTTCGATGGCAAAAATACACCATCCATGGCCCCAGAGTCTGAAGTAATATAGATGAAATGAGGCTATTTATTTTAAAAATACATTGCTAGTGATGTCATTAGCAATTCAAAGTTTGAACATTCATGGATTTGCTTATTTTATCTATGGCCCAGGTGAACAACAAGGTGTAGAGAAATTTACATTGCACTAACAAATTATACTTGCATTATCAAAAAAATATAGCAAATAATATTCATGTGTTTGCTGTGCCCATTGGTTTCCTAAATTCATATGTCGGCTTGAGAAAAAAAAAACACAAAGTTACTATAGAAAGAATATTTACCTACTGCTATTGATAATGGCAGTCTGCCTGAGAGAGAAAACTTTTCAGAAAAGGCAGTGGTATCTTGAATTTCCTCTTAAAATAGAGAAAATACTTCATTATCTGTCATCTGGGAGAAAGCTGTGCCTTATGTGCAAGAGAAAAAGAAAGGAACACACTGCCCTTTCCTTTCCTAGAAGCCACAGAAAGCCCCTCCTTTCCCTTTTCCCGTTCCTGTGCCCTTGGCTGATGGAACTGACGGGAGAACTTGAGAAAAGGAGGCAGCCTGCCCTTCCCCCAGTCTCATGCCCTGGGAATCACCGGAGGGTCAGAAAGAGATGGGAGCTGTCCTTGTTTGTCTCCGTGTGGCCGCCCTGGGTGGAGTGGGAGTGGAATGTTTTCTTAGTTTGAATGAATTTACCCTAACAACCATCTAACCGCCCACCTGTCTACAACTCCCATTTCCTCTGCCAAGGGCTCTTCTCCCTTGGTGTGGGCTGAGATGCAGAAGTCAGGCATCACTCATGTCCAAGGTAAAAAAAGTCTGTCAGTGAAACAGCAATGCTTCCCAATTTTCTTCATTTACTGGAGGTTAGACTAGATGATCTCGAAGGCCCCTTTCTACTCCATTATTTTGTGTGGTTCATTTTTGTATTTTTAATATAAAGATATTGTTCACCATTTATCTCTTGTAAGGGCAGTGGGGACATCATTTCCCTTTTAAAAGGTGAGCATGATCTACTCAACAACTGACTTCAGGAAATGTTCCGGAATGCCCAGCTCAAGACAGCATTAAGACTCACCTGAAGCCGCCGCCTGCAATGCTGGCATCCCATATGGGTGCTGGTTCAAGTTCCGGCTGCTCCACTTCCCATCCAGCTCTCTGCTATGGCCTGGGAAAGCAAGTCCTTGGGCCCCTGCACCCACGTGGGAGACCTGGAAGAAGCTCCTGGCTCCTGGCTTCAGATCGGTGCAGCTCCAGCCATTGCAGCCAATTGGGGTGTGAACCAGAGGATGGAAGACCTCTCTCTTTCTCTGCCTCTCCTTCTCTCTTTGTGTAACTCTGACTTTCAAATAGATAAATAAACAGATCTTTAAAAAGAAAAAAGACTCACTTGAGTTTTAATACATGTTCTGTGGGAACTTAGACAAGACTCTTATCCTTTCTAAGCCTGAAAAATGGACTCTGAAAATGGGCTTATTAGGGGCTGGCAATATGGCATAGTAGGCTAAGCCTCCGCCTGCAGCGCCGACATCCCAAATGGGCTCCAGTTTGTGTCCCGTTTGCTCCTCTTTCAATCCAGCTCTCTTCTTATGGCCCAGGAAAGCAGTTGAAGATGGCCTAATTGCTTGGGTTCCTGTACCTGCGTGGGAGACCTGAAAGAAGCACCTGACTCCTGGCTTCGGATTAGCCCAGCTTCAGCTGTGGCAGCCATTTGAGGAGTAAACTGGCAGATGGAAGACTTTTCTTTCTGTCTCTCCCTCTCTCTGTCCATAACTCTACTTCTCAAATAAATAAATAATTGGCTTAATAATACTTAGTTCAGGGGCTGGCACTATGGCATAGTGGGTTAAGCCACTGCCGCCTGAAGCAGCAGCATCCCATATGGGTGCCAGTAGTAGTCTTGGTTGCTCTACTTCCAGTCTGCCTCCCTGCTAATGCACCTGGTAAAGCAGTGGAAGAGAGCCCAATTGCTTGGGCCCCTGCACTCACATGGAGAGACAAAGATGAAGCTCCTGACTTTAGTTTGGTCCAGACCTGACTGGGATGGAGTTTGAGGCTCCTGGCTTTGCCCTGGCCCAGCCTGGCACTGCAGATAGTGGCTTTCAAATAAATAAATTTTAGAAAAAGAAATGAGCACAGATAGGCACAGTGAGAAGGTGGCTTGAAAATAGGGAGAGAAAGGCCGGCGCCGCGGCTCAGTAGGCTAATTCTCTGCCTTGCGGCGCCAGTACACCGGGTTCTAGTCCCAGTCAGGGCACCGGATTCTGTCCCGGTTGCCCCTCTTCCAGGCCAGCTCTCTGCTGTGGCCCGGGAGTGCAGTGGAGGATGGCCCAAGTGCTTGGGCCCTGCACCCCATGGGAGATCAGGAGAAGCACCTGGCTCCTGGCTTTGGATCAGCGTGGTGCACTGGGTGCAGCGGCCATTGGAGGGTGAACCAACGGTAAAGGAAGACCTTTCTCTCTCTCTCTCTCTCACTGTCCATTCTGCCTGTGGGGGGGGGGGGGGGGAGAAAAGAAAATAGGGAGAGAAGAGGGGGCCATGGAGAAAAATTAGAGTTGTATTAACTAGATGGAAAAAGTCTTTGAAACAGATACACTAAATAACACTATGAAGGGAGAATACAAATCAAAAGGGAAGGTTTGACACTCTATGATAAAGGCTGAAGAATGCATTTAAAAATCAAAACTATTCTAAGGCAGACAGACTAGGAGGCTGCAGTATGAGTTGTAAAGGGAAGAAAATTTGCACTTCTGTCTTTATTTATTTGAAAGGCAGAGTTATGGAGAGAGAAGGAGAGACAGATCTCCCCAAATGGCCACAAAGGCTGGGAGTGGACTGATCCAAAGCCGGGAGCTGGGAGCTTCTTCCGGGTCTCCAACATGGGTGCAGGAGTCCAAGCACTTGAGCCATCTTTCACTGCTTCCCCAGGTGCATGCAGGGAACTGGATCAGAGTGGAGCAGGGAAGACTTGAAACAGTGCCCATATGGGATGGTAGCACTGCAGGGAGTGGCTTAACCCACTGTGCCACAGTGCCAGCCCTAGGATGCCTGTCTTTTAAGGATTGAGAGCCTTTAAAAAAAAAAATCAGTATTTATTTGAAAGGTAGTTAGAGAGAATAAGACAGAAAGAGAGGTCTTCCATCCACCATTTCACTCCCCAAATGGTCGCAATAGCCAAGGCTAAGCCAGGTTGAAGCCAGGAGCCAGGAATATCATCCTGGTCTCAAATATGGGTGCAGGAGTCCAAGCACTTGAGCCATCTTCTACTTTCAGGCCATTAGCAGGGAGTGGGATTGGAAGTGGAGCAGCCAGGACTCCAACCAGTGCTCATATGGGATGCTAGCATAGCGGTTGGCAGCTTAACCTGCTGTACCACAATACCAGCCCCATGGAGAGTCTTTAATGTAATCAATTGTTTGGATTTTTTGCATAAATTCTCCATATGAATTCCATGAGGGGAATCCAGGCATATGTGATTTTCTCTAGCGAGGTTGTTTTCCTTAATTAGATTTGATGTTTTGTTCATAAAACTCATGTAAGTTGTCTTGGGCTGCATTTATGGAGAGTTGTTTCTCACATTTCCTAAGAATAAAATAGAAGAATTAATTTTTAAAAAATTAAAGCCTTATTATATAAGATTCTTTCCTCTGAGAAACCAACACTGCAACAGGATTAGTCTTGTCAGAGAGATTACTTGGGTGCAAACTTGTGAGGAAAAACAGGGAGGGAGCCAGAAGGAGGCCAGGAAAGCCATCAGACCATGAGAGTGGTGGAATAGAGAGGAAAGGGGGATAAGTTGGGTAGGAAGAGTCTTAGATGGCAGTACAACTCTAAGAAAAATTCAACAAGGCTGATGATGAATTATTTTAAAAGATTTATTTGTTTGAAAGTTATAGACAGAGGGAGAGATCTTCCATCCAGTAGTCCACCACCCAGATGGTTACAATGGCCAGCACCAGGACAGACCAAAAGCATGAAGCTTCATCCAGGTCTCCCACATGGATGGCAGAGGCCCAGACACCTGGGCCACCCTCTGCAGCCTCTCCCAGGCCACTAGCAGGATCAGAAGTAGAGCAGCCAGGACACAAACTGGTGCCCATATGGGATGCCAGTGTTACAGGCAGTGGCCCCAGTGATGATGAATTCTTTATCCAGAATTACCCATCAGAGGGCCCACTTCTTGCATTTATGGGCCTGCCTAGGAATCTTTGTTATTATCAGTCATTGACTAGAAGCACAGGGGAGGAGGATCTCACCTAGAACACAATGGTAGATTCAGAGCATGGCATCTGGGACCTGCAGACAGTTAAGTTTCTGACAGCAGATTGGGAAGCCCATTTCTATAGCTGTTACACTTACCTACACTTCCACAGTCTTACATAGTTGATACTTTCCTCAAGCATTAATGTCGCAAAGTTATTGAAAAGGAGCATGTAACACTGCATTGCTGTATGTCTTAAAAAGCACTTTTTATTTGCAGCCCAAGGCTATCTATGGTACAGACTGGACTCCACTCTTGTTTTCCCAGGTTTTAGAGGCATACGGGGTGAGGGTAGAATGTGAGTGGCCCACCCTGGGAGTAGGCAATAAGGGTGTAATTTATCTGTAGAGAATTTATAAACAATAAAACCAACTAAAACATGTTCTGCTTTTTATTATCACCATGTGCTGGCAACTCTAAGTGATGTCTGATAAATATTCTCCCTAACCAAGGCAGACTGCTCCTCCCACCCTCCCACCCTCCACCACCACCACCGCCACCACCACCACCATATACTACCGACAGGTCTCCTTTGTTTTTAATTTGCACCCATGGAAGTGGGCTAAAAAATTCAGTTTTTCTCTTTTTCCCTTCAGATTCCTGAGTTGCATTGTTTCAGAGCATCTTTGGAGATGCTAGATGTTGGAAGGCTCTGCTGTACAGTATTATGTGGTTTCCAAAGGGGAAGAAATTGCTTTCTTAAAAAGTGGGTCAGGGAAGCCCTCTAGAGACCAGCACTAGATTTTGAAAGTTGGTAGATTTTGGCTTGGCAGACAGGAAGATGGTAGGCTTGCAAGCTGGAGATAAAGAGGACAGAGGAAATGCAATATATATTTGAGAAGCTATGAATAGACAAAAACAACCAGTGTCATGAGGGATGTGAGAAATTTCATGAGTACAAAAGTACACTGGAACCAGAATTTTAAGATTTTTGAATGCTAAAGAGTATATAGTTACTTAAACATGGTTAAGTAGTTTTGAGTAGGGAAGTGACCCAAAGAAAGCTGTAGTGGGTGCAACATGGAGCTGGTTAGAGGTTACTTCAGGGGAACCCAAGAAAGTCATCCTACATATCAGGATCAAGATCTGAACAAGGGTAGTGGAGGGGAATTTGGAAAGAAACTGATCCAAGAGATACGAAAGAAACTGCATCTCAAACTCATTGTATGAGACTGAAATTGCCTTCCCTCCCAACATCTGCTCATCTTGTCTTCTTACTCATTCATCTTAACTACATTCAGCAGATACATGTTGAGTGTCTGCCACTGTCCAAGGGCTGGTTGATGGCTCAGCTTTCCCAGGTGTTCTCTGATAGAAACCTGCTTTTGTCCATCCATGATGCCTCTCCCACATTCTCACCTTTGGTCGGTGACAGATTTCTATTGACTGACCTTATACACTAAGTTGCTGATTCCTCTGGTATTCTGCACATCACAACCAACTGAGTGAAATTCCAAAGGCCAGCAGGACATCCCAGATCAGTCAAATCAGAAGACTCTTTTGAAGCCTTCCAAAATGGCTCCAGTGTGTAAATTTGGTCATCAATGTCTTAGGTATCTTTTTTTTTTTTTAAAGATTTATTTATTTGAAAGGCAGTGTTACACAGAGAGAGGAGAGGCAGAGAGAGAGAGAGAGAGAGAGAGAGAGAGAGAGAGAGAGAGAGAGAGAGAGAGAGAAATCTTCCATCCGCTGGTTCACTCCCCAGATGGTTGCAACGGCCGGAGCTGTGCTGATCCGAAGCCAGGAGCCAGGTGCTTCTCCTGGACTTGGGCCATCCTCCACTGCACTCCCGGGCCACAGCAGAGAGCTGGCCTGGAAGAGGGGCAACCAGGACAGAATCCGGTGCCCCGACCGGGACTAGAACCTGGGATGCCGGTGCCACAGGCAGAGGATTAGCCTATTGAGCCTCGGCGCCGCCCTGTACTCATTCTCACTTGGATATGGCACCAGCTACCTATGTGATCACTAGACTTCTAATCTTATTTCCGTCCTTTTTATCCTCTGCACAACAACCTACTGACCTCCCAGAAATGCAAAACTGACGATGTCACTGCTCTGCTTCTGACTCCTTCGAGGCTCCCCCACATACAACATTCCTTCTTAATACTTTTTCTCTCTCCTGTCTCCACAATATTCACTAGCATACACACATCCTTCAGAAGTTTGTGTTCATGATGATTTTCGATGTTTGGGAGCATCCCCCCCAAAGGAACAGTGTCAGGGTATTGGAGGAGGATTCAGATGGTCTGTGAGGCTTGAAACACACTTTCTCTCCACCACCATCACACACACACCCCTTTTTTTCCCTGGCCCCTTTTCCCTATTCTGATTTGTGGTTTCCTACTATGGGATTCAAACCCCAAGATAAAAGTCAGCACCAGTTTTTACCGAGTCTATCTCCCTAATGTTTCATCTATCTGTATCTTGCTATTTTTGCTTCATGTACTGCAGACTTCTGAAAGCGTCCAGTTCTCATCTTTTATGCCTTTGCTTGTTTCTCCTCTCTCACAATGCCACCCCTTTTACCTTCTCCATTGCTTTCATTTGAACTAACTTGAAGTTTTGGAAGGAACCCATAAGGCTCAACTAAGGGGTTTCCTGTATAAAGCCTTCTCTGATTCACTATTCTAGCTGGACTGGGACCCTTCTTTCATTATCAAAGTCTCTGTGTATTTTTCTCATTATTCTTCATATGTAATACTATAATTAGCTATTTAATGGTTCTGTTTGCTGTTCTCTAGATTTAAAATTTTTATTATGATAGTTTTATTTTACTTGATATGAGGTTTTGAACCCAAGTAATTGAAAGTGTCTTTATGATTAACAGCAGCTATAATAAAATATCAGTATCAGGCCCTGGAAGATACTTTTAAATGGGACTTTATATTGGAGATTGTACAAAGTCCCATTTAAAAGTGTGTATATATATATGTGTGTGTGTAGTGAATTGTAAGAGGGGCTATCTGTGTAAAGGGAATTATTTCAGCATGTTCTAGAAATATGAAATTATAGGCCTGCACTGCGGCTCACTAGGCTAATCCTCCGCCTGCGGCGCCGGCACCCCAGGTTCTAGACCCGGTTGCTCCTCTTCCAGTCCAGCCTCTGCTGTGGCCCAGGAAGGCAGTGGAGGATGGTCCAAGTACTTGGGCCCTGCACCTGCATGGAAGACCAGGAGGAAGCACCTGGCTCCTGGCCTCAGATCGGCGCAGCGCGCCGGCTACACCACTCCGGCTGTGGCGGCCATTTGGGGGTAAATCAACGAAAGGAAGACCTTTGTCTCTGTCTCTCTCTCTCACTAACTCTGCCTGTCAAAAAAAAAAAAAAAAAAAAAAAAAAAGAAAGAAAAAGAAAGAAAGAAGTATGAAATTACAGTGCATGCTTAAGAATCTAATAGAGAAGATAGGTAGAAGCCTTAAGGGAAAGATACAGAAAGAAAAACACAAAGGACAAAAAGCTGATCATTAGGTAACACCTGCCTTCAGGACACATAAAGAGATTAAGAGATGCCAGTTAAGAGGACAGAAGATTTACAGAAGCACAACCAGTATAGTGTCATGAAAATTATAGCAAAGAATGCTGTAAGAGGTAGGGAGTTAGGCCAGTACTCCTGGGGGCACTCAGACAGCGAGTGGTCCTGAAAAGTTCCTCGCAGCTGTGACTCCAGTTCTGGGAAGCAACATCCACTGAAGAGAAATCTGAATTTCCAAGGAGTCAAACTGGATAAATTTAAGGAGACCCCAACCCCTTTAGCTATAACCTGAACCCAAGTGGTTCTTGGCCTTTTTAGAACTCAGAACCTTTTGATAATCTGATGAAATCTAATGATGCTATCTTCAGAAAAATGCACATAGGCACACACACACACACACATACACACGTATTCAATTTTGCATACAATTTCTGCTGGCTCATTCTACCACCACTACCAAGCCACCCTCATTCAAGCCTCTACAGGGACCCCACATGCACACACATGGTTCCACTGTCAGATACCAAAGCCTGCTTGAGTGGTAAGGACAGGTGACATACTTGAGGATTAAAATCTATTTCCTCTTGCTCAAATCTGAGCAGGTCTAAACCTGTGGAGGCCTTAGAAGAAATCCTGTATTTTGCTCTACCCTTCTAAGGCGCAATAGCCTGAATAGAGGTATTTGGTGCTTCCAAGACACACAGCCTGCCAATTGAACATTTCTTGAATTCCTGTCTATTGACTAATCAAGTCCCTAACCTGAGGCCTGCTAGCCTTTGTGCTTCTCCAAGCCTTGCCTTCTGAAAAGGCCTTGAGAATTTTAACAAGCACTATAACTTACCTCATTTCCACCTGTCTTGTTTTTGACTTCCACTTACTGTAAATGACACATCCTCATTTTTCCCCGAACTTCAGAGAGCAATGAAAACATTCTGGCTTGTAGAAATAGAAAAATGGCTTTTTAAATTTTTATGAGAAAAAAACAATTACAGTCAACTTTTGTCATGCCCAGCCCAAGAAAAGAGTAGTGGGAAATTCAAAGCACTGGGAAAAAACAAGTAGTAACTATATTTGATTATAATTTATATTATGAGGTTATTTTTGGACATATTTTCTGATTTCATTTACTTTGCATTGGCATAGAAATGTTTTGTATGGAGAGTAGAAATGGACTATGGCAAATGACTTGAGATTCAAAATCTCAAAATTGGTTGATCCATATATGTTATTAGTAATTGAGACTTGCTATCATTTCAAGAGAGAATTTAGAATTTTCAAGATTTCTTAAAGTGGAATATGAACTTTGAGTAAAAAAAAGTAGTATATACAAAAGAGCTTCAGCCTAGTAATAACTGTTGTGGTCAGTTGCATATTTGATTTTTAAAGGCCTATGAATCTGGATAATAATGCTGCTTCTGGGCGGGTGTTGCAGAACAGCAGGTTAAACCACTACGTGGGAAGCCTGTATCCCATTTTAGAGTGCTGGTTTGGGTACTGATTACTTTGCTGCTGATCCAGCTTCCTGCTAATGCACATGGGAAGGCAACAGAAGGTGACACAAGTACTTGGGTCCCTGCCACCCATATAGTGGATGGAGTTCTGGGCTCCAGATTTTGGCCTGACCTAACCCCAGCTGTTGCAGGCATTTGGAAGTAAACTGGTGGATGGAAGACCTCTCTTACTCTCTGTCTCTCTTCCCTCTGTCACTCTACCTTTCAAATAAGTTAATAAATAAGTCTTTCTTTCATTAATGCTACCTCATTTCACAAGATTTTTAAGATGACGAGCTGCTCTGTATGGTGCTATGGTGTTGGATTACTTAATTACATTTTTCAAAACCCATAGACTTGCACTCAACACTAGTGATTTTTATCATATGCATATAAAAATCATGCATAAAATACGTAGAAAAATCAACCAGGATGTCAGTGGAATCCAGGATGAAATGCAGACTGTGACAAATTAATCTTAACTCTATTACAAATATAGGCTCTTTAAAGGATGTGGGAAAGAATGGAGTGGTCCTGAGTATATATGGAAAACAGTGTTTTGTCAAGAGAGTGTAAGGATCTAGAAGGAAAGACTAACGAACTATCACAGACTGGAGGAGACTAAAGAGACAACTCATCGCCATGTGGTATCCTGGATTGGATCCCGTAGTAGAAAAAGGCCATTAGTGGAAAACCTGGGTAGATCTGAATAGAGCCTGAAGTTGAAGTAATAGTGTTATGTCAATGTTAATTTCTTAGTTTTGATAAATATATCATGGTTATATAAATGTTTATAAATACTTATATGTTAATGCATCATGGTTGTAGGTAAGGGGAAGATGAATAAAAGATACATGGGAACTCTCAATCATGTTTTCAACTCCAGTAAATCTAAAATTATTTTAATATAAAAAGCTTAAAAATACGTTGCATGCTAAATTCATACAAATTTGGAGGTTTTGTTTATTCTTGTAAATATTGAATATTTTGTTAGTCTTCTACTTCAACATGTTAACTTTCCTTTGGTAGGAAAATGTTTAAGCATAGTCATAAATACCTGAAATTTGTTTAAAGTAAGAGCTTTCCTTTACTTTTAAGTTTTAAACAGAGCTGAAGTTGAACTGAATAGATCAAGGCTAAAGTGAGTAAGGTTATGGATGTACATGGACGGCTGCATTTCATTCAACATAATACTTTTGCTGAGCAGTGAACTAGTGTTTGGACTGTTTCCAACAGAATGTTACCACAGAGAAAAGTACATCATTTCAGATTAAGTACATGAAAGGGAACTATAATTTCATGTTACTATTGAGGGAAAAAAAAAAAAAACCTGTGTTTTCTATGTCATGGTATCTTCTATTTTAAAAATATGTAGATAGGGTAGGCTTTCAGCCTAGTAGTGAAGCTGACAGATAGGACATCTGTGTCTCACGTGAGAGTGCCCGGGTTCATAACCTGCTCTGGCTCCTGAGTCCAACTTCCTGCTAGTGTAGACCCTCGGAGAGAGCTGTGATTGTTCAGGTAGTTGGGTTCCTGCCACCCAGGTTCCTGGCTTTAGTTCCTCGGTCTCAGTTTTGGCCCAGCCTAGTCCTGGCCATTGCAGGCGTTTGGGGAATGAATCAGTGGGTGGGCGCTCTCTGTATGTCTTTTTCTCTCTGTTTCTCTCTCTCTGTCTCTCAAATAGATACATAATTAAAAAAAATAAATATATATCTGTACATATGTGTGTATGTGTAGTCAAGCAAAATAAATTGGTGCTTTAATTCATCTCTAAGAATTTGAAACTGTCAAACAATATAGTGAACTTCCAAAATATTAAAATTATTCTGATTTAAATTGGACTGACTATGCCAGAGTTTTTAAAATTAGTGACCTATAAGATGAATTTAGCCCTAGAAGATGTTTTTATTTGTTGACACAGTTTTAAATTTTTTGTTACTGGTGAGTTTTTTTTTTTTTATTTAAAAAAATTATTTCTTTGACAGAGGGAAAAACAAAGGAGAATGAGAAGGAGGGAGGAAAGGAGGTAGAGAGATCCCGCCTTTCTGCTGGTTCACTCCTCATATGGCTGCAACAGCTGAGGCTGGGCCAGGCCAAACCCAGAAACTTGGAATTCCATCCTGGTCTCTCCCAAAAGGCTGGCAGGGCCCCAAGTACCTAGGCCGTCTTCCACTACTTTCTCAAGCACATTGGCAGGGCAACTGGGATTCAAACAGGCACTCAATTTGAAATGCCAGTGTTGCAAGTGTCAGCTTAACCTACTGAACCCCAACCCTAGACCCAAATTAGTGGTGATTTCATAGATAGTGAATTTTTTTAGATTTTTTTTTTTTTTTTTTTTTTGACAGGCAGAGTGGACAGTGAGAGAGAGAGACAGAGAGAAAGGTCTTCCTTTTGCCGTTGGTTCACCCTCCAATGGCCGCCACGGCCGGTGCGCTGCGGTCGGCGCACCGCGCTGATCCGATGGCAGGAGCCAGGTACTTATCCTAGTCTCCCATGGGGTGCAGGGCCCAAGTACTTGGGCCATCCTCCACTGCACTCCTGGGCCACAGCAGAGAGCTGGCCTGGAAGAGGAGCAACCGGGACAGAATCCGGCGCCCCGACCGGGACTAGAACCCAGTGTGCCGGCGCCGCTAGGCAGAGGATTAGCCTGTTGAGCCGCAGCGCCAGCGAATTTTTTTAAATTCTGAACTGGCAGCACTTGGTGACACCTGGATAGTGGATGCCTCTATTAACAAGGTATAGTTTTTCTAATTTGCTGTGGTTTGTTGTTGTAGATAGCTGTTCTTATACAGTTGAAATGAAATTCACATAACATAAAATTAATTGTTTCAGAGTGAACATTTTAGTGCCATTGAGTACATTCACAAAATTGTGTAACTCCCAGCTTTACCTAGTTCTAGACTTTTCGTCACCCCAAAATAAAACTCCACAACAATGAAACAATTACTCCCCATCCTGCCCTCCTTCCAGCCCCTGACAACCACCAGTCTGCTTCCTGTCTCCCTGGATCTGTCTGTTCTGCATGTTTCATAGACTTAGAATAATCATTTGTTCTTTCTTCTAGCAGAATGTCTTCAGGGTTCAGGTGTGTTGTAGCATGTGCCAGTCCTTCCTTCTTTCTTTACAGCTGAGTAACATTTCAATTCATGGACGAACCACATTTCACTTGTCTTTTCATGGGTTGATGACATTCGGTTGTTTGTACCTTTGACTGTTGAGAATTGTGCTCTCAGAACATTTGTGCACAAGGTTCTGTTTGAACAAATATTTAAAATTTCCAGGGATATTAGGATTGTTTCAGTCACAGTTCTTAACACTGTTGCCTTCCCCCTAGCTTGCTTTATGCTCTTCCTTAGTCATTCAGTCCCCATTAGCTTCTGCTTTTACATTTTCTGGCCTATGTAATGGGGATAGGCATATGCATTTACTTCAATTCCTGTTACTTTCAGTACAAAGCTTGAACTAATTAATAAAAACCTTCTTTACTTTTCTTTCAAATGTACCTCTATACTAGATTTGGTTTTTTCTCCCTCATTTGTGGTTATTCTCTGATAAATATTCATTTTGGATGAAGTTGGTTCTCTCTCGCTCTCTCTCTGACATTAAAAAATCAGACTGTTTGAGATCTAAAATAGTGGCTAGAGCTTTGCCCCTTTTATACTGAGAAGTAACTTTAAATATGCATCTGGGTTTAATTATAGTTGGTATCTCTGAACTCTGAAGCAAAATATGCATTGCCGAGATGTCATGTGTTTCTGGCAGTGCAAGAGTATAATCACTCAAATGTATAATCACGCCCCTGGCTTTTTTTAACCTGGCCTCAAGGTCGGCCTTACCTCCCTCTCCCTCCCCTGCACTCCTGCAAAGGCCTCTTTTTCATTCTTCACTGCCCCCTCTGATTTCTCCTCATTTTCCATGTAATCATTCACTCCTAGTAACATGACTTAACTGCTCTATGGTTATATCTTGCCTTCCTACCTAGATTATAAAGTTCTGCTGAACAGAATCTAGTTTTATGTTTATTTTCAAAATGTTTAGTGCAGAACAAATATAATAGGTATGCAATAAGTATTTGATCTAATGACTCTAAACCAAAAGGATTTCCCTTTACAGTATACCTAATTTCTTAGTTTTAAGAAGTTCAAAATTGCTCAATTGAATTTTTAGTATAATGCTTATAATTAGGATTAAAGATAGCACCCTGAATAAACAAGTTTTATATTATAATTATGGCATCTAAATTCCTTTTCAGCTGTAATCAAATGTATTGGAACGGGATGGGCATTTGATGCATCAGCTAAACCTCCATTTGAGACACCTGCATCACATGTTAGAGTACCTGAGTTACAGTCCTGGGTCCACTCTGCATTCCATTTTCCTGCTTATGTGCACCCTGAGAGGCAGTGGGTGTGATGGCTGAGGTGGTTGGGTCCCTGCCACCCACATGGAGACCAGGATGGAGTTCCTGGCTCCTAGTTTTGGCCTGTCCCACTGCTGGTGTTGTGGGCATTTGGAGACTAATTAAAAAAGAATGTACACTTAATTTTTAAAAGTGCACATTTCAAAAATGTACTGGTAAGGATGGGTGTTGAGCTGCAGTAGGGGCTTAGCCTACACACACATCCAGTCTGAGTACTCCTTTGAGTCTGGGGTACTCAGGTTCCAATCCAGCTTCCTGTTAATGTGTCTGGGAGGCATCAGCTGATGGCTCAACTACTTGAGTTCCTGCCACCCACATGAGAGACCTAGAGGGAGTTCCTGACTCTTGGCTTTGACCTGGCACAGTCCCAGCTGTTGCAGCATCAGGGAAGTGAACCAGCAGATGGAAGATTTCTCTCTCTCTCTCTCTCTCTCTCTCTCTCTGTCACTTCATCTTTCAAATAAATAAATACATAAATAAATAGATCTTTCAAAAAAATTTGTAAGTTGATGATTCCAAAATCATGTGTTACAAACCACCTGCATCAAAATTGCCTAATGTGTTGGTTCAAAATGGAGATACTTAGCCCCCTGACTATTGTGGATGTTTTGCTGGGAGTACTGAAGCAGCAGTTCTATTAGTCTCTCAAATAAATAAATAATTTAGAAACTCTCCTGGAGTCTTCCCTACTCTAAATTTTGAGAATCACTGGCTTGTTTGAGAAGTTAATACCTTCATTTAGCATGATTCAAGTAGATTTGAATTTCAACCTAAGTTGGTGTGAGGGTAAAATAAACAACAAAATTGTATATTTAATGAATAAGAATTTTAATATAATATTTGGAGAGGTTAATTTTTTTTGGCATGAGTCCACATACAATTGTTGTTGATGTTGTATAGTTTTAATGGTATAGAATAGAAATCTTAGGGCTTTGGCAAATCCCAACTCACTTGAGAATTACTGAGGTGAAACAGCACAACAAAAATCACTGGAAAACACCACTGCATATGATGAACATGTAAGTCATTCCTAAGGGCATAATCAGATAATAAAATACTCCTTCCAGGAGCTGAAGATGTAGTTGAAAAATAATTACTGCATGACACCCCCCCAAGTTACAGTTAGTGTTTATTGGTATTTCTTAAAATACTGCATCGTTTATTGCTATTTTAAGGAAGTCCTGGATTGGGGTGAAGAATTTCAAGGCATTGCAATCAAGTATTGTAGAATTTTATGTCCTAGGCATTAAATAAACAGAACATTAATAAGATATCTTCACTAAACAAATGTGACATGTACATTGTTTGCTGGTTGCAAGTTAATTGTAGTGTTACAAGTTTGTTATCCTGTGGATAATATAAGGGAATAAGTTGCAAGCAATGGAGTGAGACATTTTTGTCAGAGAAGCCAGCAATATTCTGGTTATATGTTTATCCACATGCTCAATGGTTTCCTCTCACCTTTTGACACTTTATATTTCTTGAATATGTATATTAGGTAAGTCCTCATTGAGTTGTGGAACATTGGTGCTTTTCCTTTATTCTGCAAAGATGTTTGAAGTGTACTTTCATTGTGGGATTGTTTTTTTTTTTTTAATTTTTGATAATTTCACTTCAAAGACAGAGAAAAAGAAAGAAGTAGACATCTCCCACCTATTGGTTTACTTCCCAAATGTCAACAACAGCTAGGGCTGGGTCAGACTGAAGCCAAGAGCTGGGAATTCTATCTGGGTCTCCCATGGGGATGGCAGGGAACCATCTACTTGAGCAAACACCTGCTGCTACCCAAGGTGAGCATTAACAAGAAATTGGAATCAGGAGCAGGACTGGGACTTGAACCAGGCACTCTGATAATGCAATTAAGGATTCCGAGAGGCATCTTAACCACTACACAAAACACCCACCCCTATGGGATTATATTTAATTCTTCCATGTAGTTTGATAATTCACCACGTGATTGGACAGAGGCAGAGCTTATTTCAACCTAGAGCTAAGAAAATGGAGCAATCATTTGTACAAACTAAATACGTACCAAGAGGACTGGCGCTGTGGCATAGCGGGTAAAGCCGCCGCCTGCAATGCTGGCATCCCATATGGGCACCGGTTCAAGACCTGGCTGTTCCACTTTCCATCCAGCTTTCTGCTCTGGCCTGGGAAAACAGTGGATGATGGCCCAGGTCCTTGGGCCCCTGCACCCGTGTGGGAAACCCAGAAGAAGCTGCTGGCTCCTGGCTTCGGATCAGCGCAGCTCCAGCCGTTGCGGCTAATTGGGAAGTGAACCAGCGGATGAAAGACCTCTCTCTCGCTGCCTTTCTTTCTCTCTGTGTAACTCTGACTTCCAAATAAATAAATCTTTAAAAACAAAAATATGTACCAAGACCTAGGTTGAGTGCTTTTCTCACCATCTCCTTTCACTCTCACCAGAAACAGCTTATATAGAAAGGAAAGGAAACTGAGGTTATAGAGGGCAGTTAGCTTCCTAAGATCATCCACCCTCTATTTATTCTCACTTCACACAACATGTGGCACTGTCAGCAGACATTGGAGAAGATGGCTTCTCCACTCCGAAACAGATTTTTTTTTTTAATTTTTTTTTTTTTTTTGACAGGCAGAGTGGACAGTGACAGAGAGAGAGAAAGGTCTTCCTTTGCCGTTGGTTCACCTTCCAATGGCCGCCGCGGCCGGCGCACTGCGGCCGGCACACCGTGCTGATCCGATGGCAGGAGCCAGGTGCTTCTCCTGGTCTCCCATGGGGTGCAGGGCCCAAGCACTTGGGCCATCCTCCACTGCACTCCTGGGCCACAGCAGAGAGCTGGCCTGGAAGAGGAGCAACTGGGACAGAATCCAGCGCCCCAACTGGGACTAGAACCCGGTGTGCTGGCGCCGCAAGGCAGAGGATTAGCCTAGTGAGCCACGGCGCCGGCCCGAAACAGAATTTTCCCTTTCACTTCATGGAATATATAATTGATAAAGACTGACAGCTGCAAAAGGAAAATGTGTAGTCTGCCCAGTGAAGTCTCCACTTCCAATAGAACTGAAAGCAGATATAGCTGAGAACAAGGTAAAGGAACTGGATGGCTTTTCCTGGTTCTTTGAGTCAGACCGTGTGACCTCATTATTTTGTTTCAATTTCCTATTCCAAGAACTTCATATGTACCCAAGATCAAATATGCATATCAAAATACATTCCAAAATAAAATAAATGATTTTTGGATGATCTAGGTCACTGGTCCCCTCCACTAATATGCATAATCCGATGATGCCATGTATGATAAGCAACCCTTTGATGAAAGGTTTGATGCTTCAGTCCTTAAAGGAGTTTGGAATTTTGCCAGTTTTGACTATTTTTGAAGACTGCTCTGTTTAGTGCTCTGTCATTTGAAATTCCTAGCTATTTAGGAAAAGGAAGATGAAGTCATATTGAAAAAGAAAAAAAAATGGGTCCAACAGGAGTAACAACTTGAGTCAGATTGAACATCATAAAGTATTAACTGGTTGTTGAAATAACAAGTTAGCAACATAAACTAGACTCCCACTGAAAACGAAGCAGTCACTCTGTTTTCTGGCCCCCTCTTCATTCCTTTCTTGTATATGCAACTTTTATAATGCACTTGTCAGGCCACTCATTAAATTCACATTTGTATTCTGACCATGAGGACTGTTTTGGCTTCCAAGTTGGTCAAGTTGAACTGCTTTGAAGCTGGTAATCTGCTGAATTGGCTGACTTCTTTCATGGTTTTCCAGAACAAACAGATCCCCTTTAAAAAATCCCCCCTTTTGTTATTTCAGGTGGTTTGAGTCTGTTATTCTTACATAAAGATGTTAAGGTTCTTCCAAGAGAGGTTCAAAGCAAACTTAGAAATAAAATGTTAAGCGGATTAAAAGGACCTTTAGTGTAATGATCATTTCACTGGATGAAAGATGAGGTTAAAATTGGTCATCACCTAACTATATAGCCAATCTTCCATTTTTTTTTTAAAAGCTTACATAGAAAATCTGAAGGTAGCCCTAAATATTAGAAAGGAATGTCATCATTCAGACAGTCATCAGGATAATAATAACACTTACTAAATGCTTATTCTAACAACCCTGGGAGGTAGACATCCTCGTTATCTCTGTTTTTCAGATGAGGAAACTGAGGCACAGAGATTAAGACCATATGTATAAAGTAAGCATGAAAGCTATCGGATTGAAGAGGCAGTGCAGCATAACAGGGAGCAGGTGCTTCAAAGGTGTGCAGAAATGGGTTCAAATCCAAGCTCTGACCTTTATTTGCAGAGTAAGCACATTTCCTAGCCTCTACACCACCACTTGCTTATCAATAACATAGGATTATTATACCTGCTCCAAAGGTGGTTTCAAGGATCAAATAACATTAAATAACAATAGTATAGGACTTATATTAAGTGGTTTATGTATTAGACTTTTTTTCTTTTTATATTAAGTGGTTTATGTATTAGACTTTTTTTAAATTTATTTCCTCTCCAAAGAAATTTTTTATTTAAGGAATACAGACCTCATGCATTTCATAAGTACAGCTTTAGGAATGTAGTGATTCTTCTCACCATACCCACCCTCCCACCTACTCTCCCAGCCCTCCACCTCCTCCCTATCCCATTCCCAGTCCTATTCTCCATTAAGATCCATTTTTGATTAACTTTTTATGTATAAGACTTTTTCTAGGCACTTAATTTTTACAACAATGTTAATATGTTGGTATTTTTGTTATCTTCATTTTTACCAACAAGAAAATATTAGCATAAAGAAGCTAACTTGCTAGTTATGACTTAGCATAATGCCTGGCATATAATAATCATTTGATAATAGTACTGTACTACTAGTATCAAGAGAAAAGGAAGTGCTTGCAATTTATTTGAAAAAAATTTTTCATTTTACCATGATACCTTCACTAATAGATACTGGAGAAAGACAAAGGTATAAAAGAATTGTTAGGGTCATGGGGCCTAGTTAGGCTGATCTAAACCTATGTATCAATTGAAACCGGAAAGGCATAAAGTAATTATTAGTAAATTTGATTTCAACTCTGTGGCAATGATATATTAAAACAAGTGCTGCTACTTTTTCATCATTGGGTCCAGTCAAGTGGTCATACCTCAGTAAAGTATGATGAATAATAGACACACATATCTAGATATGTATACACATGTTTTCATATGTATAATCAGGTTTTGTTGTTACCTGAATGAATTTAGTTAGTAAGAATCCTGAAATTTGATGTTTTGGGACTGTTTTTCATGTTTTGTTTTTTTTTTTTAAGTCAAGACAGTTATCTTTGGCGATAGGAGGGTAGGTTCTTTTTTTTTTTTAAGATTTATTTATTTATTTGAAAGTCAGAGTTACACAGAGAGAGGAGAGGCAGAGAGAGAGAGAAAGAGGTCTTCCATCCGATGGTTCACTTCCCAATTGGCTGCAACAGCTGGAGCTGTGCTGATCCGAAGCCAGGAGCCAGGAGCTTCTTCTGGGTTTCCCACACGGGTGCAGGGGCCCAAGGACTTGAGCCATCTTCTACTGCTTTCCCAGGCCATAGCAGAGAGCTGGATGGAAAGTGGAGCAGCCAGGTCTCAAACCGGCGCCCATATGGGATGCCGGCGCTTCAGGACAGAGTGTTAACCCGCTGTGCCACAGTGCCGGCCCATTACTATCTATCTGTTTTGACTGAATGTTTGCCAGGTGATTTTAGTTTTAAAATAGTCATCTAATCTCTATTTTCTCTTTTCCTCTCCTGTATCCTCTTACCCTATCTATAGCCCCAACACACATACACACACACACAGACACATACATATATACATACATACACACACTCCTGCACAAAAATAGACTTATAGACTTTTAAAAGTTCCTCATTAAACACAGAAATGCCAAAGAATGTTTGGAACTGGTATGTTCAAGCCAAAGAGATTTATCACATTCTAAAAAGAATCTTTGGCATTAATGAAGAAACCAGAACCAATTTTAAAAGCAATTACTGCACTAACACTCAATATGTGTGAAGCTCTGATCATTCCTTTAATCTCTCATACCAAAGAAAATTAGACAGTGTGTTGGTTGTTTAAATTCCCACGCACATTGCTCCTGTATCCTGCTCAAACATTACTTTGCTTATACATATAGTTATATAAAATGCAAGCAAACATACAAGCTTAACTTCTTGGAAATCTGGTTTGAGTTCTTGAAGTAAATTCATTTGGCTCCTCGTACAGGTGAAAAGGAAGGTGGCATGGTTTTATCACCCCAGTTGCAACAACCACACAGTTCTGTGCAAAGAATATCTGCCTCTTAGGGAAACTGTGTGGTGAACTAATCTTTTAGGAAGAAAGTCCCCTATTTTTCACATTTGTAAAACAAATTTCCTAGTAGAATCTTCAAGGTGTCTCAGGTTTAGCTCATATACATTTCATTTTTTGTACTCTGTCACTTACCTCAGATCAGGGAAAACATGTTTATCTTTTTTTTTTTTAAGATTTTATTTACTTATTTACTTGACAGGCAGAGATACAGACATAGAGAGAGAGAGAGACAAAGAGAAAGGTCCTCCCTCCGCTGGCTCACTCCCCAAGTGGCCGCAATGGCCGGGGATGCCATTAACCCAGTGCACCACGGAGCCAGCACCGATGTTTATCTTTTTAGGACTGGCTTATTTCACTAAACATAATGGTTTCCAGTTGCACCCATTTTGTTGCAAAAGACAGGATTTCATTCTATTTTATAGCTGAGTAGTATTCCATATATATACATGCCACATTTTCTTTATCCAGTCATTAGTTGATGGACATCTGGGTTGATTCCATATTTTAGCTGTTGTGAATTGATCTTCAATAAACTTGGAGGTACAAATAGCTGTTTTGTATGCTGATTTCATTTTCTTTGGGTAAATTCCCAGGAGTGGGGTGGCTGGGTCACATGGTAAGTCTATTTTCAACCTTCTGAGGAATCTCAATACTGTCTTCCACAACGGCTGTATTAGTTTGCATTCCCACTAACAGTGGATTAAGGAATCTTTTCCCCCACATCCTCACCAGCATTTATTATTTTTTGATCTTTGGATGATAGCCATTCTAACTGGGGTGATGTGAAACCTCATTGTGATTTTGATTTGCATTTCCCTGATGGTTAGTATTCCTGAACACTTTTTCATGGGTCTGTTGGACGTTGAATTTCATCTTTTGGAAACTGCCTGTTCAAGTCTTTTGCCATTTCTTAACTGTGTTGTGAGTTTTGTTGTTGAGTATCTTGAGCTCTTTGTTGATTCTGGATATTAATCCTTTATCAATTCCATTGCTTGCAGGTATTTTCTCCCATTCTGTCAGTTGCCTCTTCACTTTGTTGTGTGTTTCCTTTGCACTGCAGAAGCATTTTAGCTTCATGTAATCCTATTTATCTATTTTGGCTTTGATTGCCTGTGTTTCTGGGGTCTTTTCAAGCAGTCTTTGCCTATGCCAATGTCTTACAGAGTTTCCCCAATGTTATCTAGTAATTTGAATAATAAAGCTAGATCGTTGGTTCATTTTGAGTTGATTTTTGGTATAAGGTGGATGTCTTGTTTCATAGCTCTGCATGGGGAAATACAATTTTCCCAGAATCATTTGTTGAAGAGACTGTTCTTGCTCTAGGGATTGATTTTAGCTCCTTTGTCCAGCATTAGTTGGTTTTAGATGTGTGGGTTGATTTCTGGGACTTCTATTCTGTTCCATTGGTCTATGTGTCTTATTTTTGTGCCAGTACCAGGCTGTTTTGATTATACTGCCCTGTAGTATGTCTTGAAATCTGGTGTGTTGTAATGCATCTGGCTTTGTTTTTGTTGTTTAAGATTGCTTCAGCTATTCGTAGTCTCTTGTATTTCCATATGAATTTTAGCATTATTTTTTTCTAGATCTGAGAGGAATGTCATTGGTATTTTGATTGGGTTGTATTGAACTTGTAAATTGTTTTTGATAATATGGACATTTTGATGATATTATTTCTTCCAATCCATGAACATGGAAGCATTTTCCATTTTTTTATTTCTTTGATGTTTTATAATTTTCATTGTAGATATCTTTCACTTCATTGGTTAAATTTATCTTAAAATATTTAATTTTTTTGTAACGATTGTGATGGTACTGATCTTATAAGTTCTTTCTTAGCTATGGCTTTGTCTGTTGTATACAAAGACTATTGATTTTTGTGTGTTGATTTTATATCCTGCATCTTTACATAACCATACATAGAGTTTTAAAGAAACAAGACAGATTTATATTTACATTTTAGAAAACTCACTTCAATGGCTACTGTGTAATTATAAGCAAACAATGTGAAGCCTCAAACTTAGACACGATATGAAATGAGGTATTTGGAAATGGAATACTTGAGAGATATTTAGGTATCAAAAGACCAGGATTTATTGATCTGGGTGGCGAGAACAAATGAAGAGAAAAGATCTAGGTTGACTTATGTTTCAGAGTTGGGTGATATAGGAGTAAGGGTAGACTTTCTACAGCTAAAACTCCCACTCTTTTGCAGAATTATAGGATCTTTTAAAATATTTATTTATTTATTAGAAAGTCATATGCTTTTTTCCAGGCCATTAGCAGAGAGCTGGAAGTGGACCAGCTGAGATTCAAAATGGCACCCATATGCGATGCTGGCATTGTGGGCGGCAGTTTTACTCACTATACCACAACGCCAGCCCCAGCATAACAGAATCTTAAACACAGGCATTTACTTCATTTTCATAAAAGCTGCCAAAAGGTTGATGGTTCAGGTTGATGTGGCTCCATGGGGTCAGTAGGAATCTATGCTCCTGTCTTTATTACTTGTCATCCTGGAACACGGTTTCCAACCCCAAAGTCACCTATGATTCCAAGGTGGATACTGAAACTCTGGTCATCATTATATCCATGCTGGAGGACAAAAGATGGCAGGAAGACAGAAGCACAGAGAAGGGCTCCTCTCAGCTAAATCAGTTCCCTTTAAGTAGTCTTCCTAGAAATACCTTACAACAGTTTCATGAGAGGACTTAAAAAATTTGTGGAAAAATAAAACTAAAAGATGTAATTCTGGTACAAAAATTTTGAACTATATTCATAGTTTTTCATAATATGCATTTTCTTTTTGAGGATCTTTCATATATCATTAGCCACATCTTGCCTACATGGAATTTTTTTGGCCCCATTTTATTTAAAAGGTGGAGAGACAGATCTTCCAGCTGCTGATTCACTCTCCAAACGCTTGCAACAGCCAGGATAGGGCTAGGCTGTAGCCAGGAGTCAGGAACTCAGTTTGGGTCTCATACAGGGAGTGGCAGACACCCAACTACCTGAACCATTATTTGCTTCTTCGGAAGGTGAGTAGTAGCAGGAAAGTGAAATTGGAAGCAGAAATCATACTTAAACCAGGTACTTTGATATGGGGTAACTACTGCACCAGATAACCAGTCCTCCTCCAACAGCCTCATTTAAATGAAAGGCAGTCTCAGAAGTGAAGCATTCTGGGTGTCATTGTACCAAGAAGAAAACTGAGGAGTTTTCCCAAGGAGGGAGGAGAATGTGCTTGGCATTGGCAACTGCTAGTGTATAGTTCATGAGCTGTGGTGCAGAATTATACTACGAAGAGAGAATCAGAGAAAACTTCCTCAGAGTGTTGGAAGAAATGAGCAGAGGGGGCCGGCGCCGCGGCTCACTAGGCTAATCCTCCGCCTAGCGGCGCTGGCACACCGGGTTCTAGTCCCGGTCAGGGCGCCGGATTCTGTCCCGGTTGCCCCTCTTCCAGGCCAGCTCTCTGCTGTGGCCCGGGAGTGCAGTGGAGGATGGCCCAAGTGCTTGGGCCCTGCACCCCATGGGAGACCAGGAAAAGCACCTGGCTCCTGGCTCCTGCCATCGGATCAGTGCGGTGCGCCGGCCACAGCGCACCGGCCGCGGCGGCCATTGGAGGGTGAACCAATGGCAAAGGAAGACCTTTCTCTCTGTCTCTCTCTCTCTCTCACTGTCCACTCTGCCTGTCTAAAAAAAAAATAAATAAATAAAAAAATTAAAAAAAATAAAAAGAAGAAATGAGCAGAGGAAGAAGATCCAGAAGAATGATTGATGAGGCAGATGTGGACTTAGAAATAATGTGAAAGCAACTGAAGAGAGAATCTCACAATGGATAGAGTGACCCCAGGTACCAGATATTGCTGATTAGTCAAGTCAGGCAAGAAGTAAGAAATGCCCGTTGGATCTAGTGGGTGGAAGTCATAATTTTTGGTATTCCAAAGACCAATTTTACTGGAGATTCGGAGGCAGAGACAGACTAGAATTAGTTAAAGCACATATGAAAGATTAGAAAATAGAGACAAGGGTTGTAGGCAACTCTTTTGAAAACCTTGGCAGGGGGAATAGCATGAGAGAAGGCTATAACTAAAAGGGATGATGCGGGATTAAGCAAGTGTTTTTAAGGAGGATATATACTTGAATGTGTTACTGCTGCTGAGAAGGAGCCTGTGGAAAGGAAGTCTGCAGAGACAAGTGAGAGTCTTGATCCCTTCAGCATGACAGAATAGCCGTCTTGAAACTAAAATTGCTGAAATTCAGAGGTGAGAATTTCAAAGGAAATTGCTGAACACCTACCATGAAATTAAGGAATCTACAGATACTTTGTAGTGAGAGAGAGAACCTTGGGCCACAAGCCAGCACCAAGGTCTCTGTATGCTGGAAACGCTGAGCTGCTTTTCTGGTGGCTGCATGCAGTGTGGGAGACAAGATGCAACACTTGGACACAATCTACATAGCCTTCTCAATAAGAGAAATGTGCGCCAAGCTCGAAGGCTAAAGACGCAGTGCAAAGGTGAACAAAAAATAAACCTTGTGCAAGAAGGCCCAAAAATAAAGCCTTCCTCCCTCAACAGAGGTGCTGAATGTGGGTGGTTAGCAAGAAAATCCTTCCTGAGAATTTCTAACAACCAACTTGTTTGCACAACTCAAGTGAATAATTTAATTTACTTTTAAAGCAATCCTTCAGTAATTAGTGTTTCTGAAAGTGACAGAAATCATTTCTGATTATATGATGAATCAGTTCCAAGGGAAATTTGCAGCTCCTAGTTAAAAATCACAAAACACCTGGACACTCTCAGAACTTTCACTTTCAGCCACGAGGGAGAAGAAACAGGGACCAGGTATATTCTCCTGCCTGAAACAACTTCAAGAAGCAGAAAATAAAAATACATGAGACAGAAGGTCTTCAGATTCTGGGCATCAGGCAATATCAGATCATGATCATTGAATGATAGGAAACAGGGCTAGTGAGCCCTAACATGGCTCCAGTTTACTGCCCAGAGAGAATTTCTAGCCTGCAAGCAGGGAGGAGGAACCCAAGCTGAGAGCCCGGGTAGGCTCTAGTTGAAGAGATGGAGCTAGAAGTCTGAGCAGACCAAGGAGAATAGATGTCTTAGGGCAGAGCACTGGAGAGGGAAGGTTGAACAAAAAGAGGACTCTTTTAATTTTTTTAAAGGTAATGATTAGTGGTGAATTAGGCCTGTGATTATAGAGTAGATTAAAATTATGTCTTTGCAAAAATTAAAGAAAAATAAAGGGAAGGAAGGTGGGGGGGGTTGAGGGAAGAGGGGAAGAGTGAGAAAAGCATGGTTATCTTCTTAGAACTGTACTTATGAAATACATGAAATCTGTTCTCTTTTTATTAATAAAAATTTAAAATTAAATAAATATAATCTTAATATATACTAAATCTATCTTCTGTATATAAAGATAATTGAAAATGAATATTGATGTGAATGGAATGGGAGAGGGAGCGGGAGATGGGAGGGGTACAGGTGGGAGGGAAGTTATGGGGGGGGAAAGCCATTGTAATCCATAAACTGTACTTTGGAAAATTATATTTACTAAATAAAAGTTAAAAAAAAGAAAAAACAATAAAAAAAGAAATATAATTTTATTGCTTTCAAGGATAAATAAGCTCAGTTAGACTTATTAAACAAAAAAGATTTATTTATTTGGAAGGCAGTTACAGAGAGAGGGAGAGAGACAGAGAGAGAGGGAGAGAGAGAGCTTTCATCCACTGTTTCACCCCTCCAGATGTCTACAACAGCCAGGGCTGGGCCAGGCTGAAGATAGGAGCCAGGAGCTCCATCCAGGTCTCCCACATGGGTGGCAGGGGCCCAAACACTTGGGCCATTCTCTGCTGCTTTCCCCAGGCCATTAGCAAGGAGCTGGATTGAGGTGGAGCACCCAGGACTGGTACCCATATGGCATGCTAGCATTGCAGGCTGAGGCTTTACCCGTTACGTCACAATGTCAGCCCCAGAAAGGGGATTCTTAAGATCTGCAAAGAGTACCCCACATGTTTTTAGCTAAGTCTGCTCAGTGCACGCATGTGAGACAACTACCAGAGGCTAAGGAAAGAATCACTTAAAGTAATGACAGGATCCAATCTTCAAGGCTCGCTTGGTGCTAGTAATTTTTCTTGCTTCCACCACTTAGAGTAAAAAAAATCTCATAATCATAGGTATCAGATAGAGTATGCAGAAGAGTTTTGCTTCACTAATGAGGCAAAATTACTCTCAGAATAAATGCTTCTCTGGTCCCACAGAGCAAAGCTTAAAATCAAGGCAGATCAAATTGGTTCCAAGTGATGTAACTGCACTCCAGAAGAAGATTCAAGGATCTTTATGTAGCAGCCAATACCTGGAAACAATCCAAACGTCCATCAACAGGTGACTGGGTAAACAAATTGTTTTATATCACTCAATGGAACATTATCCAGCAGTAAAAACAAGTGTATTATAGACACACAGCATGAAGAAACCCGAAAATATTTATCTTGAGTTAAAGGAGGCAGACTACAGGGAATATATACTGTATGATTGCATTTATGTAAATTTCTAGAAGATGCAAGCTAATCTGTTCTGACAAGTAGATGCTTGGACACAGGGATATGGGAATGAGCAGAGTGGTTATTAAGGGAGGATTCACAAGGGCTAGGAGAAATTTTGAGGAGGTCGATGGTAAATGGGCTGATTGTGGTGAAGATTCAAAGGTATATACACTTGTCAGGATCTACCCAATTGTACATCTTAAACATGTAGCTTATTGTATATCGATTGTGTCTTTAAAGTTCTGTTAATTAAAAAGAAAAAAGAAAAGAATGACAAACAAGAATCATCAAAATAATAGCTAACATAATAAAATCTCCTACTTTAGGAAGGAACTTCATTAATTTTTGAAGGCAACTATAAAAACCTACAACATACCAGGGGATTCCAATTCAATCCCATCGAGGTGGCATGTACCAATGCCATCTCACTGTTCCAGGTGATCAGTTTCAGTTCACAGTTGGTCATGGTGAAGGGACTGGGAGTCAAAGGGAGCACATAGACAAGTCTAGTACCTGCTAACGCTAACTGATGGAGTAAATAAAGGGGAGAGTGATCCAACATGGGAAGTGAGATACTCAGCAGACTCATAGAATGGCAGATGTCCTAAATAGCACTCTGGCCTCAGAATCAGCCCTAAAGGCATTCGGAGCTGGCTGAAAAGCTCATGAGAGTATTTCAGGCATGGAAAGCCAAGACACTCTGGCAAAAGATCTCTGCGAGTGAGATCCCAGTGGAAAGAACAGGCCATCAAAGAAGGAGGTACCTTTCTCTGAAGGGAGGAGAGAACCTCCACTTTGACTATGACCTTGTCTAAACAAGATAAGAGTTGGAGAACTCAGAGGGCTTCCATAGCCTTGGAAACTCATGACTGGAGCATAGGGAGATTACTGATGCCATAGACAGGAGTGTCAATTGGTAAAGTCAACAACAGGAGTCACTGTGCACTTACTCCTCATGTAGGATCTCTGTCCTTAATGTGCTGTACATTGAGATTTAATGCTATAACGAGTACTCAAACAATATATTTCACTTTGTGTTTCTATGGGGGTGCAAACTGTTGAAATCCTTACTTAATGCATACTAAACTGATCCTCTGTAAAAAAAAAAAAAAAAGAAAGAAAGAAAGAAAGAAATTATCAATTCCCAACTTGACTCTCACTGGGATTAAACATGACAATAGGTCTGCTCTGATTTCATCATCATTTAAAAAAATCATCTATTATTTTTCACTTTATGTTTCTGTGTGGGAGCAAACTGTTGAAATCCATACTTAATGTATACTAAGCTGATCTTCTGTATATTAAGATAATCGAAAATGAATCTTGATGTGAATGGAAGGGGAGAGGGAGTGGGAAAGGGGAGGGTTGTGGGTGGGAGGGACGGTATGGGGGGAAAGCCATTGTAATCCATAAGTCGTACTTTGGAAATTTATATGCATTAAATAAAAGTTTAAAAAAAAAAAACCTACAACAAATATGTGTTATGATGAAATGTTGAAAGTATTCCATCAAGAAAAGAGAGAGGTCGGTTAACACTAGAAAGCACTGGAATGTTCAGGCAGTAAAGTAATGTAAGGAAAAGAAATGTAATGATAAAGACTAGAAAATAAAAGCAGAAGATCACTATTGATGCTAAATCATTCTGAAAGAGTCTACAGATAAATCATTTCACCTAAAGAGAAAGTTAGGACAAGTGGCTGGATTAAGTATCAATATAGAAAACGCAGGTGATTTCTACTCATTAGCATCAGTAAGTTCCTTTCTATGGTGGCAATACAATGTATAGTTTTAAGGAGTGTGAACGCTTTCATGGAAAAATGATTTAACGCTACTGAACATCATTAGACAACCTACATGAGGGGACAGTTATAATCTTGAATAGAAAAACAGTATTGTAAGATTCTCACTATCTCTAGATGTATTCAATGTTATTGAAACCAAAATCCAAGTGGGTTTTGTTTTAAAATTGGAAAAATTATTCTAAAATTTATATGAAAGAGAAAAAAGTAAAAAAAAATTAAAAAATGAACAGACCAGAAACTTGTGAGGAAGAACAAATGGAGGAGAGGCTTGCTTGACCAAGATTTAAGGCTTATTATAAAGCTGTAATGATTAAGGCCCTGCATTGACCCCAGAGATAGACACATCCATGGATCAGAAGAAAGGACTAGAGTGAAAACCATTCATGCATGCAAGCCTGATTCATGATGAAGTCATTGCAGTTCACTGAAGAAAAGATCAACTGTTCAACAAATGGTGCTGGGATGATCCATCTATATTAGCAAAATTGGATCCCAACCTTGCACTATACATAAAAATGCTTTTTTGATGGATTAAAGATTTAAATGTGAAAGCATAAGCACAGAAATTTAGGAGGCAATGTACTGGAATATAGCCTTTTTTTAAAAAAAGATTCACTTTATTTATTTGAAAGGGTTATAAAGAGAGAAGGAGACTGAGAGAGAGGGAGAGAAAGAGAGAGAGATCTTCCATCTGCTAGTTCACTCCCTGAATGGCCACAATGGCTGGTACTGGATCATGCAAAAGCTAGGAGCCAGGAGCTTCATCCAGGTCTCCCATGTGGGTAATAGGGGTCCAAGGACTTGAGACACCTTCCACTGCTTTCCCAGGCACATTAGCAGGGAGCTGGATTGGAAGTGGAGCAGCCAGAACTCGAACTGGCACCTTTATGGGATGCTGGACTTGCAACAGCTTAACCCACTGCACTACAAAGCCATCCCATAGAATATAGCCTTTTGATACAGGAGGAATTCTTACGAAATTAAATAAACAAAATGCAAATCACAGAGGAAAGCATCGATAAATTCATATTATATAACTGCAGTTCATCAAGAAGCACAATAAAGTAAAAAGGCAAGTTGTGAATTAGAAAATCATATTCTCAAATCATTTCTTATAGAGGATTAGTCCCCTATATGCCTCTTATATATATATATATATATATATTTTTTTTTTTTGACAGGCAGAGTTAGACAGTGAGAGAGAGAGAGAGAGAAAGGTCTTCCTTCCGCTGGTTCAGCCCCCAAAAGGCCAATATGGCCAGCGCTGTGCCGATCCAAAGCCAGGAGCCAGGTGCTTCCTCCTGGTCTCCCATGCGGGTACAGGGCCCAAGCACTTGGGCCATCCTCCACTGCCTTCCTGGGCCACATAGAAACTGGACTGAAAGAGGAGCAACCGGGACAGAATCGGTGCCCCGACCGGGACTAGAACCCGGTGTGCTGGCACTGCAGGTGGAGGATTAGCCTAGTGAGCCGCGGTGCTGGCCGCCTCTTATATATATTTAAGATATAGCTATTCTAGGGGAAAAAATGGCCAAAATATAAAAACAGATATTTCATGGTAAAGGAAACACAAATGGTCCGTAACATAGGAAGATATGCTCCATCTCATTATTAACCATGGAAATGCAAACATCATGTCATACCAACAGATTTGGAAAAAAGTGAAAAATTCACGTTACTAAGTTAGCAAGGCTATGTAATAATGTAAGTTGTGTTTGCTGTTGCTGGGAGTATTAATTCAGAGTATATTTATTATTGGAGCACAGTTTATTATCTTTTTTTTTTTTTGGACAGGCAGAGTGGACAGTGAGAGAGAGAGACAGAGAGAGGTCTTTCTTCCGTTGGTTTACCCCCCAAATGGCTGCTATGGCCAGCGTGTTGCGCTGATCCAAAGCCAGGAGCCAGGTGCTTCTCCTGGTCTCCCATGCGGGTACAGGGCCAAAGCATTTGGGCCATCCTCTACTGCCTTCCCGGGCCACAGCAGAGAGCTGGACTGGAAGAGGAGCAACTGGGACAGAATCTGACACCCCAACTGGGACTAGAACCCAGGGTGCTGGCGCTGCAGGCAGAGGATTAGCCAAGTGAGCCGCAGCACCGGGCAGTTTATTATTATCTAAGCAAGTTCAAACATGCGCATGATTTGCAATCCAGAAATGTTACACTTAGGTTTTTGTTTTCAATGGGATCAGGTGATAGTGGTGGGTGAAGCACATTTTTGAAAAGATGAATTAGAACAGGATATATATATATAAAAAAAGAACAGGATATAATAGAACTAAACAGAGGAGAAAAGAAATGGAGTATGTTAGAAGGCATTGCTAATAGTAAGCTTATGCTTTGTTTTGTTAATGTTTTGGTTGCTAATAGTAAGGTTTTGCTCTTGCCAGCATGCATCCTCGTGAGAATGACATCATCTTTAACCCTGCTTGGGAACCTGCATGGCAATCTCTGACGTACTGCCATGATGCCCACAGAAGAAGGGTGATCTGGAAGTCCAACTATTTCCTTAAGATCATCCAGCTTTCAGATGGTTATACACAATGCTTCACTGTGGGCTCCAGGCATGTCCCTCCAAAGGAAGGCTGTGGTGCTGATGGGCAAGAACACCATGATGCATAAGGTCGTACAAGGGCATCAGGAAAGCAACCCAGGCTTCATATCCGGGGGATTGCCAGCTTTGTGTCCACCAAGGAGGACCTCACTGAGATCAGAAACATGCTGGCTAATAACACCATCTTCCACTCAGGCTGGTATTATTATGCCCTGTGAGGTCACTGTGCTGGTCCAGGATACTAGTTTGAGATCCCAGATCTCCTTCTTCCAGGTTTTAGGCATCATCACTAGCATTTTCAGGGGCACCATTGAAATCGCGAGGAAAGCCAGAGACAAAGTAGGAGCCAGCAAAGCCATACTGCTGAATGTGCAGCACACATCCAGCAGGTGTAGCAGCAGTATCCAGAACCCCAGAGTGCTTGGCATTGCAGAGGAAACTGGATTCTCAACTACTGGAAGGTGTCTGCAACACTGCCAGTGTTTTTCTGCAGACTGGTCACCTGACTGTTGCACCAGTGTTCCACTCAATCAGCAATGGGTACAAGTGAGTCCTGGCTTTGTCTATGGAGATTGAGTACACCTTTCTATTTGCTGTAAAGGTCGAGGTCTCTTGGTTGATCCATGTGCATTTGTGGATCCTGTCCCTTGGCTGCTCCCACCACTGCTGCTCCAGGGTTGAGGTGGAGGAAGAGTTGGAGGAATCAGAGAGCATACGAGATTTTGTCTCTTGGACTAACCACCAAAAATAAATGAACTCAATCAGCTTTATTTGTGAAACAAGGAAATGAAGCCCTACTCTTTTCAAAATAAATAAAAAAGATTTTTCGTTGTTCTGCTAATTTTTGAGGTTGTATTGCAAAATGCTGTTTTCATCATGAGGTTTTTTTTTTTTGTTTTTTTTTTTTTTTTTTTTTTTTTTTTTTTTGACAGAGTGGACAGTGAGAGAGAGAGAGACAGAGAGAGAGAGAGAGACAGAGAGAAAGGTCTTCCTTTGCCGTTGGTTCACCCTCCAATGGCGCCGCGGCCAGCGCACTGCGGCCGGTGCACTGCGCTGATCTGAAGGCAGGAGCCAGGTACTTAATCCTGGTCTCCCCTGGGGTGCAGGGCCCAAGGACTTGAGCCATCTTCCACTGCACTCCCGGGCCATAGCAGAGAGCTGGCCTGGAAGAGGGGCAACCGGGACAGAATCCGGCGCCCCGACCTGGACTAGAACCTGGGGTGTCGGCGCCACTAGGCGGAGGATTAGCCTGTTGAGCCGCGGCGCCAGCCTCATGAGTTGTATTCAAAAACTTTTCGAAGTCACCTTCATAGAGAAATTCTTATTTGCACAGGGACACAATTATAGGAGCGTGCACAATAGTGTTAGTTTTAATAACGAAAAAGTGAAAACAGCTCCAATATCCAGCAACAGTAACATGATAAAAAAAATGGTAGATTAGTCATGAAATGGAAGTTATTCAAGTATTAGATCTAAAAGAATCTGGTGCCAGGGTGTTTGGCACAGTGGCTAAGATGCCACTTGGGATGCCTGCATCCCTTAGGATAGTGCGTAGTTGAACCCTAACTACTCTACTTCTGATCCTAGAACCCTGGGAGGCAGTGGTGATGGCTCAAATACCTGCGTTCCCGCCAACCATGTGGAGATCTGAACTGGGCTCCTAGCTCCAGGATTTAGCTTGGACCAGCCCTAGCTGTTGCAGGCATTTGGGGTGTGAATGAATCGATGGAAGATCCCTCTGTGTCTCTTTCTGCCTCTGTGACTGTCAAATAAAAACAAAAATAAGTAAATAAAAATGTTTAAAAGTATCAGATAGGATATATTAGAAATAAACAACAGTATTCAGAAAAAAAATCTAAAGCATTGTCAACATTTAACCCTTGAGTGAGAGACACAATGCAGAGGAATGCAAAGCTTGATTAAAGTCCCAGTAGTGCTCTATAAGCTTGGGTGATGGGCATACATGTGCTAATATTTTTATTATTTAATTTCAACAGATATTTTATATATTTTACCTTGTGTGATATACTTCACAGTTTGAAATAATTAAGATAAATACAAGCGAGAGAGAAGTTAGCTAATGGAATAAGAATTTTTTTTAAAGCTGTGGATTTTCTTTTCCTTTGTAAAAAAATTATTTGAGGGGCCATTCTTGTGACTTAGCATGTAAAGCCACTGCCTGCAGTGCTGGTCTACCATATGGATGCTAGTTCTAGTTCCAGCTGCTCCACTTCTGATCCAGGTCCCTGCTAATGCACCTGGAAAAGCAGTTAGAAGATGGCCCAGGTGCTTGGGCCCCCACACCCATGTAGGAGACCCGGAAAAATCTCCTGGCTTCTGGCTCGGATCAACCCAGCTCCAGCTGTTGCAGCCATCTGGGGAGTGAACCAACGGATGGAAGACTTCTCTCTCTGCCTCTGTAATGCTGCCTTTCAAAGAAATAAGTAAAATCTTTTTAAAAAATTATTTGTAAGGCAATGTTACAGAGAGAGACAGAGTCAGAGAAAATAGGTCTCCTTTCTTAGTATTTCTCAAAGCTTGGGGTGTGGATACAGTATTAAAGAACATTAGGAGGCCAGTGCTGTGGCACAGTGGATTAATGTCCTGGCCTGAGGCACCAGCATCCCATGTAGGTGCCAGTTCGAGACCTGGCTGCTCCACTTCCTGTCCAGCTCTCTGCTAGGGCCCGGGAAAGCAGTGGAGGATGGTCCAAGCCCTTGGGCCCCTGTGCCCACATGGGAGACCGGGAGGAAGCTCCTGGCTCCTGGCTTTGGATCAGTACAGCTCTGGCTGTTATAGCCATCTGGGGAGTGAAACATCGGATAGAGGACCTCTCTCTCACTCTCTCTGCCTCTCCTCTCTCTGTGTAACTCTGACTTTCAAATAAATAAATAAATCTTTAAAAAAAAAAAAAGAACATTGGATCATGTACTGAGAAAATTGTCCCCATTTCATTTCTGAGAGATCTTCCTTCTGCTGATTCACTCCCCAAATGGCTGCAAAATCCAGAGCTGAGCCAGGCCAAATCCAGGAGCCAGGAGCTTCTTCCATGTCTCCTAGGAGGGTGTAGGGACCCAAAGACTTGGGCCATCTTCTACTGCTCTCCCAGGGATGCTGGCCTGGCAGGCTATGGCTTAACTCATTGCGCCACACACCAGTCCCTGAAATAAGATTTTTGAGTCAATGCATTGGAATGGACTTCGGAATGCAAGTGAATGACCATTTCTTCTTTTTTGTCTTTTCTCTCACAAACATGCACATTTCTTGACCAGAAAGGACAACTCCTTCTCTGAAGGCAAAAAAGGAAAATGCAAGGATTGGAAGGGACGAAGATATGTTCTCAGGTTTTTGTATGCAGGGAGCAAGTGTTAGAAGCAAGTGGAAGGAATGCAAGTTTGATAGTTCCTCTGTTCAAAAAGGGGAAATGGTCTGCTGCGAATGAAAGGGCATGTTTAGGAAAGAGGCATGTATGAGGTGTGTATCAAAGGCGTAGAGAGTAGTGTTCCATGAGGGTGCATTGGCACTGTGGCCAAGATGCTGCTTTGGGGGCTGGTGTTATGTCATAGGGGGTTAAGCCATTGCCTAATAACACTGGCATCCCATATGAGCACCGGTTTGAGTCTCTGCTGCTTCTCTTCCAATTCAGCTCCCTGCTATTGTGCCTGGGAAAGCAGCAGAAGATGGGCCAAGTAGGTTGGGTCCCTGCCACCCACATGGGAGACCTGGATGGAGTCTCAAGATCCTGGCTTTAGCCTGTCCCAACCCCAGGTATTGCAGACATTTGGGACTGGAACCAGCAGATGGAAGAGATTTCTGTCTGTCTCTTTCTCTCCCCCCACCCCCCAAGTCTACCTTTTCAATAAATACATCTTTAAAGAAAAGGAAAAAAAAAAGATGCTGCTTGGGATGCCGCATCCCATTCTACAGTGCCGGCTCTGCACCCAATTGCAACTTCTTGCTAACACACACTCTAGGATGTAGCCAGTGATGGCTCAAGTACTTGGGTATATGCCATTCACATCCCAGACCCCTGGCTTCATCCTGGCCCAGCCCCAGGTGTTTGGGGACATTTGGGAAGTAACCAGTGATGAAATATCTCTGTCCTCTGTCTCTCTGCTTTTCAAAAAAGAAAAAACAAAAAAACAAAATGAGTACTTCACAAAGTGGAGCCAGCATAGCAACAACATTTGGAGGTGATTGTTGTGGCTACGTAGGCAAAATTGTTTTTTAAATTTTAATAGTTATGAGATTTTTTTAAAAAATTAGTTATTTATTTGAAAGGCAGAATTAGAGAGAGAGGGAAAGACACACACACACACACACATACACACACAGGGGGGAGAGAGAGAGAGAGAGAGAGAGAGAGAGAGAGAGAAAGCTTCCATTTGCTGGTTCACTCCCCAAATGGCTGCAACTGCTGGAGCTGGGCTGATCCGAAGCCAGGAGCTTCTCCCGGGTCTCCCATGTGGGTGCAGGGGCCCAAGCACTTGGTCCATCTTCTGCTGCTTTCTCATGCACATTAGCAGGGAGCTGGGTCAGAAGTGGAGCAGCCAGGACTGGAACTGATGACTGTCTGGGATGCCAACATTGCAGGTGATGGCTTTATCCTCTATGTCACAGCACCAGCCCCATAAGTTTGTTTTAAAGAGTTTTTTAGTTTGAAAGGAAGAATGACAGAGAGAGAGAGAGAGAGAGAGAGAGAGAGAGAGAGAGAGAATGAGAATGAATCAGGGTCTTCCATCCGTCTTGTTCACTCCCCCAATGGCCCCAACAGCAACGTCTGGGCCAGGCCAATGCCCTGAGCCAATGAATTCCATTTTCATCTCCCATGTGAGTGGCAGGAACCAAAGCACTTGGACCATCTCCTGCTGCTTTTCCATCCGCATTAGCAAGAAGCTGGATCAGAATCAGAGCACCTGCGACTTGAAGTGGCACCCCAATACGAGATGTTGGTGTCATCACTGGTAACTTAATCCACTGCACTCCAGTGCCAGCCCCAGTTATGAGTTTATTTTAATGCAATGGATTTTTAAAATGTTTAATAATTTTCTGATTAATGTGTCCTGGGAAACATAGTATATCAAATCTAATATTTCATGGATATTACTTACAAAGCAAAAAGTAATGCTCAAAAATTGAAATACTTTTAAAAAAGACTATTTAATAAACATTAGCGGCCAGCGCCACGGCTCACTAGGCTAATCCTCCGCCCGCGGCAATGGCACCCCGGATTCTAGTCCCGGTTGGGGCACTGGATTCTGTCCTGGTTGCTCCTCTTCTAATCCAGCTCTCTGCTGTGGCCCGGGAAGGCAGTGGAGGATGGTCCAGGTCCTTGGGCCCTGCACCCGCATGGGAGACCAGGAGGAAGCACCTGGTTCCTGGCTTCAGATCGGTGCAGTGCGTCAGCTGCAACGCGCCAGCCGTAGCGGCCACTTAGGGGGTGAACCAATGGAAAAAGGAAGACCTTTCTCCCTCTCTCTCTCTCTCACTGTCTAACTCTGCCTGTCAAAAAAAAAATAGCTCAGAAGGTACTTCTTTATATAAGGTTTATTTATTTATTTGAAAGCCCGAGTTATAGAAAGAGAGGAGGAGACACACACACACACACACACACACACACACAGAGAGAGAGAGAGAGAGAGAGATCTTCCATCTGCTGGTTCACTCCCCAGATGGCCATAATGGCCAGGGTTGGGCCAGGCTGAAGCTGGCAGCCAGGAGTTTCAACCAGGTCTCCCACATGGATAGCAATGGCTGAGAAACTTAGGCCTGTTCTGCTGCTTTTCCAAGCCATTAATAGAGAGCTGGAGCTCAAGTGGAACAGCCAGGACAGGAACCAGTGCCCTTATGGAATACTGCCATGGCAGGTGGGGGCTTTACCTGCTATACCACAATGCTGGCCCCTCAGGTGCTACTTTGATATGGCAAAAATTTTGAAGGTGATGCTCAACCACATAGAGTTGGGGAAACTGTGGTTTTAATAGATATCTGAAAAGACCATTGGAAAAAGTGCAGCACTGTGGGTAAAAAACTTGAGTGATGCTGAGAGCCCAGCTATGCCTGATAGCACAGGTGTAGTAGCTCAGGCCTCCATTCTTTACCAAGAAGCCACTATGCTTTCATGGGGGATGTTTCCAGTATTTGCTGGAAAAATCAGATTTGTCAGAATAAAGATAAAAGTTGGTTTTGCCAGAATTAAGATAAGCAAAATAAACCAGAGAATTAGAGGTATAGTGGTTCTCTTTTGAACTCAGAACCCCCCACCCCTTTTATTGGACTTACTGCAATAGGAAGAGGATGGGGCAAAAAATGTATATTCATGTGTAATTAAAGTACAGTCAGAAAGGTATGAACTGCTGTTATGGTTGGAAAATAATTAGGATATTTCCCCCATGTGTAAAATTCTTGATCCCCATTCTTATGTTAGTGGGTCAAGAATGGAAGTTAATCGAATAATAGTGTCTAAAGCTGAGGTCCCAGAAAGTGATTAGTTGGAAAGTGATTGGACTGGATTAGGTTGTTGGAGTAGAGCCCATATGATCACATCATTGTGTGTGCTCCCTGTGCCTGTCTGCCTCCTGGCTTACCTATGATCCTTTTTCTGTTTGGTTTCAGCCATCCAACATCAGATGCCAGACTAAGACATCGGATGCCAATCGTGGGCATCCAAAACGATGACTCTATATGAACTTACTTCCTTCCTAACTAGCTTCTCTCAGGTATTTTAATTCAAGTAATGAAAATCTGACTAATGCAACTGTGCTATGGAAACAGGCGGGGATTGCCAACTCAGGGAGCTGGAGAAGGCTTTTTTAAGGTGACGTCTCGCTAGGTGGGCAGGGATGTAAGAAGCCAAGGGAAGTTGTATGATAAAAGCTCAAAGCCATGGGCTGGGCATTGTGGTGAAGCAGGTTAAGCCACCACCCGGGAAGTCTGCAACCCATATCCGAATACCTGGGATGGAGTCTTGGATCTGCTGTTTCCCATCCAGTATTCTTGCTAATGTGCCTGGGAGGCAGCCGGTGGGTTTCTGCCAACCATGTGGGAAACCAGGTGGAGTTTCTGGGAGCATTTGGGGAGTGAGCCACTGAGTAGAAGATTGATGTCTCTTCTCTCTCTGTCACTCTTTCTTAAAATACATACATACATACATAAATCCTTTTTAAAAAGAAAAGCGCAGAGCCATAGAAATGAATGATGACTGGAAGGTGTGTAAAACGATCAAAAAGACCGTCCTAACTCAGATGCACCATTAACAGGCTGCCTTGAAGCTGAAATATTCTTCTAGTCATTAGTCTCACCTTTTTTACTCAAAATTTAAAATATCCCTCAATGTGCTATCTCCTCTGGGAGGTTAAAGCAGGAAGCTGATATCATTGCCTAGGGGTTTGTCACATAATCTAGACTGCAGCAGTGGGTAGCAGGACAGAGAAGAGAATTTTTCATAAGGGCAGCCCAGCATCCAGAACCTGAGGTCGCAGGTGTGAACGGTTCCAGGGAATGTCCCAGGTCACCAGAAGCCGTGTGTTACCTGGGACAGGGAGTACAGAGAGGATAAGCAGTTTCCCAAAGGTGCTGACTCATTGTGGACCATTCACATATGCCTTCATTAAATATGTGTTGAATATGCCCTGCTGACAGGAGCCAAATGTATTTGCTATCAGGAATACAGCTGAACAGTATGGACATGGTCTCTACCTTCTCAGAACTCATGTGCAAGAGAATCATGTGACTTAGTAAATCACAGCTGTTCATTCAGACTTTTCCAAAGCCATGGAAAATGCCAGAATGAAGGAAGCTAAGAATTTAGAGGCAGGGCTGGTTCTTGTTCACTGAAACAAAGTGCTTCCTATATTCACTGATGTATCTTTAGGCTTCTCATAGAGCCAGCCAGTGAGACTGTGGTAGGCTGTTACATCTGAAAGAATGCTTCCAAATTGCTACTTTCCTAGAAACATCTCAATTTGCCACTAATCCTAGGCATGCCTGTGGGAATGCTAGAATGCCTTGATGACAATATCCCCTGGAGTTTTCTTAAATGTTAGCAAATATATACTAATTTGTTCGATCCTTTTAACTACTCTGAACAATGGGTTAGAAAGATACTGGACAGACATGGAAAACATAATTACCAAGGTAAAAGGTAAAGAACTTAAAAGTTTACCTCCCTTGGGCTCTTGATTTCTCAAGATGAGATCTGTTACATGTTAATTGTTTGGGTGCTTGGAGTCCTGCACACTCAGTAGATACTGAGTGATCCTTGAAATTTCTAATTTTATGTGAAATTATTTATAAATATGGGTCCATAATTCTCATCTGATTCTTAATGGAACATCTTGAAAGCCAAGAATCACTTCTATATATCGTTTGGAAGTGTTTCCATGAAGCTGAAAAGGATACAGTATCTATGAGAATATTCATGGATGACTTTATACAATCATCATGGAAGAAAAGGTGGTACAGCAGAGCACACAAGCCTAGGAGCCAGAAGACCTGGCCTCTGGCTCTACTTTCCTTATTAATCACTCCATGTGACTTTGTACAAGTCTCAGCCCTTGTTCAGCTTCAGTTTGCTTATCTTTCAAATGGAGGAAGTACCAAAACCTCAGGGGTTTGTGACCATGCTCTAGAAACCTCAAGGTGTTATCCAAAAGCAAGAGGCGTTTTCTATCAAAAGCTTGTAGCTGGTGTATGTTCTTGGTCACTAGAGGGAGCTTTAGGATTCAGGGGAAAGATAAGCCAAGGATGTCTATTGTTGAAAGCTTGGGGCCTCTATGAGAAATTACTTCTTTAAAAAATTTTTGCATTATATAAATAATAAATTTAGATGGTTTTTATTCAGATAAAAGTCTATAAAAACCAGTAGGACCACAGATCTTTGTGACACAGATTTTTTCCACCAATTAACTCATAGAATTCTATCTTCCACTACCATGATTTTAGTTTGAGGAAAGTCCTAAGATTTGTGTAGAATCATTTAGAAAGCAAAGGGGAGGGGCCGGCGTTGTGGCATAGCAGGTAAAGCCATTGCCTGTGACACTGGCGTCCCATATGGAAGCTGACTTGAGTCCCAGCTGCTCCACTTGCAATCCAGCTCCCTACTAGTGGCCTGGAAAAAACAAGGGAAGATGGCTCAAGTGCTTGGGCCCCTACCACCCATGTGGGAGACCTAGATGAATTTCCTGGCTTCAGCCTGGCTCAGTCTCAACTGTTGCAGCCACTTGGGTGTGAACCAGTGGATGGAAGATCTCTCTCTCTCTCTCTCTCTCTCACTGTCTCTCCCTCTCTGAAACTCTTTCAAATAAATAAATAAATATTTAAAAGAAATAAAATAATAAAAAATGCAAAGAGGGAAAAAGGTAGAAAACACAGTTTTCCAAAAGGCCATATAAGAAAAATACTTTCCTATTATCAAAAACAATTCACTGTGAGTGGATATTTGGCCTAGTGGTTAAGATACCAGTGCATTTCATACTGGGGTGTGCCTGGGTTTGATACCCAGTTCTGGCTCCTGATTCCAGCTTTCTGCTAATGTAGACCCTGTGAGGCAGCAGGTGATGGCCCAAGTAATTGAGTTTCTGCCACACACATAGGATGCGTGGACTGAGTTCCCAATTTCCAATACGGCCCCCAGTCGGGCATTTGGGGAATGAGTGGGCTAGCAGATGGGAGCTCTCTGTCTGTGTGTGTGTGTGTTTGTGTGTGTGTGTTTCTAAAAATAAATAAGCAAGCTAAAATAATTCATTAGAAATTCTGTGCCTCCTGACATTGTTGTTTGATGATTTTTGTACCCAGGCAAGATGAGGAAGTTCCTTGTCTCTGGCTTTGGGTTTCCTAATAGTACCCTCTGAAGTTCTTAACTGGTGCTTTTCTCATGCTAGGACCAGAGTTAGAGAATTCTCACTTAAAACAGTTCGCTTGTTACAGTAAAGGACTCCAGAATGTTCTGAAGGAGAAGGTATGCTGCAGTGATATCTTCTCTGTGTGATTTGGGGAATCAGAGTATTGTGCTTAAGAACAATATCTATTCGCTTTGAGGGCCTTTATTTCTCTCTATGATTCTGAGCAATACTCCAGCCCACCTACTCCATCCACATATTCCTGTGATCTGATGGACTTTCTTCATGGAGTGTGTGGAACATTTAGATGACCAGACTCAGACTTTAGATCGTGAAAAGCAAAGTTTGCAGGAACACAAGGATCTTAGGTTTAGCTGATTTTCTACCCAAATTTATTTAGGGAAAGTAGAGTCTTGATATTTCCTTTTCTTATAGTCCTTCAGGCTGTGTTTCAATTCTGAAGAAAACAATCATCTTCAGAACACTAAATATCATTTTTCATATATATTTTCAGGAAGCAAAGTAAAGACGTAATTGCTAATACCCATTTCTTCTTGCATTTTCTATTGCTATAACAGAACACCCAGGACTGAGTAATTTATAAAGCAAGAGATTTAGTTTGGCTCACAGATATCCAAGAGTGTGGTGCTAGAATCTGATTGGCTTCTGCTGAGGGCTGCATGGCAGAGAGTGGAAGGGCAAGTGGGTGCATGTGAAAGAGAGATCACATGATGAGAGAGGAGGCAAGAGAAAGCTCAGGAAGCCCAACTCACTGTACAACCTGCTCTGCAGTAACACGCATCCAGTCCCAAGAGCAAGAAGTCACTTCTCCCTGGAGACAGCATTATGCTATTCGTGAGGAATCTGCCTCCTGAAATACCTCCCACTAGTGCTCATCTCCCAACACTGTTGCATTGATGAATTTAACCTCAGCATGAGGTTAAAAAGTGGGGACAAACCATAGCACCATTAGCAAAAGTGACCAATGAAATTGTCAGGCACTGATTCGCCAATTTTTTAAAAAAATTGAACGATATACCCTCATAAATCCTGCTTTCGCCCAACTTAACTCTTTAAAAACAGACAAGTCTATATGTTTTTTAAAAAGATTTATTTATTTACTTATTTGGGGGTGGCAGAGGGAGGGAAAGAGAAATCTTGTATCTTCTGGTTCACTCCCCAAATGACCACAAAAGCTGTTACTGGGCAAGGCTGATGCCAGGACCTAAAAATTCTGGATCTTCCATGTGAGTGGCAGTAGCTAAAGTACTTGAGCCATCCCAGGAGCATTGGCAGGGAGCCGGATCAGAGGCTGAGCCGTCAGGACTCCATCTGGCACCCTGATATGTGATGCGGGCTTCCCAAGCAGAGGTTTAACCTGCTGTGCCAGGCCCTCCCCAAATCAGTGTATTATTTAAAGAAATGCTGACTACCTCTCTGGAAAAGCTGTCATTAAGTCCATGTTGTTTCCTGCAACCAACGACTTTCTGGTGCTGAGGAGGTAAGAATATTCTTTTTTTTTTTTTGACAGAGTAGACAGTGAGAGAGAGAGAGAGAAAGGTCTTCTTTTACCGTTGGTTCACCCCCCAATAGCCACTGCGGCCAGCGTGCTGCGGCCGGCGCACCGCACTGATCCGAAGGCAGGAGCCAGGTGCTTCCTCCTGGTCTCCCGTGGGGTGCAGGGCCCAAGCACTTGGGCCATCCTCCACTGCACTCCCTGGCCACAGCAGAGAGCTGGCCTGGAAGAGGAGCAACTGGGACAGAATCTGGCGCCCCAACCGGGACCAAAATCCGGTGTGCTGGCGCCGCAGGCGGAGGATTAGCTTATTGAGCCGCGGCACCTGCCAAGGTAAGAGTATTCTAAGACATAATTTATTTTTGTTTTGTATTTTCTTCACCCATTGACGTGGAAAAGGCTCCCTTCCACTACCATGTCAAGCCTGAGCTCTCGTTGCAGCTCTTGGTGTCTGCAGTCATTCTGGCAGGAAGGCTTTCTCTGCTGCCAGAGAGGCAGGAGATGGCAGGTTACGAAGAATGAAGCCCTGCTAGGTGTGTTCATTGCCGTTGATGAGAAACAGCTGCCCTTCCTTGTTGGGCCAGTTGTTTAAGGCGTTCCACTCCTCTCCCCTGAAGTCTAATAAGTAACCAAGACAAATCAGCTGATTTGGGTCACACCAAGCTGGAATCTGCCAGCCCATTTTAAGAGTGACTTAAATTTATGGTGTCAGCATTGGGAAATTTTCTAGAACAATGCAAACAGCTAGATCCATGGTTCCATGAATGATCACAAGCTGAGTAATTTTCTCCTCTCTGTTCTCAGGGGCTGCTGTTTCTTCTTAAAGCTTTCAGGTGGGAAAACTCAGAAGGTTGGCAACAGAATCACTATTACCTACTTTAGGATAATGCAAATTTTAATGTACACAGCAATCACTGGGAATCTTGTTAAAAATGCAGATTTTTATTCAGTAGTTCTGGGTGTGAGGTTGAAGGTGGAGGAACTGAAATTCTGCATTGGAAAGGCTCTCCCAGATGATGCCAGTGTGACTGGTCTTTGGACCACACTGAGCAGCAAGCCCCAAATAATTTTTATCTTTGTTTCCTGTTTCAAGCTTGCATGATATTAGAAGGATGAAGAATACATTTTCTAATCCAATTTCTAACACTATCAGCAATGGAGAATGTATAAGTAATGATTTCAAATCCCATGGAAAACCATGAGGCTACATATTTCTATCCTCTGAATTAACAATTGGACAGCCATGACCTTGAAGCCTAATTTATTGCAAATCAAAATTTTGAGAATAGACCTGTAGAATTCATACACGCAGAAAGCAGAACTCATTCAGATTGGTTTTTCTCATAAGATTGCAAAGCAGCTGTTTATGGGAGGTTTTTTTGTTGTTGTCAAGTGTCATGCTGTCTACTATATTTGAGAAGGAACATGGATGGACTACCTGTAAATCTTTGAGCCAATTCCTCTGACTCTTTCTGCTCACTGTTGTGAACCCAGTTAAATTACTGCTTATGCAAAGGGATGCCTCTTCCTCAGTTGTGGAGACATTTCACATTTTTCATGAATATTTTCAGGAGAGCAGCTTTTTGGAATTGTTGTACTGAGTTTCCATTCCCATTTCCAGCTGTAAGTTGGTTGTTGTGGGAGATCAACACCTTCTGTTTGGTGGACTGGATGATTGGAAGTGAACTTTAGAATCACTGAGTCCCATTTTGTCTTAAAGTTTGTATTTCTTCAAGCCAGCCTCTGCCCGAAACACTGTAGGTTATAAGGATCTTACTATTTTATATTCCATACTTTGAATAGCTCTGACCATTGGTAAGCCTTCTCTTATGTTAAACCAAGGGTTGTCTCCTTGTGAGACAACTAGACAGTTTTTATTCACCGGGGGGGGGGGGCAATAACTTTGTCTTGAATAGACTGTAGACACTCAATGCATATGGCTTGGTAACTGTCTTTTTCAGCCCCAGGATCTGGGATTCTTAGGATCTGACAATTTCTCATGCTGCAAAGCCTTCAACTCCTGACTTGGAGAATAGACCTAGGCCAGATTCGGAGTTGCTCTGCCAGAAATTTCATGAGCCAGGGTGAGGTATGACAGTTGCTGCTCATAAAGACGTCACCCTGCTTGATTACCTGGGCTTACAATTTCCTGTGTTTCTTTCTTATGTCCAGCCTGGCTTAAGCCATTAGTGAAATGCAGGATGAGGATTCATGGTTACTCATGAATTTTCACACAACCAGGTCATTCAATGGGAATCTTAGAAATGACTCCAATTTCTAGACTATCATTTCTTTAGTTCTTAGCTAGTGCAAATGTTTAAGTCCGGCAAAGTTGGATTTTAGTCCGCCTTTCTTATTCTCTTTACAGGACTTTTCCACCCTTCCTATTTGTGCTGCTTGTGTGATCTGATCCTCAAGGCATCCCCCTTGCAGTATCATTCTATGCCTTGGATCATGCATTATATCCTCCCTACTTTTCCCTCATGAAAACTTACCTGTTTCCTCTGATTCTCTCAGCAGTTGGCTTTATGCAATATCACTTTGGCTGTTAATAGATTTTGGTCCCCCTTACAAATTTTTCATAATGAGTAAGATTGCTTTATTTGCCTACCTCAACCTCATAATTCCTTAATTCTGTCAAACACAGGTTTCTAGATGGCTCTTAGATAATGACTTTAGAGTGAGGACAGATAAAAATCAAAAGATCATGGATGGAAACTTCTGGTTTGTGAAACCCTTAGGATAACTTCATATCACACGTCCCACTCATTTGTAGTACCTGTGCTGTTCTCTATAAACAATAGTGACAATAGCTCTTATTACATGTGGTTATTAATTACAGCTGTCTACTATGTTCTGGGAACTGTTCCTAGGGCTTAACGGAGTCCTCATTTAATTTTCATAATAACTATGATTTAGGAAGCATCATTCTCGTTCCATATGAACAAACTGGAATTTGGAGAGGTTAGGTAATTTGCTTGGCATCACACAGCTTCTATGTTGCAGAGACAGGGTTCAAAACCATGTCTGACCGAAGCCTCTGTGGCCTTCTGTTCTCTAATCAACCAATAGAATAGAAGCCTAAAATCAGTGAGATTCCTCAGATAAGCCCTGCTGTATCCGCTTTGAACATAACTTTCCTGTTTCATCTAAGTATGAAAAAACCGCCGCCTTGCTCTTTGTCCCTTAGGTCTTTCACTTTTCCATGTTGAGAACAGCTTCTCTGCCTTCTGCATGCACAAGAATAGCAAATATTTTTTATTTAATTATAAGGATTTATTATGGAATGGGAAGAGGGATACTAACAAATCCCATCTGGGGCCTATTAAAAAGAACTGTGTTCCCAAGTCTATGTGGGTTTTCTTTTTTCAACAGGGGAACAGTTCCAGCACCTTTTTTGGCACATGAAGCATGGTGTGGTTTAAAAGGAGCTTGGTGACTGAGAAAATCCTGTGTTATTTCTAAGAGAGCAAGATGGTCATCTGCAATGAATGAGAAATGAAGTTTCCTTATAGTAGGAGCCCTAAGCAGGTGGATTGATTACCTGTGCTGTGCTGATTGATTACTGTCACTTTTTTTAAAAGGGGTACCCCTGTGAAAGCCTACTTTTGGGACAAAGGGGAATAAGAGACACCCAAATGCAGCTTTCAGGGTAAATGCATCAGTTTGCAAAAATCTACAGGGTGGCCACCCACAGAGGGAGCAACATCTGGTCATCATGCTGTCACTACAGGGAAAGCAACACTTGGGCACAGGGCGAAACAGAGCGTTCCTTCTAACTAGAGGGAGCAAGAGCCAGCAGACCTCCCCAGGTCCAGGAAATGCTGAGCTGAGTAAGGTCATTCATACTTGTCCAAGGTACGTTCATCCTTGTGCTGTAGTGCCTCGACAATTTTGAAAGACTTACACAGTCATTAGGAAAATATGAATCTCCCAACAGATTGCCACATATTTCCAGAACACAAGCAGAATAAATTAGTATATTTTAAGACTCATAAAGGAAACCTTTCCTTTCTTGGAAATGTATTTAGCCTATTCTCCATATTGAAAACTGACATTGAAAGACAATTTCCATTCGTGGCCGGCGCCGCAGCTCACTAGGCTAATCCTCCGCCTTGCGGCGCCGGCACACTGGGTTCTAGTCCCGGTCGGGGCACCGGATTCTGTCCCAGTTGCCCCCCTCTTCCAGGCCAGCTCTCTGCTGTGGCCAGGGAGGGCAGTGGAGGATGGCCTGGGTCCTTGGGACCTGCACCCCATGGGAGACCAGGATAAGTACCTGGCTCCTGCCATCGGATCAGCGCGGTGCGCCGGCCACAGCGCGCTGGCCGCGGCGGCCATTGGAGGGTGAACCAACGGCAAAGGAAGTCCTTTCTCTCTGTCTCTCTCTCTCACTGTCCACTCTGCCTGTCAAAAAAAATTAAAAAAATTTAAAATTAAAAAAAATTTAGAAAGACAATTTCCATTCGTGAGATTTTATGAAGTGTCTCCCATGTACCAGGATCTGTGCAATGTGCTTGAGATACAAAGGGAACAAGAGATTTCTATCCACAGCCAGCTTAGAGACAAGCAGGAAAGGCAGAATTAAATAATTGTAATTTTGTAAGCTTTCAGGGACCCCCAGGAAGCATGCCTAATCAACTGGCAGGCAACCATGGAAGCCTCTTGGAGTAGGTGTCATCTGAGTTGGGTCTTGTCAAATAGTCAGGAGTTATCTTCTAGAAACCTGTATTTGCATAATATCCCTATGCCATGTAGCAAGAGAAGATATGAAATAACTAAGTTACTATTGTGGAGTTGGGCATAAGGGGTAGTAAGTAAAGAATAGAAATGTAAACATTCAAGCTGAATTATTCCAGGCACGTAACAGGCCAGTGCAGGGTGTAGCTTAGGATACCACAGTGCAGATTCGCTACCACTTCCCAAGTGTATGAACAGAGAAAATTGCACAGCACTTTTCAGGTCCAGTGCTTTGTAGGGTTTTCAGCTTCCAGTGAAGGAACAGGTGCAAAGCACTTAGCTCAGAGCCTGGCTTATTTAAATGTTAATAAATGTCAATTCTTATCATCAATGCTGTTACTATCATCAGCAATGTTCGTTCAGGATTACGCTTCTAAGCTCCCTGAATCTCCTGTTCCTGAGTTTTGCCTCCAAAGTAAAATAGAGAAACTGGGAAAAATAAGATTAAGAGAATATTTAAAAAAATTAGAATGTGTTGCTGATTATCATCCTCTCAGAACTGGTGGGCGAAAACGAAAATCTTCCAAAGAACCAGAACGCAGCAGTGTTTTCTGCAGCCTATCACAAATCCTGCTTCCACAATCTCTCTACTCACAAAGGCGAAAGCTTTAGTGGCAAGCATTATAAAATATGACAACTTAAAGCCCTCATGCTATAAAACTTCTTTTAAAAAAGCATTAGTAAAATAAGTAAAGTCCCTGTGGGAAAAGGAGGAGAAAGAGGAGTAGCAGGATGAGGAGGAGGAGAAGAAAGAGGAGGCGGGGAGGGAGGATGAGAGGAAGAGAAAGAAGGAGAGAAGGAGGAGGAAAGAGAAGAGTGCTATGGAAAGCAAAGGCGTGCAAGCCTGGGTGTGAGCTGGTGCTGTAGCTGCATGTGGGGATGGAAGATAAGGCCATGGGCCTGCCTGAGTGAAATGTTAGGACTGAGACCCCAAGAATTATGCCCTCACTAAAACGGGACTAAAAATTTTTAACCATCAGTATAGGATGATGACGAGGAGAAAGGCCTCCCTCACATGGGTTTGGAACTTCAATTAAAACCATCTTCAAGTTCCTGGAAGCACCTGTCACATCTCTCTAGCTGATAAATTAGCATAAAAAGTGACCTCAGGCCAGTGATATCACAGGCAGTGATAACTTTGGAGGACTTTCCAAGAGCTACCACTTTAGCCAATAGATTTTAAGACAAAATTTATTAGTGGAGATGAAGGGAGTCCTCTGTTAGTCTCAAAATAAGCAATTTATCACTTGCATGTTCTTAATAATATAGTCATAAATATATTTAAAGCAGAAACCAATTGAATTACTAAGAAAAATTTTTAGAAGTTATACTTACTGGGTTTTAAAAGAATCTCTGAGTAACACACTAAAAAAGAAAAATTAATAAGGGTATTGAAAGTTTGAACAACCCAATTAACTACCTTAATTTTGTCTACCACATATGGCACCCAACAAGTGACCACTTGCTAGGTCACAAAGAAAATCTCAGCAAATAACAAATGAAATCCCATCAGAATACATTTTCTGACTATATTCTAATAATATATGAGCATGAAAAGCAAAAATATTAAAAATATACATTTGAAAATTATAAAGAGAGAAGGAAAGAGACTTCTAAATTTCATTTGACCAATGCAACAGTCAAGATGATATAAGTAATGCTGGAATAATGTATAAGCCTAAAATGTCTCTATGCTGTTTCTTAAGAATTTAAGGTGTATTTCTCATTCATGGTACGTTGCCAATGTAAGTCATTTGGGGCTCCATTGCTCATGCTGGGACCAAAGCTGATGGATATTCCACCACCTGGCACATTACCATTTACAGTGGTGGAGGGAAATGTAGCTCAAGTTTTATGCTCCAGAATGATACATGGCTCTCCTACTCACATGCTGACCAAAGAACATCCATTGCCATAGCTGACTTTTAGAGGATGGGAACTTGACCTGAAAGAGAACTGAACATGTTGGTGACCAGCACTAAGAATTATCATAGGCCGGTGCCCCGGCTCACTTGGATAATTCTCCACCTGCGGCGCCAGCACCCTGGGTTCTAGTCCTGGTTGGGGCACCGGATTCTGTCCTGGTTGCCCCTCTTCCAGGCCAGCTCTCTGCTGTGGCCCGGGAGTTCAGTGGAGGATGGCCCAAGTGCTTGGGCCCTGCACCTGCATGGGATACCAGGAGAGGCACCTGGCTCCTGGCTCCTGGCTTTGGATTGGTGCAGCCTGCCGGCCACAGCGCACCAGCCATAGCAGCCACTTGTGGGGTGAACCAACGGAAAAGGAAGACCTTTCTCTCTATCTCTCTCTCACTGTCTAACTTTGCCTGTCAAAAAATAAAAATTTAAAATTTAAAAAAAGAATTATCATAAAAAAGAAATTATCACAAAAATGAGAAACATCTGCATTTGGAAAATAATGAAAATGTAGCATAACAACATGTAGGATGCAGCTAAATCAGTACTTAGGCTAAAACTTCATCCTTAAATGATTGTATTAAGAAAACAGACTGAAAATTAAGGAGCTAACCATCTAAGTCAAGAAAATAAAATATCCCCAAATAGTGGAAGAAGAAAATATGAGAAGAGATACATAAATGAAGCGGCAACAGAAAATGAAAACCAATATGAAGAATCAAAAGAATAATACAACTTGCATCTGTTGGCTTCTTCAGTGTCAGATTTTAAGATAAAGATGAGTGTGTGCTTGATCTATTAAGGAAATGCTCTCTAGAGATGCAAGGTAAGGGGAATGTTCAGGGAAAAAGAAGCAAAGCCAGGGCACAGGTTCAGGCCTGGTCCCACAGAGAACAGGTTCCCCCTGCCCCACAGTGGATATCTGAGGAATGAAGTACACCTAGAGCTACCCACTCGGCTCCTTCCGTACTCCCACAGCCACTGGTTATTAACCAAGGGCTAACTGAATCAGATGTGAATGCCAAAATTACTCTGTGTCTCTGTACAGGTGGGCACAGTGGCTCTAGTAGCTCGAGGATAGCTCTCAAGAGTTTTAGGTGGGGTCCCACACTGTGGCTTAGTAGGTTAGGCCTCTGCCTGTGGCACCGGCATCCCGTATGGCTGCCAGTTTGCATCCCAGCTGCTCCTCTTCCCATCCAGCTCTCTGATAGAGCCTAGGAAAGCAGTAGAAGATGGCCCAAGTTATGGGGCCCCTGCACCCACATGGGAGACCCAAAGGAAGCTCCTGGCTTCAGCTTGGCCCAGCTCTGGCTGTTATGGCCCTTTGGGGAGTGAACCAGTAGATGGAAGACCTGTCTCTGTGTCTCTTCCTCTTTCTGTCTGTAACTCTACCTCTCAAATAAATAAAATATTTTTAAAGAAAAGACAAAAAATAGTTTTACGTGCTGGCCATTGGAGCTAAGCTACTCTGAAACTGAATAATAATGGCAATCACTGTGAGGACTAAATATATTAAAATATGAAAAGTAGTTAAGCTTTACTGTTCTTGAACACATACTAAACATGACTGGGTATTTGCTTTTATTTATTTCACATACAGAATATTTTTCCCAAGACAGTTATGATAAAACCATTTTTACAATGTAATTTTTTTTCTCTTTTAGAGAGAAAAATGACCTTCTAGATTTACTTCAAATGATATAACTAAAGAAGACACTATTATTATCTGAAAAACATAACACGAAAATGACTATTTCATTCTTGGGCAATCTTGGCAATTATTTTAATGCAAGCATCTCTTCCCTGGGAACCAGCCTTCATTTGCATGAGCCCTGCAGATTGTGGTCTTTTCTTGGTAATCCGAACATGGAGCAAATTCCTCCTGGTGACTTGTAGAATGCAGCTCCTTGGCATCTCCTAGGAATCCAACTGTTGGAGCTCCCCAGCAGGTCTGACGCTGCCATAGTGCTGGGGACTGACCAGGTCAGTGTGAAAATCTGGAGCCTTCTCTGCACTCCCCTTTGACTCTGGGTCATCATTTCACTTTTTCATGTGGGCCCTCCCACATTTATCTCTCGCTAGCTGCTGAAATAAATAAGAGGACTTGCATTCCTGTTTCTGTATTAGACCATGCCAAAATATTGGTGTAGTCAGAAGAGAAATATTTGTAGATACTCTGGAGGTCTTAGGTATTCATCATTTGACAGATAAAAATCAGATGATCCTGGGATTATGTGAACCACAGAGGTGAGGAGGGGCCATTTTTTAAAAAAATCTTTCCTCAAAATGGTATTATTTCTGGCCCCTTGGCTGAGTCCCTATGGTTTTAAAAGGCAGTTGTCCTAAGCCCACTGTTTTGCCTTATGAATAAGCTACTACCATCCTCCCCTTAAGCAGCAGCAAGAGCTGTTTTGCTTCAGCCCATAGCACGGTTCAGAAGGTCAGATGTGACCACAGTATCTCCTGTTATTTCAGGGCTCATATGTGTTTGCTTTGGCTCTGTTTCCCTGGCATTTGGTTTCCGTTATTTTTTCATGGGTTTGGCTAGCAGGAATCAAAGACACACTTTTTAAAAAAATACGCATCGCTCATAAAGATGAAGTCTTCTGAACTGGTGGTGACTGGACGCAGTTGGAGGGAATGCACACCTCCCAGTTTACATTCAGTAGCATGGTCCTGACCCCGCTGTGGTGAATGTGAGTAATGGCCAAGGCAGAGGGCGGTCCCCACTCAGCAAGATTGTACCTCCTTGCCCACCCTGCCTGACTCCGGCTCGGCTCAGCTGTCTCTGTGCAGGAGCCCTACTGAGGTCGAAGAGAAATCCCTGAGAGAGCTTCAGGCTCCCTTTGATAAAATGTTTGTCATTTCAGCCTCAGTTACACCGCATTGTCCTCAGTTGGGCAATACTGTGATTGTCCCATTGCTGTGGCTTGTTTTGGTTCCTGCTGGGGGCTCTCTATGAAATACGCATCTGGGACATGGGCATTCGCTCTCTATACAACATTTCTACATCACTACTGAGGGTTTAGACTGACAGTGGAGACCTCAGGGCCACATGTTACAAGTCTGTCGGGGTGATCTGGTGGAAGAGATGATAGGCTGCCATGGGGTGGGAGAGAAGTACAGTGGTTCCTCAACTTGTGTGTACATTGGAATCAGCTGGGGAGTTCCTCCTTCAGAGGTTGTGGTTTAATTGGCCTGTAAGATCACATGGACTTTGGAGAACGGGGAAGATTCAAAGGAACAAGGAAACATTGAAGTTGTGCAGCCATAATTGAGTTCCACTTCCAACACTTATTAGCTGTGTTATTTTGACCAAGCCACTAGATCTTTCTGAGTTTCCTCATCTTTGATGTGGGGATGATTCTTTCTTCCCTTATGTGGTTGTTATAGAGAGTGAACATAAACATGCCATGATTCTAACACTAAAACTTTCAAATCAATAGAGAGCCAGGTAGCCGTATAAGCTCTGCCACTTCCTACCCTTACACTAGAGAGGCTCTGTGGTAGAGTTGTTCTTAGCATGGGTTTTGGAGTCATATATGATAAGCTTGCGTTTTAATTCTCACTCCTCAGACTTGGAGCAGATATGTTTACCTCTAAGCCTTCATTCTCACTTTTGATAAAATAGAGATTTATCTTACTTTGTTGGGTTAATATGAGGATTGAATGGTACAATGCTGTTAGCATTTGGGTTGAATTATATTAATCACTTCTTTTTGGTTGTTTAAAAATGGTAGAATATCAATAATATCACACATTCAACCTAACATTGTTTTTAAAAATGTTAGTAGTAGTAACTACTACTAACAGTCACATTCTGGGCCTGATTTCTTTTTTTTAAAGATTTATTTATTTATTTGAGAAGCAGAGTTACAGAGAGAGAGGGAGAGACAGAGAGAAAGAGGTGTTCCACCTGCTGGTTCACCAAATGGCCACATCAGCTAGAGATGGGCTGATTTGAAACCAGAAGCCACTTCTTCTGGGTCTCCTATGTGGGTGCAGGGGCCCAAAGAACTGGGCCATATTTTATTGCTTTCCCAGGCCATAGCAGAGAGCTGTATTGGAAATGGAGCACCAAGGACTTGAACTGGCACCCATATGGGATGTTGGCACCACAGGCAGAGGTTTAACCTACCACATCATAGCGCCGGTCCCCGGTAGTAGTAACTATTAATAATATTAATCAGTGTGACCACAAGAGAACTTACTTCAGAAGGTTTCAGTTTACCTATCCACAAAATTGGAAAATTATGATTCTGTCTTTTTCATAGAATTGCTGTAAGGTTTAAATGAGATGAGATGTGATGATGCTTTTGTAATCACTTTGAAGATTATAAAATGTGAGGAAATCAAAGTAATTTAGGAAATGTTCTGTAAACTGATCTTTTCATATACATAATGGCAAATATCTATTCTGGGTAAGTTAGAGAGCTATGTCTATACAGTATGAAACTTGAGAAAGGAATTAAGTCACATAGAGGTTGGCCTTTGGGATTCAAACAGGAAATCACTTTTAAGCCTACTGTTGAGTTCTGTACCACTTGGCATCATGGAGAGAGAAAGGAGTGAAGGCTGTGGTCCTTGCCAAGGGCAAGCTTGCATCATCAGTGAGAACATGTATTGTACTATTTATATAGAGAATAATAACTGATACTCACCTATTGCTTACCACATGCCAGGCTTTGCTTTAGTTCCTCACATGTAGTATCTCATTTTGTCTTCACAAAGTCCTGTTGTTAGCACAGTTTTTGGCAGATGAGGAAACTGAGGCATAGTGTACAGGCATAAGAATAAAAGACATTCAAGAGATGTTGATTGTAAAAAGTGGTACTGGTACATGAATAAGTTCAAAATCATAACATTATAACAAATAACACAAGATTTCACCTAGCGGATGGGAGGGAGGTTATAGGGGGAAAAAGCCACTATAATCCAAAAGTTGTACTTTGGAAATTTATAGTTATTAAATAAAAGTTTAAAAAAACAAATAAATAAAAATCTTTAAAAGTAAAAAAAAAATATTTCCCCTAAAGCTCCTTTGTGCATTTTACCCTTCACTTTTTTTTTTTTTTTAAGATTTTTTGTTCATCTATTTGAGAGGTAGGAGTTACAGACAGAGAGAGGGATAGACAGAGAGAAACGTCTTCCATCCACTGGTTCACTCCTCAAGTGGCTGCAATGGCTGGAGCTGGGCCCATCTGAAACCAGGAGGCAGGAGCTTCTTCCAGGTCTCCCATGTGGGTGCAGGGGCTCAAGCACTTGGGCCATATTCCATTGCTTTCCCAGGCAATAGCAGAGAGCTGGATTGGAAGAGAAGCTGGGACATGAACTGGTACCCATACAGGATGCCAGTGCCACAAGTGGAGGCTTAGCCTATTACACCACAGCATGGGCCCCTACCCTTCACTTTTTTTTTTTTGAACTTTGAATTAATGAATATAAATTTCCAAAGTACAGAATATGGATTACAATGGCTTCCCCCCCATAACGTCCCTCCCACCCGCAACCCTCCCCTTTCCCACTCCCTCTCCTCTTCCATTCACATCAAGATTCATTTTCGTTTCTCTTTATATACAGAATATCAGTTTAGCATACATTAAGTAAAGATTTCAACAGTTTGCTCCCACACAGAAACATAAAGTGAAAAATACTGTTTGAGTACTAGTTATAGCATTAAATCTCAATGTACAGCACACTAAGGACAGAGATCCTACATGAGGAGTAAGTGCACAGTGACTCCTGTTGTTGACTTAACAAATTGACACTCTTGTTTATGGCCTCAGTAATCACCCTAGGCTCTTGTCATGAGCTGCCAAGGCTATGGAAGCCCCCTGAGTTCACTGACTCTGATAATATTTAGACAAGGCCATGGTCAAAGTGGAAGTTCTCTCCTCCCTTCAAAGAAAGGTACCTCCTTCTTTGATGACCCGTTCTTTCCACTGGGATCTCACTCATGGAGATCTTTCATTTAGGTTTTTTTTTTTTTTTTTTTTTTTTTTCCCCCAGAGTGTCTTGGCTTTCCATGCCTGAAATAGTCTCATGGGCTTTTCAGCAGGATCCGCATGCCTTAAGGGCTGATTCTGAAGCCAGAGTGCTGTTTAGGACATCTGCCATTCTATGGGTCTGCTGTGTATCTCACTTCCCATGTTGGATCACTCTCCCTTTTTTATTCTATCAGCTAGTATTTGCAGACACTATTCTTGTTTATGTGATCCCTTTGGTTCTTAGTCCTATCATTATGATCAATTGTGAACAGAAATTGATCACTGGGACTAGTGAGATGGCATTGGTACATGCCACCTTGATGGGATTGAATTGGAATCCCCTCCCTACCCTTCACTTTTAAGATAGACTTTTTCATTTGTAGAAAATGTCTCATAGGTTACACTAGGGACTGATTCCCCATATTTTTTAATTCTTAACCTAATTTTTCATCCCTGACACGTTGGGTGGCCTTGGATGAGCAAAATAATTTCCCCATGTCCATAGCTTGTACATCTTTAACATGGGTCTAATAATGCCTCCCTTAAAAGCATGTGGTGGAGGCTAATTATCATATTATTATTATTATTTTGCCTCTGATGCAGACTGAAAACCCAAAGGCCACCCAGACTTCAGCCCTGTGGTAAAATCTTGGCTTCTCTTGGACAGAGACAAGAGTATTGCTTCTTGGTGGGCTTCCAAACCCTCTCGCTGTCTGCTCTTCATGTAGGGAAGTACTGGGCCTCCTTTTTCACATGTAGCATTACTTGGAATGAGTTTCCATAAATACCCTGTGGCCCAGGAGTAAGTGATACCACTTATTATAAAGTTACTTGGGAGACATTTTCAACTAATAGGGATCATTAAGGCATGACGATGTCACTTGATATGCTCGTGGTCCAGTAGGGAGAAAACACTGTTCCACATAGGAAAATCTGACAACGGATTGACTTCCATTAAGGGCAGAAAGAGTGGCTCCTGTGGATTCTAGAGCCTTGCCTCTGCACGTGTGGTCCACAGTCCAGCAGCATAGATACCATCTCAGAGCTTGTCAGAGTGCAGAATCCAGGGTCACACTCCGGGACTACTGAATCAGACTCTGCAAGCCAAAACAAACAAACAGACAGACAAACCCCACAACTGCTTGATAAGCCTGTTACAGCTTGAGAAGCACTACTCTGCTTGAGGCTGCCGCAGTGATGACCCAGTAAGTGGAGAAGCTGGGAACTCCACAGAGATCTCTCAGATTCCCGGCTTATGCTGTGTCTCCTGTGTAGGTAGTTGCAGGTGAGGTGTTTGTTTTGCTGAAATGCCATCTGACCTTGCTGTAAGAAGACTGACCATTGCCAGTGTGGTGGAATACACACTCCTCTGCTCAGGAAACTTCTGAATAAAACAGCTTTTATGACAGTGTTTGTAATTGTCCTACATTTTGATTTGCTTCCTTTATCTTTTAGAAAGCTCTTGGTGTTTCCTTACCTTAAGAAAAAAATAGGCTGGCTCTGTGGCTCACTAGGCTAATCCTCCGCCTAGCGGCGCCGGCACACCAGGTTCTAGTCCCAGTCGGGGCGCCGGATTCTGTCCCGGTTGCCCCTCTTCCAGGCCAGCTCTCTGCTATGGCCCGGGAGTGCAGTGGAGGATGGCCCAAGTCCTTGGGCCCTGCACCCATGGGAGACCAGGAGAAGCACCTGGCTCCTGCCTTCGGATCAGTGCAATGTGCCGGCCATAGCGCGCCGGCTGTGGCAGCCATTAGAGGGTGAACCAATGGCAAAAAGGAAGACCTTTCTCTCTGTCTCTCTCTCTCTCACTGTCCACTCTGCCTGTCAAAAAAAAAAAAAAAAAAAATAGAGAGGTGAGTGGGGAGGGAGTAGAGAAAGAAAAGAGAAGGAAAAAAAAAAAGGAAAAAGGAAAGAAAAAGCAAGTGGCTGAGCAAACCAAATCTTTATTTTCATATTCTAGTTGTCTATTCTGGTTGTGAAATAAATGATTTCTTTTATAATCTTTTGGAGCTGATATTCTATTTCAACTTAAAAAAATATTGAATGAGACAGATAGAAATCTCCCACCTGCTGGTTCACTCCCCAAATGCCAGCAATGGCTGAGGCTGGGCCAGACTGAAACTAGAAGCCCAGAATTCCACCTGAGTCTCCCACATGGGTGGCAGGGACCCAGCTCCCTGCTCTCTCCCAAAGTATGTGTTGGCAGGAAGCTGGATTCAGGATCAGAGCTGGGACTCCAACTCAGAGACACTGATTTGGGATGTGGGCATCTCAAGCAGCATGGTAACTGCTTCGCCAAATGCTCGCTTCTCAATTGTATTTTTAAAATGAAAATTTTTCTGAAATGATTGAACAATATCAGTGAAAGGAAATAACCAAACAATTTAGCTCTTTTCCCCCTTTCTTTTAAACTTATTTACTTTAACAGGCTATAAAAGTTACCAAACCAGGATGAGGCACCCAACAAATATATCATTACAACTTGATTTTGATTGTCATGCTCATGAGACTGCACTTTACTATAAAGCTGTTACACTTATTCTGTTTTTACCAAAACGAGAATGATGTTAGAAAAATGCAAATTTGAGCTCCTGATAAGGCATTTTATCTAACCATCTGATCATCAATAATTTTTAACATCATCAAAAAACAAACAACCTGGTATTGCATACCTCCCAATGGAGTCATACAATACAACCTAGGAAATGCTGTGATCAAAAAGTAGTAGCTGGGAAGGTGCCGTGGCTCACTAGGCTAATCCTCCGCCTGTGGCGCCGGTACCCCGGGTTCTAGTCCTGGTTGGGGCGCCAGATTCTGTCCTGGTTGCTCCTCTTCCAATCCAGCTCTCTGCTGTGGCCTGGGAAGGCAGTGGAGGATGGCCCAAGTGCTTGGGCCCTGCACCCACATGGGAGACCAGGAGGAAGCACCTGACTCCTGGCTTTGGATTGGCGCAGTGTGTGGGCCGTGGCGGCCATTTGGAGGGTGAACCAATGGAAGGAAGACCTTTCTTTCTGTCTCTCTCTCACTAACTCTGCCTGTCAAAAAAAAAGTAGTAGCTGAATCTCATTAATATTCTATATCCCTTTACCAATGTACAACAAATACAGCATTACTGAACTGTCAACTGGAATGCCTCCTCTTGGGATCCAACTGCCATGCTGTGAGAAGTCCAAGCCACACGAAAAAGCTATGTGTAGGCAATTTTGTGGACAACTGCAGCTGAGATTTCAGCTGACAATCACTGAACGTCCAGCCGACATGTGACTGCATTTGTACAAGAGACCCCAAATGAGAACCACCCCAGGAATCCCAGTTAACCAAAGGAACCAAGGGAGTTAATAATAAATGTTTTGTGTACTAAATTTTTGGACGCTATGCTAAGTAGTGTTATAGATTAAAAGTCTCTTGAAAAGAGGATAAATGACACTCTCTTAGATGGTACTCACTAATTCAACTTTTTCTGGGTCATCAGTGTGTGGTATGAAGGGTGGAAACCAAGTCTCAGCCATTGTGGGGACCTACCACTTTCCTTGATGTTCTACCTAAATTCTAGGTAAACTTACAAAGTGCCAAGGGCTTTGATAGGTCTTCCATGCACCTTAACTATTGCTAAAACATTCTCTAGTTCTATGTGTCTTTCTCCTTTGGAACAGTGTTATTTCCCATCTCTTGCATAATTCTTTGGTCACAGGGCAGGCCTGGAAGGGATCACCTGCCTGGATACATCCTGTACCATATTGTCATCTTCTCTTTCTCACAGTGTCTGGGCTCTGGATCCCTCCTTGAAATGCTGTAGAGAGAAGAAAGCACAAGAATCTTCCCTCTGGCACCCACTGGACCCTTCCTGTCATTAATTCCTTCCTTTCTCTCTCATCCACCCACTTCACCCTCACCTCGGGCATCTTTTTCACAATTTGTGTATTTGAATAGATCTCTGTTCAAATACAGCTATACTTTTTGGCGAAACTCTAAATCATTCCTTAATGATTTAAATTTTTAAAAGTCAAAATCAGGAAGAGACCTAAAGGTGATTTCTACTTTTCTGCACTATATTATCCCTTCTCAAAGACAATAAACATGGGTAGCAAGGTTGCTTGGATGGTGAGGGCTAGGGGTGGTGGGACATAAATAAGAAGATAACAAACTTCTATTTTTTTTTAAAAAAAAAAAGTATTATCCTAAAACATAGTCCAAATATCAGCCTGGTGACTTCCCTTTCAGTCTATTGCTGGAGTTTGTGTTTGCAAGTGAACCCATGCAAGCACAATGACTGTGAAGTGGATGGAGAGCAAGGATGGATTGTGGGTTCTAATCTCTACCCTTCTCACAACCAGCCTGGTGACTTTAGTGCCTCCGTTTACTGAGACTGCAGTTTGATGAACTGAAAAATCAGTAGGTTAGAGTATGATTGACTTGAATAGGAAATATTGCATACATTAAGAGTATTATCTGTAAGATGCTTATATGGTGTGTGTGGATGTTTAGTGGAACACAATATAAAATGTATTTCTCAGATGAAGCATGGTCAAAAAGTTTGAAATTCACTGGACTAGAGGACTCTGTGTGAATCTAAGCAATTGGCCAACTACTATGAAAATGAAGAAACTTGAGGGTTTTTTTTTGCAATGGACTTTTAGAATTGGAAACAACTCCTCCCTTGTGCTATGACCTGGGATGGGATTGCTTCTTCCACTGTGTCAAAGGAACCCAATGAACCTTCCTTTCTTCTGTAGCCTAATGCAAGTGTATTTTTATTTTCACATATTATTTATCCTTTTTCCCCATTTATTTTTTTCCTTCTTTCTTTCCCCTCCCTTTTCTCCTATATTCTTTTTCCTTCTAATCTTTTCCTCCCATCATGTTGCCTTTTGGGAACAGACTTTGTGGGCATGGTTTCCCTTGTGTGGTTCAGCATGTAGATATCTAAGTATTATTAAGTCTGGAAACTAGATGTTGCAGACTTGCTTTATTCCAAGTGTGGTCTTTTGTCCAGCAGCTCAGCATGACCCAGCAGCTTGCAAGAATGCAGAATCTCAGGCCTTGCCCCAGATTTGCTGAAACAGAATCTGCCCTTGACGCCATCTCATTATTCTTATGAACATTCAAGTGTGAGAGGTACTGATACAGCATTGACCATCTTCTTAAATCAAACAATCCTTTGAAAATATGTCATTAAACCCTCAAAACCAATTATCCACATGTGCTTCTCATCAGTATGGTTATAGCAGACACTCCATGTCATTGAAAATAAATGGGGTTAGGGGTGGGGCAGGTGTGGAGATGTGGGAGTCTGTGTGCCTAAATGGGAAGGTGGTGGCTCTCCCTAAAATGTTTAGTCATGAAGGCAAATGTCTGGCTGTCCTAATAAATATCAGGTTGTTTCTTGTTTGTCAAGGAATGGTTGGTGATGTGGTTTGTGGTTTCAGGACCTGTTATACATTGTCAGACGCCAGCCTCAGGACATGCTGGTTTCAGTTGGCTCAGAAAGAGGCATCATTCTACTTGTTTTCCTTCCCTGGGAAACACAGTAAGTTGGAGGTCATCCCTGAGAATGCATCTGTTAAAAAGAAGGGTGCCAAGCCCAGATTTCGTGAGACAGTCCTAGCTTAACACCTGTTTCCCAGAAAAATCATTAATAGAGCCAATTTTGCTTTCAAAAGTGTTTCAATTTTGGCAGTAACTTGTGATCATACAGGGTATAGTAGATTCCAACCAGGTCTCTCTTAGGGAGCGAGTAAAAATGAATCTAACAAGCTAGAGAAATAAATTATACTGATTCTGTTTGTTGCCAAGGCCCAGGGCTAGGAAAAGGATTTCTCCTCACCAGTGGTCCCTGATACTGGATATTTGGTGACATTTTTTGTCACCTGGCATCTTTGAGTAATTCTCAGTTTGGTGCCAATTTTAAGATCACACTCTTGTCCTTTTGCTCTAACCTCTGATTTCTCCTGACTTGGTTGTCTTTTTGGTTATAGTTCCAGGATCAGACTGTGTCTCTGATACCCCTGAACTTCTCTTGCCACCTATGGCACGATGAAGAGTGGATTTCTGGGAATCTTAGAGACTTCTTTGGTCTTGGTGTCTCTGGCTTCATACTTAGGAGAGAAGAAATGGTACTCTAAATAGCTGAAATGTCCTGCACTCCAGGTTGGGGAAGTAGAAGGCTAATTTACAAATGCTGGCAAGGAGGCAAAACATTTTAGACCAATTTATTAGGCTGACATTCTGAAATTGAAACTGAATTTGATGCCAGATGGTTAAGAGTGGGAGACAGAGAGACTTCAAGGCACTGTTTACCAGGCTCTCCCATTATATGCATTCTCTGTTCTTACCAATGTCTTTCAAGGGCCAGGAAGCAGATCCCATGATGCAAAGTTCTAGTCTCTGCAGCTTGTCCTTATACCTAGCCCTTGCATATTTAAGATGAGCTTCAGAAAATATATTTCTTCTGACCCATCTAGAGGCTATGAAACGAAAAATTCTGGTGGTGCTAATACAGTTGTAGAGCTCAGGTTTTTTTTTTTTTTTTTTTTTTTTGTCACTCATGGGGCAGGTCCTGGCAGATGTAGGGTGAGAGAGCACCAACAGGTGGGCTCCAGGGGATGTGTGCTTTGAATGGGGTCCTTTGTGCTTCTGTCTTGGGGAGTTGGTGTTTATTTTTGCCCTCATTCTTAGTCCTTGAAGGTGTTAAATTTCTTTAAAGCCCTCATGGCTCATGACCCTCTGTGAGCTCAGATTCCACTTTTCTATCTCCTTAACCACATTAGCCTTGCTCTTCAAAATGAAAATAGCAAAGTCTCATGGAATGAGCACTTGTTAAAGAAGACATCTCTGATCAGTGTTGGGAAAGCACTTTATAAGCTCTAAAGCACCATGCAGCTAGCAGGTGGGGTTGTCATTCTGAAGAATTTGTTTCTGGAAGTTGATTTTCCACACATGTTTTCATGTGACCAAAGAAGGCTTGTCTTTCAGAATAGTCGTATTGAAGGCTTGCCTTCCATGTTAGCTACCAGGGTTCAGAGAGTGTCTGGAATGGCCTTTAGAACTAGTTGAGGAGACAAGTGAGAAATTTGGTCTCTGTAGTTTCACCTCATTTTTCACCTGAACTCCCCTGTCTGATTTGGTTTCCAGACTTGTTCATCAGACTTGGCACTGAATCTTATTGGGCTTTTCCAGAAGTCAAAACTTCCTTCTGAAGGTTGTATTCGTGCCATTATTGAGGAAATCCAATAGAAGAAGTCTGAGAAATTTGGGGAAAGTTACAATGAGGAGTTTTAGAAACCACTGAATTAGATCAGAGGCAAGATGGCGGAATAGGAAGGGAGCACACTGATAGTCCGGGGAGAGATAGTTTAATAAAAGTGGAGATACTGCAGGTTCAAGGAAGAGTAGGGGAGGAAACAGCAGAAGAAACTCTTCCAGAACGCGTGATTCACAGCGGACCTGTGTGGAGAGCGTGGGAGCCCACAGTTTGGGACACCAGCGGCAGACTCAACACACCAGCGCTGGAACGCAAGGTGAGCCGAACCTCAATAGCCCGAGACACCGGCAGGCAAGCGGAGAGAGACTAGAGGGAACGACCCCAGTGGGGGAAAAGTTCACCAGGCTAGAGAGAGAGAGAGAAAAAAAAAAAAAAAAAAAAAAAAAAAAAAGTGACTGGTACGGACACGGGTTTCTCTCTCTCTGCTCACCTCTCAAGGGCGAGCAAGACAAAGAGCAGGCGCCATCTTGGACATACGTCATAAGCAGAGCGACCTCAGGTCTGCACTGGCCCTGAGCCTAGCAGAAAACCCTGACTCTGGGCGGGGCGAATTAACAGGAGATTAGGACCTAGTAAATTTGTGGTGCTACTGAACTGAGACTGTGAAAAAAGAGACGGTGGGGGAGAGAACTCACGGAATTCACCTGAGTACTCTCCAGAGACGCTACAATTCCGTAACTTTGGCAACCCAGTGGGAGACTGAAGGAGAATTTGAACCCACTCTGAGGGCCAAACAGATTCCCTGTGTGGTCCTTGGGAAAGAGCTTCCAATCTCTGGCTCCTGTGGGTATATCATTTGCCTGCTAACTACCTCCAACTTCGTTCAGCTGTGCGGAATTACTTCCCTTTTGAATCAAAAAAAGAAAGAGAGAGAGAGAGATTTACCACTCCTAACCTGGGAGTGTCACCTTTGGGACACCAAACAGAGCTCTCAGGCCACACCCATCTCAAGCCCTAAGGCTCCATCAAAAACAGATAGTCCACTTAATCTAGAGTCATAGTATAACAAGAAAAAGCACCACAGTGAAGAAACCAAATATCTCCAATATGCCAAATAACAAACGCAAAAACCAAGGTAATAAAAACAAGGAAGTCACCATGACGCCCTCAAATGAAAAAGACACCCCAATTCAAGATTATGAAGATGATGACATAGAAGAAATGCAAGAAGCAGATCTCAAAAAATTGATAAGAACATTAAGAAGTTCTCAAAAACAAATTCTTGAACTACATAAAGCCTTAATGGACAAGATAGAAAATCTCTCTCGTGAAAATGAAATATTAAGGAGGAATCAAAATGAAACGAAACAATTAGTACAACAGGAAACTGTGATAGTGACTGAAGTGAAGAATTCAATAGATCAAATGAAAAACACAATAGAGAGCCTTACAAACAGAATGGGTGAAGCAGAAGAGAGAATATCGGACTTAGAAGAGAGAGAACAGGAAAGGATACAGTCAGATCAAAGAAAAGAAGAGGAAATTAGAAATCTAAAACATATTGTCAGGAATCTTCAGGATACTATTAAAAAACCCAACATTCGGGTTCTAGGAGTTCCTGAAGGCATGGAGAGGGAGAACGGATTAGAAGGCCTTTTTAGTGAGATATTAGCAGAAAATTTCCCAGGTTTGGAGAAGGACAGAGAAATCCTAGTACAGGAAGCTCACAGAACCCCTAATAAACACGACCAAAAGAGATCCTCACCACGACACGTTGTAATTAAACTCTCCACAGTGAAACATAAAGAAAAGATCCTAAAATGTGCAAGAGAGAAACGTCAGATTACTTTCAGAGGATCGCCAATCAGACTCACTGCTGACTTCTCATCAGAAACTCTACAAGCTAGAAGGGAATGGCGAGATATAGCCCAGGTACTAAGAGAGAAAAACTGCCAGCCCAGAATATTATATCCTGCAAAGCTATCATTTGTGAATGAAGGTGAAATAAAGACGTTTCATAACAAACAGAAATTGAAAGAATTTGTCGCCACTCGTCCAGCCCTGCAACAGATGCTTAAAGATGTGTTACACACAGAAACACAGAAACACGGTCATCAGTATGAAAGAAGATAAAGGAAGGAAACCTCACAGCAAAAGATCACAGGGAATTCAAAGCATATATTAGAACTTATCTTTGGCAAATGGCAGGGCAAAGTTACCACTTTTCATTAGTCACATTGAACGTTAATGGCCTGAACTGTCCAGTTAAAAGACACCGATTGGGATTTGCTTTTTAACCTGATGCAATTTTAAATGATGCTTAATTTTGTTTTTAAATTTCAAATCCTAGCTCTTACCCATACATGGAACAACAATCAAATTGTACATGTAATTCGCCACTTTGCTACACTAACATTGTTCCAGGGGTACTTATGATGTACTTTTGAATTTTCTATACATGCAATAATGACATTTGCTAGCAGTTTTATGTCTTCCTTCCCAATATGTATGCATTTTGTATCCTTTCTTTGTGTTACTGCACTGTCTAGTAATTCCACCATAATATTGAAAAGTAGTGGTGAGAAAAAGACACTTCCCCCTTTCCCCAACTTAAGGGAAAACTGTCCAATTTCACTATTAAAGCTGGTTTTGGTAGATATTCTTTATCTAGATGAGGAATTTCTCTTCTGTTTCTTGTTTGCTCAGTTTTTTTATGCCAAATATCTTCTACAAAAGTTGATGTAATCATTTAACATTTTTGCAGTTTGTGTAGTATGTCCAATTTATTGATTTTTTAAAATGCTGACAGCCTTGCTTACGTGGGATAAATACCACTTGCTTGTACTACATAAAATTGTTGGATGTTACCTATTATTAAAAAAAAAAAAGAGATTTCTAAAGGCAACCCAGAGGAATCCTTAATCCAGTTCTTCATTAGAAGAGATGTGCAATTCGGGACATGCTCAAGCTGACTTACCTCAAACAGTAGAGTTAGAAACATACCAGGAGATTCCAATTCAATCCCATCAAGGTGGCATGTACCAATGCCATCTCACTAGTCCCAGTGATCAATTTCTGTGCACAATTGATCATAATGATAGGACTAAGAACCAAAGGGTTCACATAAACAAGAATAGTGTCTGCAAATACTAGCTGATAGAATAAAAAAGGGAGAGAACGATCCAACATGGGAAGCGAGATACACAGCAGACCCATAGAATGGCAGATGCCCTAAACAGCACTCTGGCCTCAGAATCAGCCCTTAAGGCATGCGGATCAAGCTGAAAAGCCCATGAGAGTATTTCAGGCATGGAAAGCCAAGACACTCTGGGGAAAAAAAAATGAAAGATCTCCACGAGTGAGATCCCAGTGGAAAGAACGGGTCATCAAAGAAGGAGGTACCTTTCTCTGAAGGGAGGAGAGAACTTCCACTTTGACCATGGCCTTGTCTAAATATTATCAGAGTCAGTGAACTCAGGGGGCTTCCATAGCCTTGGAAACTCATGACAAGAGCCTAGGGTGATTACTGATGCCATAAACAAGAGTGTCAATTTGTTAAGTCAACAACAGGAGTCACTGTGTACTTACTCCTCATGTAGGATCTTTGTCCTTAGTGGGTTGTACATTGAGATTTAATGCTATAACTAGTACTCAAATAGTATTTTTCACTTTATGTTTCTGTGTGGGAGTAAACTGTTGAAATCTTTACTTAATGTATGCTAAACTGATCTTCTGTACATAAAGAGAATTGAAAATGAATCTTGATGTGAATGGAAGGGGAAAGGGAGTGGGAAAGGGGAGGGTTGCGGGTGGGAGGGACGTTATGGGGGGCAAGCCATTGTAATCCATAAGCTGTACTTTGGAAATTTATATTCATTAAATAAAAGTTTAAAAAAAAAAAAAAAAAAAAAAAAAAAAAAAAAAAAGAAACCACTGAATTATTATTATATCTTTGGGACAAGGGTCCAACTTTAAGAGGTAACCAGTAGGAAAGTCAGTGTATATTTCTTTTTTATTATTATTTTTTTATTTTTGACAGGCAGAGTGGACAGTGAGAGAGAAAGAGACAGAGAGAAAGGTCTTCCTTTGCCGTTGGTTCACCCCCCAGTGGCCACTGCGGCCAGCGCACCGCGCTGATCCGAAGCCAGGAGTGAGGTGCTTCTCCTGGTCTCCCATGGGTGCAGGGCCCAAGCACTTGGGCCATCCTCCACTGCACTCCCGGGCCACAGCAGAGAGCAGGCCTGGAAGAGGGGCAACCAGGACAGAATCCGGCGCCCTGACCGGGACTAGAACCCCGTGTGCTGGCGCCGCAGGTGGAAGATTAGCCTATGAGCTGCGGCGCCGGCCGTATTTATCTTAATTATTTCAAACTGTGAAGTATATCACACAAGGTAAAATATATAAAATATCTGTTGAAATTAAATAATAAAAATATTAGCACATGTATGCCCATCACCCAAGCTTATAGAGCACTACTGGGACCTATTGAGCCTATTGAGCCGTGGCGCCAGCCACGTGTGTATTTCAAAAACATACACACACACAAACACAAGGGTACTTCAAAAAGTCCATGGAAAATGCATATTATGAAAAATTTATGCATGAATTTCATTTTTATGTACCAAAAATAAACTTCTTTTTAATTCCACTTTCCATGAACATTTTGAAATCCCTTTATATATGTTATAAAGTCTCATTTGGAGACTGGCGCCGCGGCTCACTAGGCTAATCCTCCACCTGCGGTGCCAGCACCCCGGGTTCTAGTCCCGGTTGGGGCACCGGATTCTGTCCCGGTTGCTCCTCTTCCAGTGCAGCTCTCTGCTGTGGCCTGGGAAGGCAGTGGAGGATGGCCTAAGTGCTTGGGCCCTGTACCCACATGGGAGACCAGGAGGAAGCACCTGGCTCCTGGCTTCGGATTGGCATAGTGGCCATTTGGGGGGGGTGGTGAACCAGTGGAAGGAAGACCTTTCTCTCTGTCTCCCTCTCTCTCACTGTCTAACTCTGCCTGTCAAAAACAAATAAACAAAATAAATAAAACAAAACAAAAAGTCTCATTTGGGTCACCGCTTAACATATCCTGAATATATTAATATAGTGTTTGCTAACATGTTTACTTTTTGTCAAGAGTAGCCAATAAATAACTTTGTCATCAATTAATTTAGTTAGTTGGTCAGTCCCTATCTGCTTGGTACTCAACTCTCTATGTCAAAGAAGAGATGCTTACTGCCTTCATTCAAATGGGAGAGAGATTTGAGCATTAATCAAAGAATCACCTAAATACTTGTAAGAGAAACAACAACAAAAAGAAAACTTATTACGACTAAGTGCCATGTAGGAGAAGGGCATCCCTAGAGGTAAGAAACAGTACAAGGGAGAGCTCTGGCTAGGGCAGACCTAAGGGAGGAGTAGCAGCAACTTGGTGAGGGAAGCAGCGTGTTAAGAGCTTTCCAGCTAGAGAGACAGCTTTAGGTAAAGCCTCTGAAGCAGAGCATGCTGGAATTGGAAGAAGGGAAAGGCTTCTCCTGGGATTGCTGCTCAGAGCCTGATAAGAGACAGGGATGGGGAGATCTGCAATGCAAAGACCATGTGGGACCTTGTAGGGGGAACCACATAATTTATCATCTGGACTGAAACATTTGTGAGAGTAAGATGAGGGGATATCCATAAATACCAAAACAGACATGAATTCCAGCTCTCCTGGGCAAACCAGGACACATGCTTAGCCCACAGAGACCACCCTAGGGATGGCCTTCATCTTAAAAGCAATGCCAAACCACTGCAGGGTTCAAAATTAGGGATGAGAATGAGGAAGCGATCGCACTTGCATTATGAAAAGATCTTTCTGGTTACACTGTGGAGAGAGGAGCATTGGTCATGTTCTTAAATGCCAAGAGGCTGGGTTTGATTGAGATTTTCTTTGCGGCTCCCATCCCAGTGTTCAGCATACATCTGTGCAGCAGCTGCAGAGCTGGGATTCCAGAGGCTCTGGCTAATTTGTAGTATTATGGGGACGGTGCCTGGCAGTGGACTGCTCCCATTAGTGCTGCTCATGTTCATGTTGTAAGTTTGATGCCTTCCACATGCTCCTGTTTTATTCCAATTCTCCTGGGGTCAGGCCAGTAATTAACTCTTTGGAGGAATTTGTTCCAACCTAGTATCTTCCATTGCTGACATTACAAAATAAAACAAAACAAAACAAAACAAAACAAAAAAACCAGGGCTTGTACATGTAAATCAATGGGGACAATGCCTCAGACACAAAGAGTTTTGTTCCCATGACTATGTCTCTTCTTGATTATCTTCCCTGTCTCCTGTAGAGCCACAGTGTCAGAAAGCAATTCATGAGATCAGATCTCTTCTATGACCTGTTGAAGAGAAGTCATCCCAACTCTGGCTGAACCCTTCTGGGGGCCTGGACCATTCACTGTCCTAGAATTCTATCCAGGCTCTGCTCTCTCCACCTCCACTTTCACCACACAGTCCAAACTGGCATCTTCTCTCACATGGATCAATGCAATAGCCTTGCAACTGGCCTCTGTTTGAATTTAGCCTCTCTAACCAATTCTCCACACCACAGCCAGAATGATTTTTAAAAAACAAATCAGTTATGTTACTCTCTTGCTTAAGCTTCTTCAATAGTCTCTCACAGCTTTTGGATTCAAATGCAAACTCTCTAGTTTACCCATAGTCCCTACTTTCTGCCTATTTCTCCAATCTTCTCTCTCACCATTCTCCTCCTTACCCACTAAACTCCAACATCATTCACTTTCTTTCAATAAACTTTTTTTTATTGCCTCAGAGCTGTTGCTTGGATGACTCTGATGCTGTTTATACACCTGGCTCCTTCTTGTTCTTTAGGTTTCCATTGAAGTGTTACCTACACAGAAAGTTTTTTCCTGACCATCTGTTTACAGTGGTTCCTCTTACTAATCCCTGGTTCAGGACCATTCTGGTCTACTTTGTAATCCACAGCTTGTGATTTAAAAAATTGGTTTATTTGATTACTTTGTTTGGACTTGTGTCTTTGACTAAAATGTAGACCTCTGATGGAGGGGATCATGATGGCTTGGTTCACAACTGTATCCTTAGCACTTAGCATATAGAGCTTGGCACATAGTAGGCGAACTTAATAAATATTTATGGGCTGAATGAACACATGACAGTGGATTACTTTTTCTTTAACAGCTCCATTAGTTATGAAGCAATTTCCTAATATAAACCATACAGTCATGTTTACCTTTTGCTACAGTTCTCTTTGGAATCCTCTTTTCATAATGAAAACTGCTTAGGTATGTGAAGACCATTATCTTGCATTATCTTGTCCATTCTTTTTTTTTTTTTTTAAATCTTTTCCATTCTAAGTCTTCTTTTCTCATGTTAAAATATCCTCAGTTCTTTTTGTGTGGAGTGCTGTCTTGTTTGATCCATCCTATTGTTCTTTCATTCTATCCAGTTTTTTCAGTTTCAGAATGTGTCATTTATCATAGTGGTTATACCTTCTATCTCCTATATTATTTTCAATTTTGATAGATCTTGTAGCTAAACCGCCATAGAATTTACAAGTAAATATGTTAAGGGCCCATCAGCAAGTCCTCTTTTCAGGCATTGATTAGTTAATAAGCCCATGGAAAAAATGAGAGACTCAGGCATTAAATAGAAAGTAAAGAGTTGAATACTTCAACCAACAGATGAAATTTTCTGGAGCTGTCTAGATATTTCCAATTGGATGTCTTACCTGCTTCATTCATTCATTTTCCAAAAGAAACCTACAAATTATGACACATAATAGTAGGTGGTCATTTAAATGGTGGTTGTAAAGGCTCTGTAGCAACATGGAATAATGATTCTGCTATGTGATCCATGATAAATGGAAAAAGCACAATGCCAAATTATGAGCAAATTTTCTTCTCTATTTTGAAATCTGTGGTTTTCACATTTATAATGAAAAGCAGACATTTATATTCCTCTTGTAAAAATTAGTACTTTCTATTAAAGAACCTCGTTTTCTCATAGAAATAGGGATCAGATCTGTGAGTAATGGACGGGATAAAATCTTTTGAGGTCTGGGAAAATTAACCCCCTTCTACCTTAAGTACTCACAGGGCTTACAGTTACATTTACATCCCATTTTGTAAAAGTTTTGGGTTTCTTTCTTTTGAATGGTACTATTTTTCCATGAAGCATATTTTTAGAAAAAAATTTTTTTCAAAAAAATTTCTCCATAGACTTTACCGTGTCCCCACTAAAGTGCTCACCTTAATCTCAAACCTCCTTTTAAACTCTTCTGGCCTCTATCCAGCTTACCTATGCTGGTTCCTGTTCACTCATACTCTAAAAGTAATATTGATCATCATCATGATCTACAGAGTTCATAAAAACATAAAGAAGGAAAATGTCACTCGTTGCTTAATCACCCAGAATAGCTCCCCCTATTTAAAAATAATATATCAGGTTTCCATTTGGCTCAGCACTTTCTGGGTGGTCATACCTCAGTCTCTCCCTTTCCTGTTGCTCTTTCCCATTCTAAAATAACAACGGTCTATAAACTCCTTAATTGAAAGGAGTGACTCCTTGGTAGGCATTTTATTCACTCTCATGGGGCTGTAGGAGTATTCTCCTAGGAAGATCATAAAGAAAGTGCTGTTCCCTTTCTCCAAAGGAAGTCAATGAACAGCCATTTAACTCCATCTTCCTAGAAACTCATCCCTTCTTTACACAATCCCATGTGGAGAAGACACAACTTAAAATTCATTCTCTAGGTCTATTCAATTATTCATTGCAGTTGTCACGTCCCACTCCTAGGCAGCTCCCAGCTCTCTATGATGTTTATTAGGGACAGGCCACCCAGCTAGTGTCTCTCCTTTGAATTCTGATACTTTACTGTCTTTCCTACTTGATTCTTCCCAGCCTTTTTCCTTAGTATTTTTCATATAAATATATATAATGAAGGGCAGCCTTTAATTCGGATACGTTCCCAAAGGTCAAATCTGTACCTTTCACAGGAAAAATCTCATTTACTAAAAATGTTTGAAGGCCTTAGGTCTGATGTATTTTTCTGTAAATGTATGCTCAAAATTAATCTAAATATTTTAATAATATATCCAAGATAATGGAGTCTTCTTTCTGTGTCCATAATAGCACAAAGAGAATAGCATAAAATTTTTTATAATGTTTTATGTATTTGCTGATTTAGCCTTCTGGACAAAGTTTTTCGTTTCTAAAATTTGGCTGTTGAAGTAAACATAGAGGATACAAGGTTTCATCATCGTTCTTAGTCTTTTTCTCTAAGACTTGACCTTCAGTCATCAATAGTGCTTGAAATGTCCAAGTCCATAAGAGTAAAGTTGAAAGATGATATCTGAGAAGTTAAAGAAACTCAACATCATGGCAGGGCCTTGTTATGTAATCAGGAGGGACATCAGCGCTGCACTAGCCCCGTTCAGGAGGTCAGTGCGTGCAGCTTCCGTGGAGTACTGTTAGTCCAGCACAACCTTTCATAGAGTGAAGGGAGCTGCTTGCTGATACTGGGGCTCAGAGACTCAACCTTTGACAAGGTGCAGAAACTAGTTCATGGTAGTTTTTTCTTCCAGCATCTATTTATCCATGTTCTTTGGAACTCCTCTTGGTATATGTGTGGAAAGTACTGTTCAACATTGTGAAAGGTGACAATACATAATAAAAATTCAGAATCTGGTATGTGGAAAGCATTTAATGAGTATTTAGTGGTTTTAAATCAGTACGCCAATGTCAACTGTGCCTTTGCTCTGACTTCGTGAATGACTCTGGACTGTTGTTTCACCACCTCTTTGAACTTTATAGTTTTTTTCATCTCTAAAATGGGTAGGCCATTACCTACCTCCCTTACAGAATTGTACATAATTCCAGTAAATTAAGACTTCTTCAGTTGTTTTTTAAAAAGATTTTATTTATTTATTTGATAAAGTTACAGATGGAGAGAAGGAGACACAGAGAGAGAGAGAGAGAGAGAGAGAGAGAGAGAGAGAGATCTTCCACCTGCTGGCTCACTCCTCAAATGGCCACAACAGCCAGAGATGCACTGATCCGAAGCCAGGAGCTAGGAGCTTCTTCCGGGTCTCCCACATGGGTGCAGGGACCCAACCACTTGGGCCATCTTCCACTGCTTTCCCAGGCCACAGCAAAGAGAGAGATCTTCCATCTACTGGTTCACTCCCCAAATGGCTGCAACAGCCAGAGATGGGCTGGTCTGAAGCCAGGAGCCGGGAGCTTCTTTTGGGTCTCCCATGTGGGTACAGGCGCCCAAGCACTTGGGACATCTGCCACTACTTTCCTAGGTGTGTTAGCAGGGAGCTGGACTGGAAGTGGACTTGAATCCCATATGGGATGCTGGTGCTGCAACAGGAAGCTTTACCCATATGCCATGGCGCTGGCCCCAAATGACTTTCAGATAAATTTTAAAAAAGAAAGAAAAAAAGAAAAAATACTGAGGAGAGATTATGTGGAAGACCTTGATAAATAAGAGGCAACTTGGACATTCCTGCATCAGTTGAACTCACCATTGAATATGGATGAAGAGGTCATTCATTTGCTCAAATGCCTTTACTTTAGAAACATAAATACTGAGACTCAGAGTATTTCAACTAAAGTCACTTGTCTAGGTTCTCTTGATCCAATGTCCAGTGCTTTTCCCATGGAAGTCATCAAAATATCTTTAGTTTCAAAGGAGGTTCCAAAGCAAATGGCATAACATCCAATTTATACATAGCAGTTTGTATGTAGGGCTCCCACATGATCCTTATAGACTGGACATGGTTGTTTTCTAATTTGAAATAATAATAAAAATATCCTATTGAGAGTCATGTTGGTCAAGGAAATTAAAAATTAATTTATCTCAGAAAATGCAAATAAAATGCTGGCTAAAAATACTGTTGGGGGCTGGTGTTGTGGTACAATGGGTTAAGCCCCTGCTTGTGACACCAACATGCCATTTGAGTGTGGGTTCAAGTCCTGGCTGCTCAGCTTCTGATCCAGCTCCATGTTAATGCACCTGGGAAGGCAGTAAGTAGTGCAATATGGTCTAGGTGCTTGGGCCGCCTGCCACCCATGTGAGAGACCCAGATGAAGTTCCAGTCTCCTAGTTTTCACCTGGCCCAGCCCCAGGCTTTGTGGACATTTGGAGAGTGAAGCAGCAGATCTCTTCCTCCCTCTGTCTCTCCCTCTCCCTGCCACTCTGACTTTCAAATAAATAAAATAAATCTTGGGGTTGAGGTTGTGATGTTGTGATGCCTGTAATGTCAGCATCCCATACGGGCACCAGTTCAAGTGCCCTGTGCTCCACTTTCAATCCAATTCCCTGCTAATGCACTTGGGAAAAGCAACAGAAGATGGGCCAAGTTTTTGGGCCCCTGCCACCCATGTGGGAGGCCCAGATGAAGCTCTTGGCTCCTGGCTTCGGACTGACTTAGCCCCTGCTGTTGCAGCCATCTAGAGAGTGAACCAGTGGATGGAAGATCTCTCTGTCTCTCCCTCCCTCTCTCTAATTCTGCCTTTCCAATAAATAAAATAAATCTTGAAAAAATAAAAAAACTCAAAAAATACAATTAGAGATTTTCAAAAAGAATAGAGAAGAGAAATCATAGCAATTCTTGCTAAAATTGGCACTAGCCTGTAAGAATACAAACTGCCTCATCTAGTTCTTTTTTTTTTTTTTTTTTTTTTGCATTTCTTTTTTTTAAAATTTTTTTTGACAGCAGAGTGGACAGTGAGAGAGAGAGAGACAGAGAGAAAGGTCTTCCTTTTTGCCGTTGGTTCACCCTCCAGTGGCCGCCGCGGCTGGTGCACTGCGGCTGGCGCACCGCGCTGATCTGATGGCAGGAGCCAGGTACTTATCCTGGTCTCCCATGGGTGCAGGGCCCAAGGACTTGGGCCATCCTCCACTGCACTCCCTGGCCACAGCAGAGAGCGGCCTGGAAGAGGGGCAACCGGGACAGAATCCGGCGCCCCGACCGGGACTAGAACCCAGTGTGCTGGCGCCGCAAGGCGGAGGATTAGCCTATTGAGCCACAGCGCCGGCCTACTCATCTAGTTCTGTAACCCCCCTCATTCAGCACCTATCAGTTGTACTTTCTTTGTGCCAGACACTGTGGTGATTACTGGGGACATGCATTGAATGAGACAGTCCTTGCTCTCAAGAGAATTTAACAAATACTATCCTGCCATGTGATGGTTAAGTGAATTATTCATGTGCAAATGGGTAGTCATTGATAGATTTGGGGCCACACATGAAGGCTGATCACTTTCGTTGCTGCCAAAGGTATGCCCAATTGTCTTTTGGATCTATCAGCCGTGCTTAATTTTAGCAATTATGTCCTCAATAGGGGACAATTTCATCAAGCCTCTGTCTCTTTTTAAAATTAGAGTTGTGATTTTGGAAGGCTTTGCTGTAACTTACCCATTCTAAGACTCCCCTTTGTGTGTTAAGTAAAATTTTTTTCTAAATTAGATTTAGCTCCTCTCCCTTTCATTAGGGCAGGGATATAATCTGTTCTACAGTGTTATTGTTGCATTCCTAAGAAGCCTCTTTATATAAATCACTTTAAAAACAATTATTTCAAAGGGAAAGCAGAGAATGTAGGCCTGACCATTTAGACTCATGATAATAATTTTGCTTGCAGACATGTCAATAATACCGTGTTTTTATAGCTTTAAGTCTACAGTTAGAAAGTGAAATAAATATCCCGGGGCAAATCCAGCCTTGATTACATCTAGCTTTTGATCAAGAAGAATGGCCTCTGTTTTTCTATCCTCCCCAAGACTATCACTGGCACAAAGCTTTTTAGCCATTTTATCACATTTCTCACCTATTGTTGGATAAACATTCACAAAGCCATCGAAACAAAGACATTGACAGCAAGGTTTTTTTTTTTTCTTTCTTCTGGTAGACCGTCAGTTCTAGAATTATAACCATGTGTATAATGAAAATCATGTGGCCTATTATTTATTTAACAAATATTTTTGATGCCTACCTAGTGTCAGGCAATGAATTCGGCATCTGGGTTGTAAATAAAGTGGACAAGCCTGTGCTCATGGAGCTTGCATCCCCAAAGAGGAAATGATCCATAAAGAGATTAACAAATACAAAATATCACGTCATGTGATGGTAAGTGATATGAAAAAAATTTAAATAGTGTCAGAGTTGGAGAAATGGTCGGAACATGCTGAGCCTTGAGAGTCATCAAAGGGACTTTGGGTTTATTCTGGGTGTGATGGATGCCTTTAGGATTTTTTAAACAGAGCAATGACATAATATAATTTATGTTTTGTAAGATCTACTCTAATTTCTGTAGGACATAGAAGAAAAAAGGTATAGCTGAGGAAGATTAGGAGGCTGCTGTGGTCTGTGTCCTTTTCAAAGCTGAACCTAAGATAAGGGCTTGTGATAGGCAATTTGTTTTAGGAAGTGATCGAAGGAACAGAAATGGAGGACTAGGAAATGTTAGACTGGTAAGGAGGTGTAGTCAACCCAGCAGTGTGGAAGATGCTCATAAGTTCTCCACTCCACTGGAAGCCCTCTTATAAGTCAGGTAGGAATGCAACCCTGAATCATTTAGCTCTTGTGCCTCAGTGGTCCAGGGTCATCCACTGAGGTGTTAAATCCCTAGCACTGCCAGATGTGCTCATGAGGCAGAATGACAGTGGTTTCCACAGCATCTCACGTTTTAAGCAGCAGGCACAGACCAGGAGTGTAGGGGAGCAGTTGAGCCACAGTGAGGGCGTGTCACAACACAGAAACTAGGGCGGTCTGACATGAGGGGAGCGTAGATTTGGATGGCAGTGGTGAGGTGGTGAAGAGTGGACAGGTCCATGGTTTACATTGAAATTGCTCAGTAAAAATTTGCAGTAAATAGAAATATTTGTGTTTCTAAAGGGAGAACATGTAATTAATTTTGCAACACCATGCGACTATGATATTGTCTTCATTCCATAATCCCATTGTATATCCACTCACACAATTACCCGTTATGTGGGCATCAAAATTTACCATTTGAGGCCAGCGCCGTGGCTCAATAGGCTAATCCTCTGCCTGCGGCGCCGGCATACCAGGTTCTGGTCCCTGTCGGGGCGCCGGATTCTGTCCTGGTTGCCCCTCTTCCAGGCCAGCTCTCTGCTGTGGCCCGGGAGTGCAGTGGAGGATGGCCCAAGTGCTTGGGCCCTGCACCTGCCTGGGAGACCAGGAGAAACACCTGGCTCCTGGCTTTGGATCAGCGTGGTGCGCCGGCCGCAGCATGCCAGCCACAGTGGCCATTGGAGGGTGAACCAACAGCAAAGGAAGACCTTTCTCTCTGTCTCTCTTTCTCTCTCACTGTCCACTCTGCCTGTCAAAAAAAAAAAAAAAAAAAAAAAGAAAGAAAAAAGAAAAAAAATTTACCATTTGAAGATTTGAAGCAAGGAAATAGTGGCAGGTGTTGTGACACAGCAGGTTAAACTGTAGCTTAGGATGCCTACCTCCCATATCAGAGTGCCTTGTTTGAATTAAAGCTACTCAACTTCCAATCTAGTTTCTTGCTAATGTACATTCCAGGAAGCAGCAGGTGACATCTTAAGTACTTGAGTCCCTGCCACCAATGTAGGAGGCCCGGCTGAGTTCCAGGTTCCTGGTTTTGGTCTGGCCCAGCCCTGGGTGTTGTGGGCATTCGGGGAGTAAACCACCAAATGAAAGATCTCTCTCCCTCTCTGTTTCTTCATCTTTATCTATCTATCTTTGTTACCTTGTCTTTCAAATCAAAAAAGAGGAAATTTATGAATGAAGGTAAAATAATCACAAGGGCAAATTAATTTTCTTGTTGAAAGCAATCATTTAATTGTTTATAAAGGAAGCTTCAAAATTTTCATGAAAAAAATGGAGTTAAAAGACAATGCATATTTTCCATGAATTTTTAGAATCCCCCTCATAAATGTATATTATGTACAATAAAAAATAAGTCAGTTAATTAAAAAGATTTAATAACCCACAAACAAATCTTGATTTCTTCGGTGTATAGTATATTTGATAGATTGTAGAGAGAAACAGAGGTAAAGTAATGGAAACAAGCTTGAACTTGCTGTATATTTGAATGGAAAATGCATTTTGAGTTAGACAAATGTCTGAAAGGGTAGGAGACTTACAAGCAATTTAAAAAATGTCTGTTTAAAAATTTAAAAACAAAGGATTATCCCTCCATTGGTCACGGGTATTCAGGTTTCTTATATCATGCTAACCCAAGGCCAGGAATATAATTTTCATGGCATGGAACTCAACATGTTGAAAAATAATATGCATTGTGGTGTTTCTCAGGAAAAGAAGAACATCTGTAACTTCTCAAAAAAAAAAAAAAAAAAGAGAAAACATCTTGTGGATGAAGGTACTTAGGAGAGTGATTCTGGAGAAAAGTCCAAAGAATGTTGCCAACAACCATGGTGAAGGGGCTGAACAGAAATGCATTATGGCATCCGAGGTAGCTGTGCATCTTCAGGTTTCAGGATGTTCTCACAGAAGCATGGTCTGTGTTGCTTAGAACTTAGGACTCTTCCATTTTAGTTTTTCTCTGTAGTCGCTGTAGGCTTTATGTTTAACTCCACTTACACAAAGTGACAAGAACAGGAATAATAGTAATTTCCACCTAATAAGTCCTCTTTTGGCAAGCACTATGCCAAGTCTGAAATATACATAGAGGTTGATAAAGAAAAATATTTTCTTGGTAGATGATGCAAGAATTCTTTTTGGAGAGGTTCTCGTCTCAGAAAAGTTACTTTCTCCAGTCCACTGAGATGTAGAAAGAAACCTCTGGAGCTGGGAGTGTTAGGCTATGCCCAAGTTTGAAAATAATAAGGGCATTTTTTGGGCAAAACGTGACAGAGACTCCAGCACTGTTCTATGTGGAGGGTGAGAGGGAGAGCTGACACCTTATGGCTAGAACCAGAAGTGGCTTGGAAATAACACTTGTCTAATGGGGACTCGTTCAAGTGAATCCGTCATGCTCTTTGTGGAGTAAGCCTTCTGGTGCAAGTTGTGGGGAGCAAACCGGACTGGACTGAGTTGCTGGAATTAGGACTTATTCTATGCATCTGCTCTCCCACAATATGGCGCTGGGAGAGAAGTAAACAGCCTCCGCACAGCTGCCTCCAGTTCAGCTAATAAACTGTAGGACTTGCTCCTGATTGGAGGAGAGCAGCGTACTCGGCGTGTGGGCAGCCGAGTTAGGATTGGCGGAGGAGGACTATAAAGGAGGAGAGAGACGGCATGCACCAGGAACATCTATGGGGAACATCTAAGGGAACCCGTGCAGCCCCCGAGAAAGCCGGCCGGCGGTGTGCCGCTCCCCTGCGGAAGTGGGGAATGTGGCCAGGGGGAACTGCCCTTCCACGGAGGTGGAAGGGATAGTAGCCAACCCGGGAAGAACCAGCAGCAAACCCGGGGAGGGCCGAGCAGACGAAAAGAACAGCGCAGGGTCCTGTGTCGTTCCTCCACGAAGAGGGGGAGCGACACAAGTCATGACTTTCAGTGAAAGGGGTGTTGGCTTTTAATATGGTGGAGGCCCTGGGGGCTTTGCAGAGAAGGAGAAAAGCCATTTAGCCTCAGGAGGCAGCAGAGTAGTTGAGAGTATGGCTTTGAATCCCATCAAACATATTTTAGGTTTTTCTCCATTTGCCCTTCCTGGTCTATTTTCAGCCATACTCTGAGCTCTGGGATGTTCACCTCTGTGTTCAATGTCTCACTGTCACCTGGACTGCCTTTTTTTTTTTTTTCAAGATTTTTATTTATTTCAAAGGCAGAGTTACAGATAGAGAGAGGAAGAGACAGGGATAGAAAGAGAAATCATCCATCTGCTGGTTCACTCTCAAAATGGCCACAATGGCTGGAGCTGGGCTGGTCCAAAGGCAGGAGCCAAAACCCTCATCTGGGTCTCCCACATTGGTGCAGAGGCCCAAGCACTTGAGCCATCTACTGCTTTCCCACACCGTCAGCAGGGAGCTGAACTGGAAGTAGAGCAACCAGGACTCGAACCAGTGCCCATATGGGTTGCAAGCATCACGACAGTGGCTTTACCTGCCATGCCACAATGCTAATCTCACTTCCTTGACTTCTGACTTTCACTTGAATTTGATTAATAGGAAGTATCAGCAGAAAACTAGAGGGTAGGAGAAAAGAAAGGTCAGGATACTAATTCTTTTTTCTCTTCCTGCCAAGCCGGAAGTTTCGGCAGTGGCTGGGTGTCTCTATCTGTGACCATCTTGCCCATGTATAGAGCTCCTACCTGGTTCTTTTTTTTTTTTTTTTTTTTTTTTTTTTTTTTTGACAGGCAGAGTGGACAGTGAGAGAGAGACAGAGAGAGAAAGGTCTTCCTTTGCCGTTGGTTCACCCTCCAATGGCCGCCGCTGCAGCCGGCGCACCGCGCTGATCCTGGCAGGAGCCAGGAGCCAGGTGCTTTTCCTGGTCTCCCATGGGGTGCAGGGCCCAAGCACCTGGGCCATCCTCCACTGCACTCCCTGGCCATAGCAGAGAGCTGGCCTGGAAGAGGGGCGACCTGGGACAGAATCCGGTGCCCCAACCGGGACTAGAACCCGGTGTGCCGGCGCCGCAAGGTGGAGGATTAGCCTATTGAGCCACGGCGCCGGCTCAACTCCTACCTGGTTCTAGCTATCTCAGTGTCTACTCTTGTTCCTTCATGCTCTGAGGTGGTGATGACTCTGTTGGGTGGTCTCTGGTTTGTCACCATCCTTGTTTCTTTTAATTTTGACCATGCCTTTATTAAACATTCTCAGTTTCCCCTTTGAACATGTCTATCATCCTGTCTTAAGCGTTTTGGGCTATTATAAGAAACATCTCTTAAACTGAGTGGCTCATGAACAGCAGAAATTTGGAGACAGCGAAGTAGACACCAGTAGATCCCATGTCTTCTGAGAGCCCACTTCCTCTTAGCAACACCTTCTCACTGTGTCCTCGCATGGTAGAAGGTGCCAAGGGACTCTCTATGGTTTCTTTTATATGACCCTACTCCCATTCATGTGGACTCCTCCCTCATGACCTAATCATCTTCCAAAGTCCCCACCTCCCAGTACTATCACTTGGGGGTTAGGATTTCAATATATGAATTTTGAGGGAACATAAGCTTTAGTCCATTACACTCCCTGACTGTTATGGTGAGTAGCCTAACAGGAAGTTACTTAACTGTTTTATGCTTTATTTTCTCATCTACAAAATGAAGGTGTTGGTAGTGTATACCCCGTAGAGGATTACATAAATAAATATCAACAAGGGTACTTTAAAAAGCTTGTGGAAAATGGAATTAAAATAACTTGGATTAAATAATAAAGTTTATGTTAATTCCATTTTTAAAAACTTTTTTGAAGTACTTTTATAAAAAGTACTTTACATATAATAAGTTTTAGTTACTATTATAAACATTATTTCCCATGTAATCAGTAAAGCAACTCTGTAATGTAGGCATTTTCTTATTCAGTATGGGGCGAGTAAGACATAGTGAGGCCCCAATACCAGAGTAGTGACTCAAAGACCAGGTCTGATTTGGGAGCTATTTTTCAAATCATTGCATAAATGAGACTTCCCACCTAGTTAAGAGGGAGAAAAAAGTGGCAAGTTTAATAGCCAGCAAAAAATGTGCTGAAATACACTAACGATGATGGAATCTTGAGTACGTTTGTTTTTAAAACAAGTAATCCTCTAGGAGTGACTTTGGACAGTTAAAAGAACATTTATCAATGTCACGCCAATCATGCCATGAAATAGGACTGTTTCCCCCTCAAAGAGAGCTTGTCATTTATACTTTTTTTTTTTTAAGCTGATTGATTTTTTTCCTTCGGCCTTCCAGGACTTTCCATTTTAGTATGTTATTGTATCTTCAATCCTGGATTCTACAAAACTATGGTTCTCATCTTCCTTATTGCTCATTGAAAATATCTGAAATCCTGTGATGAATTAAAAAATTCTCACCTCATTTTCCAAAGCAGGGCTTTAGTACTGAGGTAAGATGGAAAAAGTGAAGCTGGAAGTTCTCAGCTGCATGTCAAACCTGTATTTAACTGTTGTGTGGCGGGAGACGGGAGACGATGCGTGGAATAAAGCTGGATCTGTCAGAGCCAATGATAAAGGATCTTAAAGGTCTCTTCTGAAGGAGACAAATTCGTTCTGGCTTTTATAGCTTGAGGGCGTCATCATTTTTCAGACTGAAAACAAAATGTTGGACATTAGACAAAAATCACCTGGGAATCTGTGTGTGCCAAGTTCCATTCACTAGTCTCTTCCAAGCCAGCTAGACCAGAATGAGGAAGTGCAAAGCAGTTGTGTCAGAAAGGAGAATGTCTGGGGCTGGCGCCTTGGCTCACTTGGTTAATCCTCTGCCTGCGGTGCCAGCATCCCATATGGGTGCTGGGTTCTAGTCCCGGTTACTCCTCTTCCAGTCCAGCTCTCTGCTGTGGCTCGGGAAGGCAGTGGAGGATGGCCCAAGTGCTTGGGCCCCTGCACCTGCTTGGGAGACCAGGAGGAAGCACCTGGCTCCTGGCTTCGGATGAGCAGAGCTCCGGCCGTAGAGGCCATTTGGGGAGTGAACCAACGGAAGGAAGACCTTTCTCTCTCTCTCTCTCTCTCTCACTGTCTATAACTCTACCTGTCAAATAAATAAAAAAATAAAAGAGGAGAATGTCCAGAGGCATCAGGAATGCTGTTTCTGTCCAAAAAGGCACATTGAGTCTAGGAAATTAGAAATTAACAACATTTAAAATAGGAACAGGAATAAATAAATGGATATAGAAAATCTCCCAGTAAGAAAAATAATTCATTTGGAACCAGTTAGAGGAAAGATTAGCTGGTATGGGAGAAAAGCCAAGTATAAAAGATTTGATTTGATAAGGTCTGGGACAGAGGTCATCATTCATGTCTCCCTCTGTATAAATACACACCCAGTTCACTAACTTTCTTTCTTTTAATATCCCCACCACACTTGGCCGGTGTGTAGTGGTGCCCACATTGGCACACAGGTTAATTATGATAAGAAACGATCTTTGTCCTCCATGAGAAGCTCACATTGTAAACTAACGGAGATCCACAGAACAGATTTGCAAGATGTATTTCCTTTGTCTTAGAAGTCCATTTAACCTATCCTTTCCCTCTTTCTTCTACCTGCAGAAGCTCTGCCATCAAAAATGCTCATTGTCAGTGTGGCCATCGTCATCATCTCCTCCACAAACACATTAACAAGAGCAACCACCGTGCAGTGTTAACATGCGTCAGTTACCAAGTCAAACATTCCACATAGATCACCTCGTTCATCCTTTACAAGGAATGAGCATAAAAAGGAAGATGCTATTTCTTCTGCTTTTTAGAATAGGAAACAGATGATTCAGATGATATAGTCAGTAAAGGGGAATTCAGATTCATATCTGATAAACCCTGTTGGCCCTTCTTTATAATGTGCTAATATGTCGTAACCATAGAGAAAAGAATTTGAAAAAGCGAGAGGGAGACTTGTCAATCCAATTCACTTGCCACTTAGAACAAAGTAGAGAAAGCAATGGAGGAGTTAATCAATTCTTAGAGGTTGAACTCAGTATCACCCTGGTTCATAAACCCTAGAGCCTGAGCTTGCCAACTACACAACTACCCTTTTTCGGAATTGACCCAGAAGTGAAACTCAGGCCTCTTCTGGGTTTACACAAAAGCCCTACTCACACAAAGCCATGTATGTATTTACTAAATTTTATAGAAATCTTCAGATGTGGTTAGGAGCTAGAGGAGCAGCTTACACTGCCCAATAGCAAAGAACTTCACATTGAACTTCAGGGACCCTTGTTTCTAGAGCCCCCAGCCTTCACATTGGGGGCACTACCTTAGCTTCAGGACATCTCATCTCCTGGTGACTTTCACCTTCTCTCTTGGATAGTTTTTCAAAGTTTTCTTATGTGGGGAGCAGCTCGGACTAGACTAAGTTACTGGAATTAAGACTTATTCTATGCATCTGCTCTCCCACAATATGGCGCTGAGAGAGGAGAAAACAGCTTTTACACAGCTGCCTCCAGTTCAACCAATAAACTGTAGGACTTGCTCCTGATTGGAGGAGAGCAGCGTACTCGGCGTGTGGGCAGCCGAGTTGGGATTGGCAGAGGAGGACTATAAAGGAGGAGAGAGACGGCATGCACCGGGAACATCTCTAAGGGGAACATCTAGCTGAAGGAACACCTGTGCAGCCCCCGAGAAGAGCCGGCCGGCGGTGTGCCGCTCCCCTGCGGAAGTGGGGAATGTGGCCAGGGGGAACTGCCCTTCCACGGAGGTGGTAGGGACAGTAGCCAACCCGGGAAGAACCAGCAGCAAACCCGGGGAGGGCCGAGCAGACGAAAGAACAGCGCAGGGTCCTGTGTCGTTCCTCCACGAAGACGGGGAGCGACATCTTACTCTATTAAGTAGAGCCATTCAATTTTCTTTGGTTTGAAACTGCATCTTGTCTGGGTGGCTTTCTATTTAACAGATGCCACCTTTCTTAGAAGGCAGATGGTAGAGGAGCCCCTGCCTACTTTCTCTAGCAGCGTTAATACTAACTCCAGTATCTCACACCTTTCCTGAAAGCCTGCATCAAGCCAATTCCCTGGAGATCAATTTGATGGGGTTGGATCTGTGTCTGCCTCCTGCTGCTCTGGGTTACACGGGGGTTTCTGCAAGCCAGGAGACTTCTTTAGAAATCTGGTCTCCTTAAAGGGCATTTTGCACCCTGTAAAAGCTGCTCATTAAAGGAAACAGTAGGATTGCTTTCCCTTTAATAGTCTAGCCATAGAAAGTTTGACCCACTTGGAGAGATCGGAGATGGAAGACTGGAGGCCTGAGACAGTGGGTTGGTGGGACCAGCCTATTTGGCAAGGCAATAGCAAGACTACAGAGGGAAGACCAGGCCAGGGAGCTCTGAGACCTAGTTCCTGGAGGTCAGGAAAACCCAGCAAGGGCTCTATAAAAATAATGACAGCAGTTAAGCCTGTCAGCGGTCTAGTTTGGGGCTGAAATTCCAGATTTTGCTTTTCTCCTCACTCTTGAGGTTTGGCTCATTGCCTTTTCTCCCGTCCTAGGGTCCTGTTGACACATGGGTGTTATTAAGGTTTCCGGAGGGTGGGATGAAGGGCAACACAGTCACAAAGGAAAGCTAATTGGCTAGAACTCCCACTCCGCCCTCTTCAGCTGGCCTGAATCTCTTAAGTTTTTAGTTCTTCCTAAAGGGTCTTGGAATTACTGGCCTGCCTCTTTTTTCAAAATAATTAAAACCAAAGAAATTCAAATTAGGTCCTTTGTTGCTGTGCATACTATTTTGCCCTTGTTAAGGAGGTAGGCATGAGTGGGGTGCCATTGGACATTTTAGTTTCTGGCTGGACCTGAACCCAGTGAATTCTTTGTGTAGAATATGTCCAGGCTGTGATCTCTCATAAATATGAATAACAAAATCTGGGTATGTGTGTGGCTCACACCCCTCCAAAACTTGTGCAGACATTGCTAATGCATCACAGCATTTTGTTTCTCTCCATCTGAGCCTCAGGAGCATCTCATAATCCTTTTTTATTTTTTAAATATTTTATTTATTTATTTGAGAGGTAGAGTTACAGAGAGAGGGAGAGACAGAGAGAAAGGTCTTCCATTCGCTGGTTCACTCCCCAAATGGCTGCAATGGCAGGAGCTGAGCCGTTCTGGAGCCAGGAGCTTCTTCTGGGTCTCCCGCGTGGGTGCAGGGGCCCAATGATTTGGGCCATCCTCTACTGCTTTCCCAGGCCATAGCAGAGAACTAAATCAGAGTGGAGCAGCCGGGACTAGAGCCGGCACCCGTATGGGATGCTGGCGCCACAGGTGGAGAATTAACCTGTGCACCACAGCGCTGGCCCTTCGCAATCCTTCTTAATAAAACTTTCTCAGAAGCTACTATCAATAATCAACATTGATTCAGGGCTTGGAATTGATGTAGCATCCTTGTTCTTGTTTTCATTTACTCAATAGCTCTGAAGGCATCACCTTCTTGGTAGGGGCTGGGCCAAGGGCAAGTTTCCTTGGATAAATTGTAGATTTGTTTCCAAATCCAAAAGAATCTCTTTCCTGGGCCTTCAGCTTATTTTTCCTTCTCTCCCATCTCCCTCTATGCTTTCTCTTTTCCTAGATGTGTTATAGACTCCTAGGAAAAGCTTTCTGCCTGCTAAAGTGCATCCAACCAAGAATCCCAGTATGTGTGATAAAAGGCCCTACCTAGTCCATCCAAGACTCTGCCAACCTGAAATTCATCCCCTCACAGAAAGTCTTTTTGGTTCAGCCTCAGCTAAAATAAAAAGTGTGTTAGCTAGAAGTAGTTGAGCTTGTTCTGGAGTTTCTGTAGTTGAGTGGGTACAGCACAGTGGATAAGTCTCAGGATACTATCCCAGATGGACCTGGACTCAGACTGTGGCTGGATCACTTTCTTGCTGGGTTATCTTCCAGAAGTTAATGGAACTTTTTTGAACATCTGTTTCCTCACCAGTAAAATGGAGAAAATAATAAGTCCTTATCTCATGTTGTATTGGGAGGATAAAATGAGCTCATACGTAAAAGTCACTTAGCGTATTTTGGCAAATTCTGGGCTCATGCAGGGCCTCTCTCATCCCTAAACTTGTGGCAGACATTACTAATGTACCAAGGCACTCAGGAAAGATATGCTAATTTTATTCTTACTGACCACTTGACAAAGAGGTGAAATTAGTTGTTCAAGGTCACGTAGTTAAAATGAAACAACTAAGCTTTGAATCCAGGTCTGCTGGATTTCAAAGATCAGGTTCTTCACCTCACCAACAACTGCTATTTGGCCTTAGATAAACTACTGTGGTTTTTGGTTTTCTGGAGAGGGAAGTAGACTCCTTACCTATAAAATGCAGATAATAGAATCAATCTTATTGAGAAATTGTGAGAAATAAATGAGTCAGTGCTTATAGCTCAGTCCCCAACCTGTTGGAAATGAGCACTATCACATATTAATCAGCATCTTTATTATTTTTCTGAGTCTACACCTTTCTCCCTATTACCTGGCACTGTAGTTGGCACAGATGTTGAGTAGGTGCACAATCATTTTGAAGTAGGAGATGGTATCATTATTCCAGTAAAGGAGGCAGAATGAATGACTGATGGGACTGATCACCCTAGCTGACCTCTGGCATCCTCATCAATAATTCCAGGAAATCTGTTTCTGGCTTCTTGGACATAGCTTGTAGGAGTAGCGCAGCCAAGCAAGGATTAGAAACTCTTCCCAGTCCTTTCAGAGTCATTGCTGTTGCAACTATTCTGTAGGTGTGGCTCTCTAAAGGGTCAGTGAAATAAAACCTGTTGTTACCCAAATGAGGGAATAGCTCCTAGGGCTCCCATCAAGTCTTCCCTGTCAAGTGGACAGGAAAGACTATTGGATTACATATAGAACTCTCAATAACTGTTGTATCCCTGGCTTTAACACTCAATGCCTGGAAAAGACCACTCTTGTTGAGATTAGGAGAGGTATATTTTGTCACCAAGAGTCCCAAGAAAAATAGCAATCCCTGAGTTTTTGCTTGAACTGTACCTGGACAGAGCTAATATGGGAAATCTTTTCAGATTGTTTTATTTCCTCCTAGTAGTGAGGCAATCGTCATGACTCGGACAGTATACCTTAAGCTCCTAGTGTCATTTCCTTCTGTAAAATGTATTATTTTCAATGGTAGAAACTGTGTATTTAAATTGGATAATGCCAGTGATATACTTTGCTTCTGCACATATATGTGCTTTCTGCATATACATGCTATTTCTAATGACTTACTTATTTTCAAGGCAATATTATTTTTCTAACAGATTTTGTTTTTTACAGAAGTTTAGATTCACAGCAAAATTGAGAGGAAGGTATAGAGATTGCTCATATAATCCTATATCCACACATGCATACTCTCCTCCATTGTCAACATTATGTACCAAAGTAGTACAATCATTACAACTGATACACCTACATTGACATATCATTACCACCTGAAATCCATAATTCAATTCTTGATGTTGAATACAGTATGGGTTCGGACAAATGTATGACATGTGTCCTTCATTATATTATCATATAGAATATTTTCATGCCGCGAAAATCCTCTATGCCTACCTGACTGATCTCACCCCCTTTGGATCTCTGATTGTTTTACTATCACCATAGTTTTCCTTTTCCAGAATGTGATATAGTTGAAACATTATATAGCTAGAGTCATGTAGTTGCCAAAATTATTTTTAAACATTGATTGGAGAGATCTTTCATTCACTTATTCATTCCCTAAATGACCACAGCAGCCAGGTCTGGACCAAGCCAGGGCCGGAAGTCCAGAGCTTAATCCAGGTCTCCCATGCAGATGGTAGGACTTAAGCTACTTGAGACATCCCCTGCTGCCTCTCAGGGAGTATATTATCAGGGAGCTGGATCTGAAGTAGAGTAGCCAGGGCTCAAACCAAGCACTCTGGTATGGGGTGCAGGGTCTCTAGGGGCAACTTAATTGCTATGCCAGATGTCTGTGCCCCCACTTTATTTTTAGCTTTTAATTCACAAATAATTGGAGACTTGTGGAAAAGTGAGACAGTACGAAGAATTCCCATATATGGAACTATGTGTATCTATATTAGATACATGAGTTGGTAGCAATATCTCTACTCCTAATCCAGCTTTCTCTCCTTGCTCATTTTTCAGCCTCCTTGTTTACTTGTAAACTCTTTCTGCAAAAGTCAGAAACCTGGGTCCTACTATTGTTAATGCCAGCATAGGTGTATAATGGTTGCAAAATTGTTAACTCATATCCTCATGGGAAACAATTTTTTAAAATTCAGCACTATGTACAGTTCCTTTTTCCCAGTCTTTTTCTGCTACTTAGGTAAGCTCATTTCCACATTACATCCTTCAGTGTGGTTTGTTTTGTGCTTTTGCAGTACAGTTTGATTCTTTCATCACAGTCTGCATTTCCTCTGGGATCCCTTTGACTTCCTAGATTATTTATTTTTAAATTTATTTTCATAAACAGAGAGAGAGAGAATTGAGGGAGAAGAGAGTCAGACAGAAAGAGGTATTCTGTCTACCTATTCACTCTCTAAATGTCCACAACAGTCAATGCTTGGTCAGGCTGAATCCAGGAGCCTAGACCTTAATCCATGTAACCCATGTGGGTGGCAGTAGCCCAAGCACCAAGTTCCTGCCTCTAAATGATCTATTTTTTAAACTTTTAGGTTTATTCGTTGTTCTAAAGATTTATGGAATTTTGAAAAATATGTAATGTTCATTTTTTATAAATCTTTTTAAAAATGATTTATTTTATTTGAAAGGCAGAGATACAGAAAGAGAGGGAGAGAGAGAGAGAGATCTATCTTCTGGTGTACTCCCCAAATGGCTGCAATGGCCAGTTCTGACCTGATCCTAATCCAGGAGCCAGGAGCTTCTTCTGTGTCTCCCACATGAGTGCAGGGGCCCAAGTACTTGTGTCATCTTCTGGTGCTTTCCCAAGTGCATTAGCAAAGAGCTGGATTGGAAGTGGAGCAGCGGGAGCTTGAACCAGTGCCCACATGGGATGACAACACTGCAGGCAGCGGCTTTACCCGCTAGGCCACAGAGCCAGGCCCAGTGCTGTTCAGTTTTTAAAACTTGATATTAAGATGTATTTTTTTAGCTGGATTTTTAAAAGTCACATATATACAAGCATAAGATGTGTCAATCATTGAATTTAACTCTTTAATTAATGAAGAACTCTGTAAGATATTAAAACCAGCCCAAAGAGTATTTGAGAAGGTAGATGTACAATATTGGAAAAGAGTGCTACATTAAATACAAAAGTGGTTATTGTCCAGCAGTCTAATAATAAGCCACAAATTATAAGAGTATCTGTTCCAGGAGAAAATTATTTCCATGTCTACTGGATAAAATGTTTAAGCTAACCTCAGCCCCAACAGAGTTATAAAATAACCCAGACAATAGGTTGTCAAAACTAGTATTGCACTGGGAGAGTAGCCAGTAATTTTCAAGTTTCAGATACTTTTCTGATCCTGAGTTGTTAAAAAAAAAATTGGATGTTTCTGTCTAACAAAAGTACATAAGTAGGAAAAGGAAAAAAAAATATTGGGTAAAGAGATAAAATTAAGAGACAAAAGTAAGGACAGAAGGAAGTAAAGGGGGTAAAGTTAGGATTCAAAAACTTATTCCTGAAGTTCTTGTGCAACTACCATGCAGGCTTGGAAGTTTTCCTGGGCTTTCTAGCTCTGAAAGCCAAAGGGGAGCTAGAGAACTACTAAAAATTTGTCATATCCTTTGATGGTTCAGAAACTTTTGACCTGATTTTTTTCTCATTGGCAATAATAAAAAAAGTTATCAGTTAAATTTTTGAGAGATAAGTTTGTAACCATCAGAAGCTGAGGAAGTTGTGGGACTAAGAGAATTTCAGATAAAGCCTAATATTCTCAGGTATTTTGTCAAATCATTCTCTGTGTTGGATGCTTCTAGCCAGAATCCTTTGCTCACTAAACCAAGGCCATGAGTCCTAACCTGCTAAGAGCCAGAGAAGTGATAGCTTTCTGCTGTTCTCACCATATGTCCAGTTAGGTTAATTTTCTATAAATATCACTTGAAGAGATGACAAGTCTGTATTAATGATGATAGGATAACATTTCCAATCCCATGGAACACACATATCTAAGAGCTGGAGGACTGAGAATTACAAAGGGTGATCTTTAGGCAAAAATAGGGCAGAACAAAAAGCCAACTATGGAGGAACCAGAAGCCTGCTCTGTCTGCTCTTGCTTCTACCCTGTTTTGATGTTTCTTTGATTATCATATTTCTGCATCACAGGCAAAATTCCTTCTGAAATGTCCAACCTTTGTTTCTTTAACTGCGTTCAGGCTGTAGAGATAGGAATGCACTGGGTCTCCATAGGTGGTATAGGAAGTATTGTGGAAGAAATCCTAGGAGGAAAAGAACACACCAGAGGCCAAGAGTTGAGTTTCCTTGTGTGGCTGAGTCCTCCCTTGAGCTGTACTTCCCAGTAACACATCCCTGCTCTGCTTTTAGAAGGAAAACTTTATAAGTGGTCCTTTCAGGGCGTATTCCCTCGTAGGGCTTGTAGGGTCTTTCTGCAGAGCTGGAAGTGAAATCCTTTTTGCTTGAATCATATTTCTCAGTCAAGAAGCAGCACTGTAGGATTTCTCCCCCATACAAGATTAGTGGAAAATAACTTTTGTCTTTGAAACAGTGTTGGAAATATAATCCCTCTACGAGTCTCAAATTCAGGCAGATCATTTCCAAGATAAGTGTTCTCTTTTGAACCATTTTCGTTTTCCCAGTGAGGTCACCACTCTGCCTCCCCAGGAGGCCTCCCACGTAGGGAACATCACACCATCTTGCTCAGCCCCAGAGATCCTATCTCGTTGCCCTGGCGCGTGTCCGAGCCTGAGACATGGTGAGAGCAGATATGGCTCCTTCTTGTCTCACCCACAAAGATGTGAGTCTCAGCTCCCCGAATGATGGCTTTGCCATTTACAGATGGGAAGAAGTGCTCATGGAACAGAAGGAATGCTGCTTCATTTTATGGTGCTGCATAAAACCCAAATGTGGAATTTAAGAATGCAAAAACATTGAAGAGTTCTCAGTTTTCATCAGTTTTTATTATAAATTGCCACAATGATGAGCATTGGGAACATTCTTGGGGTCAAGGTAACCGTGCCTTTCAAATGATGCTAATTATCAGGAAAATGCAATGTCCTATTTATACCAAGATACTGTTTTTTCATTATTTGTGCCCCCCCCCCCCAAACATGCACATAAACAACAAGAACAGCAACACAAAATTGCCCATAGCTGCCTAAAAATGTCTCCTCCATATTTCCTGGGGATCTGTTTACAAAAGGTTTTTCTGAGTCAAGAAATCTTTTCAAAATTGTCCTCTAAATTGAGGCATGACAGCAATCATTCACACTTTAGTGTTATTTAATTATATAACTTACTACCCCCATCCCTCGCCAACATCCTGCTGAGAATTGACTCCTGAGGGAATGGACACTTTTATTAGAAAGGAGTGGAAGTGGGGGTTAGGAAGGACTTCTATTGGGAAACACCAATCCACATTTCAGGATCCCTTCAGACTTAAGCCTTTTCCCTTGCTCAAAATATCCTTTTCTTAAAAAAATTATGTCGTATATTTAAGCCAATCCAGAGTATAATATGTGGCCACATTAATACACACCTGAGGATAGTCACTTAATATAAACACCCAGTCAGGGTCTCAGGTTCAATTTAAGTAGTGACAAGAGAGCAATTCTAAGTGAATGGCTTATTGTTCCATGTCTGGCTTTTAAAGTGATTTCAAATGCTGGAGCCTGTGACTATAGGGTGAGTCAAGGAGGGGAAAGTGGTATCCTAACTTCTAAGGTGCTCAGAGACAATCAGCATGTAGCATATTTGTTGTCTACCTCATCCCTGTGATAAATCTATCACCTTCTACCCTACCCCATTCAATGCTCTCCCTGTGGTGAAGGTTAATGTGTTGTAACATAGTCTCATTCATCTATTCAGTTACATATTCTTTCAGTTATTCCCAAGGAAGTATAAGCTATGGTTTTGAATTGCAAACATCAGATGCTTATTTTTACTAACTTTAATAAAAAGGGGTTCTGTTGGAAAATTAACAGGGAGCTGAATGGCAAATCTGTGATAGTTTACAGATATGACCATACTTTCCCATCCTGTCTGTATCCATGCCATTTTCAACATGGCTTTGTAGCTCCTCCCATCAAAGAGCAGAGTCTAGGTCTGATTCCACAATTTGTTGTGGTCAATGGGATGCAGTGAAAACGTTGATGTGCCAAGTCTCAAGCCTAGGCCTCAACAGGCCTTGTGTGTTCCTACTGTCTCCTGAAACTTTGTCCAGCTGTGTGTGAGTAAGCTGAGGTCAAAATGCAAGAAGATGAGACACCATGTGGAATATGAATCCCAGCAAGGTCACCCTAGACCAGGCAAACCTCCATTTACCAGCAGCCCTAGAAGTATGTTTGGATCCCTCTAAGACCAGGATAAGCACCAAAGCGAGCCAAGCCCAAAGTCCTTGTCACTAGAATTTTGAGCAACAGATCAATTTTATCTTATGCTATAAGTTTGGAGATTATTCATTATGCAGTAAAACTCACTGGTACAAAAAGCTTGAGTAGACTAGAACTCAGGAGCCAAGGCCCTTGTAACTCCTTCAGAGGGCTGCCACCGAATGACAGAGCTCCAGGTGACATTCATTCTCCAGGAAGCCTGCTCATTCCTGGGTAGGAGAATCTGACTGTCCCATCTTGGTCATATGCCCTCCCTAGGTGGTGGGTGGATTACTTTGACTCAGGAACTTTGTTGGAACCACAAGGAACAGAGAAAGAAAAGTTCTGTAGAGAATAGCAACAGCTGCTATTTGCAGAACACAGAAGAGAAGGTCCCTGGTCAACAAACCATATATCCACTGTAAGCATTTATCCTATGGACTGACTCAGTGATGAGCAAAACATTCACTTGGAACAAGGAAGTAAGTCTTGGTGTATGGAGGGTCAGGCAAGCAGCAGAGTGGTTACTGCTGTCACAGAGGGGCCAGAGATAGCTCTGAGAGCCAGAGGAGGACTCCTGACTCACATTGCTACCAGGAAAGTAATTTGGGAGAAGATGCTAGTGGAGCTGATCTCTGTGGGGGTAAATAATGAGCTGGGTAAAGAGGTAGGAGTGTCAGAGAGCCAGGAGGCGTTTCCAGGCACTTAAAATAGCATGACGGAAAACCTCGTGTGACAGTCCTCAAATGTCACCATGGACCAAATTATAACCTGCTTATGCCTGGTTTGGTTCAACTTCTGAGGGAGAGGGAGAGAGAGAGAAAAAAGAGAGAGAGCGAGAGGATGAATTTGGTTCACAGACTCCACAATTTCCCATTGTTTTATCTCTCCCAATTCTCTCACCTGTTATCTGCTAGTTCTTATTTTGACACCTGAATTTGCCCCTTTGCCTGAGGTCACAGAGCATTTCTTGGTCAGATGGCATAGAAAGTGTGAGGTTAGGGGTGGGGTTTGAGAGCCTGATATGCTTGCTAAGGAATTTTTATTTTCTTCTATATGCAATGCGGGTCTATTGCAGATATTTGAGCAAGGGGAGTGGTCATATTCAGATCTGTGTTTAAATAAAGATGGGTCTGGCAACAAGTAGAAAGAAGATGCCAAGGGCAACAAAGGAGGCAGAGGGACCAGGGAGGAAGCTGCTGTTTCTAGCCAGGAAGTAATAGGTTCAACCAAAGGGAGCAGGATGAGGAAGTGGAAAGGTTGGGATCAACGTTTTTATGATATTCTCAAAGAAGATCTGGGGACACCAGTTATTTTTTCTTCCAAACTACCTTTGTTCCTTTACAACAAAATCATAATTTAAAAAGCCTTCGTATCTGGTAGCAGCATTTCCCTAATGTCAAATGAGATGCACTTGTCCTAGAGAAATCAGTGGTAAGTCTACATGATGCTGAGACACAAAATCCCTCCTTGTTCTTGCTAGGAAAAATAAATAACTCTCCTTGGACCTACTCCTCTTGCCAGAAATGCAAGCAGTTTCCACACCCACTTAGAGTCATGGTGTGAGACAGAGGACTGTCAAAGGCCAGCCCTGAACTAGAAGCAGATGGGAGAGGATTCTTGCCAGAGACATCATCTTGCTTTTCAGTGATCAGAGGTTAAATGTTCAGAGAAAGTGCATCTGATGCCTTAGTCACAACTGGATCAACTGAAATAACAATGCAAGGAGGTGTCGGCCTTGTGAGGGATAAGAGGAGCAGCTGCCAGGAGACCCATGCTTGCTTTCTGGAGTGGGAGGTTAATGGAAGGGGTAGTACCCTTAACACAAAGCAGTTTGGACAGAAAGTGAAGACGACAGATTGATTCCAGCATTTTTCCTTTCATATGATAATATAGGCTTGGAGAAGACGGCAGGTCTCTAGGATGTATATGAACTGGGAGGATAAAGAAAAAACATAAATTTGTGGTAGAAAGAAGTATACCTTCCGTTAGCTGTTTTCTTTTAAAACAGCAACTTGATACTCAACAACTACTACTAAATCAATTAGCATGTTACATCTTTGTATAAGAATAAAAAGTCACAACAGAATATATGACTGTTTTATTCTGGTTTATCCTGGTTTACATGGAAAATACTGGTACTAATATAAGAAATAAAGGCTCTGTCTGCGGCGCCGGTACTCCAGGTTCTAGGCCCAGTTGGGGCGCTTGTTTTGTCCCGGTTGCCCCTCTTCCAATCCAGCTCTCTGCTGTGGCCCGGGAGGGCAGTGGAGGATGGCCCAAGTGCTTGGGCCCTGCACCCGCATGGGAGACCAGGAGGAAGCACCTGGCTCCTGGCTTCGGATCGGTGCAGTGTACCAGCTGTAGCGGCCATTTGGGGGTTGAACCAATGGAAGGAAGACCTTTCTCTCAGTCTCTCTCTCTCTCTAAACCTGCCTGTCAAAAAATTTTAAAAAATAATAAAAAGAATATGTATGGTTTTCAAAATTTCTTGTACTAAAATAAACTCATCTTTTAATTTAATTCTCCACAATGTTTTTGAAGTACTCTTGTATATACAGTAGTTTTATATGCCTTCTAGCTAATAAAACTTACAAAAGCAAAAAAAAAAAAAAAAAAAGAAATAAAGGCTCATATTTCTTTTTTTTAAAGTTTATTTATTTATTCAAAAGGCAGAGTTACAGAGAGGCAGAGGCAGAGAGGGAGAGGTCTTCCATCTGCTGGTTCACTCCCTAGATGGCCCCAACAGCTGGAGCTGCACCGATCCAGAGCCAGGAGCCAGGAGCTTATTCCAGGTCTCCCATGTGGGTGCAGGGGCCCAATGCTTTGGCTATCCTCTACTGCTTTCCCAGGCCACAGCAGATAGCTGGATTGGAAGTAGAGTAGCCAGGACTTGAACCAGCGCCCAGGTGAGATGCCGGAGCTGCAGACGGTGGCTTTACCTGCTATGACATCGCACCGGCCCCAAGGCTCATACTTCAGTCAGAAGCTATTGTCAGGGCTGCCCATGGCAGAGGTGAGAAGGGTCTCCCTATGGCCTTTAGAAAACACCACCAGTCTTTTCTTTCAGATTTTCTTTCCCTAGGAAGATGTTCAGGGCACTTCTAAGCTCTCAGCCTCTGCCTTGCTCCTGTGTAATGATTGTCCAATGTGAGCACTGTGCTACCCCATCCTGTTCAGGGGACCCAGGCCTGGCCAGCTGGGCCACTGCTGGGACCCAGAGAGCAGCATCTGGTCTCTTTCCCTTGGGATTTTCTTGCTTTTTCTGACTGGCTTATTGTATTTTCATTATGGGCTTCTCTTCTCCAGGCCTGCCAAAGGTCAGGAGGAAGTGTTTGCCTGGTGAAGACATCTCTTTAGCCTAGTGAAGATATCTCCTTTCACCAAAATGTTCCTCGGAGGGGTGTAATCGAAAGGAAATGGGAGACTGTGTTTAAAGTGGAACCTTCATGAGCCCTGCGCACTCTGACTTTTAGAGGCCACACCATACAGCATATGAAACATACTAACTGCTCTCACATCTCACATTAAATAGAATTTTTCTCTTAAAAATTTTTTGCAAGGGTTTTTATGCTTGTACTTTAGAAATTATTTGACTCTATGTAACTTTAATTTGTGATTGGCTATGGGTTTGCAACAATCTCTGTGTATACTTAAAGGCATTTGTGAAGTGAGAAAATTGAGCCCATTAGATGTAATGCAATCTTTATGAATACTAAATTGAATAGCTAATGAAGTTGGCATGTGGGTGCATTTTTGTAGACATTTAATTAGACATTTATTAATTTTAATTTTTATTGTTTTCTTATATAGTTTTGGAGCCAGAAAGTGTTCTTCTACCGGAGTCTCATATATTTTCTAGGCCCCTGAAATGCTCATAGCTCTCAGGTTTCATTGTAGTGAGTGCTGGTACCAAATTAGTTCTAAATTTTGACTTCAGGACACTTTTACACTTGAAAATAATTGAGTACTCCAAAGATCTTTAAAAAGTTTTTCTTTTAAACATAGATTATATCTATTAAAATTTTTTGTACTAGAAGTTACAACTAGGAGATTATTAAGTCACTTATTAAAATAATAATGAGCCAATTACATATTTCATTATTTACAAATTTGTGATAATGAAATTTTCCAAACAAAAATGTAGTAAGAATAGTGACTTTTTGTAAATTTCTGTAATGTATATCTTAATTGAAGAGTTTCATAAACCCTGAAATTCAATGGTTGCCATATATTGCTTTGGTTGTAGTACAGGAAAAAAACTAGGTTCACACAGATAGATAGTTGGAAAAAGGATGTGTATTTTAATGGCCCTTCTCGGTATTACATCAAAACTTGGCGTCAAAGTTTTAAAAGTTAGATGTAATTGGAATCTGATATTACAAAATAAATTTTCATACTGTATTATGTTAAAATTGATGGGTTATTTTGTGCTTTGAGTCACATTTGTGTGTGATTTTGTAACATGATCATTGGACATTTGCAAAATCTTGGTTCATTGAATTATGCAGATCTTCAACATGTGGTCACATTTCTTTGTACACTCTCAAAGATCACATTTATTAATTCTACCACAGATAAGCTCAATCTTAAAGTATTGGGAAGTAAGTTTTCCAAAATTATTTTTGTTTTTAAAAGACTTACTTATTTGAAAAGCAGAATTGCAGAGAGACAAAGAGAGAGAGGGAGAAAGAGAGAGAGAAAGAGAGAGATCTTCCATCCCCTGATTCACTCCCCAAATGGCTGCAATAGCCAGGACTGAGCCAGGTGGAAGCCAGGAGCCAGGAGTGTCTTCTGGGTCTCCCATGTGGGTGCAGGTGCCCAACAACTTGGGCTATCTTTTGTTGTTTTCCCAGGCACATCAGCAAGGAGCGGGATTGGAAGTGGAGCAGCTAGGATTTGAACTTTTGTCTATATGGGATGCCAGCACTGTAGGCAGTGGCTTTACCCACTATGATACAACACCAGTCCCAGTTTCCCAAAATTCTAATTTTCAGTTGAAAATAAATGCTACTAATGGCAACAAACACTGTCAGTTGTTTTCCTTGAAGTCACAGTTTCACTTAGTTTAATTTCTGAGAACATGTATGCCAAATACCCACCTCGATTTTCATAGTTTCTCATTTGCTTTTTCAAATCCAAATGGTGATCAATGAAAAATCAAGTTTAGTTCAAATTGCAACTTGAACAGTGGCACAGATGCCTTTCATTGAGACAACCTTGGTATTTGGACATGTGTAGAAATGCAATATGAGTTCTTCCCGGTTCCTTATGCAGAATCATAAAATGAATGTATGCTCAAAAGTTGTAATTTTTTAAAAAAATATTTATTTATATGAAAGGCAGAGTTACAGACAGAGGGAGGGAGAGACAGAGAGAGAGGTCTTCTGCCTGCTGGTTCACTGTTCAAATGGCCGCAACAGCCGGAGTTGGGTAGATCCAAAGCTAGGAGCCAGGAACTTCTTTGGGGTCTCCCACATGGGTGCAAGGGCCCAAACACTTGGACCATCCTCTGGTGCTTTCCCAGACCATACCAGAGAGCTGGGTCAGCAGAGGAACAGCGGGACATGAACCTGTACCCATATGGGATGCCGGAGCTGCAGGCAAAGGCTTAACCAACTATGCCGCAGCGTTGGCCCCAAAGGTTGAGATTAATAAACTGAATGATTATTCTGCATCATCAAAGACATGCTTAAGTGAACTGCCACTTTCTTTTCTAATGCAAGTGGATGTTACTAAAGAACAAGCACCAATATAGTTTGGTGTGTTGCTTCATGCCGTGGGGCTAGCAACTTTTCCCATGTTTTCTTCTGCACTGTTGGTGCACATGTGAACACAATGGAAAAGTCTTGTGTTATTACTAATATTGGCTGCCATTTCGGATCTACTGTAGAGATCATGGAGACCCAGAGGGGTACACAGATTGTACTTGGAGAGTTGCTACAGTACTTAAGCCATGCAGACTGTGCCAGGCACGTTATAAATGCTCAATCAATTCTGATGAAAACTATCATTCTCTGTGCCTTCCTAAGCATTGTTTTTCACCTTTTAAAGGTAGGGTTACTGTTACTCAGCTCAGAGAATTTGCAGAGATTTAATGCAAAAAGTATATAAAAACATACCACAATGTTCAGCACATAATAAATGTGCTATAAAGATGAAGTATTATTATGAATATCACTAATAATAAGTCATTTTAAATTTTTCCTGGAGAGCGTGGGGAGGATTCTTTAGTATTTCTACTGCCAGGGCTTGTCTGGCCTCTTTTTCCCATGGAGAATTTTACACTCTTCACTCTTCCCCTGTCCCTTGCATTCCTTAGGTGGAGGCTGCTTCAGCCTTAGAGCTGTGCCCTGTGGACACTGGGACAAGGCCCCACCAAGGAATTCCCACTTGTTCGAGGGCCGCAGCAAGCAGCCGTCCTTTTTTTTTTTTTTTTTCAGCTCTCGCAATCTAGTCTAGACACTCTGAGGAGGTGGAGGATATAATTACAGCTTGAAACACTTCACATGCACCAGCAGCCCAGCTCCTTCTGCACATGTGTGACTCAAGCCCCAAGAGAGCAGTGAAACCTGATGATTCACTTGCCCAGATAAGCTGGAAGTGAAACCCTAGAGGTCCAGAGTCCAGTTGCCTTTACGACACAGCACCCTTTACATGCAACCAGTTTCTCCTTTTGGTTCACTTGAAGTCAAAGCAACAAATGTGCCTTGAGCTCTATCCCTCTGGGTACCATGCTGAATCAGCTATTGTGCTTTAGTCCCTGTTGGCTGCTCCAGACTCATTCCTGCTTCTCTCTGAGCTGCTCTGAGGCTGACTTTTTTGGATGCCATCTGTAGCTTCTTTCGTCTTCTTGTTTCCAGCTGGATTCCATCTATGGCACGTGCTGGCGGGAAGGAGATTGAAGAGTCAGAGGAGAGGCAGGTTGGCCTTCTGCCTTCATAGCTGTGCTGCACTGGCTAATACTTCTGTTAGGTGACCTCTCTTCCACTGTTAAAGCTGGCTATAGTTCTTCTTGTAATCTGATAATACTATTTTCTCCACTTACGTCTTTTTAAGGTCGTAACAGCCTTGCTCTGTGGCTAATCCCTGGCAAATCACTACCCTCTGCCCTTACCTGTCCTGCCTGCCCACATCTCTGTAGATCCTGCCTTCCTTATGCTCTTTCCAGTTTAGCTTTGAGTGTGCCATCTGTTCCCTGGCTTCAGTCTGACACATAGACAGCAACCTACCCTTGAGAAGCTTACTATGTTCTTAGAGAGGGTAGTTATCCCAAGCATCAATCAGATGCATACCATCTTCATACCTATTGGATCCAAGAACCAGCTGTACAATTATGATGCACTTAATATTTCTGCTTAACTTGCCTCACTTTTTAAAAAATGATACATTCAATTAGAAGACAAAAGACTTTTTCTCACCAACTATGCAGAATTGCTGCTATGCTTTGAGTGACTTATTCCTTCCAAAATTCATGTGTTTAAATTATAAGCCTCAAGATGATGGTATTAAGAAGTAGGAACTTTGGGAGGTAATTAGGTCCTGAGGGCCCCTCCCTCATGAGTGGGATAGTATCCTCATAAAACAGACCCCAAGGAATTAGCTCGTCTCTTCCATCATGCAAGCACATGATGAACTGGGCCTTCACCAGACACCGAATTTTCCAGTACCTTGATCTTGCATTTCTCAGCCTGAAGAACCATGAGGAATATGTTTCTTTTGTCTATGAACGACCTAGTTTATGGTGTTTTGTTTTAGCTGCCTGAACAGACTAAGACATTTGCCAAAAATGTAATACAAGGGTGAAAACAAAGCAGTATATTAAAGGTAGGCTTACACTCATTGTGGTTAAGGGCGCATACTCTAGATACTCTGTCTGTGCTGGAATCCTGGCGGTCCCACTTTCCAGCTCCGTGAACTTGAGGAAGGCACATAACCTTCATGATTCAACGACAGAGTTGTGAGAGCTAAGCTTATTAATGTATGCAGATATACGTAAAGCATTTACAGCCCTGCCGGGCACACAGGAAGCTCTGCATGAATTTAGGCTGGCATTGTTTACTGATGACGATGATGATGATGATGGAATTTCCTGACTCAGGCTCTGAGCTGCAGTGTGACGAGCAAGGAAGTAAAGACTCATCTCCCAGACGGAGACTTTCTCCCTGATGTAACCAGCAGAGTTTGAAGAGAGCAGAAAAGAGTAACTACCTTATCATCTGGCTCACTGTTATTTGTTTCTCTTTGTTCTCTTTATTGATATGCCTCAAAAGTTTCCTTGTAGGCCAGCGCCATGGCTTGCTAGGCTAATCCTCCGCCTTGCGGCGCCGGCACACCGGGTTCTAGTCCTGGTTGGGGCGCTGGATTCTGTCCTGGTTGCCCCTCTTCCAGGCCAGCTCTCTGCTGTGGCCCGGGAGTGCAGTGGAGGATGGCCCAAGTCCTTGGGCCCTGCACCCCATGGGAGACCAGGATAAGTACCTGGCTCCTGGCTTCGGATCAGCGCGGTGCGCCGGCTGCAGCGAGCCGGCCGCGATGGCCATTGGAGGGTGAACCAACGGCAAAGGAAGACCTTTCTCTCTGTCTCTCTCTCTCACTGTCCACTCTGCCTGTCAAAAAAAAAAAAAAAAGTTTCCTCGTGTACCTCCAGTGGAACACCTCCTATAGTTTTGGGAGCACAGACAGGCAAATGAATAACTACAGCAAATAAACCACAAGCGAAGTGTAAGAGCCAGCACAAAGAAGTGGACAAAGGGGGCTGGTGTTGTGGCACAGTGGTTTAAGCCCCTTGTTCCAATGCCAGTATTCCATATGAGCACTGGTTTGAGTCCCGGCTGCTCTACTTCTATTGAGCTCCTTGCTAATGCACCTGAAAAGACAGAGGAGGATGGCCCAAATGCTTGGGCCCCTGTCATCCACTTGGGAGACCTGAATGGCATTCCAGGCTCCTGGCTTTGGCATGGTCCGACCCTGGCCATTGTGGCCATTTGATCAGTGAACCAACAGATGGAAGATATCTGTCTCTCTGTCTCTCTCTGTAACTTGGCCTTTCGAAAAAATAAATACATTTTTTTTTTCTTCAAAGGAGTGGATAACAAACTTGGTGAGTAGAGTTGGAAGGAAGCTGTTGACAGGCTTATCAGGGTCTGAATTATGGTTAGAAAATTGGCAGACGGGGGAGCTCTTGAGAGTAGAGGGACCAATACTTTGTTTCAATGCATGGGGTTAAGTTAACATAGGAAAGGAAAGGACAGGTTCACAAAGAAATACCACCCCTCCCCCAATAGAGAGAGCAATGCCTCATTACAAACTACCTTGAGAAACTGTTCTCAAAGTGTGGTCCCCACAATTGCCTTGTCAAAAATACTCGAGAATCCATTAGAAATGTAAGTTATTGGCTCTATCCCCAGACCTCCTAATAGAAACTCTGGAGGTAGATCCCGATAACCTGGGGCTTAACAGGCCCTCCAAGTGATTCTCATACATGCTTGAGTTTGAGCACTATTGTCGTAGAGGAAGATGAGAGAATATTAGCAACAAGTGAGCATGAGATTCTTGTGTACACTGAGAGCTATTTATTTAGCACTTTCTATGTGTGGGGTATTGTGCTAATCATTTTACCTCCACCAGCTCTGGTCATCATCACAACAGCTCTGACAGATACATTATTATGCCCATTCTTCAAATGAGAAAATTGAGGTGTAGGCTGAAGTTTAATAGTCATTTATTCGGAAGGCAATGGGGTCTAGAATAATGAGGCCATTGGTGGCAGAAAGAAAGGCAGAGGATGGGTTTGAACAGTTTGTCAAAAGCAGCATTGTCCAGTAGAACTTTCTGCATGGTCTGAAATGATAGCTACCGGTTAATGAGATGACCAGTGATGATTGGTGCCTTGGAGGAACTGAGTTTTCAGTTTAATTTAATTTTAATGAATTTAAATGAAAATAGCTACAGAGAGCTAATGGGTACCATCTTGGAGACAGTGCAAGTCTAAAATCACACAGTAAGTAAGTTACAGGGCAGAAATTGACCTTAGGTTCATCTGACACCCCCCCCCCCCAAATAAAAAAGCTACAGTCTTGTTCACCCTTGCTCCTACCATAACGTTTTTTTTGCCCACTCTCTGAGAAAGACTGTGATCTTCTCTTGGTCACATTCCTGGGAAATTACTTCTCAGACCCAGAGGGCTCTCTGGGCACTCTGCTCTCAGTGTGGCTGGTGGGAAGGCATAAAAGTAGCCACAACAGGCTGATCCCCCAATTTTCCCTTCCGTGTGGATGGAGCTGACTGGTATTTTGGAGGGCATAAAGGAGGTGTGCTGACCCTACCCTTTCTGAGCCTTCATGGTGCCCCTCCTGGCCTTTATGGCAATGTCAGACGTTGACTGGGCCGGCCAGAGACCCCAGGAGGCTCCCTGGACAAGATGTTCTCTAAATTAAATTCCAGGACTTGAGCATATTTTATTTTTTTTATTTGCTTAATTCTCCATGGAGCAGATGGAACATTGAAAACTTGCTCCCAGGAATTCTTGGCCTCCTCAGCCCTATAAATTGTTTAAATCCGTCCCTTGCCTTTCTTTCCACCATTCAATGATCTCATTATTATAGGCAAAGGGTTGGCAAACTTTCTCTGTAATGAGCCAGATAGTAAATATTTTAGGTTTGTGGGCCTGTAAGGTCTCTGTTTTATACTCTTTGTGTGAGATTTTTTTGTTGTTGTTTTGCTTTTTAGGCAACCCTTTAAAAATGTAAAAAAAACATTTCCAACTCTCAGGCAGCATTTGGCTTACCAGTCAGAAGGTGCCCTCATTCCAGGCTCTCTTGCCTTGGGAACAAATGTTTATCAAACTTCAGTAAGCACAAGGATCTTCTGGGCCAGCTTGTTTACACCACAGATTCCTGTGCTCCCAGGAGATTATGATTTAGTGGGCTTGGGCTAGGGTGTAGGCATGCACATTTTAACAGATGGTCTAGGTGACCATTCTAATGGAAATGGTCTCCTGGCACCTTTTGAGCAACTTTAGAGCTCACTTATCAACCAATCCCTTCATTTTACACAGCAAGCAATTGAAGTCTAGGGAAGGGAAGTGATTAGGCTTTAAAATTTCTGAGTTGAAGCTACAGGGAAGTTGGGCATTGGGGGAAGGAAGGTGGCACAGCCTAGGGCAGAACAAGGAGACAGGGAGAAACCGGATGGTGGGTGATTTACTTTAGCCGCTGGGCACAAGCATCTCCTTAAGGTGGCCACACTGCTGCACTTTCAACAAAATCCCCTCTTTTACTTAAAGCACTTTGAGTGAGATTCTCTGTCACTGGCAGTTAAAAGTACCCTAACGGATACAGACCCCTCCTGCCCCCAACCTTCTTTGATCCACCTCTTTTGAGAGAACTATCTTTGAAGGGATACTCCCAAGATTTCTTCCAAAGGTTTAATCCTTTAAATGTCAAGGCCTTTGTAACGGGCTGCGCGGAACTCACACACCTCCCTGCACCTGAAGGCTATGCACAGAATTGGAAGTGGGCCAGGACAGGTATTGGGGATTTTAGCTTGTAACCTTGCTTCTCTCTTCCTGTAACTGAAAAGGGCAAATTGCTTAACTTCTTCTGGCCCTAGCTTTGTCATCTGGAAAAGGAGGCGGGTGGGAGGTGGAAAGAGCCATTGGTTAGGCACCTTTGGTCCTAGATATTATGGTGTTCCAATGGTCAATGTTCCTCTCCTTGATATTCACAACTCACTCCTCCCCAGTTCCACTTTGTTTCCCTCTTCTCCCCACCACCCCCATCTCATTCTCCTTTCTCTTTCTTTCCAGAGCAGAAACACAAAATGAAAGCATTGACTTTGGCCCTGTCTCTTCTTTCCTGGCAGAAATTATACTCCTGAGGAGCTCATATATGTTCTCATTTGAATCAACAGCCCTCAAGGTTTCTCTAGGGAACTTGAACGTTTCCTTCCTGGTTTGAAGAATGGAGTTAATTGACACAACATGACTTTGAATTGGGTGGAAACTTTTTTTTCTCATTTGTTGAAAAGTAATCCAGCGAGTCAGTGGAACTGCCACAATTAAAAAAAAAAAAAGTGCACCCATCTTTGAATTCAGTGGTGCTGGTGGAATGAGTTACCTGTGCCCGACACTTCTGGGATTGCAGCCACTGCTCCTGGCAGGTTTTTCTGTTCACGGAGGGAGGACGTTACCTAATCCACCTTCAACATGTTGTGACAGGAGCCAGGGAGGCCACAGGCCCAAGAGCCCACACTCACGTGAAATCATTCTTGTTTGGGTTTTAATAATGTTTGTTCGCGTTTCTTTTAAACCCTAATGCATTACGTGTTCAAAGCAGAAAACGTAGTAAAACAGAAAACACACAAAGGAAAAAAGCAGCAACACAAATCACTCATAATCCACAACCCAGAGGTGACCACATGCAGGGTTTTTTTAACCATTTTGTTTCAACCACTTCTTTTCTCATCACCAAGGCAATGTGTGCTCAACGCTCAAGCAAACACTAAAGAAAAAAATCCATCATGTCTAACCCCACACCGATGATGTTCACATGAAGCCTGCGAATCAATACCCGACCCACCGCGGCTGCCCAGCCTGCTTTCTGCCTTTCCTCACGTTTGTGTCACTCCCAGGCTCCAGCATTCCATGTTCTGTGAACTGTAGGTCTTGGGGCTGGCAGAAAGGCACAAGCATATTTGCTTTAGTGCTTTGGAACAATGCCTCCCTGAGGGCTGGACCCCAGGGAGGGTCTGTACACAGCTCCGCGGAAACACATGGCCACCACAATCCTACCCCCACCCCCCCGCCAGAATTTAAGCAGCATGTTTGGCATGCTCCCAAAAGAGGGTTTGCAAACGACTGTGAGTGCCAGTACTCCCAGGCAGCAAGAGGACCTGGAAGACTGTTATTTGCAGAATGAGCTTCTGATGCTGTCATGTAGTTGTCCACCTTTGTCCCCAACCCAATTCCCTTTCTCTGGCTCTCGGACTCCAGTCAGAAATACCAACACTCTTGCAAATGTCCGGCTGCCACTTTCTTTGGCCCTGTCCATTCTGTCTAGAAAACTCTGAATATTTTCTTACCAGGTATGTGATAAAAAGTGCTTAGAGTCCCATTCCCTTGTCTGTGGAGTCAGACTGACTCAGGTTTAAATTCTGTTCCTGCTGCTTGCCATCTTGTGAACTTGGATGAACCAACTTTGTTGAACCTGTGTCAATTTCTGTGAAAAGTCACGGTAGCCATTATGTGTTAAGTGCTTATTAAATGCACGATACCCTTCTCACTGTTTTTTCATTGTTTACATTTATTTTTATTTATTTGAAAGAGTTACAGAGAGAGGTAGAGACAGAGACAGAGGTCTTCCATCTGCTGGTTCACTCCCCAGATGGCTGCAACGGCCGGAGCTGCGCTGACCCAAAGCCAGGAGCCAGGAGCCTCCTCTGGGTCTCCCACGTGGGTGCAGGGGCCCAGTGACTTGGGCCATCTTCCACTGCTTTCCCAGGCCATAGCAGAGAGCTGGATTGGAAGAAGAGCAGCTGGGACTAGAACCAGCGCCCATATGGGATGCCAGCACTTCAGGCCAGGGCTTTAACCCACTGTGTCACAGTGCCGACCCCTCACTGTTTTTTAACATATTAACTTATTTAACACTCAGGACTAACTGGAAGATACTGTTATTTTCATTTTACTGGACAAAGGGATTTGCCCAGAGAGGTTAAGCCACTGGTCATCAGTTACACAGCTAAGTGGCCATGCTGGGACTCAGATTCAGGTGATCTGTTCTCAGCTATTCCTTTAACTGCCTTCCTGATCAGGGAAGTATTAATGACAAAGAGAATGGCGAGGGTTGAATGAGAATTTATCTCGAGTACTTCAAACAGAGCCCAACCAATGTGCTTTACCTTTTTTGGGAATCGGTGGTTAGCCTAGTGGTTCAGACATTCATCTCCCACATGAAGAACTCTCCCACATAACGAAGTGTCTTGGTTCAATTCTCAGCTCCAGCTCTGACTCTACCTTCCTGCCAATGCAGACCCAGGGAGGCAGAAGTGATGGCTCAAGTGATTGGGTTCCTGCCACCCATGTGAGTGACCTGGATTGTGTTCCCAGCTCCTGGCTTTGGTCCAGGTCCAACCCTGGTTCTTGCAGATATTTGGAGAGTGAACCACTTGACGAGAGCTTTCTCTCTGTTTCCCTGTCATGTGCCGGTTTGTGTCCCTGCTGCTCCTCTTCTCACCCAGCTCTCTGCTATGGCCTGGGAAAGCAGTGGAAGATGGCCCAAGAAGGACCTGAAAGAAGTTCCTGGCTTCTAGCTTCAGATCACCCCAGCTCTGGCCATTGTGGCCATTTGGGGAGTGAAGCAGCAGATGGAAGATCCTTCTCTCTATCTCTCCCTCTCTCTGTGTAACTCTACCTCTCAAATAAATAAATAAAATCTTTTTTTTTTTTTTTACAGAAATCAACAGTGAAGACATATGGCCTGGCCTTAAATTTTTTTTTTTAATTTAAAAATTTGTCTTTCTAAATTTTTGCCTTTTTTTTTTTGTTTGGTAGGGGAAGGTTTGCAAAATGTGGTATTCTTTTAGAATTGCAAAGTGTCTATAAATCTTTAATGGCCAGATTATAAAACACAATTATGGCCGGCGCCGCGGCTCACTAGGCTAAATCCTCCGCCTTGCCGTGCCGGCACACCAGGTTCTAGTCCTGGTCAGGGTGCCGGATTCTGTCCCGGTTGCCCCTCTTCCTGGCCAGCTCTCTGCTGTGGCCCGGGAGTGCAGTGGAGGATGGCCCAAGTGCTTGGGCCCTGCACCCCATGGGAGACCAGGAGAAGCACCTGGCTCCTGCCATCGGATCAGCACGGTGCGCCGGCCGCAGCGTGCCAGCCGCGGTGGCCATTGGAGGGTGAACCAACAGCAAAGGAAGACCTTTCTCTCTGTCTCTCTCTCTCTCACTGTCCACTCTGCCTGTCAAAAAAACAAAAAACAAAACAAAACAAAACAAAAAACACAATTATGTACTTGAATGCTGTGTATTTACTAAGTCCAAGTACTGTGCTAAATGTTTTAGATGAAGGATTTCGCTGAAGCCTCGTGGCAGCCCTGTGGGGAATGTAACATCTTTATCCTGTGGATGACACCATTCTGCTCGGTGTGGTGAGATAGCGCTGCCACGGTCACAACAAATGGCAGAGCCAAGATTTCAGCTGGAATTGCTTCACCTCAGAATCAGAATTCTTAATTCATTTTTGCTAAAAGATGTCATTCTTCAAGGTATTAATGTCTGGGGGTGGGTTGGGGATGGAGTTGCACAGAAACAGTAGAGGTTGTCAAGAGTTCGTTGGGGGCCCTGTGGTGCAGCAGGTTAAAGGCCCAGCCTGCAATGTTGGCATCTCATGTGGGCACCAGTTCAAGTCCCGGCTGCTCCTCTTCCCATCCAGCTCTCTGCTATGGCTTGGGAAAGCAGTAGAAGTTTGCCCAAGTCCTTGGGCCCCTACACCCACGTGGGAGATCCGGAAGAAGCTCCTGGCTCCTGGCTTGGTTCTGGCCTGGGGTGCCCAGTCCTGGTCATTGTGGCCATTTTGGGGGAGTGAACCAACAGATGGAAGACCTCTCTGTCTGTCTCTACCTTTCTCTGTAACTGCCTTTCAAGTAAATAGAGTAAAGGTCATTAGAAATGTATACTGTGGAAGAAACTATGCATGGATTTCAAAAATTTTTGTACCAAAGTGAACTTACAATACATTTTCCATGAGCTTTTTGACTTGTCCTCTTGAAAAGGTTATAAGACAGCCATATAAGACAGGTGTCGGTAAAAGTGTCTGTGGGCTACAGAGCTGGGAGTCACTGAGGCAGCCATGGGATGAAGCACAGGCCTGTGGGCTCAATGCATTTGCAGTTACTTGGCAGCGTGGGTTCCCCCAGCCAGATCTATGTGGATGCTGCCCCACTACCTTTGGACGCACTTAGGGAGCTTCCCCGCTAGACATTGGAATGAGACTTTCTTAGCACAGGGGCCCAGAGTTTCAGGGTTTGTGATGTAGGTGGTGAGATTAGGAAGCAAAGGTAGAATAACAGGAAATCTTAAGGAGAGTGAGGTTTGGGCTACAAAGTTTGCTTTGTTTTGTTCTTGTTTTTCGTTAGTGTAGTATTTCCTTTGCCTGGCACTTTTTGAAAAGTGAAGGAGGAAAGAATTAAACTGATAGAGTCCCTACTATGTACCAGATGCTTGATACAGACTCTCTTTTGAGCTTTGTAATTTAAAAAAAAAAAATACTTTCTTTATTTATTTGACAGAGTTACAGATAAAAAGGGGAGAGAGAGGGAGAGAGAGAGAGCAAGAGTGATCTTCCATCTACTTGTTCACTTCCCAGATGGCCACAATGGCCAGGACTGAACCAGGCCAAAGCTAAGAGCTTCATCCTTGTCTCCCATGTGGGTGGCAAGGACCTAAGTACTTGAGCCATCCTCCATTGCCTTTCCCAGGCCCTTAGTTGAACAGCTGGGATATAGAGCAGCTGGGACACAAACTGGTGCCAATGGGGGATGCCAGCATTGCAGGTGGTGGCCCTACCCACCACAGCACAGTGCTGGACCCTGAGCTTCATGCTTTCATAGGTAAGTAGTACTAGTACTCTATCCCATTTCGTAGATGGGAAAACGAACACCTAAGAAGCATAGGTCATTTATTTAGGATCTTGAAGAAACAAAATGGTTAAATTGGGTTTTGAAATCAGATGCTTATGATTGCAAATTCCCACTGGACTCAGGAATAAAACTAACCCAGTGTGATTTACATGGCTGAAGGCCAACAAGCATGTACCAAGTAATGAGCAGATCCATGGCTGTACAGTTGAGCAGAAACTCAGTGCCTAGTGCAGGCAAGAAGTCAAGACGAGTCATCCTGTAAGCAAGACATGGAATTCCTGAAATGCCAGCACCCAAAGTGAGTGTGTTTGTGATTTTGTTCCAGAAATTACTCTTTATTATTATTTTTTTTAAATCTCAGTTGATAGAGTGAAGAAGTTTCTGAATGGAAAGTAGAACTTCAGGGAGTGAAGCGCAATGCAACATGGTGAGCTTGGTTGTACAGAGTGACCTCACAGAAAAGTATTTTTATTGGAAGTTTCTTGCAATTCACACTGTTCCTGCTTCTGGGTCTTTCCTCCAAGAACTGTGCCTCAGAGGTTTTCTCTCTGACTGGGGAGATATCCATCTCCAATCCTGTGTGCAGCCAGGATTAGTGAGATCTGCCCTGGTGTGCTGCTCAGTGACTTCTGTGACCCACGCCCAGAGATAACAGCCCCTAAATCTCCTGGTCCCTCCCCAACCCTTCCTGGAAAAGCCAGCTCCTTTGCACTGAGCTGCTTCCTGGAGTTTCTTGGTTTCCTTTATTTGGTGTGAGGATGGCCGGGAGGGAGAACTGAGAGCCTTGTTGTGTTTTCGCCACAGGCAACTGCCCGTGGAATTTTCCCTGATGTCTGTGTGGTTCTCAAGTTTCTCAACCTGTTCCCCCAGAGCACTTGGAGTTGGCTCTTCCACTCACAGGAAATACTCGGAGCTGCCAGGCTACCAGGTTAGCCTGGAGGGCTACGAGTAAATAAACAAAAAGGATCCCTCCCCAAACTGGATCAATTTATTTTCAAACATAGGTCTTTGCCCTGGGGTTGCCATGAAGCCACAGGAAAGAGTGTGGGCAGAGGCTGTTGTAGCCTGCAGGGCAGCCGAGGGACTCCGTCTCCCTGACCCATTTAAGTCACCCTGTGATTGATGATTAGAATGGAAACGTAGCAACCGCAGATGGACAGTCAGTAGGGTAAGGGAAAGCCTACGCTGCCTGTTCCTGGCATCTGCCCTCTCTTGATGTCAAGAAGGCACTGTACGTGGAGCAAAGATTAAAAGCATGGATTACGAAGTCAGATAAATCTGGGCACAAACCCTGGCAACACTGCTCACTGGCTCGGTGACTCTGGGTAGATTTGGATCCCTGTCCTGAGCCTTAGGTTCCTCAAGGGGAGGGCACAGTGCTAACTCTCTCTCAGTGCTGTTCTGAGGATTCCCAGTGTGATTCAGAGAAGAGAGTCCCTGCAGCAGAGGCTGGCAAATAGCCAGTGCTTCATCCATGTTGGCTGTGAGAAAGTAAATTCCTCAACCCAGGCTCTGGCACCGAGGAAATGCCTGATAAGTGGTAGATAGTCCACAGAATCCTGGCATGCCAGGGTTGGAAGGAATTTTGTCTGCAGCCAATTTAATTTTATCTTTTCCTTTTATAGATGAGGCTGCTGAGGCTGGGAGGGACTTGTAGCACATTGACAGAGAGAGTTGACTGCATCACGCTTCTGGCTTCTCCCTTTGAAGAACATCCAGACTCCTTTGCTCTTCACACTTAGTTTGGGGCATTTCAAGGTGCATTTCCTGGAAAATTCTGAGTGGCTCCTGTCTAAGAATCTAGACTGTCAGTTTCATTTGATTTGGGAATCAGTGCCATGATGGGAAAACACGAACCACTTCATTTGGCAACCGTAGCACTGGGTTCAAATTTGACCAAGTCATTAGTTCTGTGGCCTTGATCTAATGATTACACTCTGAGACTCAGTTTATTCTTCTGTAGAATGGGATTTGAACAATACTTTGAAATGTATTTTTGAAGATGTAATGAGTTACCATATAGGGCTGAGCATGTTGTGTGGGCCTGGCACATCGTGCTCAGAAATGCTTATTGTTACTAAGGGTCAGGTTGCAAGGACTGAATACTTAGGAACTCTTTCCGCTCCATAGCCAGTTGTGCGCTTCAGTGGCAGTGGTGGTGGCCTTGGTCACAGGACAAGGGTAGAGCAAAGCCTGCAGTCAGGTGGAGGGAGAACACCAGAGTTGTCAGGATTCATGAATCAGGAGGGCAGTGGTTTGCAATCCTAGTATAGATTTGGGATCCCAGACTTTCTCTGCGGATGGAGGCCTTGAAGCATGTACAGCAACATTCTTGTTATTTTTTTCTTTACTAGACAAGGCCATCAGACACAGCTAGAGGCTTTTCTTGTTTCACCCAGGAGTCATGGGCAAGGACATGCATAGAAGCCAGGCAGCTGTCAGGAGAATTCAGGCCGGGGTGGGTTCAGTGCCCGTGCGACACAGCCGGTGATTGGGAGGAACACAGCGAAGTGTGACATCTGCTGCCCCAGCACCTCCCCACACCCCTCCTCCCTTGTCCAGCTGCTCAAGAGCAGGAGGAAGCTAGCGTTTTCCCACTGCCATTGTGTTCCTGACAGGTTCATCAATCTTAGCTTATCTCGTCCTCATAACCTCTCAAGCTGGTTATCATTGCTGTTCTGTGGGAGAGGAAGAGGAAGAGCAGACTGAGAAGTGCCCAAGGGCACACATGGAGGCAAAGACAGCATTCAGTTCCAAGGTCTTGAACTCCAAAGCCCTGCTCCTTTCATGGCAACAAGTGGTTCTTGCTGGCCCAACCAGGAAATCACTGGAAGCTTCTGGCTTATCATTTACTAGTGTGGTGTATGACCAGAGGAGACGGGAATAAACATAGCAGCAGGCAGCTCCTGGCACTGACAGCTGAAGCAAAGAGAGGGCTAAGCCCAAGATTCCTTCTTGGTTCCAGGATTGCTCCCTCTGCCCCCACCGCCATCCCTTCACCTTCCTGTCCCCAGTGCCCTGGACAGATGCTTGACCTGGAGAGGGCAGCCTGTCCTGGTGCCAGCCCCACATGCTCAGTCCTAAGAACAATAGCTGGAAGGGCCCCTTGGAGCAAGTACTTCCTGAAGTGCCCAGAACAGCCATTGTCCCTGCGGCTCAGGAACAATCACAGCTCATGCCAGCTTCCGTGCTGTGCTCCATTTCAGAGCTGCCTGCACTCTCAGCAGAGCCCCTGGGCCTGCTGCTGCGGCCTCTGAGCTCCAGGAGAGACAGGTGGAGGACAAGTGCAGGAGGCCAAGGCTCAGACTGCACAAATGTCTAAAGGTTCTAGGATGACCCGGGATTTTTTTTTCCAAGTTGAAATTGCAAGAATAATCTAAATATTCACTTTTTTAAAACTTCCTATAAACTAAGTGTCTCATCTTTTTTTTTTTTTTTGGACAGGCAGACAGTGAGAGAGAGACAGAGCCAGAGAGAAAGGTCTTCCTTCCGTTGGTTCACCCCCCAAATGTCCGCTATGGCCAGCACGCTGCATCGATCTGAAGCCAGGAGCCAGGTGCTTCCTCCTGGTCTCCCATGTGGGTGCAGGGCCCAAGTACTTGGGCCATCCTCCACTGCCTTCCCAGGCCACAGCAGAGAGCTGGACTGGAAGAGGAGCAATTGGGACAGAACCGGCGCCCAAACCGGGACTAGAACCTGGGATACCGGCGCTTCAGGCGGAAGATTAGCCTGGTGAGCCGTGGCGCCGGCTAAGTGTCTCATCTTTAATCCTTACTTTTTGGTCATTTTTCTTTGGACTTTGAAAACAAAGAAGGAGAAACAAAAGCACTAGGAAAAATAAAATTCTGTAATATGACTAACCATTCAGTTGTTCATTCATTAACATTGAAAAAGGCTTGCTGTGTGCCTTCATTGGAATTCAAGAAAAAGAATTGTTCAATATTTATTCACTTGTTTACTTATATACTTATTTATTTATATGCAGTCATTCCACAATAAAAATTGAGGCCTTGCCAAGTTCCAGGTGTTGTGAATGTGGCAATACCTGGGCAGTGTGGATCCTGCCCTTGCAGCTTCAATTCAACTCTGGAAGGTAGGCAGTTGAGATACCTGGTGTGTGTGCTGAGCGCTGGGAAGGGGTAGCACAGGTAATAAGGACACATATAGGAGAGGCAGCTGATGCTGACCAAGAGTCCCGGAGAGTGAGGTGAGGTGGGGGGCTGGGAGAATGTAGAAGAGAGGTTGGCATTTGTAAATGCTGGAGGTGAGACAGAATGCTCATTACCCAGAAATGTAAAGGAAGTCCATGTAGTTGGATTGCAAGAGGAATCATAGTCTCTAGTGGTTATGAGCCCAAGCTCTGGATCCAGCCTGGCTGGGTTAGAATCCTTGCTGGGCCACTTATGACTGTGTGTCTTTGGCCAAGCTATCAACTTTTCAGTATCTTAATTTTCTTTGTCTTTAAATAAAGAGGATGAAAGTAATGGTACCTACCGCATAGGCTGTCGTAAAGATTGTAATAGGCATGAAGTGTGGGAACCGTATCTGGCAAGCAGTAGCACTAAAGAAATGCCAGCTATGATGAGGTGGGAAGCGAGGGACAGGAGGCTTGGAGAAGCAAGTCTGTCAGTTCCATAAAACCTGTGATGATTACTGCCCGGCATTCGCACACCCGGCAGCATCAGGAAGACTCAACTTCTTTTTACAGGGAACCTGCAAAATTGAGTGGTTGTTAAAAACCTGGGCCTTGGGATCAGAGAGAACTGGATTCCAATTTTGTCTCATCTGTGTGGTCTTGGACAAATTATTTGCCCTCTTTGAGTCTCACCTTTCTCATCTGTAAAATGGGCATAATGACAGCACGTTCTTTATAGGGTTAGGGTGAGGATTGAGTGAGATAATATATGTAAATAGCATAAAAGACACAGTGCTGGAGAAGTGGTAGCTATTATGGCGGTTGGTGAGAGATGAAAGAGAAAGAACCATAATACAAGGGAGGATCTCTTCTAATAACCGGGATGATGATGCCCTTAGACACTGTGGCTCCAGCCACTCAGCAGTTTCCTGTTGCTTGGCTTTGCCTCCTGCCTTCATGTTCCCTGCTCTCTCTCTGCTGCATCTAACAGGCTCAGTGCATACACAGTCTTGAACTTTCCACCCCCAAACCTCCAGAGCATGGGGGAAACATTACTTACTAGAGGGACGTCATTAGTCCTCTGAGCCCCCAGACACAGCCAAGTTCATGTTCCCTGCTGAACTCTCTCCTAGTACATTACTTTGATTAGTGTCTGTCACCCATCTAGGCCGTAACCTCCATGAAGTTGGGAATCATGTCTCTTTCACTTATTATCGCGTTTCCAGCGCTGAACATGGCCTCCCTTATAAGGAGCCAATAAATATTTACTAAATGAGTGAATAAACCCGAAGGCAACCCAAGATTGACCTCTTAGGAACAGAGAAGTTGAAACCTGTTCCTAAGGCTCGGGTAACACTCAGCACAATTTTCCGAGGCCCCTCTGTGTTTCCCCATGTCAAAGCAGCAGACTCTGAGACCCCTTCCCTTTGCCTGGACAGCGGTGTAACTGATATGTCCCACTGTGATGACCTGGAGGGCTGATTAAGAGTTTATGTAAATGTTGAAACTTTTGGCAGCATTCGTTTCCCTCTGATTTTTGGCATGACTCAAAGCAGGGGAATTTTTCAAAAGCGACGGCTTTCAGAGAATACTCACACCCAACGGTGGAAACCTTAGAAGAATGGAGTGCAGAGGAACGTTCCTTGGCAAGGGATTAGGGGACTCGGAGCAGGTTTTCAAAGGCATATGGAGAAAAGATGTCAGCGTGAGCTTCTTGCTCTGACAGAATCTGAACTGCTTTTAACCAGCACATTTCTAAGAGGCTTTTAAGTGAAGAGGCTGAGGTTGTAGGCTTATAAATAAATGAATGTTTGCAGGAACGTCTTTGTGGTTCATGTGACAGGGCAAACTTCAGGGAGAAGGTTACTCCCTACATCAACAGCTTAATTCCTTCTTCTACCTCTTGGTTCAGTGAGCAGGAGCAGAGCGAGCCCTGGATGAGTAATTGGGGAACAATTTTCCCCTAATCTTGACGCTATTTTTCAGGAACAGTGTGACACTGGGCAAGATATTAATTCTTTGACTCAGTCCCTTCCATCTGCCCAGTGAGATTGAAAAAGATCTTGTCAAATTTTACAAAATTGACTTGTAACATCAGTGATTAAAACTTAAACCTAACCCTAATCCTAACCCTAACCCTAAATCTAATCCTAACCCTTAGTATGTGCCAGCCCTTGTATGAATGCTGTCAATCTTTGTAACATATCATGAGACAGATACTATCATCGTTCCTGCTTTACAGATGAGAAAACGGAGGGACAAAAAAAAATCTAAATACTTTGCTTCAGGTCATACAACTTGTAAAGAGTGGAGCCAGGATTTGGACCTAGTATTCCTGGCCCAGGAAACTGACTTAATAATTGTTCTGTACTGGACTATCTTTCTAAGTAGAGGATACATATGTAGGGAAGGATTTTGAGATGAAAAAAGTCCATTTGTATGCTGGCTGGCCAAGATCTCAACATAAGTCTTCAGTGGGAAGGAATAGAGTCGGCTCGCTACTCAGGGGAGACATTAGGTCTCCATGGCAACTGTCGCCTTCCAAAGGTGAGCTTTTACATTTTTGTGGTTAGCATTGGGGAATTAACAGTGCTGAGACCCTGGGCTTAGGGACAGTTATGGGCTTGCATCTGGGCTTGGCTACTTCACGTGTAATTTTTAGGGTAAGTTACTACTTTGATCCAAGTTTCGCAGTTCCCCTGATAAATTGGATGATGAAGGTTACAGGGCATTGTGTGGATAACATGAGAAAATGTCCAGCATATGGTCCTCAATCGATTTTTACTCTCCTTTTTATTGTAGCCTCAAGAAAAGGAATTTATTTGGTGCCAGTCACACTCTTATCCTGGGTTGGGATATGTTTGTTTATTCTCTGGGTTCTTTGGAAAGGCAGAAGGTAAAGTGTTTTTCAGATCATATCGTATAATTTTTCAGGTTCTCTTCCACATTCACACTTGTCTGCCAATGAGCAATTTCTCTGTTTCTGGGTCTGAGGCAGACGACAATTTCTCATGAGGCTTTATCTCTGTTCAGTGTAGGGTCCCGGCCCCATTCTAGTGACGAACTGAGATGGACATGAAACATGAGGGGGCCAGTGCTGTGGCATAGCAGGTAAAGCTGGCACTACCCATCCCATATGGGCACCAGTTCAAGTCCTGGTTGCTCCACTTCTGATCCAGCTCTCTGCTACAGCCAGGGAAAGAAGTAGAAGATGGCCCAAGTGCTTGGGCCCCTGCATCCACATAGGGGACCCAGGAGAAGCTCCTGGTTCCTGGCTTTGCATTGGCACAGTTCTGGGCATTGTGGCCATCTGGGGAGTGAACCAGTGGATGGAATCTCTCTCTCTCTCTCTCTCTCTCTGTTTCTACCTCTGTTTCTCTGTAACTCTGCCTTACAAATAAATAAATAAATCTTTTTTTTTTAATGAGAACATTAGATTCCATTCATTTTCCCTGGGCACCATTTCTTGTCCCAGCTGTCTGAAGCCAAGGGGTTTGGTTGTTTGACCAGGAAGTCAGCTGGGAGGCTTGAGAACCAGACAAGGCTTCCTATCACGGAAGTTGGAAACTCTAGGAATGTCATCAGACAATCCATAAGGTCCATGAAGGCCACTTGGAACTGCACACCTTAGAGTCTAGATGCAAATTCCGGTGAGGTCAGGAGGGCTGAGGATTATATACAAAACCTGAAAAACTGGCCCATACCTACAAAAGGTCAAGATTCAAGTTTTGAATAAGCATAGGGAGTTACATATGACCTTAATTTCTAGAAAAGAGGGTACTTTGTGTGTGAAAGTGCCAGTTGATTTAAACTCAGGTGGTGTGTTAGACTTGGAGGACAGCCAGATAAAACCTGGAGTTTCCCTGGTGGCAAACATTCAGGTGCGAGGGTTACATTGCACAGGAAGGAGAACTGACTTTGGTTTTTAGTTCTTACCTAGCTTGTAATAAACAGTAGTTGCATGTATTGAACATTTTTCTATGGGCCAAAGACCATGAACATTCAATCTTCTTTAATATCTATAGCAAGCCAATACTATTTGGAATTTTTTTTTTTTTTACAAATGAAGAAACTGGGATTCAGGAATATGGAGTGATCAATTCTTGGTCAAATAGCCAGAAGACAGGAGAGCAGAGCCAGTTATATGTGACTCCTTGGCTTCCTTTCTTAGCATTTTTCCTGTTTTCCTAAGCTTCTTTCATTCTGGTTTCCCTGTTTCCCCCAGCAGGGTTCCTGGAAGGCCCTTGCACTTTAGCTGGCAACCAGAAAGTTTTGCTACTGTTGCCTTTTCTCTGACTTGAGGGTTCTTAATGAGTAACTGATGTGTCTCCTCCACTTCTATTGACATTGGTCACCTGCCTCTGAGGAGAGATTCCCGTACCAGTATTAGGATTTTGAGGAGGAGCACATTTCCTGAGGATATGCTAGAGGACCTAGGAGTTGCACCACGCAGGATCCCTCACAAGCATGGTCCCTCTGCTGAAAACGACACTGCAGGACAGAACCTTGAAACTCTCTTTCCATTGGGTGATGTTCCTGCCCATCAATAAGTCTTTCTCGTTGGTTTCAATCTACCCATACCCTTTACTTTTTAAAATATTTACTTTTTTGAAAGGCAGAGTGACACACTAAAAGAGGGAAAAACAGAGATCTTCCATCCACTGGTTCACTCATCAAATGCCTGCAATGGCTGGGGCTGGGCAACTGCATCCAGGTCTCCCATGTGACATGGGACCCAAGTATTTGGACTATCATTTGCTGCCTTGCCAGGCAGATCATCTGGGAGCTGGATTGGAAGCAGAGAAGCCAGGACTCAAACCAGCACTCCAGTGAGGGATGCCAGCATTGCCAAGAGTAACTTAACCCTCTGTACCACAATGCCAGCCCTTACCCATGTCCTTTAGCTTTTAGCCAAGGATTTTGGAAGGGCCTGTGTGTCCCAATGTTCTATTCAACCCTTTACTCAAGGTCAAACTTATGGGTTGTTTTACAAACACAACATTGTAAGCCCTGCTCTAATAGCAGCTTAGAGGTAAGTAGGAAGATTAGGTTCCCTTTTATTGGATAGAAAAGTAGGTGTTGTGAAGCTATTGGTATTGTCATGGTCACAGGCTGATAGAACATCAGAAATATCTCTCTGATCAGTTCTATTCTCCATCTTTTTTTCCAAGTTTAAACTAAGTCTGAAGTCAATTTGTATTTGCCCAGGTATTAATGGTTGTAGAGTGTGGTTCTTTTTTTTTCTACCACATTGACTCAATATATGTTATTTGAGATAACTTCTATATGTAAGAGATCATGTTTTTTGACACTTGTGGTTGACTCTGCTTTCAGAGAAATTGCAATTCCATAGGGGTGACTGATTGCTGGTATGATAAGCACTCTCATGGAGGAAGTAGCAGGTCTTATGTGGACTCATAAACAGAGCACTGTTTAATGAGATCAATGAAAATTTTGAGAAAGAAGTGACAACCAGACTATGTCCACACATGTAAGACCTTGTAAGGAGAAAAGTTTCCATGAATTGTGCCTTTTGAGTGGAAATCTAAAGCAAAGATGCAAAATTATAATTAAAAATTCAATTCTAAAACAAAAATATTATCAGAGATCTTCTCTTCTGTCTCCCTTACTTGTCAACATAGGAGAAATCCACCTGAGTATGGCTCAGTTCTTTGAGCCCTGATTATGACATAACAAGACAGTATTAAAAGAGGGCATCACTCAGAGATGAAGGAATTTGAATCCTTGTCATTAAAGGAATGGGTTGTATTTGGAAGGGTGTACACTACATAAGGCAGAGGCATAGCATCTTAATTCTCGTCTGGGACACAGTAGACCTCCATCCTCCTCCTCCTCTTTACGCAAACACTACAGATGGAATGCCCTGAATGATGACTCAGAGTCATTAATAACATGACCACTTGTGCAGCCCAAAGATTAGACAGCCAAAAGCCAAGAGTCTGTTGTGTTGAAGTGGCGCTGGGTGGGAAGCACTCTCCCCAGAGACTGGGGCAGGGTATGACTTGCCTGCCAGAGGAGGGTTTGCAGAATGTTTAGACTGTGACTCATGAAGGTCTTACATGAATAAATAGCTCTCTTTCTGCTGTGATTGTTGACAGGGCTGGTGACAGTCTACCTTTGCCGTTGCCAGTGAGAATCTGATTCTGATTTTTGACAAGTTCAACTTTCCTAACCAGCCAGGCCCTCCAGATGAACCACTATTGAAAAAAGGCTTGGCTAAAGTGAAAGATTAATGAAGAAATGGTGATATCTGTAGGCATGGAATCAGAAGAACAAATGTCTCCTCCCAGCTAAGGAAGAGTCATCATCGGGAAGAGAGGATTGAAGGAAGAGTTTTCTGCTTTCAGGATTGGGGAGGTGTTATCTTGAATTCTCAGGTGGCCAGTTGGTCAGAGACTGTCTCTTTAGTGATGATCTCAGAGCTTCAAAATTCTGGTGAAAAGAAGGGTTGTTCTCTTTTTTGGAAACACCTGTATAGTTGTCCCATGTTTTCCATAAAGGATATGTTTCTAAGAACCCCAGTGGATGCCTGGCCTGTAATAGCATATATACTATATCAAATATACTATGTTTTTCCTAAGCATATATATTATGATAAAGTTTAACTTATAAATTAGGCACAATAAGAAATTAACAACAGTAATTAATAATAAAACAGAAAACTTTAACAATACATGGTAAAAGATGTGAAGATGATCTCTCTCAAAATGTCTTATTGTCCTGTGCTCTCCCCTTTTCTTGTGATGATGGAAGATGATACAATACCTTTGTGATGAGATAAAATGAGTTGAGTTGAGGCACTGTGAAATATCCTTAAGGTATTATATAAGGTTTATTCAAACACAAGCATCATGAAATCAAAATAGTCAACTGATAACCAAGACGGCTACTAAACAATTGATGGGTGGGTAGCTTACACAGAAGGGATGCACTGGAAAAAGAGATGATTTTTGTCCTGTGCATGATAGAGCATGATTTCATCGTGCTAGATATAGATATGCACAATTTAAAACTTACAAAATGTTTATTTATATGATCTTCCATTTAATGTTTTGGACTACAGTTGAGCATGGGTAACTGGAACTCCAGGGAAGTGAAAGCACAGGTCAGAACAGACCACTGTATTTTTCTGGATGTATTTGAATATAAGTAACAAAGAGCCTGACTGGTAGTGCCCTAAGATAAAGATATTTGATCATTTTATATAATAGGAAATCTAAAGGGAAATAGTCTAGTGTCAGAACAGCACCTCAACACATTCAAGTTACCACGCACTTTTTTCATTCTTTTTGCTTAGGTAGGTCATTGAGTCTTCTGTTGGTTGTTTCACGGGTACAAGATGGTTGCCACATATCCAGATATTATAATATTCAAAGGTACAAAGGTAGCAGGGGTTATGAATATGAAGTGGCAACAGATCTTTTTCCTGTAATGATTATATCATTTCATCACTGTAGGAACAAATATATCTCAAACACGCTTCCAGCTGACTTACTCTTTTTTTTTTTTTTTTTAAAGATTTTATTTATTTATTTGACAGGTAGAGTTACAGACAGTGAGAGAGAGAGAGACAGAAAGAAAGGTCTTCCTTTTCTGTTGGTTCACTCCCCAAATGGCCGCCACGGCCGGAACCTCCTGGTCTCCCATGCGGGTGCAGGCACCCAAGCACTTGAGCCATCCTCTACTGCCTTCCTGGGCCACAGCAGAGTGCTGGACTGGAAGAGGAGCAGCTGGGACTAGAACCCGGCACCCATATGGGATGCTGGCGCTGCAGGCAGAGGATTAACCAAGTGAGCCATGGAGCCAGCCCCCAGCTGACTTACTCTTATATGTAATTGACCAGAATATTATTCATTAGAATTGGGTCACATGGTCACGTTTAGATGCAAGGGAACTTAGAAAGTATTTGAGTATTTGGCAAATGTTAATAGCCAAGAGTGACAGACCAGTCATGATCCAGTACTGTCCCTCCCTTACCCCCGGCCACTCTACCTCAATGCTGGGCACCTTGCTGTCTTGAATGAAACTGATGTCTTTTCTTTTTTTTTTTTTTTAAAGATTTATTTATTTGAAAGTCAGAGTTACACAGAGAGAGAAGGAGAGGCAGAAAGAGAGAAAGAGAGAGAGAGAGAGGTCTTCCATCTGCTGGTTCACTCTTCAGTGGGCCACAATGGCCGGAGATGTGCCGATCCGAAGCCAGGAGCCAGGAGCTTCCTCCAGATCTCAAACGCAGGTGCAGGGGCCCAAGGACTTGAGCCTTCTTCTACTGCTTTCCCAGGCCAGAGAGCTGGATCAGAAGTGGAGCAGCCAGGACTTGAACTGGTGCCCATATGGGATGCTGGTGCCTCAGGCGGCGGCTTTACCAGCACTGTGCCACAGTGCTAGTCCCAAAACTGATGTCTTATTGGTAAGAAAGAAGGTTGTTGGATACAGGTGGTAGTTTCTGACATATACCCTAGGAAAGTCAGTTCCACTTTATACTATGAAGACCCACCCTTCATATAACATTAATAGAAGCAGGGATAAACTTATGAGTCTGTGGGATTTTCAAGGCAAGGAGGTCTTTAGGAATGGGATGGATTCCAAAGTCTGTAAGTGCGTGCTAATAGAACACTCAGAGAAAAATAAGTCCCTCATCTCTCAAGGCCTACATCAGCTTTCCCTGCTTGTGAAACTTCTTCCAGGCAGAACTAGCCAGTTCCTCCTTCTTGCACTCGGCTCACACTTTATGCGTCACCACACTGAATTCAGAATCAACAGATACTTACTATGTCCTGATTCTGTCCTGGTCCCAAGGTTGGTATCTTTCTGCATATGTGCACAGGGGATCTTCCATAGGTTCCCACTGTCATCAGGTAATGGGCATTCATGGATAGTAAACTCAGAAAAATTTTAAACTCTGCTCACAAGGTCTTTTGTGTCCACCCAGTTTACATCTCCAGTCTCAGATGCCCCCACCACCTCACCTTTGGTACATTTCATCCAATCTTAACTGGTGGAAACTCTCCATGCCTTTGCCCTGCAATTCCTGCTGCACTACACACTCTTTCCCTGAACTCTCACTCGTTTTTCAGGCTTCACCTTAGACGTCATTTCCTTTGGAAGGCATTCCTGGCACTCCAGGACTAGGCTAGATGGTTTTTTCTTTGTGATTGTTTTTCCTACCCTGTGTATCATAGCTCTTCACTGTAGTGTAACTGCTGGAGTGGACTGGGTTGCCAGTGCCTGGTACCGTGTCTGATCCATCCTGGGGGATATTCGTGGAGGGACTGAGTGACAAGGGTTTGTATTGCATATTAAGTGTGGAATCCTACAGGAGAGCCCAAAGGTGTAGCCTGGTTCAGAGGAGCTTTCTGAGCACCCTTGAGGCTGCAGTGGAGGAAACACTGGCCCAGTTGCCCTGTCTCTTTGACCAAACCTCTCCTTTGAAACAAACATTTTTCTTCTGGAAAAAAAGAAGAATTAATTTTCATTTTTTTAAAAACCAGGAAAAGTCCCCCCATTTGTTTTATTTCCCAAACAAAATATCACACTGAAGACCAAGCTCAAAAACATTATAGGGGAAGTGCTTTGAAGCAGGTGTATGCTAGGTTGCTATTACAGTCATCACAAATTTTGATAGTTTGTGTGACTTAAAGCAGCACAAATTTATTATCTCATAGTTCTGTGGGTTGGAAGTCAGATGGTTCTCACTGAATAAAAAGCAAAGTGTTGTCAGGGCTGAATTCCTTTCTGGTGGCTCTCTGGGAGCATCCATTCTTCACCCTTTCCTAGAGGCTACAAGTTTTGGCTCATGGCCTTTCCTTCATCTTCAAAGCCAGCAAATGTTGCTTCTTTCTGACCATTCTTCTGTAATCACAGCTCCCTCTCACCACGGCAGGGAAAGGCTCTTAATTTTTAAAGACCTGTGGGATTAAATTGAACCCAGTCTGTTAATCCTGGGTAATTGCCCCACCTCAAGGTCCTTAATTTAATTACACCTGCAAAGCCCATTTTGCTGTGCAGAGTAACATATCAGGTTCTAGGGGTTAGAACATGGACATCTTTTGGGCATCATTATTCTGCCTACAACAAGGGGGACATCTTTCGGGAGCATTAGTCTGTACTACAAGGGGGAGAAAAAGCAGGTGGGAGCTTTCGTTTTTTGGGGGCAGCTCTCATTTCCTTAGTGGGCCCTGGAACCTTGGAGTTTTGGACCCTGATGGCCTCTCAGAACTTTTTTGGCTGTAGTGACAGGAGGAAATAATTGTATGACCTTGGAAAGTTGTTTATGTCTCTGTTACACCATTTCCCCACCTGTAAAATGGGAATAATAAGTCTATCAACCTGATTCAGCTGTGCTGAGGTTGGAGGACGCAATCTTTGCAAAAGACTTAGCCCAGGGCATAGGACATAGGAACAGGTCAGCAAATGTTAGCATTTTCATTATTCCTGATGTCCCTTTCCATTCTAATATCTGGCTCTATCATATTGATCTAAAACATTCCTATACCAGATGGCCTGGGAACTGGTTTCTCTGGGTCACTTAGCTATCAAAACAAAACTTTTAAAAAAACTTTATTTATTTTACCTGGAAAGTAAAGCATATTTTTGTGCCCAAGGGTTAGAGAGGGGTTTTTGCTGTTGTTTTTTTTTTGAGTATTTGGGGAAAATGAAGAATATTATGGTTACTATTGAGAACCAAGGGGCTGGGTGATAGCCAAAGTTTGTTCACACCAGAAGGTAATGTGTAGGCGCTGGTGTTTATTTAGGAACATATAAAAAGGGCTGAGGCTATGACTGCGAGACAGTTTATGAAACACAAACACTAGGAAGTTTACCAAATATTGGGCTTGAATTTTATAGCTTCTGGAAGAAGCACTATATTCCAGTTGACAATAAAATCCAGCCTTCTAAAGGTAAATAGTCCCTCTTGTCATTTTTGACAAAACTAATCCCCAGGGATCTTCATGGGTCGGGTCCTTCCTGTTCCAGGGAGACAGCTTCCTTCTCTTGTCTCCAAAGCCTCCTGGTGGCATCTTTGAGCCAGAGCCAGCCAGGGCATGGAGTGTCAGTAGCCTTCTGGGTACTCATCCTTTCGGATTTCATCATGCCACTTGGGGGCATTCTACCTGAATATGGAAACTCAAAATGTGGGAAAAATGTATGCAGAAAGATGCCTTTGTTCGTAATAACCTGAATGGAAAGTAACCCAAGACGTCTGATAACAAGTTAAGGAATTTGTAAGCTATGGCACATTCAGATAGTAGGAAATAAGGCATCCCAAAGAGCTTTATATAACATAGGAAACTGCTTATGCATGTTAACCAAAAATAAAAAAGGGTGCATGGCACACATTTGTATATCTAGACTAATCTCTGCATTATGAGGAGATACATCAAAAAGTTATTCGTAGTTGTTCCCTGCTGTGGGGACTATGGTAAAGGGCTTCCTCCCTGTTGTTTTTTTCATAAAAGATTTATTTATTTATTTATTTGAAAGGCAGAGTTAGAGACAGAAGGAGACACACACACACACACACACACACACACACAGATCTACCATCTGCTGATTCACTTCCCAAAATGGCTGCAATGGCAAGGGCTGAACCAGACTGAAATCAGGAATCAGGAGCCTCTTCCTGGTCTCCCGCAAGGGTTCAGAGGCCCAAGCACTTGGGCCATCCTCTGCTTCTTTTCCAGGCACATTAACAGAGAGCTGGATCAGATCTAGAGCAGCCAGAAGTTGAACTGACACCCATATGGGACGTTGTTGTCACAGGTGGCAGATTTACCCTACTTTAAGTCAGTCAAAGACTTACCCTGAAGGGTTATTTAACAAAATTTCTTTTTCCTATTCCTGATTAAGTCATGCTAGTTTAAGAATAGGCCAAATAGCCGTTAAAAGCCTTTTGAATGAGAATACTCAGTTCTTTTTGGAGAAAAATCCCAAACCTCCATTGCTAACAAGCCTTTTGTTCTGCCTTCTTTGAACTCAACTCTCATTTTTCAGCACTCTTGGGGAATGTCTCTAAAAGTTATCTGTGTATATACCAACCATGTATCAGTTTCACTGCACATGATGGAAAGCTGACCAGAGTGGTATAGGAGAGTATATTAGTGATTGATTCATACATAACAAATTGTACAGACTTCATGGCTAAAAATGACTTACACTAGTATCTCAAAATTTCTTTGGGTTCTAGGGTCTGGGCATGGTCTGTTTAAAGTCACACAAGCTAGGCTGACACTTCTCACCTGGAAGCTCACATGGGAAAGGATTCACTTCCAGGCTCATTCCAGTTGTTGGCAGAATGTATTTCTCTGCAGTCACAGGACGAAGAGCCCTGACTTCCTGCTGCTTGGAGGCCATTCTCAGCCTCTAAAGGTCCTCTCAGTCCCTAGGAGCCTTCCTTAGCTCTCAGAAGCCACTTGCAATTCTTTGCCACGTGGGCTTTCCCCGCAAGGCTGCTGACCACATCAGTAAGGAGAGTCATACAGTAAGTCCACCAGCCCAGTGCAACCCTGCACATCAACACTACCACAGGAATGAAATGTCACCGACTTTATCATTTCTATGGTTAGATACAAATCACAGGTTCCCTATTCAAGGAGTGTAGACGACATAAAGACATGACCGCCAGTAGGTGGGGCCACCTTAGAGTCCATCCACTGCAACTATGAAGAAGTTTATCTTTTCACAGTAACAAGAAGCCCAAGCACAGGTAGATTTGGGTTGTGAAACCATCTCTACGGTGCCGCCCATGGACTAGGCTCTGTGCTGTTTGTTTTCTGCCCTTTCACCCTTTTGTACGTAAGATGGGTAATTCTCCACTAAGCTCCACATCCTCATGTAAAGAGTGAAGAAGAGAAAAGGGTAAACGACGTGCCAGCTAAGCTTGACTCATTGCGTTATTAAAGCAGGAGATCCCTAGGGCCCTACCCATGCTCAGATCCCACTGCTTCTCATTGGCCTCGTTTGCACCACTTGGCCACGTCTGTTCCAGAGACCACTGGGAAGTGTACATACACACAGTTAATAAACTGCGTCCATTGTGACCTCTCCCCAAATGCCAGATTTAGCTGGCTTGTGTCTTTTGCCCTCTAATACATGGGCACATGGGTTAAAGCTTCTACCGGGGGTGAGCTTGTGAACACGTTTCAAATCTTGAATGAGAAAATCGGTGACAAATCCTTTGCACAGTGCCTGGCACATAATAGCTTCTCAGTCAATGTTGCCTCTTCCCTCTTTTCTCCTCTCTTGCTTGCGCTGCCTGGATCTCTCGGGTGAAATGCTCCAAACACAGCAGCACCTTCAGAGTTAATAGCCTTGACAAGCAGACAAGTCTGTATTTGGAGCCTCAGAAGAAAGTTTATGAGGCAGGAATGTAATAGCCCCAGCTGGAATCCTGCCAGGGGACTAGCAACTGCAACACCCTTATTTGCTCTGGGGAGGAGCAGCTTGGAAACTTTTTATGAGATTCCAGAAGCAGCAAGGTCATCAGTTTTACGGCCATCCCGCTTCGTTTGTAAATACAGCCTTTGAATGATAATGTTTGGGCTCCTTGACAAGAACAAGGCTGGTGTTAGCTCCTTTGGAACAGGGGATAATAAAATAAATGATATTCTGTTCCGTGTGACTGCAAGGCATTCTGAGTAATTTCAGACCCCAAGAAAAAACAACAACAAACCAGTTGGACATCTAGCGAGCTTAATTTCCAAATTGCCCTACCATAAAGCCCCCATGTGGGTCTGCAGCAGGTAATCTGATTTGTCAGGTCACAAGCGAAGCAGCATGTGTTTATTATCACACTCCTTTCTGAGCTGGCTGCAAGTGTCTGGAGGAAAGCTTCTGGTCAGGTCTGTGTGCTGTGATAAAGTCAAGGCCGAGGAGGAGGGCTGCATCCTTGCCAGGCTCCCTGTGTTCTTGTAAATAGGCACTGCCCTCTCCGCTGACCCCTGAGCCCCTCTCTCTAATTGTTCACTGGGTCATGGCTTTTTATCCTAGCTGAATATTTACCTGGGCCCAGGAAACTCTCAGCTTCCACTGTCCGGCCAGCTACCAGGGTGTGCTCTGGATTGGAGTTGCTCATGGGTGCAGGGTCACACCATCTTTGGATTTCTTTTCTTTGGGTCAACCACAAGGCAGCAAAGGCAGAGGTAGCCTGTGTATGTATGTGGGGACAGAGGGAGGGTGTGGGTGGTAGAGGCAGGAAGTGGCAGGGAGTCAGGAATTTTCACAAATGGTTGAAATTCTCCTTTTATAGGAATACTTCCTGGTACCTAATATGTTTTTGAGGAATACCTGTTGAATGAAAAACAAGTGACTTTATTCACTTAACCCATATTTACCAAATGCCTATTGTTTGTCAGGGACCCGAAGTCTGATGATATCATGCAGAACTTGACAGACTAGATTTGTAGCCTACTGAAGGCTGGCACTGTGGTGCAGTGGGTTAAGCCTTGGCCTGTAGCGTAAACATCCCATGTGGGCGCTGGTTTGAGTCGTGGCTGCTCCACTTCTGATCCAGCTCCCTGCTGGTGTGCCTGGGAAAGCAACAGAAGCTCCTGGGTCCTGGCTTTGGCCTGGCCATTGTGCCCAACTGGGGAGTGAACCAGCGGATGGAGATCTCTACCTCTCAAATAAATAAATAAATAAATAATAAATAAACAAATAAATATTAAAAAAGAGATTTGTACCCTATTGGAACTTGAATTCTGGTGAAGGGATAAAGGCAATAAACAAATTAATGAGCGAGATATGATTAACAGTGATAAATGCTGTATGTAGAGCAGAAGGCAGGGTAAGGAGGTAGAGGGGGCCCAAGATGGAGAGCCACTTTAGATAGGGATGCCTTCCTGAGGCTAAAACTTGACTGCTGAGGAGGCACCAGTCATGAGATCTCCAGAAACGTGCGTTCCTAGTAGAGAGAACCCACTTCTAGACGGTGTAATGCATAATGAAGAGAGAGGAAACTGTAGCCCAGACACTTCAGCTGAGGAACGGGCTCCTCTTTGTTCTAGAACTTGAACAAAGATCAGGAAATGAAAAAAAAAAAAAAAAAAAAAACACATGATTAAGAGGGATGTTGAAAACAAGGGAGGCAATGGGAAGTGTGCTTTCTGAACAGGTGGCGTTCCGCCTCTGCTGTGAAATTCCTGGCAGCTAGGCATCTATCCCTAAGGCAAGCCAGCCACACTGTTGTGCTCTAAAGAAACTGGATAGCCCTGGAGGAATGACTTCCCTGTTGAGGAATTTAGGGGATCCCCCAGTGCAGTGGCAGCTCCCTGCCTGAGGAGCCCAATGGGTAACTGTAGTAAGTCTCAGACTTTCCAGGGCAGGCAGAGCTCCCATGCAACCCTGTATTACCTTCTTTGTAAAAAAGAACGATTAAACTTCATTAGACATATAAACAACATTTGCCATGTAAATGAATGGAAGAGTTTTTAATAAGATTTATTTACTGATTTGAGAGAGTTATAGAAAGAGAGGGAGAGACAGAAAGAGAGATCTTTCATCTGCTGGCTCACTCCTCTGATGGCTGCAACCATCAGGGTCAGGTTGGGGCCAGGCCAAAGCCAGAAGCCAGAATCTTCATCTGGGTCTCCCATGTGAGTGGCAGGGGCCCAAACATGTGGGCCATCATCCACAGCTTTTTCCAGGCCATTATCAGGGTGCTGGATCAAATGGAGCAGCCAGGACAAAAACTGGTGCCTATATGTGATGCCAGGGTCCCCTGTGGCAACTTCACCTGCTGTGCCACAGCACTGGCCCCATGAATAATATTTGCACTTAGTGAATTGTTGACCTGTGAGAGTCTTGCCTGGCATCTATCAGAGTTGTAGGGACTTTGGGAACCAATTGCTTTTGAGCCTCACAGAGCCTAGAAATTTTCAAAGCTAGGTTTTTGACATCATGTAGAAATGCATCGAAAGGACTGAAAGACAATGTTCAGTATACCTCTTTAAAGCTACATGCCTACATAATACTATGATTTAATACTATGATTTAACTTGTAAATCCTACAGTTAACTTTTGAATGACATTACATTGTATAGTGGTTTTGAGTCTTCAAAGTGTAACTTTGCTAAATATAAACATATATCATAATTAAAAAATTGTTTTGGCATAAATGCATTTTTGAATTTGCTGCAAGCCTCAAGAAATGGAAGTGGCCTGAATACCTGAATCATTTGAACTGGAGTTTGAGTGGACTCCAAAACATCATTATACATTTGCAGCATGGTCTTGTATTCTTTTCTCATACCTATGTCTGGTATCATTTGCATGTGAGTTTAACTGATTTATCATTCAAAGTCCTTTTATCTGAGGTCATGGGAACCCATCATATTGTTTTTTTTTTTTTTTTTTTTAAGATTTACTTATTTACTTGAAAGTCAAAGTTACCCATAGAGAGGGAAGGCAGAGAGAGAGAGAGAGAGAGAGAGAGAGAGAGGCTCCCCATCCAATGGTTCATTCCCCAGTTGGCCACAACAGCCAGAGCTGTGCAGGTGCAGGGGCCCAAGGATCTGGGCCATCCTCCACTGCTTTCCCAGGCCATAGCAGAGAGCTGGAGTGGAAGAGGAGCAGCCGGGATTGGAACTGCCGCTCACATGGGATGCTGGCGCTTCAGGCCAGGATGTTAACCCACTATGCCACAGTGCCGGCCCCGGGAACCCTTCATATTGTACAGAACCAAAGATTTGAGCCGGCGCCGTGGCTCAATAGGCTAATCCTCCACCTTGCGGCGCCGGCACACCGGGTTCTAGTCCCGGTTGGGGCGCCGGATTCTGTCCCGGTTGCCCCTCTTCCAGGCCAGCTCTCTGCTATGGCCAGAGAGTGCAGTGGAGGATGGCCCAGGTGCTTGGGCCCTGCACCCCATGGGAGACCAGGAAAAGCACCTGGATCCTGGCTCCTGCCAGGATCAGCGCGGTGCGCCGGCTGCAGCGGCGGCCATTGGAGGGTGAACCAGCGGCAAAGGAAGACCTTTCTCTCTCTGTCTCTCTCTCTCACTGTCCACTCTGCCTGTCAAAAAAAAAAAAAAAAAAAAAAAAAAAAAAAAAAAAAGATTTGGACAATGTTGTCAGTTTACTCAGGAGAAAGCTTTAGGCTTCCTTTAGGACTCTCTCAGAGAATTTTCTACATGGTTAAGGAAGTCTTGGGTAGTAAAAACCTAGAATTAAAACTGTTCATACAGAGTAAAGGAAAAGTGTAAGAGGGTCAGAAAATGGTGGAGGAAAAAATATTGCATGCCACGAGAAGCTCTCTTTCCTGAAACTTAATGCCAGCTTTATACTGAAAGCCATCTGTAAATAATTCCAAATGGGCATTTGCAGGATACCCCATCATTATTGCCAGTCAAAGCTCTACTCATTCGTCAAGGTCCATCTAAATGCCTGATTTTCTGTGAAGCTTTTCTTGAGTGCCCAGCTGAAAGTAATCACTCATTTCTGCATGCTCTCATCATAGTACACTCAAATCATATTTTCCTTGTCTATTTCTCTTTCTATCTAAATGCATATTTTGTGCTTTCCTTCCTGGTGGTCACTAATATTTGAGGAGTGCTTCATGGTTCCCAAGTGACTTTCCTATGCATTTTCTCACCTAATTCTCAACAACTCCATGACACCAAGGACAGGAACACAGAACCAGAGAGGAGATTGTGACTAGATTGACCTCATAAATTGTGACTACAAGTCAAAGTCATGTGAAATATCTAAAGTCCATTAGTCAAACAGGGTAAGATTCAGTGAAGCACGAAGATCATTAGCGTTAAATGGAAAAGACAGCCCCTTATCTTCGGATTCTATTACATTCAAAAACCCATGATATTAGAAGAGACAAACATGCAGAGATTATAGGAGCCAAAGAAGATGCATAATCTAATCAAGAGATCAGGAGGGGTTGGAGTTTCAGATATCTATGAGTACATGGCAGAATCATGGATTATATCTAACATGAGTCCCAGGAAGTGATCATGTCATTTCTGAAGTTATAGAATCACTGAAATACCCACTAAAATCAGAATTCATGATCTCACACCAAGGTCACCAAAATCTCTGATAATTAGTAACTCCAAGAATGCTGAGATGACAACTCTCTGCGTGTCTTTGAATGATTTAATAGTTTCTTAGTTTTTATAAAAGGCATCACCCTGGAAACCTGAATCCAATTTTTATGCCCAAACAGTTCTTTGCAAGGTGACTTCAGTTAACATGTATGATGATTGTTTTACTGGGTAAGCATTTTTAATTTCCTGGAACTTTTATATATTCAAATGTTTCAAAATAGTCAAAACCATAGTAAATATTTTTATGTTAGGAATCAGGCCGTATTTGATGTTTCTGTACACTTATTATATTTAAAAGAACTCAACTTATTATTAAAATGATATTCATATATTTAAAATGTATAAGTGAGGGGCCGACATTTGGTGTAATGGCTAAGATGTCATTTGGACAGCCATATCGCATACTGAAGTGCTTGGGTTTGAGTCTTCCCTTCACTCTTGATTCCAAATTCCTGCTAATGCACATTAGAGGCAGTAGGTGGTGGCTCAAGTGCTTGGATCCCAGCTATCCATGTGGGAGACTCAGATTGAGCTTCTGGCTCCTGGCTTTGCCTGGCCTAGCACTTCTTTTTTTTTTTTGTAAAGCTTTTATTTAATGAACACAATTTTTTATAGGTACAACATTGGGAATATAGTGTTTCCCCCCATACCCACCCTCCCTCCCCCACTCCCGTCCCACCTTCTACTCCTTTTTCCATGCCATTCTTCTTTAAGATTCATTTTTAATTAACTTTATAAACAGAAGACCAGCTCTATACTAAGTAAAAATTTCAATAGTTTGCATACATACCCACACATAATGTAAAAAGTACTGTTTGAGAACAAGTTGTGCAGTTAATTGTCATAGTAAAACTCATTAAGGACAGAGGTCCTATATGGGGAGTAATTCCACAGTGACCCCTGTTGTTAATTTAACAATTAAAACTCTTATTTATGACCTATGACCTCAGTGATCACTCGAGGCTCTTGCCATGAGCTGCCAAGGCTATGGAAGCTTTTTGTGAACACAGATTTCATCAGTATTTCAACAAGGCCATAAAAGCAAAGTGGAAGTTCTCTCCTCCCTTCAGAGAAAAGTACATCCTTCTTTGATGGCCCCTTCTTTCTACTGGGGTCTTATTCACAGAGATCCTTCTTATAGGATATTTTTGCCACAGTGTCTTGGCTTTCCATGTCTGCATTACTCTCATGGGCTTTTCAGCCACATCTGAATGCCTTAAGGGCTGATTCTGAGGTCAGAGGGTTACTTAAAGTGATTGTCATTCTTTGAGTCTGCTGTGTGGACTGCTTCCCATGTTGGACATTCCCTCCTTTTTAATTCTGTGTATTATTATTACCAAGCACTTGATGCTATTTATATGGTCTCTTTAACATTTAATCCTATCTATATGTTCACTTTAACACCTAATATGATCACTTCAGTGATTTAGATGGCATTTTACAGCTTTACAATTAGAAACTTCCTCCTCCCTCTCTTATTCTCTCTCTTATTTTTAACTGAGATCTATTTTTAATTGTCTATATATATATAGTCTATATATACATATATATATAGAGAGAGACTCTGTTAAGAGTTCAACGTATAGTATGAAGAAGAGAAAAGAAAAGAAAAAAAATAAAAAATAAAAAAACTATTCCTCAGCAGTCAAGACAAGGACTGTTCAAGTCATTATTTCTCAAAGTGTCAGTTTCGCTTCTACAGCTTTCATTTTAGGTGTCTGGCCTAGCACTTCTGTTGTAAGCATTGAACCAGCAGATGGGAGATCTCGGACTGTCTCTGCTTCTCCACCTTTCAAATAAATAAGATAAATAAATAAAAAATTAAAATTGTATAACTGAAAAATTGGGACTCAGAAGTGAACATGCATGCCAATCACATCATAACATTATTTGTTAGATTAAGTACTTGGGAACATTTTTTGATCAAATAATTGATGCTATTATGGTGAAATTGAATTTATAAATGTGGTTTAAATTATTTGAAGGAATTTAACTGAGTTTTCAAATGTAACCAAATATTGTTTAACGGCCCTTGAAATGTGATTAAAATGTCATAGTTAAAATTTGCTGCACTTATAAACAGAAAAATAGGACTTGTAAGATAAATATGAAGCTGCAGGAGAAAAAAAGAGCAATAAGAAAAATGTATACTGAGCTAAACTGACATCTTGTGGTTTGATTATTGTCTATAAACCTCGTCTACACCCCTGCAGAAGCATTGTCTATCTACCTTTTACTTGCAGAGATCTTTGTTTAGAGGCGCATTGAGCCTGTGATTATAAAGTAAATCAAAAAGCATGTTATTACAAAAAATTAAAAGAAGAAAAAGGAACAAAGGGGGAGAGAGAGGGGGGGAGAGAGGGAGAGAGAGGGGTCACTGTATCCTTGGAATTATATCTATGAGATTCATGAAGTCTGCTCTCTATGTATTAATAAATAAAAAAAGTCAGAAAACTGTAACCACACAAAAACCTGTTAAAAATTTTGTAAAAATCAGTTTCTCAATTGCGTTTTCAGTACACAAAACTTACTCTCAGAGCATGAAAGTAACAGATTCACGGAGATGACCTCTCAAGGTCACATGGCTAATGAGTGACACAGGCCCGACATAAAAACTCAGGGTCTGTGTCCTGCATCTTTCAGTCAATCTCTGCTGCCTTTCTTGACTGCATTTTCAGTATTTCTATTGTAGCACCTGTAGTATTTTCATGGGTTATTTCTTTGTATTTTATTTTGACTATCGCTTTTCCCCAGTTGCCAGCACAATGGAAACAGGGGAACTAAACCCATGTGTCAGGTTCAAATAGTTTTAACCCATAAACAACCTCTGAGAAAGGGTATCTGGTTGATGTTAGGAGTCGCATGTAGAACAATATCTTCCTGTGACACTGCTTAACTTTCAGGGAGACTGAATCTGTAGCCATGGACTATAGGAGTCCATGCTCTAATGAAGTGGGTATAAATGAGTCCTGTGCTGTTTGTCTGTCTTTACGATTTAACTCCAAGGATATTATTTCCACTGCTGTTGGGATAAAAATCAAAATTCTTGCTGTGCTCAATGAGGCTGGTGTGGTTCAGCCTCTGACCATCTCTAAATCCTTGTCCACTTGCTCCAAGAACATTGGTTTTCATTGAAATTCTTTGAACAAGCCAGTATCTTCCCTAGATGTAGTGAGATCTCCCCTCTGTGTGTGAATGTCTTCTTCACAGTGCTTGCGAGAAGTTATAATTCTGTGTTTTTATTTGTAGTTGTTTTTTCAATACATGCTTCCCATGAGACGTCTTTAGTTTTGTGCACCAAGCCTGCTCTGCTCACCACCATGCTTGTTACATACAGGCTTAATATATGAGTGTTTTTATTATTGTTATTAACACTGTGTATCTGCTGCTGAATTAAGTACAAAGAGATCGACTGTATGGTGATCTTTTGGACTGGCCTGATCTCCACTCAGCCGGGAAGGATTTTAGATGAAATATTATCAGACAGATAGGGGACATGATGTCTGTGATTCCTTCCAGGCCAATGACCCTTTTGCTTCACAAAGGCTGTTTGTCACTTTGCTTTAGCCACTGCTTTTATCATTCTCATGGGGAACTGTGGTGCTCACTCTCTCTCCCTCTTTCTCTCTCCCTCTGTGTGTGTGTGTGTGTGTGTGTGTGTGAGAGAGAGAGAGAGAGAGACAGAGAGGGAGAGAGAGAGAAACAGAGAGATAGATACACACACAAACACACACACACACATGCACACACACACACCCAAAGACAGAGATACAAAGATACAGAAAGACAGAGACAATATGCCAGCTCTCAAGGTGTTGAGAAATGAACCAGATAGGCCCCTGTAAACAACTTTGGTTTCCTTCCTTGCCTCATTCAAGCAAGAGCCATCTCATTACTCAGGGGGTGCGTCAGGTGAAGAATGTCAAGCCCCTGAACATCAATGAGTTTTGCATTTCCAAATGATGGGTTTATGATTAAACTCCAATAACGCAAATACACCATCCGTGAAGAATGCCAGCCCTGACTGGTAATTCTTGTTCTTTTTAATCCCTTCCCCCTTTATTTTTTAAATCTGTGATTCAAAATCCCTGAAACCATAGCCATGAGTGGAGGACTGATTAATTCTGTGGTGACATGGAGACACGTTACCCACAATGGTGAACCTATTCTGAAAATTTAGGAAAAGACACCAAAGAGCATAAGGATAGAGAGATTTTCAAAAAATAGATTTTCTTTGTTTTATTCTATGGAGATACTGAAGTAACACTGACCTCTAGCTGGAAGGAGACATTGTGAGTTTGCCTGGTGCTTCTCACTCTGGCTTTTGGATGTGGGCTGATCTTCTGGAATTAAAAGATAATATTTGCAAAGCTTCTCCTCGCTAAAAATGTTCCCTGTATCCTCTTAGCCTCTATTCACCTCCTCACATAGTAATATCACCATTTACTTATTACTCATGATGTATTAGACATTATGAATTTCTGTATTAACTATGGTACTTCTCAACAACCCTGGGACAGAGGTGTTATTGCATCCATTTTTTCTGGCCAGAAATCTCAGCCAGGAGGGAGTTTTCTAATTTGCCTGGCAATATCATTATGTGATAGCTGAACCAGTCTTGTAAATGGGGCTTGTCAACTCCAAAGCATGTTTTCCTCCTCCTGAACTCTGAGTCTGATTGAAATCCAAAAAGAGAGGGAGAGTCAGTGTCTGGTCTTTTCCCTTCCTTTCCAGGGACTGCTCTTTGAGGAAGGTCTCTCACTATGCTTATTTGTTCTGCTTCTACCTTACTAATTCCTGTTTATATTCAGAAGCCAAGCTGATTCTCCTTCCAGATAATGTCAGTCCCTGTAAAAGCAACCAGCTGTCTCCCAGGCCCTTCACCTTCTTGGTGATAACATCTCCATTTTCACAGACTGAGAGCTCTGTTTTAAGACCCGGGGTGACTGCTTAGTAGTGATTCAATGAAGCTACCCAATAATGACCTAAAATGGAATTTGAAAGCCCACTGGGGGTTGAAATGTCCAGGAAAATATATTTCAGTTTTCTGTTTATCTTTCTCTGTGTGTTTTGAAAGATATTCAAGTTGAGATTTTTCTGGTTGATGAATGGGTTTCAAGTTAACAATGTTCAGATGAGAATGAGGGAGAATAGGTCGTAGGAAAACAGTTTCATTGTCCCTTTGATTGAGCTGAGCATGTGGGTGGTGAGATGGATGCAGTAAGAGGAGGAGCTCTGAAAAAAAAAGCAATAAAATTTCAGTTCTTTTAAAAATGCATTAGCTGATGTAAGGACAATTATTGCTTAGGTAATGGGATCATCTCAGTTTTCCACCGTAGGGAGTCTTCTAGCGTGCGTCTGGGTTGTCTGTCTTCCATGGCTAAGACTTTCCAGTGGCTTGCAAGCTGGGAGACATTAAGCTACTGGCCTTTTTCTGGACTGCATCACTCACTGGAGAGAAGCTTGGCCAGGGCAGCTTGACATGTTCCTAATAAGTCAGATACAATGTTTACCTGATGTCACAAGGTCTTAATTTTTTTATTTTAAATTTTCATAGACATTCCAGTAATTACAAATAGTTACATGTTCTTTCATACATATTATATGATTAAAACATTTCTTTTGTTTCAACAACTGGATTATAATATGTAGACTCTATTTTTATTTGCTAATATAATGATACCATTTCTCCAAGGCTGCAAATATTCTATTTTATTGTCCCTTCATTGTCCCAAGTGTACTGAGCTCACACTCTCATTCCATTGTGTGAATGAACTGTTATTTAGTTACTGAACCTCTCATTTTTGAGCATTTTGATGGTTTATAATATTTTGATATTATAAGCATTGCTGTGGCAAACTTAGCTTATATGTACACAGAATTGTTTTCCTAGGATAAATTTTCAGAAGTAGAACTTCCAGTTCAAAAGTAGCAACTCCACTTTTGAAAAAGTATGTTTAGGCCAGTGCCGCGGCTCACTAGGCTAATCCTCCGCCTTGTGGCGCCGGCACACCGGATTCTAGTCCCGGTCGGGGCGCCGGATTCTGTCCTGGTTGCCCCTCTTCCAGGCCAGCTCTCTGCTGTGGCCAGGGAGTGCAGTGGAGGATGGCCCAAGTGCTTGGGCCCTGCACCCCATGGGAGACCGGAATAAGTACCTGGCCGCGGCGGCCATTGGAGGGTGAACCAACGGCAAAAGGAAGACCTTTCTCTCTGTCTCTCTCTCACTGTCAACTCTGCCTGTCAAAAAAAAATTAAAAAAAAAATTAAAAGAAAAAGAAAAAGTATGTTTAAATTTCTCTTTAGAAAAGTTAGACTAATGAACACTTCATCCAGACTTACATTTTTCCATACTCTTCTTAGCTATTTCTTGGCCTACTTATATATACATATACATATACATATATATACATATACATATACATATATATTTCATATATATACACGTATTATATATATATATATAAAGAAAACTGGCAAAGTTGGGGACCTTTGTTTAGGAATCTTAGCAGCACTCATGGTGATGAGCATGGGTGAGGTGTTGCAAGCTAGTGAGAACACAAATATATGAGCAGCCATTGTCTACATGCAGCCCAGTGTGTAATGGGGGAATTGGACGTGAAAGGGTAAGAGCGTGTCTGGAGAAATACTGGCAGCCTGATGTGGATGGAATGAAGCATGTGATGGGTGGTGGGATGGAGACAGAGAGACAAATGCGGAGCCCTCAAATTCTTCTCTAGGGGTTGGGCTGTTCCCTTGGCTGTGCATAGACACAGAGATAGAGAAGGGACATGTTATAAGCAGACTTAATTATTGAAAATATTTCTGTTTCTCTCTCTTTATATATGCATGTTTTCGCTTGTCTTTATCACCTGTCTGCTTGTGCTTCCTTTAGGAAGTTAGAAAGCAAAGTTACTTGTGTCTACATGGGTTATTTAGTTCTTAAAATTAAAAGTTGGGGTAGAGAAGGTTTTTCTAATTGTGTGGGTGTTCATGAGAAAACCCAGGGGAACTTAAGAACAAAATAGAGAACTAACAAGATGTGTTGAACATCTCATCATGCCAAATTAATGCATATTTCACTTTTTTTGGCTCTGGAACTAGAAAATGGAGATTGATTTTAGGAAAAAGTGTCAATTTAGCTTTTTAAAAACCTCATATTTTCTATTTGCATTTGAAAACTTATTTTAAAATGCTAATAATAGTCTAAATTTATGTTTCAGGAAATTGAATATTATGCATTTTATTATGCATAAACATGAATTAATACTACGGTTCAATAAAGGATGCCGCCTCCGAAAACCTAGCAAGTTAGTGATTTGCTTTAGTCAAGAAAAAAAGGCAAATCAAAGGAAAGAAGGAAGGAGAAGAATTAAAGGAAGAAAGGAAGAGCATTAAAATTTTGTGCATACTTTTCTAAATCTTTTTCTGAAGCAAAGACTCCTCTGTGAATTTTTTGTACTTTGCGTAAACTATTAGAAACAGAATGAATCAGGCAAATCTCACACTTACATTGAATTTTGGTGTCTGTAACTCTGGGATCATGCAGAAGGCAGCTCAGAAAACTCTGGCTGTGACATGTGTCCAGAGCAGGCCTATCCAAAATTTGAAGTTTCACGTAGTTCTGCTGTTTCAGTTCAAAGGCAGGTAGGTCTACTCCTGGACCCTGGAGAGGAGATGAAATAAGAGTATAGACAAGGAAGTGCTCTGGAAGGAGAAAATAAAATTCTTTTTAAATGCCTGCCTTTACAAAAATTATTGTTGCTGTTTGGATCAACTTGACACATTGAGACACACACAAGATTCAGTAATGCAGTAATCTGTCATCAGGACAGAAATCTTCTGTAACATACTCCATCTCTCTAACATTGTCACCAATACACAATGAATCCCAAGTACTATATGTTGCATCAGTCTGGCTGTGCAGATGACAACTGGTTTTCCTTAAATATCTCTGTTTCCAATTCTTACAGAGCCATAGACTGTATTTGTTTATTACACATGTGTACATTCCCTCATCCTGCAAACCCAGTAACTGAAACCAGGTTTACCCATGAATCTTTTGGTGTAGATAATTATTACTCATTTATCTTGAATGTCTTACATATTTGACCAGTAGTTCTATTGACTTGTTTTTTTAAATGTAAGTATTAATAAAAACAAGAGTGATAATCTTTATATTCAAGAATTTCTTATCAATGTGGTGTATGGTCAATGTCCTATAATCTGCTAACATAAATTTCTCATTTGTAGAAACAGAAGGGTCATGCTTTATATTTGGTTTTATGACTGATTCATTTACACAAATTTACATTGCACTTTAATTATGGAACTTCAAGGAAAATCTAGGTAATTTTTTGCCCTGGGCTCCAGCTTGAGACATTTGAACCTCATAACTGCTACTCCTTAAAAATGTCCAATGAATTTGCCCAGAGAACTACTTCCTTATGTTTTTATCTCTTGTGCTGTAAAGAAGTTGTTTTCTATGTACAATTGGAAACTCCCCAACTTTCTTCAAATCCTTCTAGTTTGGGAGAAGCTTAGGATGTCCTAATTGATGCTAACTAGTAATGGAAAGAATATTAAAGTATCTGGGACCACTGTTTCAGTCTCCATTAGAGTGAAAATAGGTCCTGGTTGAGATGAAGGAAATTGATGATCCTGTCCTGGATGGAATTATTGATGGAGGACCCAAGATTCCCAGGCTGACCCTTTGACCTTCAAACCTGGTATAACATGGAAAAACCCTCCCAGAGCCATTCTTCATGGTAGTGTCGGACCTTCTGTTTGAATATCTGACTGATATGGAGCCTTACCAGAGATACAGGGTATGCTGTGAGAGAGGTGATGTTTACCATGAGCAGAATGGAGACTAATGGAAAGTCCCTGCTTATCTAAAACCTAGGAGCCAGTCCTTGAGATAACAGAGTACTGTTTTCCAAGCATTTATGTGCAGAAAGAGGAATTTAACAAGGCACCAAAGTATAGACATTATGGAATGGATAGAGTTGTCTTAACCACTGGCTAACCCTGAATATCTATTTTTGGAGAAGACAAAGATGGGGTTGGGAAAAAGAAATTTATATAATGCTTGTGAATGTGAAGTAGTAAGTTAATGATAGCAAAGTAAGAAAATTTTGACTGTGAAGAAAATGGAGTAAAATAGAGAGATTTATTTATGAATCTTCCTTCTCTACTTCCTAATAACATCTGTTACTTTGTCGGACCTGCTATTCCAAATGCTTCACAAAGACTGTCAATGAGTTGATATTATCATCACCTTTTCCAGATGTGAGCTGAGGATCAGATAAAGTAATGATATGCCCATGACATATAACTTCACACACACAAGGTATATATGTACACTAGTAGAAGCTACCTTGGTTACATGGAATCAGTGAATTGCATGTGAAAAACCAATGAGACTCTCATTATCCATATTCCACTGTCAGGACCAAGAGTTTCATGAGAGGACAAATAGCTGAGTAAGTAACATAGATCCCCATCCCCGCTCACTGCAAAATATAATAATAATAGCACAGAGCCAATCTCAATCGATTCTGTGAAAATAGTAAAGCCTCGATCCTATAGCTTTTTCATCTTTACCCACTGCCTTGAATAGTGAAAACTGGTGAAAAATGGTGCCAAGGATGTGTCAGATTTTCAGTTTACAAAGAAAATTACTACCATGTTTGCTGACTTTGACTGCCAGAGCCCCACAGTAGATTCAATATCCAAGAGAAAGTGTTTTAATAAAAAATAGTGGAAACATAAAACCCATTTTGCTTATTCCTCAGTGAACCAGAGCATTCCAGTTCATTAAGATTCCTCTGTATTGATTTGGTACATTTCAAGGAACACAAAAGAACAGTGTGGTTGGAGCAGAGTGAATGCCTGGCAAGGTGGCAGGACCAGATCATGGGGTGCTCTGTGGGCCTGGAAAGGATCTGGGATGTTGTCACAATGCAAAAGAAAGCATTGAAAAATGTGGGGCCAGAGAGTGCCTTGATCTGATGCATAATTTTAAAATGTTAGAAATACTTATTTGAAAAAGAGGGAGAGAGAGAAACAGAGCAATCTTTCCCACTTGCTAGTTAATTCACCAAATGCCCACAATGACTGGTGCTGGGCCAGGCCAAAGCCAGGACTCTCAGATGGGTGGCAGGAACTCAGTCAACCATTTGAGCCATCATCACTCCCTCCTAGAGTCTGCCCTATCGGGAAGCTGTAGGCAGGTGCTACAACAGGTTTCAAACCCAGATACCCTGATGTGGGATACAGGCATCTTATGTGGGGTTTCAACTGCTAGGCTAAAGTGCCCACTTCTGATGTATAGATTTAAACCGTTTTCCTTTCTGCTTTGTGTGGTTAATGCATTAGAGGAGGACAGATGAGGCCAGGACAGCTTGTCCTTGGGGGAGGTGACAATGGAGGTGGAGATGTGTTTTGGAAGTAGGAATTACTGGATTTTGGTCTTGGACTGAATGTGGGAAGGTGAGGAAGAAGAGTCAAGGATGACTCAAAGTTTCTGCCTTAACCAAATGGATAAGGCAGCATTTGTTGGTATGGAGAAGATAGGCAGAAGCAGATACTTGAGGGAGAGAACCAATAAATCAATTATAGATGTGTCAGGCAGATATACAATCATAGGCATGAAACAAGCTTGAGAAGGTATTGATTAGGAGGTCTACGGCGCTATCTAGAATAGAGATATAAATACGGAAGTCACCCTATGTGGGTGGTCTTTGAGGGTTTGGAAATGAGGAAGAGTCCTGTGGTTAAAGTCTCCAGTGGGAAGACAAAAAGTCTCAGAATTACACTTTAAGGATTCCAAAATTTAGCAATCTAGGGAAGGAGGTTGGGCCAATACAGGAAAAGGAGAGGAAGCTACTGGCATGGGAACTCAAGGAGGCAAGCTGTCAGTTACATCCGTTGGGATCAAGTAAGATGAGGATTGCGTTGCAGGATTGAATATGCACTTGCTAGGGATGGTTATATGACAAATGTAGTCTCACAATTAAGGATTTATAGAGGCTCCCGTTCATATATTAGGCAAATATTAAGGGGACTTACTGTTGGTTTGTAGAGTATAAAAACCCATTTCAAGTACTTTTCAAACTATCTAGGTTATTAGCGTGGTGGCAGCAGGATTTGGAACAAAGTTAGGACTCCTTATCTAGTTGAGACCCACTAATGGACAATTCACACAAAACATAAAGTTCTTTGCAAATAATTTCATGGTTAAGGAAGGGAGAGAATTCAGGGAACATTCTTTCCAAAATCTTTAGTAGCATAGACAAGGCACCTTATATTGCCTCTCTGGGCCTAGCAGAGTTGTAAGGCACTTAAAACTGTTCATTAAACAGAACTCGTTAAGAACAGATGCAACAGTGTAATCTTGAGTGTACCAAAGGTTGTATTAGGCTTTAAAGATCAGATCTCGCTTTTGAGTCCAGACCAGGGAGTGAAATTCTTTTTAAAAATGAGGAAAGGAAGGTGTCTTCCTCTAGTCTGATTGACATCAAGATTTAGATTAATTTGAAAGTGAAGTGACCAAGCCTGCTTTTTTTGATTTAGTATTTTGTTGAGATTGAAAAAAAAATGAACAAAAATAGAACAAGAGCTTGTATCTGACAGTCATTGAGGTATTTATGATAATTTCTGCAGAGAATCAGAGGAACACACACATATCACACAGACGCGCACATACACACACATACACAACACACATAGAGAGAATAAAAGGCAGAATGAGAAAAGAGGGCACAGATCACACAGAGAGATTCTTTTAGCACTGAAGTGAGAGAATGAGATTTTGTGGGGAAGAGACTATCTGTTGCATGTCCCCCTGCAGAATAGCTTTACTTGTGGAAGACAAGTCCTAGATCCTTCCTAGTATCCTGCAAACCAGGAAAACAATGCATATGAGAAGGAAAAAGTGAAAGATAGGGGTGGTTTTATTTGCAGTGTAGGGGAGTGGAGTTTCTTTGAAATTGTGAAGTTAGTCCAGGATGAAGTTAACATCTCTTTTAGGGGATGAGAGTATAAACACCAGGCAGACTCCTCTCACTGGAGGATAACAGCAATAAGAAAGCACAGCTTTTATGAGTGTACTTGTTCAGGCTCTGTTGTCTCCATTAACATCAAGATTCCCCATAACATTAAATTTGTTTATTTATTCAACAAATATTTATTGTGTGTCTACCATGTGCCAGGCATTGTGCTGGATACTGGAGACACAGATTAGAATGAAGCAGACAGGGTCCCTGACCTCATGGCACTTAGATCCTAAAAGAAAACACAGACAAGACAAGTAAACAAAGAAGCAATAATATAATTGATGATGAGGAATGGGAAGAAAACAAAACTAAGTACCTTACAGAGAATGTCTTGGGATAGGGGGCTGGGAGCTTGTGGAGTTTTACTGGTGGTCAAGAAAGGGCTTTCTGAAAGGATGGCATTTGCGCTGAGTAAGGCGCCAGCCATGTATAGTTCAGAGGAGGGAATGTATTAAGCTCACGAAGCTGCAACTGTGAAGATGGCAGCAAGGTTGAGGAACAAGAAAGTTCATGTGGCTGGAGCTTAGTGAGGGGAAGAGGAACGGTAGAGAGTACGTTTGCAGAAATAGGCAGGGGGTGAATCAGGTATTTTGGGGCCAATGATAAGGAGCTGGGTTTTGTTCTAAGTGCAATAGGAAGCCCTTGGGAGTTTGAGCAATATTGAGTTGAAGAGTGAGATTGAAGAGTGAGCATGTAGATGTGTTAGGAAGCTATTACAGTCACAAAGAAACTATGGGAGCTCCAGCAAGGGAGGAGCTACAATAGCATCTGAGCTTGGGAGAAATGGGAGTTTCTAATATATGTTGTGTGAAGCCCAAGGGTTCAGAGGAACATCATGGCTGAGCAGGGCAGCAGAGAACTGGACAGGTGGATTTCTATGATTTTCTGGCTCTCCAGGACTAGATCAAGGTCTGTGGTATCCTGGATAGGCTCATAATGTTGCATCTCTTCAAAGAGATTGTCGTTACCTATATTTTCACCAGTCACAGATCGGAGGGAGTTTGCCTTGGGGAGGAGATTACTGGACACGATGCTTAGCCTTTCCTCTGTTGTCATATGCAATTCAATTCAAGTTCCAAACTCGAGAACTGGCTTAGTCAAAGAAAACTCTGTGATAGTCCCCATACAGCTTAGAAGTAGTTCAACAACTGTCACCCATTACTGGGGAGGAAGATTTCATTAACATCCCCTTTGAGTACCATAGTATTCCTTCCATTAACAGGTTCTATTGTCAAAAAAATTCTGGGCCGGCGCTGCGGCTCACTAGGCTAATCCTCCGCCTTGCGGCGCCGGCACACTGGGTTCCAGTCCAGGTCGGGGTGCCAGATTCTGTCCCGGTTGCCCCTCTTCCAGGCCAGCTCTCTGCTGTGGCCAGGGAGTGCAGTGGAGGATGGCCCAAGTGCTTGGGCCCTGCACCCCATGGGAGACCAGGATAAGCACCTGGCTCCTGGCTTCAGATCAGCACGGTGCGCTGGCCACTGGAGGGTGAACCAATGGCAAAAGGAAGACCTTTCTCTCCGTCTCTCTCTCTCACTACCCACTCTGCCTGTCAAAAAAATAAAAATAAAAATAAATTCTGAAGAATGGTTTTTACTTCTTGTTACATTCCTAGTGCTTTCAGTTACCATTTATGATTTCCCCTGCCACCCACCCCCACCCCAGATGGACCACCCCTTAAATCAACTTCACCTTTACTCATGGTGCTACCTATTCATCTCTTTTAGGTATTAGAATTGGACACAACTTTCCATTCTATAAAATGGTCCCACTGCCAAAATTCATTGTGAAACCGTTGATCTAAACTGCCTTCTCACTGGATAAGAGAGGAAATTGAGGCACAGAGATGAGAAAGGACTTCTCTTGTGTGGTAAGTTAATGGCTAAGGATGAGACTATCTCTTCCCCAGATGTTCTTTCCACCGGCATCTAGATATTTGAACAAGCTTCCTTAAAGAAAATCACACACCTCTTTTGGAATATCATCTGGACTTATTTTAGGAGGAATCTAAGACTTCCTCAGGTAGCTTACATCTTCTGCAGTAATCATTCCAGTCACCTAGGTGGGATCATCATGGTACCTCAGAGCTAAAGGGCATGAGGTCCAGGGAAGGATTTGTTGGTAAGGTTCTTTCTTGCACACACACAGACACACACACACAGCTTGAGAGCTGAGTACTACCTGTGCAAGGGGGAAAACAACTCTACTTTTTGCTTTAAAGAGATTAAAGCTAAATATGGAACTACACACTGACTTGAACTTGGGGTTGTCCTAGGGATAGAATTAATCTCAGAGAACCTGGCAACCGGAGCTAACTTGGGTAGAGTTGGGCTTTTAGTGATGTGCTGGCACATTGCTTAACAGTGGGCTCTGGGGTAAGGAGAAGTCTAGATTTGTAGTGTTTGCCACTTATGCACTGTAAATGATCCCACAATGACTGATTACAAGCTGCCAAGGTGATGTAAAGTGGGGAAGAGGTACACACAATTGCTCCCCAGAGCCTGTGCTATCAACTAAAGCATGCCATGGAGCTCCTTCTTTAAGATCATTGCTGAATCTGGCTACTACACCAACTACCGAGAACTGGGCTCCTGGAGCTGTATGGGAGAGTGGGTTGAAACCAGACCCAGTTATCACATCTTCCTCTGGACAGTCCCAGGATATGTGGAGAGCCAAACCTCCCTCCTTATAAGTAGGCAGCTGCCTCCTATTTATTCTGGAGTAGGTCTGGGTAAGACTCTCCTAAAATGTCCCCCACTGCTTTTATTCATACCTGGACCTCGACTCTTAATAATTTTTTCTTCCTCCTCGTAGAGTCCTTTAAGAAAGTCACAGGAAAGCTATATAGATTGTTTGGAGTCAGTGATTTCTTTCCTTAAGTTCTGATATTTCATTGAGGCTGCCAACAAGGTAGGAGAGGAGGAAATTTAGAGACCCCTTATCTAGAACTCCTTGAATAAAGCCCATGGTTAAAATGCTTTCTCTGGCCCAGGAAAAACAGTTTTCAATTGACATAGAAAAAGAGGGCTCTGGGACAGTTGGAAAAGATTGTGTGCTACCTCATTCCATAACTGAAGTCAATTCCTGGTGGCATATATTTATTTTTGTTACTCTGATGAAATACCTGAGGACAAATACTTACAAAAAAAGAAGTATCTTTAGCTTACAGTTTTGGAAGCTGAAAGTCCAAACAGCTTAATGGTGGCTCTTTCAAGGTCCCCTTAGCTGTGTCACCTCATGGCAAATGTCCTCACAGTGGGAGACAGAGACCACACAGGAGCCAGGAAGGCACAGTGTGGGGAAAGTTGAGTTTTATGATTTCGCCTTAAGCTCTTCCTCTTAAGGTTCCATGGCCTCGCAACATCATCACACAAGCTTCTGACTTGCGTACCCTTAGGGAACATACTCAAACCACATCTAAACCACTGCCTGGCATGAAAGAAACATCTTAAAAATTTCTAGAAGAAAACATAAGAGAATATCCTTATGATTTAAAGCGAGGAAATGATTTATTAAATAAGAATAATAAAAAAGTGATAAATTCAACCACATAAAAATTTAAGTTAATTTCCATTCATCCAAAGTCATCATTAATAAAAAGCAAGCCTTAAACTGGGAGAAGGTGTTTGTGACACAATCAGTTGCGAATAGTATATAAAATATAAAAATAATCCCCATGTATTTAAATGAATAATGTAAACAAACTCACAGTTTAAAAATACAAGTAGGGGCCAATAGCGTTGTGATGTAGAAGGTTAAGCCTCGATCTGCGGAGCCGGCATCCCACATGAGCTCTGGTTTGAGTCCTGGCTGTTCCACTTCTGATCCAGATTGCTGCTAAAGCACCTGTGAAAGCAGCAGAAGATGGTTCAAGTGCTTGGGACCCTGAATTCATGTGAGAGACCTGGAAGAAGCTCCTGGCTCCTGGCTTCAGCCTGGCCTAGCTCCTGCCATTGCAGCCATTTGGGAATGAACCAGCAGATGGAAGATCTCTTTCTCCTTCTCTCTCTGTATTTCTGCCTTTCAAATAAATAAATAGATAGATAGATAGATAAGTCTTTAAAATGCAAATAAAGTTAAAAATGGGCACAGGACATGAACAATCAATTCACATAGGAGAAAACATAAATTTTCAAAAGTTATAAAAGATGCTCAATCTCACAAACTATCCATTTTATAACTTTTTAAAAAAAGATTTATTTATTTATTTTAAAGAAAGAGTTACAGAGAGGCAGAGGCAAAGAGAGAGAGTCTTCCATCTGCTGGTTCACTCCCCAAATGGCTGCAACAACGGCTGGAGCTGGGCTGATCCGAAGCCAGGAGCCAGAAGCTTCTTCCAGGTCTCCCACGTGGGTGCAGGGCCCCAAGGACTTGGGCCATATGCTGCTGCTTTCCCAGGCCATAGCAGGGAACTGGATTGGAAGTGGAGCAGCCAAGACCTGAACTAGTGTCCATATAGGATGTCAGCACTGCAGGCAGTGGCATTACCTGTTATGCCACAGCGCTGGTCCTTATCTTGTAAATTTAAAGTTGGACACACACATATTTAGCAATTTCATCCTAGATCAGGGTTTCTTTACTTCATTACTATTTTAATTTGATCTGGATAATTCTTTGTTGTACAGCATTGTCCTGTGCATTTTAGATGGTTTAACAAAACTACTGGCCCCTAGCTCCCAAACAGTAGCAGCCATCTGCTTCTGTTCCCCAGGGGTCCCTTCCAATTGTACAATCAAAATATATCTGGATATTTTCAAATGTCCCCTGAGAGGGAAATCTGCCATGGGTTGAGACCATTGCTTCAGAGAAACTATTGCATGTGTTTGCCAAGAAATAGGAAAATAATATTTATGGCAAAATTATTCTTCACTATACAAAACCTGGAAGCTATTAATTAACTTTTTGTCACATTATCAGAGGAGCTACTGAGGAAGAGAGTTGATTTTGGCTTACAGTTTTGGAGGTTCACAGTTCAAGACTGGATAGCTTCATTAGTCTGATGCCTGATGAGGGTGGAACATGTGTCCAGAGAGGATCCCACAGTGAGCCAGGAAGCTGAGAAGACACAAGGAGCACATTCTGTTTATATCACATCCTCTTGCAAAAACTACCTTCTAAGGGCAAACCCCTAACAAGTTGAAGACCTCCCACTGGGCTTGCCTCCCAGAAGCCATAATTAGAGCAAGTCTCCACCCTTAATCCAACCATCATTGACAATCCACTAACCATTAACATAAGATTTTGAGTTTTAACATCTGCACCAGTTTGGGGAGCCAAGTTCTGTCTAAACCATAATAAATGGATACATAAATTATGTGTTCACACAATGGAATATTATATGGGTGTAAAGATGAATGTCCTGCAACTTCGGAAGTCTTTGAAATATAGCTTTGATGAAAGATCGACTGCAGATTTTGTTTGTTGAATGTCTAAAACAACTGACACATGAAAGATGCAATCTCTAGAGGTATACATACACGTAGTAAAACTTGACACAGAAAGTAAGGAAATAAAGTAAAATTCAGGGAAGTGAAAAGCTCTTGACAAGGAGGTACAGGGAAGGGTCTGAAGGGTACACAGATACATTCTATGTCAAATTACGGGGTGTGGATTCTATATGTTCATTTTATTTTTACACTCTTTCTTGTGTGTGCTACATGCCTTCTTTAACATGTAGCAACACTTTAATAGAAAAGAAGAAATCATGGGATATTTGAGGAAGAAACAAGTTGGTCTGAAGTGTGCCAGGACTACACATGGTGAGAGAAAACACGTGGCTTTCGAAACAGAGAATACATAGGTGCTCTTATTCTATCTGGATCTGCTTCAGGCTTACAATACTTTGACAACTCATCCCCTGTCCTTTAGCTGACTTTGACCAGGTTCCTTGCTTCTCTGGACCTTAATTTTCCCAACTGAAAAAAAAATTGTTGGGCCTAGGTTGGATTGGTAAATGCATATACTGCTCCATTGTGTGCTCATGGTGGAGATGAATAGTTGACCACAACACTCATTCTCTCTTCGTTGGCAAGTGGCTTCCCAGTTGTTTTCAACATAGAATTTCACACATTTCAAGGAACACATCTATATTTCTAAAATTTTGTCTTAAAAGTCCCTTTAGAATTTCGCATTCTCTGTGTTCCCCCTCCCAATCTGTGTTTAATTTTCCTAATTGAGACTTCTTAGAAGGGAGGGACCACGTTTTATTTCCCTTGTACCACTTAGTCCTATTTTTTTGAGGTCGTTGGATACTAATGTTTCAGGAAAAACTGGCTTGCTGTAAAGTGGCATTTCCTAAACCTTTTGCACCATTCACATCCCAGATCAAAATATCAAAGAAACTTCCAGAATCCACTGAAAGGATGTTGCCTGTTTGTGCACCATATTCAGTGTGCTAGGGCCGTATCACAAAACACCAAGACACAGTTTCTGCTGGAGATTTGTAAAAAGGACAAGGGAACTTGTAGAAGCCATGTGCAAGAGTGAAAAGAAAAGATGAGCTCAAAATCGTGGTAAGAGAGTTTGTGGCATTATGGTTTGTATGGAACTAGTATGGGGGAACAAAGGTAACAGAAATCGTTATCAGACAGATTAAGACTTCTCTCTGTTGATTTTGTCAGCTCCATCTACAGGGAATGCAGTTCCTCATTGATTAACTTAAATGAAGGAACTGGTTTCTTTGATTCTTTGGTTCTAAAGCAATTGACTGAAAATGAAGTGAGCAAGAACTAAACTTAGAAGGGCATTTTACAACCAGGCACCGCACGCCCTCCAGTGGTAGCAAACCAGTAATTCAAGTGATCACTGAAAACCAATTTTTGCTTAAATCCAATCTTGGGAGTATTACTTTTTCTTTTGCTTCTATACATACTTTTTTTAAAATTATGGGATAATGAAAGGAGTGTTATGCAATATCATCAGTAAATAGAGTAGAATAGCAGAAATTAATCATCAAACTGATTTATTTAATGTTTTCATTTTACTGAGGAAGAGGCAGAGGGGCTAGGTTGATACCGTGACCTGCATGGTTTAGTTCTTAATTCAGGATATTGCTCCTTTTGTATGTTGGCTTCTGTGTAGCAGTGTTCTTTGGACATTTGCCATGGGTATAGCACTGTGTCGGTCATTGTTGGGGCAATAATTACAGTTATCAGCTACAGAGTTTTATTCTACCTAGGGAACTATTGTAGTTATTTATTTTCTTATTAATGCTTACCCCAACCTTATGAAATAGTATCATTATCCTTCTTCCGTAGAACACACTGAGGCTCACGATGGTAGGAAAGCCATTACCAAAAGACACAGACGTAAAGGCTATCTGTGTTCCTTCCCTCAATCATTTTCCGCTTAGTTAGAAAGGCAAGCTTGCTGCTCTTTGCTGGAAAGAAAGCTATTTCTCTTCTTACCTAATTTGTCTAGTGCACACAGATTTTGAGATAGGACACGAAGGACTGAGAAGGAAATGGGTTTACTGCGAGGATTTCTTTGCAATGTTGATGAACCGAACATCAGCACAGTAAGTTTCATCTCACATAACCACACCTCTACCAAAGTAGCATCTGCCCTCTCCAGTTTAAACATTCTACCATCTGCATCATTTGTACCCATCCTTTGTGGTTGTAAATCAGTTTCCCATTCCACCTTTGGAATCACCAGCCCTGGGAAGCAAAGGAACCAGGATGCTTACCTGTACTGTCATTTACAGATGAGAGAAATAGGAATGGTCAAAGGCTATACCTGGTTGGTGGTAGAGCTAGAATTAGAATGTAGACCTCTGGGCTCTGTCATGCTCACAAAGCATCTGGTATTGCAGATTTTTTCTCTCTGAGAAGGTCACAAAGACTTTGTTAGATGTGTTGCCTGCAAAAAAGACACGCGTAGTCTCTTGTGAAAAACCAAGTTTTCTAATCACAATAATTTCTTAAGACATCATTAGTTTTTATATATATTTATTTATAAAAAGAAAAAAACTTTGTGGATATCATATATCCAGTTTTTAAGAGCATATTGAGGGCCGGTGCTGTGGCGCAGTGGGTTAACACCCTGGCCTGAAGTGCCGGCATCCCATATGGGCGCTGGTTCAAGACCTGGCTGCTCCACTTCCTGTCCAGCTCTCTGCTAGGGCCCGGGAAAGCAGTAGAAGATGGTCCAAGTCCTTGGGCCCCTGCACCCATGTGGGAGACCTGGAAGAAGCTCCTGGCTCCTGGCTTCGGATCAGCACAGCTCCGGCCATTGCGGCCATCTGGGGAGTGAACCAGTGGATGGAAGACCTCTCTCTCTCTCTCTCTCTCTCTCTCTCTCTCTGCTTCTCCTCTCTCTGTGTAACTCTTTCAAATAAATAAATCTTTAAAAAAAAGAGCATAATGATATTTCTCACCCTACCTTCACTCCAACCCTCCCTCCACTTCTACCCTCCCTCATTCTTATTTTTCTGCTAATTTTTACAATGATATAGTTTCAATTTTCTTTAAAATCAAAAGCTTAACCCACCACTAAATACAAAATTCAGCATTTTGAAAAAGATTTATTCATTTTATTTATTTGAAAGGCAAAGTTACAGTGAAAGAGAGGGAGAAACAGAGAGAGTTCTTCCATCCACTGGTTCACTCCGTAAATAGCCACGATGGCTGGTGCTGGGCCAGCCCAAAACCAGCAGTCAGGAACTTCCTCTGGGTTTCCCCCGTGAGTGCAAGCGTCCAAGCACTTGAGCCATCCTTCACCGCTTTCCCAGGTGCGCTAGCAGGGAGCTGGATTGGAAGTAGAGCAGTCAGAACTTGAACCAGTGCCCACAGGGGATGTTGGTGTTGCAGGTGTAGGCTTAACTCACTATGCCACAATGCTGTCCCCATGAGTTCATTAATATTTTGATAGTGATTCTCTTCTGTTACGTTGATTTTTTGTTTGACTCAAGTCACACAGAGCCACCTGATTTGAGGATATAATTCATTTGCCATTAAAATTACACAAATATTCATTTTTGTTTTTAGAAAATGAAATTGTAAAGATGGAGGCTATTTTCTAGTTATTTTCCCCTGGCTCCTATTTTATAGTTTCCCAATGATGGAATCTATTATGAAACAGGATTTCTTAGAAAATAAGGCAGGCTTCTTTTCTCCCTGGGAGTTGCTATATGAGCTGGTAACTGCTTCTTCAGACCTTTCTGATCAGGTAATGAGACATTTTCCAACTCAGAGAATGTCATAATTCAGTGGAAGTGATCATGAGTTTAGTTCATATCCTCAGGATACTTTTTGTGGCATTTGGTCCGAAATGTGCTGTGCATTGGTAATTTGGGAGCCAAAATATTCGAAGTCATGGAAACTGAAACCGAGAGCCTCTTTGAACTTGATTATGGTCTGTAGCATGGGAGAAGGCCATGGTGAGCTCTTGTGCATGAGGCTTCTTTGTACCCTCTCAGCCAGCCTTTTCTCCTCTCCCAGCACTTGCCCTGCACTGCCTCCAGCAAGAACAGGGCCCAGATGCTGTGTGGTTCTCCCACAGGGATAACCCGTGGCCTTCCTGTGCCACAGAAGCCTACCCAGGGTGAACAACAGGCCTGGAATGAATTCATTTATTAAGAAGGCTGGTGGGAAGTTGTAAACACAGCTGCTGACTGCTGGCTCTGCAGACCTGTCTGCATATGGCAAGTGAAGCAATACTGGGTGGTAACACAGCCTCATTGTCTGGGGTTTCCTTAACTGAACTTCATAGAATTCCCTTGGCAGGGCAGCCAACAGCAACATGGCAGTCTCTCCAGAGATACCCAGAGGCAGGATTCCTTTCGCCTGGTGTTTCTATCCACGGAGCCCATCTGATGATGACAGAGAGCCTTGGAGAAGGGGCAGGAGGAAGAAATAGTAACTTATTTAATAAGAGGACATGTTTTCCAGTGATTGAACACTTTTGTTTTTGCTGAGTTCCCAGTGGAGACAGCAGTTAAGCTTGTCAGCTGTCTTAGTAGTATTTGCTTATGCTTCTCCCCAAACTGGGCCTTGGCAGTTTTCTTCCTGGGAGAGACACATTCACACCTTAAGCAGATGAAATTGTCTGAAATGCAAGGTAGAAACTTACTTTCCAGAGATCCAGAGTCTAGAAAGTATTTCTCTATTTGCCTTTTCATATGAGCCCAAGCTTCGCCAGTCCCTATTTATAGATGAAGAAATGAAAGTTCAGAGAAGTTAAACAGTTTGCAGAAGGTTGAATGACAAGCCAAGTGGCAGGGCAAAACTTGCATGGAATCTTTACATCTCTGGAACGTGTGCTCAGTCCATGGCACCCTAAAAGCCACACCAGCTCGTCTGAGACAAGCAGGCACTCAGGTACTTGTTAGGGTGCTGGAACCCCAGGAGGCTTCTGGAACTAAAGCTCAGGCTTGCCGACCAACATTTCCTGCATCAATATTTGGATCAACACTCAAAGCTTGCTGACAGTGCGCTCTAGTAGCAGAAAAGGAAACACATGAGGCAGACTGTTTGTAAGGAAAAATGGGAGGAAAACAAGTGAGCTCACAGGCTGCCTGAAGATGATGGTGCTTTGATGAACACCTTCCTGCTCTAGGCAAAGTGTTTTACTTCATGCTTCAGAAGGCTTACAAAGTGTCCAGTGCTTTTGGAGTTTCTAAGGCTGGATTCTTTGAAGAATTCAACTTGACCAATATGCCCACTATGTTTCCGTGGTTTGCAAAGTACCATGGTAGAAGCTGCAGGTGGGGGTATCAGAAATGACTAAACCAGACCCTTGCTTTTGAGTTGCTCCCAGTCTTGTAGGAAACACTGACTGGTTGTAAACAGCTTTTTGCAACATGAGGCAGAGGAAGTAAGTGCCATAACCGAATGAATAATTGAGTGCTCTGTGAGCCGGAGGAGGGAAAACTCATTCCAGCAGAGATAATGGAAGACTTGAGGTGGAGGAGGGATTTGTGGCAGGCCTTGAAGGACAGCAGGATTTAGCTAGAAGAAATCAGGGGAAGAGTATTCTGGGCTCAGAGCCCAGAAGAGCAGGGGTTTATTTTCCATGTTCTATGTCACTCACCAGGGGATGACTGGGGAGGTGGAGAGGGGAGGGCGAGAGGGAGGTGAAGGACCTGGGAATAGCTGGGAGCAGAAGGAATGAGGCATAGAAAAAGGAAAGGGAGCCACTGAGGAGGGGTATTTTAACCCTTTTATGTTCAGGGACCTGGAAAAGGTTAGCCCTATCCCACCAGTCAATTCTCCTCCCATTGTCAAGGAAGGGAAGCTAAATGGGAATTTAGTTAGCTCTGTAAGATTCAGTAACCCTCAATGCACCGTTCTGGGGTAAAACATTGGCTTAATCTTGAAAAGTAAGTTGAGCTGACCATAAAGGAATGAAGTTGGAAATGAACAACTCAGGAATCCCTAGAGCATACGCAAACACATGGAGATTGAACAACATGCTCCTGAATGAACAATGGGTCATAGAAGAAATCAAAAGAGAAATCAAAAACTTTCTGGAAGTAAATGAGGATAACAGCACAACATACCAAAACTTATGGGACGCAGCAAAAGCAGTGTTAAGAGGAAAGTTTATATCAATAGGTGCCTACATCAAGAAATTGGAAAGGCACCAAATAGATGAGCTTTCTATTCACCTCAAGGATCTAGAAAACCTACAGCAAACCAGACCCAAATCTAGTAGGAGAAGAGAAATAATTAAAATCAGAGAAGAAATCAACAGGATTGAATCAAGAAAAACATTACAAAAAATCAGCCAAACGAGGAGCTGGTTTTTTGAAAAAATAAACAAAATTGACACCCCATTGGCCCAACTAACTAAAAAAAGAAGAGAAAAGACCCAAATCAATAAAATCAGAGATGAAAAAGGAAATGTAACAACAGACACCACAGAAATAAAAAGAATCATCAGAAATTACTACAAGGACTTGTATGCCAGCAAACAGGGAAACCTATCAGAAATGGATAGATTCCTGGACACATGCAACCTACCTAAATTGAACCAGGAAGACATCGAAAACCTAAACAGACCCATAACTGAGACAGAAATTGAAACAGTAATAAAGGCCCTCCCAACAAAGAAAAGCCCAGGACCAGATGGATTCACTGCTGAATTCTACCAGACATTTAAAGAAGAACTAACTCCAATTCTTCTCAAACTATTCAGAACAATTGAAGAAGAGGGAATCCTCCCAAATTCTTTCTATGAAGCCAGCATCACCTTAATTCCTAAGCCGGGAAAAGATGCAGCACTGAAAGAGAATTACAGACCAATATCCCTGATGAACATAGATGCAAAAATCCTCAATAAAATTCTCGCCAATAGAATTCAACAACACATCAGAAAGATCATCCACCCAGACCAAGTGGGATTTATCCCTGGTATGCAGGGATGGTTTAATGTGCGCAAGACAATCAATGTGATACACCACATTAACAGACTGCAGAAGAAAAACCATATGATTCTCTCAATAGATGCCGAGAAAGCATTTGATAAAATACAACACCCGTTCATGATGAAAACTCTAAGCAAACTGGGTTTGGAAGGAACATTCCTCAATACAATCAAAGCAATCTATGAAAAACCCACAGCCAACATCCTATTGAATGGGGAAAAGTTGGAAGCATTTCCACTGAGATCTGGGACCAGACAGGGATGTCCACTCTCACCACTGCTATTCAATATAGTTCTGGAGGTTCTAGCCAGAGCTATTAGGCAAGAAAAAGAAATTAAAGGGATACAAATTGGGAAGGAAGAACTCAAACTATCCCTCTTTGCAGATGACATGATTCTTTATTTAGGGGACCCAAAGAACTCTACCAAGAGACTATTGGAACTCATAGAAGAGTTTGGCAAAGTAGCAGGGTATAAAATCAATGCACAAAAATCAACAGCCTTTGTATACACAGGCAATGCCATGGCTGAGGAAGAACTTCTAAGATCAATCCCATTCACAATAGCTACAAAAACAATCAAATACCTTGGAATAAACTTAACCAAGGACGTTAAAGATCTCTACGATGAAAATTACAAAACCTTAAAGAAAGAAATAGAAGAGGATACCAAGAAATGGAAAAATCTTCCATGCTCATGGATTGGAAGAATCAATATCATCAAAATGTCCATTCTCCCAAAAGCAATTTATAGATTCAATGCAATACCAATCAAGATACCGAAGACCTTCTTCTCAGATCTGGAAAAATTGGTGCTGAAATTTATATGGAGGCACAAGAGACCTCGAATAGCTAAAGCAATCTTGTACAACAAAAACAAAGCCGGAGGCATCATAATACCAGATTTCAGGACATACTACAGGGCAGTTGTAATCAAAACAGCATGGTACTGGTACAGAAACAGAAGGATAGACCAATGGAACAGAATTGAAATACCAGAAATCAACCCAAACATCTACAGCCAACTTATATTTGATCAAGGATCTAAAACTAATTCCTTGAGCAAGGACAGTCTATTCAATAAATGGTGCTGGGAAAATTGGATTTCCACATGCAGAATCATGAAGCAAGACCCCTACCTTACACCTTACACAAAAATCCACTCAACATGGATTAAAGACCTAAATCTACGACCTGACACCATCAAGTTACTAGAGAACATTGGAGAAACCCTTCAAGATATTGGCACGGCAAAGAGTTTCTGGAAAAGACCCGGGAGGCACAGGCAGTCAAAGCCAAAATTAACTATTGGGATTGCATCAAATTGAGAAGTTTCTGTACTGCAAAAGAAACAGTCAGGAGAGTGAAGAGACAACCGTCAGAATGGGAAAAAATATTTGCAAACTATGCAACAGATAAAGGGTTAATAACCAGAATCTACAAAGAGATCAAGAAACTCCACAAAAACAAAACCAACAACCCAATTAAGAGATGGGCCAAGGACCTCAATAGACATTTTTCAAAAGAGGAAATCCAAATGGCCAACAGGCACATGAAAAAATGTTCAAGGTCATTAGCAATCAGAGAAATGCAAATCAAAACCACAATGAGGTTCCACCTCACCCCGGTTAGAATGGCTCACATTCAGAAATCTACCAACAACAGATGCTGGCGAGCATACGGGGAAAAAGGGACACTAACCCACTGTTGGTGGGAATGCAAACTGGTCAAGCCACTATGGAAATCAGTCTGGAGATTCCTCAGAAACCTGAAGATAACCCTACCGTTCGACCCAGCCATCCCACTCCTTGGAATTTACCCAAAGGAATTTAAATTGGCAAACAAAAAAGCGGTCTGCAGCCTAATGTTTATTGCAGCACAATTCACAATAGCTAAGACCTGGAACCAACCTAAATGCCCATCAACGGTAGACTGGATAAAGAAATTATGGGATATGTACTCTTTAGAATACTATACTGCAGTAAGAAACAACGAAATCCAGTCATTTGCAACAAAATGGAGGAATCTGGAACACATCATGCTGAGTGAAATAAGCCAGTCCCAAAGGGACAAATACCATATGTTCTCCCTGATCGGTGACAACTGACTGAACACCAAAAAGGAAACTTGTTGAAGTGAAAGGGACACTATGGGAAACGGTGACTTGATCAGCATAGCCCTGACTGTTAATGAACAACTTAATACATTATCCCTCTTAGTAGTTTTTTTGTCTGTTCTACTTAATATGACTGATTTAATTCTGTAATTAATACACAGTTATTCTTAAGTGTTGAAATTTAACTGAAATGTGATCCCTGTTAAACATAAGAATAGGAATAAGAGAGGGAAGAGATATATAATTTGGGACATGCTCAAGCTGACTTGCCCCAAATGGTAGAGTTAGAAGCATACCAGGGGACTCCAATTTAATCCCATCAAGGTGGCATGTACCAATGCCATCTCACTAGTCCAAGTGATCAATTTCAGTTCGCAATTGATCATAATGAAAGGACTAAGAGTCAAAGGGAGCACATAAGCAAGTCTAGTACCTGCTAACACTAACCGATAGAATAAATAAAGGGGAGAGTGATCCAACATGGGAAGTGAGATACTCAGCAGACTCATAGAATGGCAGATGCCCTAAATAGCACTCTGGCCTCAGAATCAGCCCTAAAGGCATTCAGATCTGGCTGAAAAGCCCATGAGAGTATTTCAGGCATGGAAAGCCAAGACACTCTGGCAAAAGATCTCTGTGAGTGAGATCTCAGTGGAAAGAACAGGTCTTCAAAGAAGGAGGTACCTTTCTCTGAAGGGAGGAGAGAACCTCCACTTTGACTATGACCTTGTCTAAACAAGATAAGAGTCGGAGAACTCAAGGGGCTTCCATAGCCTTGGAAACTCATGACTGGAGCATAGGGAGATTACTGATGCCATAGACAGGAGTGTCAATTGGTAAAGTCAACAACAGGAGTCACTGTGCACTTACTCCTCATGTAGGATCTCTGTCCTTAATGTGCTGTGCATTGAGATTTAATGCTATAACGAGTACTCAAATAATATATTTCACTTTGTGTTTCTATGGGGGTGCAAACTGTTGAAATCTTTACTTAATGCATACTATACTGATCCTCTGTAAAAAAAAAAAAAAAAAAAAAAAAGAAAAGAAAAGAAACTATCAACTCCCAACTTGACTCTCACTGGGATTAAACATGACAATAGGTCTGATCTGATTTCATCATCATTAAAAAAAATCATCTATTATTTTTCACTTTATGTTTCTGTGTGGGAGCAAACTGTTGAAATCCTTACTTAATGTATACTAAGCTGATCTTCTGTATATTAAGATAATCGAAAATGAATCTTGATGTGAATGGAAGGGGAGAGGGAGTGGGAAAGGGGAGGGTTGTGGGTGGGAGGGACGGTATGGGGGGGAAGCCATAGTAATCCATTATTCGTACTTTGGAAACGTATATTCATTAAATAAAAGTTAAAAAAAAAAAAAAAAAGAAAAGTAAGTTGAGCTTTAAATCTCACAAAAAAACTTGATTCTGAATCCCCGTTCTGAACAGGAGTAAAAACTAGAATACTCGAGTATACTCAGAAATAAATGACATGGCTGACTTGCCCAGTGGCACATTGCCAGCCATATGGAGAACACAGAAGGACAGATGGATTTGTACCTTTAACACCAAGTGATCTGGTTCCAAAGAAAAGGTAATAAGAAAAATGCTCTAGAACTTTGATCAAACAGTTGCAACTCTTTGCTGGTTGAAAGGTGAAGGAGGGATCTAGGAAGGTGAGCACAGGTTTGAATACCATGGGGAGGGCATGGCATTCCTCTATGGGCAGTTGTAGGTAAGAAGTAGAGCGATACTCCATGAACTAGAAAGATGCAGATTCTGATTAGCAGGTGGGGCTCAGGTTCTAGAAAATAGTCAGGACTGTTAAAGTTGATGGAGTTCATGAGCCAGAAAAACGTGGCTGGTCAAAGGACCAAGAGATTGTCAGGAAACAAGTAACAAGGCAAGACAAGTAGGAGGAGGAACAACGTTGGAAGTGTTGTTGAATAGTCAGGCCCTGGTGCGTCTCAGGATACAGTAATTGTTAGCAGCTGACTAGGTAGTACATGCAGTGGGGGGTGTGGAGAGACATTGCTCTGTGGCAATGGGACGGAGGGTACCAAGGAAGCTCTGCAGATTTCCCTCCTCCAACTCTAACTAGACAGTTCCACTGTGCTGCAAACTGACATGCCATGCAAAGATACTGCTTTTTCAAGGAGGGATTTTGGAGCTTTGAGATGTTTGAAAACTATTATTATGGCAGAAAACATTCCGTTGGATGTCAGCATACAGGAGTTTTAGTGCTGATTCTTTTATTTCAGTTCTATGGCTTTGAATAATAGTAAAAACACCCATGGGCCTGATGATGAACAATATGTTCAATATGACTTGACCAATAATAAAAACACTGATGATGGCCAGAGGATGGGATGTTAAACAGTACAGTTGGCCTCTGTGTCTGTGGGTTCTGCATCTGTGGAATTGATTAACTATAGATTGAAAATTCTCAGGGGAAAATTTGCATCCGTATTAAACACAGACTTTTATTGTCATTATTCTGTAAGCAATATAAAGCAGAAAATATTTACATAGTATCTATACTTTATTAAGTATTATAATAATTTGCAGATGATTTAAAGTGCAGAGAAAGATGTGTTTAATGTATGTGCACATACCATTCTATCTTATATAAGGGCACTGAGTACCCATGGATTTTGGTATCATGGGGTGGGAGTCTAGGAAACAATCGCTAGTGCACAGTGAGAGAAGATAGTATATAAATACCTTATCTGTTCTAAATAGAATTACATTAAATAATGCAACCCACACAACTCTACCAGGTAGGCATATAATCCCCATTTCACAAGTGAGGAAGGTAGTACCTGGTCGTATCAGAGCGAGGCCTCCTACCCAAGTCTGTCTGACATCATGGACTATGCTGCTATAGCACTCTCTCTACTATTTTTTATGATTGTCAGTCTCACCTGTAAGAGGTGACTAAGAAATCTTGACTGTTTTTCTCACACAGTATGATAGGACATCAAATGAATGAATGTGGAAAAATATTGTAATCTAAAAATGCTACTGAAAGGAGACAGTTATTACCCTATTCAAAGCCTAGTACCTTTGAATATCTGTTGAATGAACGCAAACTTAATTGAAAGTGTAATTTTTCTAGTATTCATCAATTAAAATGTTTGTTACTGGTTCTAATTGAGTGAAGGATTATTCTAAGCCACAGAAAGCAAACCTCTAGAAAATATTTCAGTAGAAGATTGTCCTCAAATTTAGTTGGTTTTAGAGGGTCTAAAAATGATTGACTGTGGATGAATGTCATGAATGGTATCGTACAAGAATCCCCTGTTATTAAGTACATGGTGTTTGCTAGATATAACTGTTATCTCACTGAATTCTCACGTGTAGACATTGCTATTTTCAGTTTGAAGATGAGGGAATTTAACCCTTAAGAGGTTGAGCAATTCACTCAAATTCAGTTATGAATTGAAAGTATTTGATCCTTTGGAGTGGGGATATAGATTTGAAGGCAGAATTTGGGAAAAATCTTACAACCTTTCACTTGCTATTCACACAGGAGAAGAAAATGCATACTACTGCCTATTAGGAAAGCAATCCCCAGAGGGTTTGGATAAACAAGAATCATCTCAAAAGCCTGGTGACCCTGAAGAATGAGTGATGGTTTGGGGTCAGCTACAACCTGGAGTCCTGGTGTGGGGCTCTAGTTCTTCTTAGTAGCCTTGGCTCCGACACTCAACTGGCAAGGATCTTGTTTTTCTCCACAGCGTGGCTGGGCTTGTGGTTTTTGATAGTGTTTGACTTCAGCAAGTTTCCACACGAACTTGTGATCTAGTGTTGCAACAAAGCAATGGCAGAGGGCGGCCCAGCTTGGAATGAGTCAGGTGGAGACTGATGCCTTTTTTCTTGTTAAACACCATTCCCCCTCCAGGTATGTACTTTTCCCCAACAGTCAGACTCTGTCAACGCAAGTCTGGGCTTCCCTCTCTCCACTAAGGCAAATACAAGCACTGTCAATAGGAGGAAAGTCAAAAAGGTCGGTGGCTGGAATTTGGAAACCTATGCTTTCGGGTGGAGGATCAAGGGCCCTTCACCTTGCCCAAAAACATTATTTGAGTTTTGTAGAACAAACACTGGAGTTGGAGTTACGTCTTCACGTTCAATATTTGGCATGGGTGATTTTTCTCACTTGGTATACTTGTTAATTGCTTTAAAGATGAAGTGACAGACATTAGCAGAAGGCTTTAAGAGTTTGTTTACATTGTACCACTTTTTTTTTTTTTATTAACTGAAGAAAACTTGAGGTGCAGAAGAAATGAAGTGATTCGCTCAGGATAAAGTAGCGATGTGAAGAGTGTTCTGTGTAGAACCCAGGGCTACTAACTCCTGTCACAGAGCCCTTCTTTCCTTCTGGTTGTTAGTAACAATGTCCACTGAACTAAAGCTATTTGTCTTGGATCAGCTTGAAAACATTGCTAGGAAGTGATCTGCTAGGAACTAAGGATAGAGCGATATTTGCTGTTACTGAACAGTCTGGCTTCCTTTACCAGCATCTATGATGGTATGGTTAAGTGTGTGAATTCTAAAGTATGCCTGAGTTTACATCTCAGCTGCACCACTTGCTAGCGCTATTCTCTTAGGAGATTTTGTTTACCTCTTTGTACTTCAATTTCCCTTCGCATAAAATGGGGAAACTACTAAGATACACCAATAAGAATTGTGAGACTTAGCAGGTTATCGCTATAGCAAAATTAAACAGTGTCAGACACCTAGTAAATGCAAAATTAATGTCAGATATCACTGTTATATGAGACCTAGAGAAGTTTTAGTTTTTGCTCTGTCACTGACCATTCTCTTACTCTTCCTCAGTTTTATCAACTGTGAGAAAAAAAATTCTGCTTACTTTGCTATCCTACACTGATGAATTTGAGCTGTATGTTTGGTGCCTGCATCTCATATCAAAATGCCTGGAGCAGAGTCCCAGCTTTGCAACTCTTCCTAATGGGCACCTTAGCAGGAAGCAGGTGATGGCTCAAGTACTTCAGTCCCTGCCACCCACATGGGAGTCCTGGATGCAGTTTCAGGCTCCTGGCTTTGGCCTGGCCCAGCCCCAGCTATTACAAGCATTTGCACAGTAAAGCAGTGAAGATCTCTCTCTGTGTCAATCTGTCTCTGTGTCTCTCAAATAAATCATTTTTTTAAAAAAATTATAAAAAAAGGCTGAATGAATTCATTTACATGCCATACAATGGAGACACTTATTCATTTAATTTATTCATTAATGAGTGAATATTTACTGAATGCCAACCGTGCCAGGCATGATGTCAACAAGACAGACAAGTTCCTTTTCTTCAAGGAGTTTGCAGTCTGTGGGAGAGACCATAAAATAAATGAGCAGTCATAGTGAAAGATGATGGTTTAGTTGCAGAATGGTGTGGAAGGACAAGGTCAGAGCAACTTGCATAGTTTGAGTGTGGTGGTGAACAGATTAGTGAAGGATTGTTAGAAGTAAGAATTAAACATGGCCCCATAGGATGGGTAGGAATTAATTAAGCAAAGAGGAGAGAAAAATGTATTCCAGGACGGAAGAACAGAACACATAGAAATTCAGAGGCCACAGAGAGAATATAGTGGTTCTATGCTATTTAATATACTTTGAGATAACATTGATTTTTAAAAAAGATTTATTTCTTTGAAAAGCAGAGTTACAGAGAGAGGGACACACACACACACACACACACACATCTTTCATCCATTGGTTCACACCTCAAATGGCCTCAACGGCCAGGCCTGGGCCAGGCCAAAGCCAGGAGCCAGGAGCCAGGAGCCAGGAGCCAGGAGCCAGGAGCCAGGAGCCAGGAGCCAGGAGCTTTTTCCAGGTTTCCCAAGTAGATGCAGGGGCCCAAGCACATGGGCCATCTTTCGCTGCTTTCCTGGAACAATAGCAGAGAGCTGGATCTGAAGTGGAGCAGCCGGGCTGGCAGGTGATGACTTAACCTGCTATGCCACAACACCAGCCCTGAGACAACACTGATTTTGAGGTATGTCATAATATCACGTACTCTTAAGAAAGAAAAATCATTGTCAGTTAAACTGTGGCACAAGATTCTCTTACTACTTATCATTTTAATGTTTCCTGAAGGTTTATTTATTTTGTGTGTTGGACATATATTTTGTCATATAGAACTCTTTCAAATATAGTGATATACATGAAAATAAATATAGCAAAATTAAAGCACACATAAAACAGTTTTGATTCTGATATTCCTAAAACTTTACTTTCTGTATCATATTATTCTGAAAGACTTAAAAAAAATTTTTTTTTTAATTTGAGAGAATTACGGACACAGAGATGGAGAGACAGAGAGAAATGTCTTCCATTCGCTGATTCATTCTGCAATGGCTGGAGATGGGCCAATCAGAAGCCAGGAGCCAGGAACTTCTTCTGGGTCTCCCACACGGGTACAGGGACCTGAGGACTTGGGCGATATTTCATTACTTTCCCAGCCACATTAACAGGGAGCTGGATCAGAGGAGGAGCAGCCGGTACTTGAACCAGCATTCATATGGGATGCTGACACTGCAGGCAGAAGCTTAGGCTCCTATGCCACAGTGCCAGCCCCTGAAAGGCTTTTTTTTTTTAAATTGAGTGTTACTGGCACCATGCTTTTCTACACAATACAGTAAAGAGAATTGAAAAGGAAGCGTTTATGAAAGAATTTATGGAAGAACTGAAAATCGTTGGGGCTGGGCTCTTCAACTGGGTTTGTCAGTGTATGAAATTAGCCTACTTTTGATTTCCACTTGGATAATGTTGCTAAATACCTCTGATTCATCACTTCCCCTCCCCCAGACCACACACACACACACACACACACACACATGACCTTTTGGTTCCCAGAGGTTAAAAGGATGGTTCAGTGTTTTGGGGAATTTCTTCCAAGTCAACATCTATTCTAGCAGACTTGAAGGTGATACTTTTCATGTTTGTGCATGCAATACCAGAACAATTCGTTGAACTGTTGCTTGTTCTACACTGATTTTCAGACGAGTCCTTATCTTAGGTGTGTTAGGATATTAAAAAAAAAACCTGCACATCTTCAAGAATGATGAAATGTGGCTGGAGCAGAGAGAGGGAGAGAGGAGAGAGAAGGGCAGAGAATGGAGAGAAGATTGCGGCGGGTAGAATGAGGTGGGCAGGTGATAGCCTATCATCAGATCAAACTCCTTAAAGTGTTTTGATTTTATCCTCAAAGTATTAGTTAGGGTAATAAGGATGCTAATGGGAGTAAGGTTAGCCTTTGCTGTTGAATGTGGAAGAGATTGCATGGAGCAAGATGAAACTTGACAGAATCAGAGGAGGCACAGGCTGTAGAGGGTCCCTGCTCCATGCATAATCATAACAAAAGGGAAATGATCCTCATCATCTTAGGAGCTCTTAGTGGAGGCTTTAGACTGCGTTGTAACCTGGATAAGTCTCTACTAGACTGCTGGGACACTCCTGAGATCAGAGAGTGCATTATAAGACTCCCAAGACATGCAGTATGGTTTAGTTCTGGTTCTACTGTCTTACTCATGGGATAGAAGCAACCTGGAGAGGGTGTGGCCCTGGTGTGAGTGCAGTAGCAGATCCCCCAAATGCAGCAGATGGAAGCTGCTGGGTAAATATATTCCTCCTGGCAGTTTTTCCTCTTTAAGAGACCTTAACAGCAAAACTCCATGGCTTTTGTGAAGTTGGCAGAACAGGAACTATTAGCCCGGTTTTATAAAGGAATTTCATATTATTAAAAATGACCAGTGTGATAGTCAGATTCCTAGGTTTCAGAGCTGTCTTATTAAATAAAGTTTTTTTTTTTTTTAATTAAGTAAGGGTTTTAAGTAATTTTTTTTAACCAAGTGATGCCTTCAAAGATGGCCACCATCTATTACTTCCATTCCGGTAGGTCAAGAGAACCTCACATCGAGAGATAAAATCTACTGCTCTTCCTCCGAAATCAGGCCTGGCCCTATGCCTTGCTTTGACCAATAGAAGAGTTCGAGTATTACCATATGAAAACCATAGAAATTCTGCAGTTAAAAATATTAGTGTAATTTTATTTCACCTGGCATTTATTCTCAGATTTATTGACAACATCTGAAGTGTGTATATGCAAAAAATTCCCCACAGAAGACACTTTACCCGGGAATTCCAGATGAATATGTCTTGAATTGCAAGGGGTTTCAAATAACAAAAATGAATGCTCTTTTTTAGAAGGGATTAAAAAGAGGGAGCAAGATGGCAAGATTTCTCAGAAAGATCTCCAGTGATAGGAGAGTTCAAACTCAGTAACGTCTACGTATCTTTCCTATTTAAATAGTCTGTCAATCAATGGAAAAGTAAGTAAGTGTGCCAAAGGATCTGGTCTCCCAAAGTGTGGTCACTACACCTGTGTATCACTGTCATTTCCCAAGGTTAGAATGGATGTGTCTTTTCCCAGGCTCTAAACTACATGTGTATCCTGCAAAGAATTTACGGAAGTGTGGTTGTCTCCTTTTTTTAGCAGTTATAGAACAGGAAGGCTTTTTTAAAAGGGTATTTGAACAAGTATTGGGAAAACCAATAGCCACAGGGTGCTACATTTATCCATTCTTGATTTGACATGTAGAAATGTGAGATTGGTCTCATAGTATGATTGCTTATTCTTTTTCCTTCATTTCTACCCAGGTATTAAAACTAATTACTAAAACACCAAATGTGATAGTAATAAAAATACTCAGAACTATAATAATGACAATAACTATCACCATGCATCCCAGTACTAAAATAATACCTGTAATATTACTAGTAATATTAAACCTGCTATAATAACACTAAAATTCCAAAGTATGGTAACAAAAATAAATGCTAATAAAATTCATCACTAGAGTAAAATAAAATTTAAAATTATAATGGCAATAAAACTTAATAACCTTATTCAACTGAATAATTTGGTGTGGACATCAGTACTATGTTTTGTTATGTTTGGGTGCATCCCCCAAAGGTTCATGTGCTGGGAGCTTGGTCTTCAGTGTGACTATGTTGAAAATTAATGGAATCTTAAAGAAGCAGAGCTTTATGGGAGATAATTAGGTCAGTGGGGTTCACCCTCAGAAGAGATGAGCATGCTTCTTGTAAGATCCCAGGCAGTCTTCAAGAGAGTAGGTTGTTGTAAACAGAGTGATGCTGACCCCTGAATCCCTCTGGCTTCCTGTCCTATCAAGTGATCTCTCCTCTAGCACGTGCTCCCGCCATAATGCTGTCCACTTGCTGTGATAAAATCAGAACCCTCAATAGGGCACCATGCTGCTGGACCTCCAGGAATGTTAGCTAAATAAACTTCTTTTTTAAAAAAGAGATTTATTTATGTATTTTAAAGGCAAAGTTGAGGGAGACAGAAAGAGAGAGAGAGAGAGAGAGAAATAGAGGGAGACAGTGATCTTTCATCTGCTGCTTCACTCCGCAGGTGGCTTCAATGACCAAATGTGGGCCAGGCCCAAGCAAGGAGCTTGGAGCTTCATCAGAGTATCCTATGAGGGTGGAGGGATCCAAGCACTTGGGTCATCTTCTGCTGTTTTCCCAGGGACATTAGCAGGGAGCAGCATTGAAAGTGGAGCAGCCAGGACTCAAAACCTGCACCCAAATGGGATGCCAGCATTGCAGGAAGAAGCTTAACCTGTTATGCTACATTGCTGGTGCCTATTTTTTATGTGCTACACAGTGTCAGATATTTTACAACAGCAACAGAAAAAAGACTGAGAAACTCATTTTTTTGAATTCAGTATTTGAATTCAGTGTTTTCCTCTTAGGGGTTAAGAACTTGGGGTTGGGAATTAAAGTGCCTGGCTTTATCCTTATTTCTAAACAGCATTAGGGTAGAAAGTTAAGCTATTAGGTCTCAATTTCTAATCATAAATTCGAGACAATAGTGGAATCTACCTCCTATGGCTATTGTAAGAATTAAATGAGAAAATGCAGAAAAGTATCTTGCATGTAGTGAGTGGTTGGCTTTGTTTGTTTGTAACACCAAAACAGAATACCTGGGAATGGATAATTTATGAAGAACAGGAATTTATTTTTCACGTTCTGATCTAAATATCTCCTAAAGGTTGTATCTCCCAAACTTCTGCATTGGGCATTGATTTTTTTAACCTGAATTCTGGGAGACACATTTAGACCATAACAACAACCAACCAATATTAGCTTTCAGTTGGGCTAGAACTAGAGGATGTGTCAATGAAACTTGTTTTTGGCTTCGTCTACAGGAAGCCTTTCTGTAATAGAATTGGAACTTTTTTGAACAATTCCCTCTGATCTATCTTTATTTAGCTATTCCCTGCTTGTTTTTTGCACATCTACTTGGAGGGATATGTCGTTCATTTCTACTTTTGGGTTGATCCTTGCTTATGAATATGGAGTTTGGTGGCTGCACTCTGTCATAGAGCCCTGCTGTCCTTTATGGATCTGTTTTTAGGGCCAACCTTCATTTGAGCTCAGGGGTCTGCTTACACTGTTTAAGTGCCCTGTCTTGCTATGGTTTTACAGAAACAGACATGGGCTTTGGAACTAGGCACAGTTCGGTTCAAATACTATCTTCATAATTTATAAGTGGTGTCTCAGGTAAATTATTTTACCTCTCTGGACCTTGGTTCACCTGTGAAATGGGGTAACTAGTACTTTACTCAGCAGGTTGCTATGGAAGGCAATGGGATGGTGCTGGATGGCAAACTTGTTAGCATGCGGTAAGAGTTTTGTAGAGAATGTTCCATTCCCCTCTCCACTGTCTGCTCTCTGCTCTGTCCCATTGGGCTATTATTTGTTCAAATAATGTAGGTGGAGCTAGGATTTGGAGGGTGTACCTTGAATTTGTTTTGGATGTTGTGATTTTTGTTTTAGGTTAAGGAAAAACAACCCCCTTCATTTCTTTATATGTTTCTTTTCTAGAAGTAGAAGTCAGTTAAAATTCTAGGGACAGAGAGTTCAGTTTAGCTGGATTCTGCTTGAGAGATTTTGCTGTGTCTCTCCATTGAGCAGATTAGTCCTAAGTTGCTTGCTTAGGCTGACACTAATTACTCTTTATTTAATAGGGCAACAACTACATTTTCTTCAGGGTTCTGAAAGACTTTGTACAACTCTGAGACTCTATCTAGAACCTCAGTATGATTACATAGTCTTAACAGAATTATTATCACAGTGTTGGCATTAACCATTCTGGTTATAGGTCAGAGAGCTTAGGGGTTCACACTTTGGTGTCAGATAGAGCTAGGTTTAAGTCTTCAGCTGTGGTACATCTAGAACAGTAGACCAGAGCTTCTTAATGTTCCTTGAAATGGCTCACTAATGCCCTCAATTTTGAGGAGCTGGCAGGGCCCTTGGTGGCCAGTGCTTCCACAGTTTCATAGGCCTGGGAGTGCTTATAGTGTGCTGTATTCATAGTTTGCTTTTCTGTGCTTTCATAAGACATACCTGTGTTTCTCATCTGCAAATGATGATATCAACATGTCTTCCATGTAGGGTGCTGTCAGGATTGAAGATAAACCACACAGACACACACACACATACAGTACCTGCCACATCATAATATATGTAAGCAATTGTAATTAACTGTAATTATCCTTTAGGAGGGAGTCCTGCATGTGTGTGAGTACTTTGATGATAATCCAATGCTATGTTTCTATGCTGTTTACATTGTTTCAGTCTAAAGTCAATGTTATGCTATTTTGATTTTTATATTATTTCAGTTTTATCTATTGGGAGCTCTTTCCTGTTGCCTCTTCTGTATCTTTATTTTTGAACACTTCCTTTTATTCTGGTTTTGAAAGATGCTCCAGGCTTGTCTTTCATTTTTCTGTTTCTAGCTCTGGAATCAACCATGTCTCCAAGGAGCCCCAGTTCCTTCTGTTGGAGAATACTATTAGAAACCAAGATTTCAGTCCAGAATGAGCCACTAGATTTTTATCCAAATACTTCTGTTAAGTTAGTGTCTATTAAACACATGAATTGGCTAGGGAGGCATTGCAGGGCAAGGCACAAAATAACAACATCAAATAGATGATTCTAGGGCCAAGGAAAGAGTGCTTACCAGAGCTTGATATACCCAAAAGGGAGTCTTGTTGAGGGCTGTCTGTGGCAGAAATTGAAGCTGTTTTTATAGCTAGTGTGAAATACAATGGCTCTGTAGTGGTGGTTATATTCTAACGATTCTTGACTTGTTTAGAATTGTTTTAAGTCTTTCATTTTGTTCTACTGTGTGAGAAATTAGTGGTTTAAAACCAAGGCAATTATTTAATCATCTCTCTTGGCTTCTGTAAGTTAATGATCTAAGGAAAGGTTCTGCTGGATGAATCTGAAGTCTTTCATGAAGCTTCCACCTGTTGTGGCTGCAGTAGGAATCTGGAGCAGCTGGGATCAGCCAGATAGCCCTTGCTTGTCTCTCTCCTTCATGTAATCTCAGGTCATCTCTTTGTGTTCTCTCATGGATTAGTTTGGCTTCCCCACAGTGTGGTGGCTTTAGAACAGCTGGACTGCTGACTTGATAACTAAAGACAGCAGTGCAGGTCTTTCCTAAGACAGAGGGACCCTCACTATTTCTTAACCTAGCTTTGGAATTCATTTCCACATAGGCCAGTCCCTCTATGAGTGGAGTGTGAAAGTCACATTTTAACAAGAGTCTGTGCAATGAGTTACTGTTTTGATCACGGAGAAAAAAAAATTCTGACAACTCTCTGTGACCAAGATTCAGAGCTCTTGAAACGGTGTCATGAAATCACAAAAGCTGTTGACCTAAAATTGAAGTCTTTCCACACCTCTCTCCTCTATTTTCATACTCTCATGGCTTCTTAATTTCTTTTCCTACCTACTATCATTCATTTTTGTCATGTTTTCTGATGCTGTCTTGATGATTAAAAATGCAGTTTGCTAGGGACAAGCATGGTGGTGCAGCAGGTTAAGTTTCCACTTATAACATTGGCATCCCATATCAGAGAGCTAGTTCAAGTCCTACCTCTCCAGTTCTGATCCAGTTCCCAGCTAAAGTCCCTGAGAAGGCAGTGGTTGATGGCTGAAGTGCTTGGGCCCCTAAACCCAGGTGGGACACCCAGAAGGAGTTCCTGGCTCCTGATTTTGGACTGGCTTAGCTGAGGATGCTGCAGGCATTTGGGGATTGAACTAGTAGATGAAAGAACTCTCTCTGTCACTCTGACTTTCAAATACAGAATGCTGTGTGCTCTTAGTGTGACCAAAAAGAGGTGTGTCAAATAAAGAAAGCACATAGCTGGAGAGGAAAGTCACACATAAAGAATAGAAAGCCCAAGAAAGATGAATAATGATGGGGAAAACCATGAAGGGCATTGAGTAATGTGTGAGAACGAACACACAGGAAAACATTGAAGAGTGGAAATAAAAAAACAGTTAATAATGGGGAAAACTGAACTAAGGCTAATGGTTGCCCCAGGCTTATTTTTTTTTACAGAGTAGTGAACCTAGAGAGCATGAAACAGTTTGGGAATGTCCTTGAACTCAAAATTCTATATGAAATTAGATATAAATGGGAAAAGAGGGACCGTTGCACTTACCAGAACTGCAAAAAGGCGTGGGGCCAAAGAAGCTTCAAGACTTTGTTCATAAAGAATATCGGAAGCTCAGCTGGAGAAGGACTTAATCAAATTTGCCAGCTGGCAAGAGCAGGAGAGCCCTGGAAACCTGAAGACACCTGTTCAGGGCCATGAACTATGCATGTCCCAGATGATATTTGTCTCACTTGGGCCACATTTGGCTTCCCTTCCTGCGAGGCACCATGCTGTCCCTTCCTTGGTTTGTGCATCTGCTTGTATCTCATTGTCCTATAATACTCACACTTACTGATATGTATTCTACGCTCCCAGCTTCAGCAATTGCCTTGCCCTCTCTACTCTCAGCTGGGCTCTTTCTCAGACTGCTTCAATCCAACACTCCCTCCCACCTGCCACATACATATACACACGGTGGTCCTTTTGGACATTAGAAGTTATACTTTGTGAAAAGAGAAATACTAGATAAGAGATCTCCATGAATACAGAGAGTATGGCAAATTCTAGAGGTTAAGAATCCTGCAGGCCTTGGCAATGGGAAGACAGGATTCAGTGGACACAGGAGGGAAGTTTGCCTCTGCCAGGCCACATGTGAAGTTCTATTGTTCTGTTGCTCTATTTTCACAAAGGTTGTGAAAGGAAGTAGCAGGCATTTAATAAAGGCTGTGGGTTCATTTCCAGTGCAAGCCACTAGATGGGGGCCCTGCCTAAAGAACACTCAGGCACCCGGCTCTCAGGTTCCTCTTCAGTGAAACACACAGGGGGGCACCAAGTGAAATCGTAATTGAGCTAAAGGGCTGTGTGATTTTGTCTTGTGGGAGCTGCTTCCTTTCTAACTGCCTCAGCAACTCTTCATTTCCTTATTCAGGAACTGCCTCCAACATGTTGTTCAGTGCCCCATGGTTCATTACACTTAGCTATAGGAATATTTATTTTATCAAGCCACTACCTTCCCTCCCCCACCCCCCACCCCATGGCAGAATGGTGAGCTTTTTCTTTATTCTCTATTAAATAAATGCTATTTATTCTGTGACGAGTTTATCTGTGTGTCTTGAAAGGAAACCTTGCAAACACAAGTAATCCATCCAGTATGGGATTTTGTGCCTCAACAGGCAGTAAATAAACTCAGACAAAGCTGAAGGTGGCTCACTTTCACCTTTCTTGGAGGTATAGTTGAGGTTTTCTAACTAATAATAATTACTCCAATGGTAGGGCATGTGCTGCAGACATTATTTTTGTTGAATTCATGAAAACAAGTGTGTGTTTACTTTCCAAATAAAACCCCATAAATTGAAATATATGACTGATTGATTTAATGAGCCACAAACTTACAAATACAGACAGTTTCAACAATTAAAGCTTCATACTCAAGAATATTAGTCAATGGACGATTCACAGGGTTTTCCTGTTTCCCTTTGGAGTGTAAGATATCAACAACTTTGCATTTGACAAAGAATGATTTGTTCTCCAGCTTAACCAGGTGAAGAATTGGACTGCAGTCATGTTAGCCTGAGGAAAACTCAATACAGAGCAGCTTCTGAATCCCTCCTTGCTACAGGCCAAGGTCATGGTGGCTAAAAAAAAGCTGAGTTCTGCAGACATTCCTCTCCAGTCTCCTGAATCCTTGATTGGAGTTCAAATCACCGTTCAGCTTCCCTTTACCCCTGCGAATCTTGTAGTCAGGAGCAGAGAACAAGCTTGTCAGTTTGTCTTTTTCCCTCACCCCTCCAAGGCTGGGAAGATAACAATATTATCAGACCACCCCAGCTGACTGGACTAAGGATGATCCTATCAGGATTGACCAGGGCATCCTAAGTATTCTAAATATTTAACACATGTGGGGGGTGGGGAAAGTTGGGAAAGGGAAAATGGAGATAGGTGAATCAGTATAGGGCTGCAGTCAGATAGAAGAAAGAAAATTCTAATGTTTTATAGCATAGTAGGGTAACTGTGGTTGACTGCAATTGTATATTTCAAAACAACTAGCAGAGATTTTGAATATTTCAACACAAAAAAATGGAAAAGTTTGAGGTGATGGACATACCATTACTTTGCTCATACAGTATACATTGGGTTCTTGTATTAAAATGTCACAGTGTGCCCATAAATATGTACAATTATTAGGTACCACTTGAAAATATAAAAACATATAAGAATTTTTGTACAAGTTATTAGAATCCAAGGGTTGGAAGAGCCATGTAGCCTAAGAGGCAACCATACAGCCCAGAATGAACAATAGCCAGGGACAAAGCGAGTAGTAGATGGTGGTCCCTGAGCCCAGAGGCTAGAATCACCAGTCAGAGAGTGGAACAACAAAAGGCCTGACAGCCGGAATTGGGGCTACATTCTCTACCTGAGATGCCACTCACGGCAGAGCAGTAGGGAGACACAGCCTAGATTTCCCCATCATTGGCTTTCCAGCCTCCTAAGAGTGCCTCCTATTGGCTGAACTCAACAGAAGCCAGCTGACAGGGGAGCCTGGGGAGCACCTCTGGTAAGGTCTGGCTCTGGGGTGCAGAGCAAAGCCAGGGAAGAAGGGCAAATAGCACAAAGGACGAGGATCTCCACCAAGTAAAACTAATTCAGTTCTTTCCTTCAAGGAATTGAGATTTGTTATGGAAACTAGTATCAGTTACTTTTGAGCTTTGTAGCTAGGAAGTCATAGAGAGGTGGAGCTGTGCTTTTCTGTTATGTTTTTTGCTAAAAAGGAGAAAACCAGTATACAGAAAGGGAAGCAAAAGGAAGGGGAAGAAGATGGGGAGGGAGAGGGGAAAAGGGAGAGGAGAGAGGAGGAGGGGGAAAGATAGAGAGAGAGAGAGAGAGAGGAGACTCAGGAGGAGGAGCAGGAAAGATACAACAGAAGAGAGTGACAGACACAATGGTTGTCCTGGTGGTTGAGCAGCATAAGCTCAGTGTATGAAGTTCTGGGTTGGGTTCCTCCCTCCTGAGACAGGACTGGATTCCTTTCCCAAGCGTCTGTGAGATACATTGAAGAGATGAATTGCTTTCTGCTATCTGGAATTTTTAAAGCCTTGCACTACATATTGCTCTAAGCTGTGCAAAGCCTCTCTCTTGATTTATCCATCAGACCTTACCCATACTTTTTCTTTCTCCCTGTCTTTGTAGCATATTTGATTTATTTGTGTCCTGAAGGATGTGGAAGAGTAATGTAGCTTACTTAGATACATATTGCAAAGAATATGTTTTTCCTCCTAAACAATAATGCTTAGGTATTGACTAACTTTTCCTAAACAGGTTTGATAATAAATATGTTGGGCTTTGTGGACCCAACAGAGATACATTTCTCTTAAAACTCTTCATTTCTGTCATAAAAGTTGCATAGGATTTAACCTACCAACTACAATTTATGACTCTTGCCTAAGTCTCATGAGGTAATTTTCTTCCTTTTTGAAGGATTTGAGTCACTGTATTCTAAGGAAATACATGTTTACTTCACCACAAATAGTCATTGGAAACTGGGACTGGGTTCGTTCTCTAGCTCCTCCATTTGTCTACTGACTTTACCCCTGAATCTAGTCCTACCGAGGATTTGTGGTCTGTAAATGCTTACCTTGTTCCTTATATTCCCCTAAATATTGATGTTTCCTTGAGTCTATCCTGGGTCACCTGCTCTTTCTCTATCCACTGACCTGCGGTAGGTGTTTAGTAACTTTGGCTGAATAGACAAAGGACTTAGGACCGTCTGGCTTTTAGTATCTGAAATTCTGGTTGCCTTCATGAAGGAAGACAGCTGTGGTGTACTGGAAATAGTATTGGATCTGGAGTCTGGAAGTCTGGGTCATAATTTCATTTCCACTGCTTACCAATGACATTACCTGAGACAGATAGTTTCATTATGTTGAAAGTCAAATTCCTCATCTGTTGTGTGGCAATAATAATCTGAGCAGTTGTAAGGATTGAGAAATTGCTCCTAGTGCAGTGCTAGCTAACTTTTTAAGAGTATTCTTCTCTTTTCATCAGTCTTTCCCTTCATCTTAAGCAAAAACAAAAAACCAAAAACTAATTTCTTGAATGTGTCCCATGCTGTCTAGGGTGCTGATATCCATGTTCCCAAGGCTGAGTAGAGCCCATTTTCCTCCAGGCACGAGAATAGGGTACTGAGGACTTCCCTGTCTCCAGGTCTGTGCTTCAGCAACCCCCTAGGCTTCAATCTCTGCCGATCAGTAATGCATGCTTTATCCTAGTCCCTTCTTCTGGACAATTAGGGCTAGCTTACAACAGTTCAGGTTTCCTATAGAAAACACTGGAAAGATGGAAAATGGTTAAAAACTCTATTTTCATGCATCAGAGTGTTATTAAGGCAGTTAGAATGTGAGGAGCTGATTCCAAGAAAATGGGAAATGGTGCAGGCATGCTGCATTGTTTACCCCCTTTAGGCATTTGCTGATTTATCTGTGGCCACAGAAAGGTGGAGAAGGCACTTTCATATGGTTTCATCTAAGAGTCTGTGTTAAGAAGCTGAGCTATTGGCAGTCTTACAGTTCTGGGAGATAAAAAATGGGGTTCAGGGTTCACCAAGGACTAAATAAATACTCTGAACACAGAGGGAACTGGATGATACTTGGGAATATTTCGGTTTAGGAAAGATTGTTTTGATGGAGCTTCTAATTTTAATTAGGTGTGCTTGTAGTCTGTTCCTTAATGGGATGAAAACAAAATGTACCTAGCACCTACATTTGATGACACTTTCAAAAAAAATGAACATGATTTTTAATAAATATTTAAAAAATCAAATGAAGATATGTCAAATAGTGGAATAAATAGAATGCTTTTTGAAATATTTGGGTTAAACTTTATATATTTAACAGAGAATTATATAGAAAAAAGATAATGTCCTCCATTTGGCAGAAATTGACCCGAGGGCTGGTGTTGCGTGGCAATGGGTAAAGCTGCCACGTGAAATGCTGGCAACCCATAAGGGTGCCAGTTCGAGTCCCAGATACTCCACTTATAATCCAACTCCCTATTGAAGGCCTGGGAAAAACAGCAGAAGATGGCCCAACTGTTTGATCCCCTACCACCTACATGGAAAGTCTGGGTGAAACTCCTGGCTCCTGGTTTAAGCCTGGCCCAGCCCTGATTATTGTGGCCAAATGGGGAGTGAACCAGTGGATAAAAAACCCTGTTGCTCCATTGCTCTCTGTATTTCTGACTTCTGAATAAATACACCTAAAAAAAATTGACCTGAGGCTTCTACTAACCTCAGAATATCTATCTATCTATCTATCTAATGGAAAATGAAATTTAAATATAAGTTTATTTGAGTACAATAAAATTTTGAAATCCATGCATAATTTTTTTGACAGGCAGAGTTAGACAGAGAGAGAGAGACAGAGAGAAAGGTCTTCCTTCCATTGGTTCATCCCCCAAATGGCTGCTAAGGCCGACACCCTGCGGCTGGTGCGCCGTGCCAATCCGAAGCCAAGAGCCAGGTGCTTCCTCCTGGTCTCCCACACTGGTGCAGAGCCATCCTCCACTGCCCTCCCGGGCCACAGCAGAGAGCTGAACTGGAAGAGGAGCAACCGGGACAGATTCGGTGCCCCAACGGGGACTAGAACCCAGGGTACTGGCGCCACAGGTGGAGGATTAGCCTAGTGAGCAGCACCGGCCTCATGAATAAGTTTTTAAAATTTTAGTTTTTTTTTAAATTTTTATTTAATAAATATGAATTTACAAAGTACAGCTTTTGGATTACAGTGGCTTCTCCCCCCCCCCCATTCACATCAAGATTCATTTTCAATTCTCTTTATATACAGAAGATCAATTTAGTATATACTAAGTAAAGATTTCAACAGTTTGCACCCACACAGAAACACAAAGTGAAAAATACTGTTTGAGTACTAGTTTTAGCATTAAATCACAATGTACAGCACATTTAGGACAGAGATCCTACATGGGGAGTAAGTACACAGTGACTCCTGATGTTGACTTAACAATTGACACTCTTGTTTATGGCATCAGTAATCTCCCTAGGTTCTAGTCATGAGTTGCCAAGGCTATGGAGGCCTTTTGAGTTCGCCAACTCCGATCTTATTGAGACCAGGTCATAGTCAAAGTGGAAGTTCTCTCCTCCCTTCATAGAAAGGTACCTCCTTCTTTGATGGCCTGTTATTTCCACTGAGATTTCACTCACAGAGATCTTTCATTTAGGTGTTTTTTTTTTTTTTTTTGTTTTTTTGTTTTTTTGTTTTTTTGTTTTTGTGACAGTGTCTTGGCTTTCCATGCCTGAAATACTCTCATGGGCTTTTTAGCCAGATCTGAATGCCTTAAGGGCTGATTCTGAGGCCAGAGTGCTGTTTAGGACATCTGCCATTCTATGAGTCTGCTGTGTATCCCACTTCCCATGTTGGATCATTCTCTCCTTTTTAATTCTATCAGTTAGTATTAGCAGACACTAGTCTTGTTTATGTGATCCCTTTTACACTTAATCCTATCATTATAATCAAATATGAACTGTTTTTAATCGTGTTTTTAGGAGATTAATGTCATTTATAGATACAATTCTAAGAACATGATGATTTTCCTTTTTCCCTCACTTCCTCCCTCTCCCTCTCTCCCTTCTTCCTTCCTTCTTTTTTTTTTTTAGTTTTTGAGATAACATATTTTAAATTTATATTACAGTAAATACTTTACTGAATAGGAAGTTTAATAAATAAAAAAGGATAAAGACCCTAGTTTAGTGGGAATACAGAAAACGGCTATAAATAATAATTGAATAGAAAAATGATCTTTTCATCCATATACAGTAATTTTAAAGTAATCACAGATAATTAAAAGTATAGTAGTACAACATTTTTAACCACTGGTTTGACAAAGGTATGAAAGTTTTACAAAACTACATTTGCAGTATTGCTGATTCACACAGACATTTCTTTTTTTAAATTTTAGCTCTCACATATAAAGGAGAACATGCAGTATTTTTCTTCTAAGTCTGGCTTATTTTACTCAACATAATGTCCTCCAGTTGTGTCCATTTTGCTACAAATGGTAGAATTTCATTATTTTTTTAAATAGTTGGATAATATTCCTTTGTGTATATAGGCCACATTTTCTTTATCCATTTGTCTCCTAAGGAACCATCTACCACACTGTTATCTAAGACTTAAGTAACCAGGCCTAGAAGACAGTTTTTCTTAATGGATTTAAGCTGGGTTCTGGCATTCACTGCACACCACTAATGGCCTTCTGCCCTGGATTTCTTCCTACAGAGTCCTGTGAGGTCTCTAGAATTTATAGGTCTGGCTTACCCAGTAAGGCCAATATTGTTTCCATATGATTGGGTGAGACAGACACCTAATATTACCTCGTTCACATCTCCTTAATTGATTTGAATTTATAAACTGAAACTTGTACTTACTTTCCTATCATCTTATCTGGACTTACTCTGAATATTTCACTCCTTCCCTGTTGAAACTTTTTATTATATTTTCATGGTTTTTAGGGCTTTTTGTCTATTTTATTTATACTTTTTTCTCTTATAATGGACCTTATCATAGTTCAGTCTTACTTGTTTTATTCTGATTTTGTTCTAATTTTAATTGCTTTAGTACTTTATTTTCTAGCCAATTTTTTTATTTTCTGCTTATCTAAGTTACATAATTAGAAACCATAGAGACAGAATCATCAGGAATAGCCAATAGTCCAAGTGAAATATTTTTTAAAGATTTTGCTTATTTATTTGAAAGAGCTGCAGAGAGAGAGGGAAAGACAAGGCGGAGTGAGGGTTGAGAGAGTGGTATCACTGGTTCATTCCTCAAGTGGCCACAATACCCAGGGCTGAGCCAGGCTGAAGTCAGGAGCCAGGAGCTTCATCTGAGTTGCAGAAGCCCAAACACTTGGACCATCTTCTACTTTCTCAGGCCATTAACAGAAAGCTGGATTAGAAATGGAGCAACCATACAAGTCCTTGTAGTAATTTCTGATGATTCTTTTTATTTCTGTGGTGTCTGTTGTTACATTTCCTTTTTCATCTCTGATTTTATTGATTTGGGTCTTTTCTCTTCTTTTTTTAGTTAGTTGGGCCAATGGGGTGTCAATTTTGTTTATTTTTTCAAAAAACCAGCTCTTCGTTTGGCTGATTTTTTGTAATGTTTTTCTTGATTCAATCCTGTTGATTTCTTCTCTGATTTTAATTATTTCTCTTCTCCTACTAGATTTGGGTCTGATTTGCTGTAGGTTTTCTAGATCCTTGAGGTGAATTGAAAGCTCATCTATTTGGTGTCTTTCCAATTTCTTGATGTAGGCACCTATTGATATAAACTTTCCTCTTAACACTGCTTTTGCTGTGTCCCATAAGTTTTGGTTTTTTTTTTTTTTTTTTTTTTTTTTTTTTTTGACAGGCAGAGTGGACAGTGAGAGAGAGAGACAGAGAGAAAGGTCTTCCTTTTGCCGTTGGTTCACCCTCCAATGGCCGCCGCGGCCGGCGCGCTGCGGCCGGCGCACCGCGCTGATCCGATGGCAGGAGCCAGGAGCCAGGTGCTTTTCCTGGTCTCCCATGGGGTGCAGGGCCCAAGCACCTGGGCCATCCTCCACTGCACTCCCTGGCCACAGCAGAGAGCTGGCCTGGAAGAGGGGCAACCGGGAGAGAATCCGGCGCCCCAACCGGGACTAGAACCCGGTGTGCCGGCGCCGCTAGGCGGAGGATTAGCCTAGTGAGCCGCGGCAGAAATTACTACAAGGACTTGTATGCCAGCAAACAGGGAAACCTATCAGAAATGGATAGATTCCTGGACACATGCAACCTGCCTAAATTGAACCAGGAAGACATCGAAAACCTAAACAGACCCATAACTGAGACAGAAATTGAAACAGTAATAAAGGCCCTCCCAACAAAGAAAAGCCCAGGACCAGATGGATTCACTGCTGAATTCTACCAGACGTTTAAAGAAGAACTAACTCCAATTCTTCTCAAACTATTCAGAACAATCGAAGAGGGAGTCCTCCCAAATTCTTTCTATGAAGCCAGCATCACCTTAATTCCTAAGCCGGAAAAAGATGCAGCACTGAAAGAGAATTACAGACCAATATCCCTGATGAACATAGATGCAAAAATCCTCAATAAAATTCTCGCCAATAGAATGCAACAACACATCAGAAAGATCATCCACCCAGACCAAGTGGGATTCATCCCTGGTATGCAGGGATGGTTTAATGTGCGCAAGACAATCAATGTGATACACCACATTAATAGACTGCAGAAGAAAAACCATATGATTATCTCAATAGATGCCGAGAAAGCATTTGATAAAATACAACACCCGTTCATGATGAAAACTCTAAGCAAACTGGGTTTGGAAGGAACATTCCTCAATACAATCAAAGCAATCTATGAAAAACCCACAGCCAACATCCTATTGAATGGGGAAAAGTTGGAAGCATTTCCACTGAGATCTGGAACCAGACAGGGATGCCCACTCTCACCACTGCTATTCAATATAGTTCTGGAGGTTCTAGCCAGAGCTATTAGGCAAGAAAAAGAAATTAAAGGGATACAAATTGGGAAGGAAGAGCTCAAACTATCCCTCTTTGCAGATGACATGATTCTTTATTTAGAGGACCCAAAGAACTCTACTAAGAGACTATTGGAACTCATAGAAGAGTTTGGCAAAGTAGCAGGGTATAAAATCAATGCACAAAAATCAACAGCCTTTGTATACACAGACAATGCCATGGCTGAGGAAGAACTTCTAAGATCAATCCCATTCACAATAGCTACAAAAACAATCAAATACCTTGGAATAAACTTAACCAAAGACGTTAAAGATCTCTACGATGAAAATTACAAAACCTTAAAGAAAGAAATAGAAGAGGATACCAAGAAATGGAAAAATCTTCCATGCTCATGGATTGGAAGAATCAATATCATCAAAATGTCCATTCTCCCAAAAGCAATTTACAGATTCAATGCAATACCAATCAAGATACCGAAGACCTTCTTCTCAGATCTGGAAAAAATGGTGCTGAAATTTATATGGAGGCACAAGAGACCTCGAATAGCTAAAGCAATCTTGTACAACAAAAACAAAGCCGGAGGCATCACAATACCAGATTTCAGGACATACTACAGGGCAGTTGTAATTAAAACAGCATGGTACTGGTACAGAAACAGATGGATAGACCAATGGAACAGAATTGAAACACCAGAAATCAACCCAAACATCTACAGCCAACTTATATTTGATCAAGGATCTAAAACTAATTCCTGGAGCAAGGACAGTCTATTCACTAAATGGTGCTGGGAAAATTGGATTTCCACGTGCAGAATCATGAAGCAAGACCCCTACCTTACACCTTACACAAAAATCCACTCCACATGGATTAAAGACCTAAATCTACGACCTGACACCATCAAGTTACTAGAGAACATTGGAGAAACCCTTCAAGATATTGGCACAGGCAAAGAATTTCTGGAAAAGACCCGGGAGGCACAGGCAGTCAAAGCCAAAATCAACTATTGGGATTGCATCAAATTGAGAAGTTTCTGTACTGCAAAAGAAACAGTGAGGAGAGTGAAAAGACAACCGACAGAATGGGAAAAAATATTTGCAAACTATGCAACAGACAAAGGGTTAATAACCAGAATCTACAAAGAGATCAAGAAACTCCACAAAAACAAAACCAACAACCCACTTAAGAGATGGGCCAAGGACCTCAATAGACATTTTTCAAAAGAGGAAATCCAAATGGCCAACAGGCACATGAAAAAATGTTCAAGGTCATTAGCAATCAGGGAAATGCAAATCAAAACCACAATGAGGTTTCACCTCACCCCGGTTAGAATGGCTCACATGCAGAAATCTACCAACAACAGATGCTGGCGAGGATGTGGGGAAAAAGGGACACTAACCCACTGTTGGTGGGAATGCAAACTGGTCAAGCCACTATGGAAGTCAGTCTGGAGATTCCTCAGAAACCTGAAGATAACCCTACCGTTCGACCCAGCCATCCCACTCCTTGGAATTTACCCAAAGGAATTTAAATTGGCAAACAAAAAAGAGGTCTGCACCCTAATGTTTATTGCAGCTCAATTCACAATAGCTAAGACCTGGAACCAACCTAAATGCCCATCAACGATAGACTGGATAAAGAAATTATGGGATATGTACTCTTTAGAATACTATACCGCAGTAAGAAACAACGAAATCCAGTCATTTGCAACAAAATGGAGGAATCTGGAACACATCATGCTGAGTGAAATAAGCCAGTCCCAAAGGGACAAATACCATATGTTCTCCCTGATCGGTGACGACTGACTGAACACCAAGAGGGAAACCTGTTGGAGTGAGGTGGACACTATGGGAAATGGTGGCTTGATCAGCATAGCCCTGACTGTTAATGAACAACTAAATACATTATCCCTCTTAGTAGTTTTTTTTATCTGTTCTACTTAATATGACTGGTTTAGATCTGTAATTGATGCACAGTTATTCTTAAGTGTTGAAAATTAACTGAAATGTGATCCCTGTTGAACATGGTGGTGGGAATGGGAGAGGGAAGAGATGTATAATTTGGGACATGCTCAGGCTGACTTGCCCCAAGTGGTGGAGTTGGAAGCATACCAGGGGATTCCAATTCAATCCCATCGAGGTGGCATGTACCAATGCCATCTCACTGTTCCAGGTGATCAGTTTCAGTTCACAGTTGGTCATGGTGAAGGGACTGGGAGTCAAAGGGAGCACATAGACAAGTCTAGTACCTGCTAACGCTAACTGATGGAGTAAATAAAGGGGAGAGTGATCCAACATGGGAAGTGAGAATCTCAGCAGACTCATAGAATGGCAGATGTCCTAAATAGCACTCTGGCCTCAGAATCAGCCCTAAAGGCATTCGGAGCTGGCTGAAAAGCTCATGAGAGTATTTCAGGCATGGAAAGCCAAGACACTCTGGCAAAAGATCTCTGCGAGTGAGATCCCAGTGGAAAGAACAGGCCATCAAAGAAGGAGGTACCTTTCTCTGAAGGGAGGAGAGAACCTCCACTTTGACTATGAGCTTGTCTAAACAAGATAAGAATCAGAGAACTCAGAGGGCTTCCATAGCCTTGGAAACTCATGACTGGAGCATAGGGAGATTACTGATGCCATAGACAGGAGTGTCAATTGGTAAAGTCAACAACAGGAGTCACTGTGCACTTACTCCTCATGTAGGATCTCTATCCTTAATGTGCTGTACATTGAGATTTAATGCTATAACGAGTACTCAAACAATATATTTCACTTTGTGTTTCTATGGGGGTGCAAACTGTTGAAATCCTTACTTAATGCATACTAAACTGATCCTCTGTAAAAAAAAAAAAAAAAAAAAAAAAAAAAAAAAAGAAAGAAATTATCAATTCCCAACTTGACTCTCACTGGGATTAAACATGACAATAGGTCTGCTCTGATTTCATCATCATTTTAAAAAATCATCTATTATTTTTCACTTTATGTTTCTGTGTGGGAGCAAGCTGTTGAAATCCATACTTAATGTATACTAAGCTGATCTTCTGTATATTAAGATAATCGAAAATGAATCTTGATGTGAATGGAAGGGGAGAGGGAGTGGGAAAGGGGAGGGTTGTGGGTGGGAGGGACGGTACGGGGGGAAAGCCATTGTAATCCATAAGTCGTACTTTGGAAATTTATATGCATTAAATAAAAGTTTAAAAAAAAAAAAAAAAAAAAAAAAAAGAAATGGAGCAACCAGAACATGAACCAGCACCCATATGGGATGCTGGCATCGCAGGTGGCTGTAGCTTAACCCAGTACACCACACCCCAGCCCCCAAGTGGAATATTTTCTGCTCCAGGAACCTACCAAGTTTTTCTGTGGCTACTTTTTAAAATTTTTAATTTTAATTTTTGATAAATTTTTATCAGATTCAATGTGGTTTGGAGGTACAATTGTAAGAACATAATGATTTTCCCTCACTCCCTTCCCCTCTCTCCCTCCCCCTCTCCCTCCCTCACTCCTGCATTCTCCCTTTATCTTGATCTACACTTAGTGGCAGCTGGAGGTAGGCTGTCTTGTGGCTTCACATGGCAATTCAAAGGGAAGGTAATTTACTGGAATATTTATTGCTGCTTGTTATCTCTTTTTCTACTTCATGTTTATTCCAAACTGGTAACCAAGTGTAACAATTCCTTGCCTTGGAGTTCTGATGGGAGAAAATTAGAAGCTGAAGTATTTCATAAATGTCTGAATCTCTTGGTGAAATTAGACTTTAGGAGACTGCCTGAAAGTTGTTGAGCAATTGAGTCAGTTGCTTTAGGACTAGGATGAGACTCCACTGTCCTTTTTTTAAAAATTTTATTTATGTATTTGAAAGGTAGAGTTACAGACAGAGACAGGGAGAGACAGAGAGTGCTGATTCACTCCCCAAATGGCCACAACGACTGGAGCTGAGCTGATCTGAACCCAGGAGCCAGAAGCTTCTTTCAGGTCTCCCACACAGGTGCAGGGGCCTAAGCACTTGGGACATTGCTTTCCTAGGCCATAGCAGAGAGCTGGATCCAGGAGAGGAGCAGCCAGGACACAAATCGGCACCCATATGCCTGCGCTGGAGGAAGAGGCTTAGGCTACTCTGCTACAGCGCTGGCCCCATCTACTTTCTTTTAGAAGTCTCAGCAGGTTAGGCCTCTACTTAGAAAAAAGGAGCTGAGTGTTGAATCAATATTTTGTAGTATCAGACATGTTCTTTGAGCACATGTATACCCAGTACTTACTACTACTGAATCTTGGGCAGAGCAATATATTCTTATTGGTTACTAAGACTGATTTCTCTGATATTACTGATTTTGATTATTTATTGTCTCTCACATGCACAAGAACCTGAGCTACATTAGAGCACAGATTCTGTCTATTCACCAGTGATCCCTGATGCCTAGCTTTTAAGGGGTGTTGATGGCAAATTATGAATATTTTTGGCTGGTTTAGGGAAAGATATAATCTTTGACCTCAGTGAGCTTATAGCTTAATTTGTTGGAATACAAATTGGCAAATTATGGCCCTGTGGCCAACTCTGGCCCTCCTAATTGGTTTTGTTAATCAAGTTTTATTGGAATACTCTTTGCCCATTCACTTATATATTGTCTTTGGCTGTTTTATGCTACAATAGCACAGTTGAGTGGCTGTGACAAACTACAGTGGTCACAACTTGGAGTTAAATGTGTTCTATATGGCATTTTACAGAAAAAGTTTGCTACCTCCTGGGTTGATAAATGGTAACTAAGATGAGTATAATGAAGTTGATGACTGGATGCCTTAAGAACTCATGAGAAAGGTACTACCCTTGTTATTCTCAGAGCTTCCCATGCTCCCAAGTCATGCCTTTAAAGGGGTCTTTGGGGTGTCAGTCATCTGTATGTAGTGGTTATCATAGAGAACCCATTGTTTCTGATCTCATGGTCCCATTTTCCTTGCAAGTTTGTGGCTTTCCAGTCACTCATGTGAATCTATGTTGAGGTGAGTTCTTTATTATACAGGATTGAAATTTCCTGGCTGGGCCATGCTGCCCTCCTTTCTGAGGTCTTTCTATCTTCCTGCAGATGATTGAGATGGTTTTTTGGGTTCCTGTTGTTCATAAACGTCTCTCTTTCTGCTTGTATTCTGTAACTGTTTACTGTGAGCTGATCACTTGTCTCTGTCTTCCTACCTTCAGGCAGTCTCCTAAAGTCTAATTTCACCAAGAGATTCAGACATTTATGAAATACTTCAGCTTCTAATTTTCTCCCATCAGAACTCCAAGGCAAGGAATTGTTACACTTGGTTACCAGTTTGGAATAAACATGAAGTAGAAAAAGAGATAACAAGCAGCAATAAATATTCCAGTAAATTACCTTCCCTTTGAATTGCCAAGCAGTTTGGACTATTATCTTGAAGGCAGTAAATTTTAGGTAAGAGAATGATTTTCAGGAAGGTGACAGGACCAGCTATGAGCATACTTACTATTTAGAAACTGGTACATATATTAACCATTTAGACTTAACCAACTGTATGGCAGCATAGGCACTTACTGGTGAAGAATCAGCTGGATTTACATTGGAAAGTTGATTGAGCTGTCAAGCATAGAATAGATGGGAGGCTACAGAAGGAAGATATAATTGTTTTTTTTTTTTAATTTTTTTTTTTTTGACAGGCAGAGTGGACAGTGAGAAAGAGAGACAGAGAGAAAGGTCTTCCTTTGCCGTTGGTTCACCCTCCAATGGCCGCCACGGCTGGCGCGCTGCGGCCAACACACCGCGCTGATCCGAAGCCAGGAGTCAGGTGCTTCTCCTGGTCTCCCATGGGGTGCAGGGCCCAAGCACTTGGGCCATCCTCCACTGCACTCCCTGGCCACAGCAGAGAGCTGGCCTGGAAGGGGGGCAACCGGGACAGAATCTGGCACCCCGACCGGGACTAGAACCCGGTGTGCCGGCGCTGCAAGGCGGAGGATTAGCCTATTGAGCTGTGGCGCTGGCCAGGAAGATATAATTGTTTAGAGATGATTGGAATCTCTACTTGAAAAGTGATGGTGGAAGTGAAATGAAGTGTACAAAATCTATCACTATTTTAGAGGTAGATTCAAAGATTCACAAAGATTTGATGAGTATTTGGATGCCAAAAGTGAAAGAGGGTCTGACTTGCTTATAGGTTTTGGGATTGAGCAATGGGATGGATGGTGGAATTCTTCACTGGATTTAGGGGACATAATGGAGAAGCAGGTGTGGTCTGTGGGAAAGATATGGAATTAACTTTGGTTGGGGATTGGGAATTTCTTCTGTACTCCTGGAGCCCTTTCTTTATTTGCTTTGTAAATGCTTCAGGGAACTCAAAGAAGAGAAATCCCCCTGTGCAAGAATGGCATAACAAGGGAACAAGGGAATCATCTTGCTTTGTACAAGCCTAACTAAGGTGTCTTAGAAGAGTGCATATTGTGATGGAGACTTAACTGTTTACCAAGTCTTTTTTTTTTTTTTGCTAACCTGCTAGCATTTCTGTATGTGGATTTTATTTTACTAAATTGGAGTACCTCTACTTTAATCTCTTTATCCTATATTTTAAGTCCAGAGAGTTTCTAAATGACATTTAAGGTGATATAAGGTCACAGAAACATTTTTCCATTCCAATTGTATTAGTTTTATTTTCTCCCATAGAAATAGGTTTTTTTGGGGTAGTGGTCTTCAAAAAGTTTATGAGAAATGATTATGAAAAGACTGCAAGAATTTCAAATTTTTTGCACCGAAGTGAAGATTTAATTCCATTTTCCATGAACTTTTAAAAAAGTAGACATAACCTCCATTTTTTTAAAAAAAGCTTTATTTACTTATTTATATTTATTTGAAAGGCAGAGAGAGAGAAGAGGTATCTTCCATCTGCTGATTCACTCCCCAGATGTCATCAATAGCTTGGGCTAGGCCAGGCTGAAATCAGGAGCCAGGAATTCCATCCAGGTCTCCCATGTGGGTGGCTGGGACCAAAGAGCTTGAGGGATCATCTTCTGCCTCACAGGTCAGGCATTAGCAGGAAACTTTACTGGAAGCAGAGGAAGGACATGAACCTGGCACTCTAATATATGATGTGGCCATCCCAAGTGGTGGCTTACCCCACTGAGCCACAACACCTGCCTGTTCAGGAACTTTTAGAAGTAAACATAGGTAAAACACGTGCTGGTTCCATTTACTGTGTTTCTATAAAGAAGGATTTCCTGACAGGACAACACAGATTAGAAGCAGTGGACAAAATGACAAAAAGAGGATACTTAAAACTCCTTCTTCACCCTTGAGAATACCCCTTTTCTTCTTCCTTTTCTTCCCTTTTCCCATAATATTAAATACTTCTGAGGTTCAGTAGCCCATACACCCTTCTGTCACTTATATTCCCAAAATAGAAAATAGGGAGCAGTTAAGTGATGCATTCATTGAAAGAAAAAAAGATCAAATGATAGACGTTGTTCAAAACTTTCCAGTACAACTTAGCTTCTAGTTAAGGCCAAATTCTTTTTCATTTTAGTGGCTGGATCAAACTTAGAAGCTCTTCAGAGAGCAAACAATATTAAAAGAGCAAAATCTTTCTGGTGATTTAGCAATATGGGAACCTGCCATTTTTGTATTTCCATTAAATCCAAAGTCAGAGATAGACAGATGTGTTGAACATATAACTGTGTTTTAGAGACATACTTTTAATGAATAAATCTTAGTGTTTTAGTTTTACCAAAATTGAGCAGAAACTACAGAGAATTCTTACATATCCTCTGTGCCCACACATGTATAAGTTCCCCACTACCAACATCCTGCACCACAGTGGAACATTTGCTGTAACTGGTGAACCTACATTGATAAACTGTTATCACCCAAAGCCCATAGCTTATGTTAGGGCTGACTCTTGGTGATATACTGTTTATAGGTTTTGAAAGAAAATGTACAGTGTCATATATTCACCATTATAGATATCATATACCATATAGAATAGTTTCATTGCCCTAGAAATCCCCTGTGCTCCATTAATTTGTTCTTCTTTTCCTCCCAAACCTTGGCAACCGTTGATGTTTTCTACTCTCTCTATAATTTTTCCATTTCCAGCATGTCACTGTTGGACCCATAAAGGATGCAGCCTTTTCAAATGTTCTTTCACTTAGCAATATGGATTTCAGGTTCCTCCACATTTTTCATGGTTTGATAGCTCATTTATTTTTAGTGCTGAAAAAGATTTCATTGTGTAGATGAACTACAGTTTATTCATTCAACTATTGAGGTACATCTTGGTTATTTCCAAAGTTTAATAATCAGGGATAAAACAGCTATCAGCTTTCAGGTGTTGACTTTTTGTGTGCACTTAAGTTTTCAATTTGGGTAAGTAACAGGGAATGTGCTCAGTGGATTGTATGGGGCAGTTTATTTTTTAAAAATCCAAAGAAATACCCTGTGTTCTTCAATCAAACTCTGGTGACATCTGGGAAAATTTCATCCAAAAATTTTATTGACTACATAGCAAATATAATTATGTTTAATTTGTGGCATAAATGCTTCAGAGTTTTTTGATTTCCAAAACATGTATTTTATACAAGGACTAAGATATTTTGGACGAGAAAAATCTTGAGACAACTGTTATTTCATGACTTTGGGCCAAAAGTAGAGGAAAACAAATGCAGGCTTGAAACAGTCAATGTAAAATTGTCTTTTGAGAAAGGGAGCCCTCCTTCAATGCATTTTAATCTCATTTGGAGCTGTATGTAAGCTACAGCTGTCCATTTATCCCAGTAATTTAAATAGTTTTCATATTTAGTATTCCTCTCTTGTGCTGTTTCCTATATTTCACTAATTTCTTTCTTTCTTTTTTTAGTATGATCTTTAATTGTTATTTATTTACTTTAATGGCAGAGTTAAAGAGAGAGAGAGAGAGAGAAGAGAGAAGAGAGAGAGAGGTAAGGGAGAGAGAGAGAGCGAGAGAGAGAGAGAGCAAGCGAGCTTCTTTCTGCTGGTTCACTCTCCAAATGGTCTCAATGGCCTGGGTTTAGCCAGGCTGAAGCCAGGAGCCAGGAGCTTTATCTGGGTCTCCAATGTGGGTGGCAGGTGCCCACTTGGACCATCTTCTGCTGATTTTCTCACACCATTAGCAGGGAGCTGGATAGCAAGTGGAGCATCAGGGAATCAATCCTATGCCCATATGAGATGCCAATATCAAAGATGCTTGTTTAACCAGATATGCCACAACACCAGCCCCAGTATGACCTTTTTTGATTAACTTTATTGAAGAATATTTTGTATATAATTAACTTTAGCCATTTGCTGAATTTTGACACCAGGAAAGCTACCTGAAGTTACAAAACCTTTCTGTTACCCCAAAGGTTTCCTCCTGCCCTTTTACAGTCCAGCTTTCCCTCTGCCCCAGCTTTAGGAAACTGCTGACCTGTGTTTTGTCAGCACAGATTAGCTTGTACTTTCTAAGATTCTACGTAATTAGAATTATGCTATATACTCTTGGTTTGCTTCTTTTGCTGAGCATAATACTTTCGATATTTATGCATGTTGTTATATGACTCATAAACTTATTCCTTTTAATTTGAGTATTGGTTCCTTGTAGAATGTGACAGATCTTGCTTATCTAGTCACCTATCAATGGATATTCATATGTATACAGTTTTTGACCATTGACTGTTGTGAATAATACTGCTATGAACATTTATGAGCAAGTCTTTGTGTAGAAATATGTTGTCACTTTTCTTGGGTACATATATATCCAGGAGCTGTATAGTTGGCAGAGCCTAAGCACTTAGACTATCTTCCACTGTTTTCTCAGGTGCATTAGCAGTGTCCTGGATTGGAAGTGGAGCATCTGGGTCTTCAACTGTACACATAAGGGGTGCTGGCATTGTAAGAGGCAGCTTAGCCCATTGTGCCACAATGCCAGCCCCTGTGTTCATTCTTAAAGATCAGTGTTACTTCAGCTATCAAATTCATTTGGTCTGAAGAATTCCCTTTGGTATGTCTTTCAGTGTTGATATCCTGGTCATGGATTTTCTTGGTTTATTTTATATGAAAATGGCCTTTCCCCCTTTATTCTTAAAGGTTATGCAATTCTAGATGGATAATTCAGCAGTTTGAAGCAAATTATACTGTTTTCTAGTCCCCATAATTTCTGATAAATTCATGGTTATTTGACTCCTTCATCTCTTTTCTGTGCTATGCTTATCTTTGATTGCATTCATTTGCTTTTTTTGCGAGTTTGATTTCAGTAGTTTAACTATGGACAGGCTTGCATGTTGTTTCTTTCATACTTATTCCGGTTAGTGTTTGCTGAAGTTCTTGAATCTATGGATCAGTAGCTTTGTCCTTTACCACATTTTAGATTTTCCAGCTATTCTTTGTTCAAATAGCTTTTCTTTCTCCACTCTCTCTTTTCTTGTTTTGGACTAAAATTACAAATATTCATGGTGAGATCTTCTTCCCCAGAAGTTTTGTGTATTATTTTTCAATTTTTTCTCTTTCTCTGTTTCAGGCTGGATTATTTCTATTGATTTATTTTCAAGCTCAATAATTATTTCCTATTTTTTCCACTTACGACCTTCAGCCAATTCAGCTAATTTTATTTCAGATATTGCATATTTTATTTCTAAAATTCCAATTTTTTTATTTTCTAGTTCTTTGCTAGTTCTTTTTAATTAATTAGAGCATATTTTCCTTCATTGTACGAGCATATCAGCTTTTTAAAGCCATTGTATGGTAATTCTCAGATCTGGGTCATTTGGAGGTTGACTTCTGATGTTTTTGTTCCCATGAGAATGCTGCACATTTTCTTGGCTCTTCATATTTTGAATAATTTTTTATTGTAACTTGCCCATTTTGAATTTAGAGAATGGACTCTGTGAACTGTTTTTGAAAATATTTTATCACTTTATTACTTAGAAACATTGATGAACATGTAGTACTTGAACATTTTTCTAGGGTAACAAGCAATATTCCAACACATATACACAGCATGAACCAATGAAGCCAGGCAACTAGTCTTCATTTCCTTATGTTTTCTTTGTGTTTGGTGCCTACCTCCCTTCTAGTTCTTTATGTAGTATATAACATAACACGTTATGTTATTGCAAACTTTAGTCATCTCATGGTACTGGGAGCACTAGAACTTGTTTCTTCTGTCTTTGAAATGCATCATCTAACCTCCGATTGTCCAAAGAGTGTTGATGTTTTTGTTTTAGCAAGGACTTAACTTAGTTAAACTCAGACTGGGAGGTCTGACTCAACAGTGGCGGAAGTTTGGATCCCTGATTAGTTCTTTCAGTTTCAGATGAGTTGTTGGAGCACATCCAGCACATGTTTCAGAATTCTTATCCCCACATGGGACGCTGCCCTCTGAGAGTACATCCTCATTTCTGGTAACAGCAGTCTTCAGGCTTCATGGCTCAGGTCTTCTTCTTCTTCTTTTTTTTTTTTTTTTTTTTAAGATTTATTAATTTATTTGAGAAGCAGAGTTACAAACAGAAAAAGAGAGAGACAAAGAGAAAGATCTTCCATCTGCTGGTCCACTTCCCAAATCGCCACACGGCCAGATCTGGGCTTATCTGAAGCCAGGAGCCAGGAGCTTCCTCTGGGTCTCACACGTGGGTGCAGGGGCCTGGGCCCCTGGGCCATCTTCCACTGCTTTCCCAAGCCATTAGCAAGGAGCTGGACTGGAAGTGGAGCAGCAGGGACACAAGCCGGCACCCATTTGGGATGCTTAACCTACTATGCCACAGCGCCAGCCCCTATGGCTTAGTTATTTCTTTAAGGTTTTATTTATTTATTTATTTATTTATAATTTGACAGGTAGAGTTATAGACAGTGTGAGAGAGAGAGAGAGAGAGACAGAGAGAAAGGTCTTCCTTCCATTGGTTCACTCCCCAAATGGCCACTACGGCCGGCGTTGCGCCGATCTGAAGCCAGGTGCTTCTTCCTGGTCTCTCATGCAGGCGCAGGGGCCCAAGCACTTGGGCCATCCTCCACTGCCTTCCTGGGCCATAGCAGAGAGCTGGACTGGAAGACGAGCAGCCAGGACTAGAACCTGGCACCCATATGGGATGCCAGCACTGCAGGCAGAGGATTAACCAAGTGAGCCTCAGCGCCAGCCCCTGTGGCTTAGTTCTTGAGGTGAACATGGGGCAGGGTTTCTCTCAGAGTGTAAGTCACCCTACAGTAAGTCACCCTACCTACACTCTGTCAGATTGGCAGTTTGTCCTCAGGCCAAAAATTGAAGCAGGAAAATTTGAAAACTCATCCTATTCGAGTTCTCTAAGTGTTTTTTTATTCCCTCAACAATTTGGCTCTTATTCCATCTCCAGATATCAAAGTGTTTGCTTGCTTCTTTGTGGTTTCCTGAATTTTCTCCTGCACTATGGACACCTAGTAGAGGATCATTCTGATATGGGTTTTCTCAATCATACAGAAATGCCACTTCTACCTCTTTTTGACTCAATCATGTTTCATGTGGGCTTTCTTCATTCTTTTTAGTTCTTTTTATTTTTGTCTGACTAGTTTATTTCAAAATTCTTGTCCTCGAAATCAGAAATTCTTTCTTCCACTTGTACTATTCTGCTGTTAAAGCTCTCAATCGTTTCTTTGTTTAATTTCACTGGTTGAAGATTTCATCTCCAAAATTTCTATTTTTTTTTTAAGATCTATTTATTTGAAAGGCAGGGTTACAGAGAAGCAGAGGCAGAGGACAGAGGGCAGAGAGAGAGAGAGAGGTCTTTCATCCACTGATTCGCTACCCAGATGGCTACAACAGCCAAAACTGGGCCAATCTGAAGCCAGGAGCCAGGAGCCAGGAGCTTCTTCCAGGTCTCCCACATGGGTGCAGGGACCCAAGTACTTGACCCATCTTCTACTGCTTTCCCAGGCGATAGCAGAGAGCTGGATCAGAAGTGGAGCAGCTGGGACTTCAACCGGCGCCCATATGGGATGCGGGCACTGCAGGTGGCGGCTTTACCTGCTATGCCACAGTGCTGGCCCCTCCAAAATTTCTATTTGGCTCTTCTTAAGAGTTCTATCTCCTTAGTTATATTTTCATTCATGTAATTCATTGATTTCCTAATTTTGTTAATTTGCCTCTCTATATCCACTTGCATCTCATCGAGTTACCTTGCAATTACTATTTTAAATTCTATATCTGTCATTTCATAGATTTCCTCCAGTTCAGGGTCTAATTTTGGAGGATCATTTATTCTTTTGGAGACAACATGTTACCTTGCACTTCAAAAAGCTTGGGAAAAATGGAATGAAAATATGAATTTCTTCTAATGCAAAACTGATTTTGAAATCATGCATAGTTTTCTCATATGAATTTTCATGTATTATGAGAATTTTTGCATCAAAAGATGACACCAAAATAAACTCATACTTTTAAAGTTTTTGTTTATTTGAAAGGGAGTGACAGGGAGACAGAGATATATCCCATCTGCTGGTTCAAACCCAAAGTGCACACAGTACCTGAAGCTGGGCCAGACCAAAGGCCGTAGTCAAGAATTCAATCTGTGTGTCCTATGTGAGTGGCAGGGACCCAACAACCTGAGCCATTGCCTGCCACCTCCCAGGGTGCTCATTAGCAGAAAGCTGGATGTGAGAGTGGGGCCAGGACTCCAGCCCAGGCACTTTACATCGGATCTCAGAATCCCAAGTGGCATCTTAACCCCTCTGCCAAATGCCTACCTCCAAATTCATACTTTTCATTCAATCTTTCCCGAAACTTTTTAAAGTAGATTTAAAGAGGGATAGAATTTTGGAAGCTATACCCATTTTCTTTCTTTCTTTCTTTCATTTTTTTTTTTTTTGAAAGGCAGAATGGACAGTGAGAGAGAGAGACAGAGAGAAAGGGATTCCTTTACTGGTGGTTCACCCTCCAATGGCCGCTGCGGCCAGCACACCGTGCTGATCCGAAGCCAGGAGCCAGGTGCTTCTCCTGGTCTCCCATGGGGGTGCAGAGCCCAAGGACCTGGGCCATCTTCCACTGCACTCCCAGGCCACAGCAGAGAGCTGGACTGGAAAAGGAGCAACCGGGACAGAATCCGGCACCCCAACTGGGACTAGAACTCGGTGTGCCGGTGCCTCAGGTGGAGGATTAGCTTATTGAGCCGCGGTGCTGGTTAGCTACACCCATTTTCAACAATTCTTTATTTTGCTAAGGCCTTTGAGCTGCCATGATTTTACCAAGTTGATGCCTATAACTCAGGTCATGATTTTCCTAAGGAAATGAGCCTAAGACAAGAGAAGAATTTGAAAGATTTTCTCAATTTATCTTCCCACTGCTTTTCAGATTTTCTTCAGCATCCAAACCCAATCAAGACAGTCATCATTCTCTCTAAGACATCTCAGTTTCTCATTGATTCTGAGAATCCATATTTCGTTTTTGTGTCTGTGCTTTAGTCACATTTGACATAGCCACTGCTGTTTGCTATTAAGACAAAAACATACTTTAAAGTTTGTATAGTCAAATGATAATTTTTATTTAATAGCTTCGAGTTTTGAATTCAGATTGTACATGTCACCTAAGATCATTTTAAAGATTTTATTCTGGGGCTGGTGCTGTGGCGTTGCGGGTAGGGCCGCTGCCTGCAGTGCCAGCATCCCATGTTGGCGCCGGTTCATGTCCCAGCTACTCCACTTCCTATCCAGCTCTCTGCTGTGGCCTGGGATAGCAGTGGAGGATGGCCCAAGTCCTTGGGCCCCTGCACCTGCATGGGGGACCTGGAGGAGGCTCCTGGCTCCTGGCTTCGGATCGGCACAGCTCTGGCCATTGTGGCCAGTTGGGGAGTGAACCAGTGGATGGAAGATGTCTCTCTCTGCCTCTCCTTCTCTCTCTATGTGACTCTGACTTTCAAGTAAAATAAATAAATCTTTAAAACAAAGATTTTATTCTTTGTTTGATATTTAAGTAATTATTCTACCCATAATTTATCTTTGTGGGTAGTGTAAGATCTGTGTAGGGAGGTTTCCATTTTTTATATTTCCAGGATTGCCAGCTGTGTCATTATAATTTAATAAGTCCTTCATTCTTATACTTCAGAATTGAACTATAATCTTTGTCATGCAATGCATTCTTTTACACATAAGTTTTATTTCCGAATTCTCTTTTCTGTTTCACTGATTTTTTGAGTGTGTCACTTCCAACAATATAATGAATGAATGAAGCTGGCTTTGTTATTAAGCTCTTGAACATCAGGCACTCAGTTGAAGAGGAATGCTAGTTCTTCCACCAAGAATGACATAGGAAGAATCACAAATGCTGCATATATCTCCCCACTTTAATTGGAAATACTTGATGGATTACGTTATGTGTGTTTTTACATATGTTTGTATGTAAGCACAAAAAACAAAAGGTGACTTTGCCCCAAATCAAATTTAATGTAAGGATTATCTGGTTTGTCTGAATTATTAGATGGACAAATTATAATAGTTTATGTTCTTCTTTTTGAACATTATATTAGTTCCCACCCAATACTTAGCTTTACTGAAGTATAACAGGCAAACAAAATTGTATATATTTAAAGTAGACAATGTGATGAGTTGATATGTACATGTATTGTGAAATTATAACAACTATATCCATCAGCTTAGAGAGTTACCATTTTTGTGTGGGTTCATGGTGAAAATACTTAAGATCTATTATCGCAGCAAATTTCAAGTACACTACACAGTTTTTTTTTTTTTTTTTTTTTTTTTTTTTTTTGACAGGCAGAGTGGACAGTGAGAGAGAGAGACAGAGAGAAAGGTCTTCCTTTGCCATTGGTTCACCCTCCAATGGCTGCCGTGGCTGGCGCACTGCGGCCGGCGTATCGCTCTGATCCGAAGCCAGAAGCCAGGTGCTTTTCCTGGTCTCCCATGCGGGTGCAGGGCCCAAGGACTTGGGCCATCCCCCACTGCACTCCCTGGCCATAGCAGAGAGCTGGCCTGGAAGAGAGGCAACCGGGACAGAATCTGGCGCCCTGACTGGGACTAGAACCTGGTGTGCTGGCGCTGCAAGGTGGAGGATTAGCCTATTGAGCCACGGCGCCGGCCACTACACAGTATTTTTAAGTATAGTCAACACTGCACTTTCCAACTGAACAAGTGTACTTCATTAATTGTATACTAATTTTTAAGAAATATATTTATTTATTTGAGAGAGGGAGTTACAGACAGAGAAAGGGAGAGACAGAGAGAAAGGTCTTCCATCTGATGGTTCATTCCCTAAATGGACACAATTGCCAGAGCTGAGCTGATCTGAAGCCAGAGCTAGGAGCTTTCTCCAGCTCTCCCATGTGAGTGCAGGGCCCCAAGCATTGGGCCATATTCCATTGCTTTCTCAGGCCATAGCAGAGAACTGGATTGGAAGTGGAACAGCCAGGACTTGAATTAGTGTCCATATGGGATGCCAGCACTGAAGGTGGAGGCTTAGCTTACTATGCCATAGCGTTGGACCCCCATTGTACACTATTGTACTTTAGATCTTCGGAATTCCATCATCTTTTAACTGAAAGTATGTACCCACTGACAAATAGCTCTCCATTTTCTCCTTTTCCTGTCCCTGGATACTACCATTCTACTCTGTGCTGCCATAAATCCAACTTTGCTAGATTCCACATATAAGTGAGAACATATAGTATTTTCTGTGTTAGGCTTATTTTACTTGAACAGTTTAATCCAGATTGTTGCGAATGCCAAGTATTCATTATTTGCTGGTTGAATAGCATTCTATTATATATCTATGGATATTTACATATGTGTGCATGCATATTTATATATATCATATTTTATTTCTTTATTCATTTATTAGTGGGAATTATTTTTTTTATGTTTGGGTCATTATGAACAATGTCTCATTGTACATTATGTCTTTGAGACACTGATTTCATTTCCTTTGGCTGTACACCCAGAAGTAGGCTTACCAGATTGCATGAATGTTCTATTTTTAATTTTTTGAGGAAATGACATACTGTTTTCTATAATGACTATCAATTTACATCCCCACCAACAATGTACAAGAGTTCCTTTTATGCTATAACTTTCCCAACCATTGTTAGCTCATTTCTTAATGGGTATAAGGTTCTATCTCATTGTAGTTTTTTTCTCATTTCCTTGATGACTAAAATGTTGAATTTCTTTTCATGCCTTTTGGCAAATGTGTATCTTTTTTGGAAAAATATCAACTCAAAGCCCTAGCCCATTTTTAAATGCTTTTTTGTTTTTTGAATTATGAGTGCCTTATATATGGCATATATTTTCTCTCATTCCATAGGTTGTCTTTTCATCTTGTTGATTGTTTCAGTTTTTGTTCACTTTTTAGTGTGCTGTAAGTTTCAGTTATTTATTTTTGCTTTGGTTGCCTGTGTTTTTAGATCATATTCAAAATAGCTTTTGCTAAGATCTATGTCAAGGAGATCTTTCCCTGTGTTTTCTTTTTATTTTTATGAATATAAAGAGATTTTATGTATTCCATTGGTGCCCTTCCGAGAAGACAACCATACTTCCTTCACTCTCTTGCTACCCCTATTACAACTCTCTCCCTCCCTTTTCTTGATCAGTTTTTTAAAGGACATAAATTTAATTCATTCTATATTTACAGGCTTAATTCACAAGTAATAATATTCAACAAGTAAAAAGTAGGAAGATCACAGTTCTACAAAAGTACAAACATGAGCTTAAAATGATGATCATATCCCAATGTGAACATTTCATCCCTATACATTTTTTTGTATTCTGTGTTAGCTGCCAAATATCAGAGAAAACAAATATCAGTCTTTGTGAGATTGGCTCATTTCACTAAGCATAATGGTTTTCAGATAGAATTTCATTCTTTTTTATGACTGAGTAGTATTCCAGAATGCATATATTACTACATTTTCATTATCTAGCCATCAGTTGATGGATATCTGGGTTGATTTCATATCTTACCTATTGTGAATTGAGTTGCAATAAACATGGAGGTACAAATAATTCTTTTGTATGCTGATTTCATACAATAAATGAAATACATGGCTGGGTCATGTGTTAGATCTATTTTCAAATCTCTGAGTAATCTCCATGATGTCTTCCATATTGTTGTACTAGTTTACATTTCCACCAACAGTGGATTCGAGCACCTTTCCCCCAACATCCTCTCCAGCATTTATTGTTTTTTCCTGAGAAAACTCTTATTTATGGTATATAAATTTCATGCATTTCATAATTACAACTTTAAGAATATAGTGATTCTTCCCATACTACCTGCCCTCCCACCAACACTCCCATCCTTCATTCTCTTCCCTCGCCTATTCCCATTCTCATTTTTTACTAAGATCTATTTTCAATTGACATTATACACATAAGATTAACTCTTCATTAAGTCAAGAGTTCAATAAATAATATGAAAAACACCCCTGTTCCTCAAAATCAAGACAAGGACTATTCAAAGTCATTGCATCTCAAAGTGTCAATTTCACTTCTACAGATTACCTTTTAGGTGCTCTATTAGTTACCACAGTTCAGGGAGAACATATGGCATTTGTCCTTTTGCATCTGGCTTATTTCACTAAGTATAATGTTTTTTCAGATGTGTACTTTTTTTTTTGCAAATGACAGGATTTCATTTTGTTTTTTACTGCTGTGTAGTATTTCATGGTGTACATATCCAATAATTTATTTATCCAGTCTTCAGTTGATGAACATTTGGGTTGATTCCATATCTTAGGTATTGTGAATTGAACTACAATAAACATGGGGGTATGGATAACTCTTTCACATGCTGATTTCATTTCCCTTGGGTAAATTTCCAAGAGTGGCATGTCTGGGTCATATGGTGGGTTTATATTCAGATTTCTGAGGCGGCTTCATACTGCTGCTGTACCAGTTTACATTCCAACAAACAGTGGATGAGGATACCTTTTCCCCCACATCCTTTCCAGTATTTGTTGTTTGTTGATTTCTGTATGTGAAGTAAAAACTCACATGGTTTTGATTTGTATTTACCTGATGGCTAGTGATACTGAGTATTTCTTTCATGTGTCTGTTGGCCTTTTGGATTTCCTCTTTTGAAAAATGCCTTCTTAAGTCCTTTGCCCATTTCTTCACTGGGTTGTTTTGTTGTTGAGTTTCTTGAGCTCTTTATAGATTCTGGATATTGATCCTTTGCAGTTGCTTAGTTTGCAAATAATTTCTCCCATTCTGTCGGTTGCCTCTTCATTTTGCTGAGTGTTTATTTTGCAGTGCAGAAGTATTTCAATTTGATGTAATCCCATTTGTCAATTTTGGCTTCAACTGCCTGTGCCTCTGGAATCTTTTCCGAGAACTCTTTGCCTATGCCATTGTCTTGCAGAACTTTCCCAATGTTTTCTAATAATGTGATTGTATTAGGTTATAGATTTAAGTCTGTGTTCCATTTTGAGTGGATTTTTGTGTAACGTATTAAGGTAGGGGTCTTGCTTCATACTTCTACATGTGGAGATCCAGTTTTCCTACCACCATTTGTTGAAGAGACTGCCCTTGCTCCAGGGATTGATTTTAGCTACTTTTCCAAAAATAAGTTGGTTGTAGATGCATAGGTTGATTTCTGGAGTTTCTGTTCTGTTCCATTGGCCTATTCAACTGTTTTTATACCAGCACCAGGCTGTTTTGATTATAACTGCTCTGTAGTGTGTCTTGAAACCTATTAATGTGATGCCTCTAGCTCTGTTTTTGTTGTATAAGAATGCTTAAGCTATTTGGGGTCTCCTACGTTTCCATATGAATTTCAGCATGATTTTTTTTTTATATCTGAGAAGAATGTCCTTTGTATTTTGGTTGATATAACATCTGTAAATCACTTTTGGTATTATGGGCATCTTGATCATGGAAGATTTTTCCATTTTTTTGTGTCTTCTATTTTTCCTTTAATGCTTTATAATTTTCATTGTAGAGATCTTTGATATCCTTGGCTACATTTATTGCAAAGTTTTTGATGTTTTTTGTAGCTATTGTGAATGATATTGATCTTAGTTCTTTCTCAGCTATGGCATTGTCTATGTATACAAAGGCTATTGATTTTTGTGTATTGATTTTATATCCTGCCACTTTACCAAACTCTTTTATGAGTTCTAAAAGCTTTTTAGTGGAGTCTTTTGGGTTCCCTATATATAGAATCATGTCATCAGCAAATAGGGAGTTTGATTTCCTCCTTCCCAATTTGTATCCTTTGATTTATTTTTCATGCCTAGTGGCTTTGGATAAAACTTCTAGGACTATATTGAAAAGCAATGGTCAGGGGCCAGCGCTGTGGTACAGTGGATTAACTCCCTGGCCTGAAGTGCCGGCATCCCATATGGGCACTGGTTCAAGACCCGGCTGCTCCACTTCTGATCCAGCTCCCTGCTGTGGCCTGGGAAAACAGTAGAAGATGGCCCAAATCCTTGGGCCCCTGCGCCCATGTGGGAGACCTGGAAGAAGCTCCTGACTCCTGGCTTCGGATTGGCCCAGATCCGGCCATTGCGGCCAATTGGGGAGTGAACCATTGGATGGAAGACTTCTCTCTCTCTCTCTCTCCTCTCTCTGTGTAACTCTTTCAAATAAGTAAATAAATCTTCAAAAAAAAAAAAAAAAAAAAAAGGAAAGCAATGGTCAGAGAAGGTATTCTTGTCTGGTTCTGGATCTTAGTGGGAATTCTTCCAACTTTTCCCCATTCAATAGGATGCAGGCTGTGTCATAAATTGCCTTGTTTGTGTTTAGGAATTTTTCTTCTATACCCCATTTGCTTAAATTTTCATCATGAAAGGGTGTTGTATTGTATCAAAGGCTTTCTCTGCATTTATTGAGATATTTACATGGTTTTTGCCCTTCAGTATGTTAATGTGATGTATCACATTCATTGATTTGCAAATGTTGAACCATCTCTGCATATCAGGGATCAATCCCACTTGGTCTGCATGAATGATCTTTTTGATCTGTTATTAGATTCAATTGGCTAGTATTTTGTTGAAAATTTTTGAGTCTATGTTCATCAGACAATTGGTCTGTTCTCTTTCTGTTTTATCTTTTTCAGGTTTAAAATTAAGGTGATGTTGGCTTCATAGTGGGAGTTTGGGAGGATTCATTCTCCTTCAATAGTTTTGCATATTTTGAGAAGAATTAGAGTTAGTTCTTCCTTAAATATGAGGTAGAATTCAGCTTTGAACCCGTCTGAGCCTGGGCTTTTCCTTTCTGGAAAAGTCTTTATTACTGATTCAATTTCCATCTTAGTTATTGGTCTATTTATATTTTCTATGTCTTCTTGGCTCAAAGTGTATAGATTGTATGTGTTGAGGAATCTATCCATTTCTTCTAGCCTTTCCCGTTTGTTGGCATAGAGGTCTTTGTAGTAATTTCTGATGATTCCTTTATTTCTGTGGTATCTGTTACATTTACTTTTATATCTCTGATTTTATTGATTTGGGTCTTCTCCCTCTTTTTTTTTTGTTTAGTTGTGCCAATGGTGTGTCAATTTTATTTATTTTTTCAAAAAACCAGCTCTTCGTTTTGCTGATCTTTTGTATTTTTTTGGTTTACAATTTGACATTTTCTAATTTTAATTATTTCCTTTCTCCTATTAATTTTGGGTTTGGTTTGCTATTGTTTTTCTAGGTCCCTGAGATGCATTGATAGCTCATTTATTTGATGCCTTTCCAATTTCTTGATATAGACAAAAATTACTATAAACTTTCCTCTTGACCCTGCTTTTTCTGTATCTCGTAAGTTTTGATATGTTGTATTGTCATCTTCATTTGTTTCCAGAACTTTTTTGATCTCATTTGATTTCTTCTATGACCCACTGTTCTGCAGGGCATGTTGACACTTTTAGTGTATTTGCATATGTTCTAGAGATTCTTGAGTTGTTGATTTCAAGCTTCATTCCATTCTGTTCAGAGAAGATGCATGGTATGATTCTGATTTTTTTTTTTAATTTGCTGGACTTGCTTTATGGCCTATCATGTGGTCAATCCTAGAGAAAGTTTCATGCACTTGTGAGAAGAATGTGTGTTTTGCAGCTGTAGGATGGAAAGCTCTGTAGATATCTGTTAGGTCCATTTGGTCTATAGTGTTGATAAACTCTGTTGTTTCCTTGCTAATTTTCTCTATGGTTGATCTGTCCATTTCTAAAAGTGGGGTATTAAAGTCCTCAATTACTATTGTATTTGAGTCTATGTCTCCCTTTAAATTTATTAACATTTCTTTTAAATAGCCAGGTGCCCTGTAATTAGATGCATAAATATTTATAGTAGTCACATCTTCCTGTTGAATTGATCCCTTAACGATCACACAGTGTCCTTCTTTTTCTCTTTTAACAGTTTTTGTGTTAACATCTATTTTGTCTTATATTAGGATGGGTACACCAGCTCTTTTTTGGGTTCTGTTAGTATGGATTATGTTTTTATTTATTTTTTAAATATTTATTTATTTTACTTGAAAATCAGAGTTACACAGAGAGAGAAGGCATGGCAGAGAGAGAGAGAGAGAGGTCCTCCATCTGCTGGTTCACCCCCCAACTGGCCGCAATGGCCAGAGCTGTGCCGATCCAAAGCCAGGTGCCAGGAGCTTCCCCCAGGTCTCCCACGCGGGTGCAGGGCTGGGCCATCCTCTATTGTATTCCAGGCCACAGCAGACAGCCAGACAGGAAGTGGAGCATCCAAGACTCGAATGGGTGCCTGCATGGGATGCTGGCACTACAGGCAGCAGCCCTACTTGCCGTGCCACAGTGCCAGCCCCAGGATTGTGTTTTCAATCCTGTCACTTTCAGTCTACAAGTATCATTGTTGGTGAGATGTGCTTCTTGTAGGCAGCAAATAGATGGGTTTTTCTTTTTTAATCCATTCATGCAATCTATGTCTTTTAACTAGAGTTGAGGCCATTTACATTCAGGGTGACTATTGTTAAGTAATGCCTTTGCCCTGCTATATTTCCATTAATTGTCCTATTTTTTACTTTGGGTTTCCTTTGCACTTTTACTGAGCAATTTTCTGTCTATACCTTCTTTCATAGTGATGTCCCTGTTTCTGTGTTTATTTGTGTAGCACATCCTTAAGCATCTTTTTTAGGGCTGGGCAGGTAGAGACAAATTCTTTTAATTTCTCTTTGTCATGGAAGGTCTTTATTTCACTTTCAGTCATAAATGAGAGCTTTGCAGGGTTGACAATTTTTTTCTCTTAAGACTTGGAATATATCTTGCCATTCTCTTCTAGCCTGTAGGGTTTCTGATGAGAAGTCCTCTGTGAGTCTAATTGGAGATCCTCTGAAAGTAATCTGGTGTTTCTTTTGTCTACAATTTAGAATCTTTTCTTTATGTTTTACTATGGAGAATTTTACTACAATGTGTTGTCTTGAAGATCTTTTCTGGTCATGTCTATTGTAGTTGTATGTGCTTCCTATACTTGGATGTCTCTTTCTTTTTCCAATTGGGGATGTTTTCTGTTATTATTTCATTAAAAGGCCTTCTAATCCTTTTTCTCTTTTCATCTCTTCAGGAACTCCTAGGACCTGTATGTTGGGTCATTTGATAGTATCTTGTAGATCTCCAAGAGTGATTTTTAGTTTTCTAATTTCCTTTTCTTGTTTTTGTTCTGACTGTAAAATTTCCAGAGATTTGTCTCCTGGTTAAGATATTCTTCTGCCTCACTTACTCTTTTGTTAAAACTTCCACTGCATTTTAATATGATATATTGAATTCTTCATTTCTAGTATTTCATTCTGATTTCTCTTTAATATCTCAATTTCATAGGAAAAATTTTTCATTCATTTCATGTAGCTTTCTTTAGTTCATGAATTTGATTCTAATTGCTTCTAAGTGATCCAATGAGTAGTTTTCTGAATTCCAATTTTGGCATTTCCTCAATCTCTTCATCTTTACCTTCTAATATTAGAATGTTGTAGTGTTCCTTTGGGGGACTTACAGTGTCTTCCTTATTCTTATTTAACTTTTTCCTTTATTTTTCAGCATTTTTGTAGGTTTTTTTTATTGTCTGGTGGCTTTTTTCTTTGGTTTTTGTCTCTATGACTTAGTGGGATGTTTATATTTCTTTGAATATCAAGGTGTGTGTCCTGGATGTGGCCATGATGCTCTGTTCAGTATTCTAAGGTGGAAGCAAGTATCCAAGGTAAGACCCCCTCCCCCCATAGTGAACTGCACGTTTGATCCATGGAGTCTTTCCTGTGAGCACAGTTCCCTCTGTTATGAGCTGCTATAGGTAAGTGAGGAGCTTGGGGGGTGGTGTGGGAAGTACTCTAGTTACTCCATGGCTAGCCACACTTTGTCTCCTGTTATGCAGGCACTGTTTTCTCAGACTCAACTCAGGGTGGGTTTTTTTTCCTCTGGTTAGGTCTGTGGATCATGGATACATGGAGCCCCCACCCACTTGAGACCTGTTCACTTCTCATTGGTGGTAGGTGGGTAGGAGATTCCCATAGATGAGGCTTTCTCTCCCTTCCCATTGTTGTACAGCTTGCACAAAAGAGGAAGGGATTCTTCTGAATTATTGTGGCCTTTGCTGTTTGTGTGTGGGGTGAGGCAACCCCTACTATTGCTGGGTGTGTGCATGAGAGGGGAGCCGTAGCCACCTGCCTGTATCTAAGAAGAAAAGACCCTTTTGCCTGCTGGATGCAGCTCTTTGCTGTAGCAGGTATGGGTAGGGGAGAGAGGTGTGCTTTCTCCCTTCCTTCCTTCCTTCCTTCCTTCCTTCCTTCCTTCCTTCCTTCCTTCCTTCCTCCTGCCTCGCCTTGCCTCGTCTCGCTTTTCTTTCCTTTCCTTTCCTTTTCTTTTCCTTTTCCCTTTCCCTTTCCCTTTCCTTTCCTTTTCTTCTCTGATGCCCCAGAGGTTCCCATGGAACTTTAACAGCAGTCAACCAAACTCTCCCTCCCACTGCTATCTGCAGCACCATGGTCTCATGGATTCCCCTCTCACCTGGTCTGCCGGGGCCTATGCTCTCCTCCTTTGGTCCAAACTTCTGCTGTTTTTTGTTTTCTATGCTATTTCCTCTTTTGGTACGGACCTGGACTATCTCTGTTGTTTTCACTGGGTTTCCTGATGTGGGTTTCTTATGGCTTTATCATAGGCATGTACTTCCTCCCTTTTTTAAAAATTAATTTTGCCCCATGTGAGTCAGACAGTCCTGTCACTATTCTGCTATCTTGGTTGGATTCTATAATATTTTCTTTGTATAAACAGTTTTTTAAAAAGTCTATTCTGTTTGATATTAGGGTGGCTACATATCTTCATTTTTTCTTTACATTAGTGTGGACTTTTTCATATATTCATTTTCAGAATTGTGTATCTTTGTCGATAAGATGCATTTCTTGTAGGCAGCATATGGATAGGTCTTGGTTTTTCATTTGTTTAGCCAGTGTGTATATTTTTATTAAAAATATTTATTTGAGAGGCAGAGTTACAGACAGAGAGAGGGAAAGACAGAGAGAGAGGTCTTTCATTCATTGGTTTACTCCCCAAATGGCCACAATGGCTGGACCAAGGCTAATCTGAAGCCAGGAGCCAGGAACCGGTTCCAGTTCTGGCTGCTCTACTTCTGATCCAGCTCTCTGCCTGGGAAAGCAGTAGAAGATGGCCCAACTCCTTAGGCCCCTGCACCCACGTAGGAGACCCAGAAGAAGCTCCTGGCTCTGGCTTCACATTAGCACAGCTCTGGCCATTGCAGCCAATTGGGGAATGAATCAGTGGATGGAAGACCTCTCTCTCTCTCTCTGCCTTGCCTTCTCTCTCTGTGTAACTCTGACTTTCAAATAAATCAATAAATCTTTAAAAAAAAGAATCATTTGTAAGGCTGAAGACACGGTGACAGATTTTAATATTTCTGTTTGTTTTGTAGTTTTGCTGGGTACTGTATTCTAGGTTGACATTTTCTTTCTTTTAGGATTTGGACTATGTCTCTCCATTCTCTCCTAGCCTGTAGGGGTCTGATGAGAAATTGGCTGTGAGTCTCATTGGGGATCCTCTGAACATAATCTGGGATTTCTCTTATGCACATTTTACAATCTTTTCTTTATGTTTTACTGTTGAAATTTTGACTACATTGTGTTGTGGTGAAGATATTTTCTGATCAAGTTCATTAGGAGTTCTATGTACTTCCTGTAGTTGGATGTTCCCTTCTTTCTCCAAATTGGGAAACTTTTCTAATATTATTTTGCTGAATAGTCCTCATAACCCATTCTGTCTTTCTACCTCTCAAGAACTCCTAAGACACATATGTTTGGTCATTTGATAATATTCCATAAATCTTGTATAGTATTTTCAATTTTTCTGATTTCTTCTTCTCTTCTCTTCCTTCTCCTCCTCTTCCTCCTCTTCCTCCTTTGTCTGGGGTCCAAGGATTTGTCTTCTGACTCAGATGTTCTTTCTTCTGCCTCATCAAGTCTGTTGTTAAGGCTTTCCACTTTTTTTTTATTTGACATGTTGAATTTTCATTTCTAATATTTCATTTTGATTTCTCTTCAACATGTCAATCTCTAGGCAAAATTTTATTTCACCCATATCATGTATGCATTCATTTCTTTATCTCATGACTTTGTTTCTCTGTGTTTCTGAGCAATTTTGTGATTGTTTTTTGGAATCCATTTCCAGCTATTTCATCAGTCTCTTCATCTTCACATTCTAATATTGAAGGGCTTTTTTATGTTCCTTTTGGGGAATCATATTTTCTTTCTTGTTCTTATTTCTTGTATTTCTGCATTTTTTTGGCATTTGTGGAAACATTTGTAGTTTTCTTATTCGATGAGTTTTGCTTTTGAACTATGCCTTTGTGGGTTTCTGGAGTGTCTGCTTCTTCAATGGATTTCCAGACATGTGTACTGAGTAGTGCTAAGGAGCTCTGGTCAGTGCTCAAGGGCAGGGTGAGAAACCAGGGTGACACTCAATTTGAGAGTGGTAGAACTCCTCTATTGTCAGCAGCGGTGGGTATGATTATGTCTGTTATTGCGCCAGGGTTATCCCTCATTGGGTACAACTCCCACCCACAGAGGCACATGAACCATTCAAAGAATGTGTGTGGTCCGCATTGTGACCCACCCCATGCAGTCGGGGAACTCTGAGCCTTTGAAGCCAGACACAGAGATTGCCCAGAGACGCAGCTACACATCATACCCTATCAGGCAGTCACAGGATTGCCACAGTCACTGTGCTCAAGGCTCCCACAGTCACAGGATGCAGGGAATCCACTCTCAGCCCTGTGAGCCTGCCCTGTCCGCAGAGAGAGCAGGGACATTTCCAGAGCCAGCTGCCTCTGAGTACTCTGCCTTAGCAGTCTGAGCCCTGGAATCTGTAATAGGATGAAGGGATGGGAACACCTCGCAGTCCTAAGTAGATGCCTAGCACCATGTCAAACCACTCAGCCAGATTCAGAGCGGGGAATGTGGGTTTTTCTCTGTGGTAAAATCCCTTGGTCATATGCATGAGAGCTGCCATAGCCTCTAGTGTTAAGGCACTGTTTTTTCCATGCTGGTTTTTGGGTGCCCTTGTTGGGGGGTGGGGAGAAAGAAATGTGCTTTTTTTTTTTTTTTACTGGAATTGGTGGGTACCCTGCCCCCGACTAAGGCTTCAGGCCGGGCTCAAAGCCAGTGTGATCTGCAAGGTTCTCCATCAGGCACATTCCTTCTATGCTTAATATGTTGAGACTTTATCATAAACAGATATTTAGTTTTGTCAAATGCCTTTTCTGTATCTGTTAATATGATCTCTTGATTTTTATGCTATATTCTATTGATGTGGTTTATCACGTTCATTGATTTGCCTATGTTGATCTATGCTTGCATCACAGAGATAAGTCCCATAGGATAATGGTATATGATCCATTTTAATTTGCTATTGAATGATGTTTGCTAGTATTTTCTTGAAGATATTTGAATACATATTCATCAGAGAAATTGACCTGTAGTTTTCTATTTCTGTTGTGTACTTGTCTGGCTTTGGTATTGGATTAATGCAAGCCTCCTAAAATGAATTTGAGTCTGTGGCCATATCACCCTGAACATGCCCAATCTCATTTATAATGAATTTGGTTGTGTTCTACCTTATTCAACATTTTAGAAGTGTTTCATAACTGACACTAATTTTAAATGCTTTATAGAATTCACTAATGAAGTCGTCAAGTCCCAGTTTTTCATGCTTGGGTATTTTTTTGATTACTGATTCAATATCCTTACTAGCTATTTTTGGCTCATGTTTTTTATTTCTTCATTATTCAGTATTAGTAGGTTGTATGTTTCCAAGAATTTATTCATTCTTCTAGTAATAGTCCAATTTGGTAACATATAATAGTTTGTAGTAGTTTCTTGTGACCATATATATTTATATGGTATCAGTTTTAATGCCTCCTTTTTCATTTATAATTTTATTTACTTATGTGTTTTTTTCTTAGGCTGGCTAAAGATGTCAATTTCATGATTCAAAAAAACTCTTAGTTTTAAATATTTTTAATCTCTTTTACTTATTTTTTGCCCAATCTTTACTATTTTCTTCCTTTTACAATATTTGGGCTCAAATTGATGTTATTTTTCTAGTTCTTTGAAGTGTATAGTTGAGATTTTCTTTTTTTCCTCATGTGGCTATTTATCACTATCAACTTACCTATGAGAGCTACTTACTTGCATCTCAGAATTGCTATATTGTGTTTCATTTTTTTCTTTTGGTTTTTGACTGAAAGTTCAGGAGTGTACTATTTAATTTTACCATATTTGTAAAATTTTCAGTTTTCCTAGTGTTATTAATTTCAATTTTTGTATCATTGTGGTAAAAAGATACTTGAAATATTTTAATTTTTAAAGATTAATAAGATATTTTGTGGCTTAATATATGGTTATTCCTGTAGAATATTCCATGTGCACTTTCAGGGAATCTGTATTCTGCAATCATTGTTATATAGAATGTTTGGAATTTGTCTATTAGGTCTATATGTTCTATAGTATTGTTCAATTCCAGTGTTTCATTATTGATCATGTTTGGATGATTTATCCATTGTTGGAAGTGAGGTATTGAAGTCCTTACTATTAAAGTATTACTATTTATTTTTCCTTTCCATTATGTTAATATTTGCTTTTTATATTTAAGCACTTTAATGTTGGAGACATATATTTATAATTGTTTTATTCTCTTAATAAATTAACCTATTTATCATTACATAATGATCTTCTTTGTCCTTTGTGACAGTTTTTGGCTCAAAACAACTAGAATGGCAAGAATTACAATTTTGCATGAGGGTATTAAAAAGGAAACATTGGATTTATGTCATAAAATGAAGTCACATAGCTTTATTTATTGCATCATTCACACTTTGCTGCCCTATCACCAGTTGAAGAATTAGGTCTTTTGGCATATGATTTAATCCAGAAATATTCAGGTGGTAAAGTCTGTAATTTCGCATAAATGTGTTAAAAGGAGAACTTTGTGAATCATGTTGTTGAATATATAATGAACACTAATCAGTGGGTCAACATGCATATTTTTTGTAGAGAAACTGTAGCAATATTTGAGTTCATTAAGCATCAGTGATATTTTCTAGAGAACATAAATCTTAACCAGGACCACTATTTACATTTTCCATAAATAAGCTAATAGCACTAATTTTGGTACTCAGTCTAAATGTCATCTCATTATATTCATTACTGTGATTCAAGAGCATTTATAGCCAATATCATCTTGGCCATGTAATAGGGTGACCCTTGGATATGCCCCTCTCTTCCAAAATAAAGAAAAGGCAAAATTCACTCCTTTCTACCTGTCAAGTATGAATTTTAGGTCATTTCCCAAAGGAAAAAAGTCTCTACCTGCAAGTGATAGTTTGCTTGCTTATTCAATAGCCATTCATGTGGTGTCTGCTGAATACTGTGTGTGTTGTGCACAATGCTGATGCCAATATGTTCACTCAGGGAGAAAATAATACCTGGGTACTTAATTACACACACAAAAAAACCCTTTGGTTACAGTTGTGCTCAATGCTTCAGAGGAAGAGTTTAGTTTATAATGAGGGTATGTGGTAGGCAGGAGGCTGAGAAAGAAATGTGGCTTACTGAGGCTAAGCGGGGATCTAGTTGCCGGCCCCTGGTTATTTAGACTAGTGCAAGGAGACCCTCTCTGGGATGCCTCTCTTTGCTTCTGGTGAACCAGAAGAAACCAGGGTGGCCTTTGCCTGAGGAGACTGAAGGAAGTGTAGACATTGCATGGATATCAAACAACCCTGAGGCCTCTTCAGTCAGGATAGGGCTCATGAGCATCCTCACCCCCATCCCCACCCTCTGCAGCCAAATCTCTGGGATGCTAATTAAATGTTCATGTTCCCTAGAACTGGGCCAAGTAACTCTGAATCAGGGAAAATATTAAACATGATTCCAAGGTGATTCTACTGCACTCTACAATTGGAAAGTTTTGCACTATTCAGATTCTCATGATTTTTAGATTCTCAAATGACCTCTGTGCCCATTCATGTTTGTCTCTGACTCAACTGTGAGATTTTCTTCATACGTTTTGTAAAATAAAGCCATTTGTCAAACATTTGGAAGTAAGTAAGGAGCCAACATAATTCCATATCATATGGAAATCATCATAGGGTGGGAGAGTAGAACAAGTAATTAACTGGAAACAAAACTTGTGTTTGAAATCTGGCTGTCACTCACTATAAATGATCATGGAAAGAAATTTTCCTTTATGATTCTGTTTACTTGTTTGTAACATGATCAACATTTTCTAAACTTCAGTCAGTGGAATGTTACCTTCAAAATAGTACTAATTACAACACCATTAGTAGTATTTTTCTCTTAATAATTATTTAAGTTTGATTTCACAGGGAACTTTTTATCATGTCCATGAAGACAAGCAATGCCACTTACCAAAGTTAAAATTTATAGCTATGAAATATATAATAACTAAAAAATTTTGAAAAGTATTTTTTAAATTTCTAAGATAACCTCATCTACTGCTAATATTTTTATTATGCTTGGGAAATAGTAAGTTAAATATTGTTTAATATAACTTTCTGTATAATAGATCTAAGTATTTTTACTGTGTAATGCAAAATGTTATTTAATTTTTCTTTTTTTGCATCACTAACATTTTTATTGATTTTTTAAGATTTTATTTAAGGTATGAAAGTTTCATGTGTTTCATATATATAGATTTAGGGACATAGTGATAACACCCACCCTACTGTCCCTCCTGCCCATGCTCCCACTCTTATTCCTCCTCCCTCTCCTATTCCCATTCTTAATTTTTGCAAAGATCTACTTTCAGTTTACTTTATACTCATAAGATTAACCCTACACAAATTAAAGAGTTCAACAAATAGTATGAAGAATTAAAAAACACCATTCCTCAACAGTACAGACAAGAGCTATAAATGAACATAGAATCCTAAATTGTCAATTTAATTACAATACACTACATTTTACATACTCTGTTAGTAACCACAGATTAGGAAAACATATGATATCTGTCTTTTTGGGACTGGCTTAATTCATTAAGTATAATGGCATCCAGTTGCATCCATTTGTTGCAAAAGACAGGATTTGATTTTTTAAACTACTGAGTAGTATTTCATAGTGTATATATACCCTAATTTCTTTATCTGGTCATCAGTTGATGGACATCTGGATCCCATATTTTAGCTATTGTTAGTTGAGCTGCATTGAACATGGGGGTACAGATGACTCTTTCATATGCTGATTTCATTTCCTTTGGGTAAATTCTGTGTTTTCAGCCTTCTGTGGTATCGACACACTGTCTTCCAAAATGGCTGCAGCAGTTTACATTCCCACCAACAGTGAAATAGGGTACCTTTTCATCAACATGCTCACCAGCATTTATTGTTCTTTGATTTTTGGATGATAGTCAGTCTCATTGGGTGAAGTGAAGTCTCACTGTGTTTTTTCATTTTTTAAAGATTTATTTATTTATTTGAAAGCCATGTTACAGAGAGGCAGAGACAGAGAGAGAGAGAGAGAGAGAGAGAGAGAGAGAAAGGTCTTTCATTTGCTGGTTCACTCCCCAAATGGCTGCAATGGCCAGAGCTCTGAAATCTGAAGCCAGGAACTTGGCAAGTGGTGGCTTTACCAATTATGCCACAGCAGTGGCCCCCTAACTGTGGTTTTGATTTGTATTTACCTGATGGCTAGAGATACTGAGCATTATTTCATGTTTCTGTTGACTATTTGGATTTCCTCTTTTGAAAAATGCCTGCTCAAGTCCTTTGCCCATTTCTTAACTGGATTGTTTGTTTTGTTGTTGTTGAATTTCTTGAGCTCTTTATAGATTCTGGGTATTAACTTTTTACCAGTTTCATGGTGTGCAACTATTTTGGCCCATTCTGTCAGTTGCCTTTTTACTTTCTGAGTGTTTCTTTTGCATGTGGAAGCTTCTCAGTTTGATGTAATCCCATTTGTTAATTTTGGCTTTGTTTGCCTGTGCTTCTGGGATCTTTTTCAAGAATTCTTTGCTTATGCCAATGTCTTGCAGAGTTTCCTCTAGTAATTTGGTGGTACCAAGTTGTAGATTTAGATCCTTGATCTATTTTGAGTGGATTTTTTTGATAAGGTATATTGTAGGGGTTGTTTTTCATTTTACTGCTCACAGAGATCCAATTCTCCCAGCACCATTTATTGAAGAGAGACTGTCCTTGCTCCAGGGATTGATTTTAGCTCCTTTGTCAAAGATAAGGTGGTTTTAAATGTATGGGTTGGTTTCTGGAATTTCTATTCTTTTCCATAGGTCTATACATCTATTTTTTTTTGCCAGTACCAGGTGGTTTTGATTATAGCTGCCCTATAGTATGTCTTGAAATCTGGTATGGGGGAGTCTCTGGCTTTGCTTTTGTTGTTGAAGATTGCCTTGTCTATTCAGGGCTTCTTGTGTTTCCTTGTGAATTTTATAATCATTTATTTTAGATCTGAGAAGAATGTTGTTGATGTTTTGATTGGAATCACATTGAATCTGTACATTGCTTTTGGTAGTATTGACATTTTGATGATATTAATTATTCCAATCCATGAACATGGAAGATTTTTTTCATTTTTTGTGTCTTCTTCTGTTTCTTTATTTAATGTTGTATAATTTTCATTGAGGAGAACTTTGACATGCTTGATTATATTTATTCTATTTAAATTTTTTTGTAGTTATTGTGATTTGGAATGATTTTAGGTGTTCTTTTTCAGCCATAGCACTGTCTGTTTATACAAACGCTATAGATTTGTGTTAATTTTATATCATGCCACTTTACCAAGCTCTTTCTGAGTTCCAATAGTCACTTAGTGGAGTCTTTTTGTTCCCCTCTATGTAGGATCATGTCATTTGCAAACAGGGATAATTTGACTTCCTCATTTCCAGTTTGTATCCCTTTGATTTCTTTTTCTTGCCTAATGGCTCTGGACTATATTGAATATCAATGGTGAGAGTGAGCATCCTTGTCTGGTTCTGGATTTTAGTGGGAATATTTCCAATTTTTTTCCCATTTGAAAAGTTGCTGGCTGTGGGTTTGTCATACATTGAATTGATTATGTTGACAAATGTTCCTTCTATACCCAAATTGCTTAAGGTTTTCATTATTAAAGGATGCTGCACTTTATCAAATGCTTTCTCTGTATCTATTGAAATAATCATACATTCTTTGCTCTTCAGTTTGTTAATGTGATGTATCATATCAATTAATTTGTGCATATTGAACCATCCCTGCATACCAGGGATAAATCCTGCTTGGTCCAGATGAATGATCTTTCTGATATGTTTTTGAACTCAATTAGCATTATTTTGTTGAGGATTTTTGCATCTATGTTCATCAGGGCTATTGCTCCATAATTCTCTCTCTCTCTCTTTTTTTTTTTGGCTGATGTTCTTGTGACAGGACCAATGACAAATGGGGATGAATCTAATCTACAAGGGGATAAGGATGTTTTGGTTCTGTATTCATGACTATGATTGATGAGCCTGCTACTTGGATATAGACCTGCCTTCTCTAAACAATCCTCTTCAGTCTTGGGCTCCGCTTGGATTTTTGTAACCTCCTGCTTTTCATCCAAAGCATCTGCAGAGGCAAATTTGGCTGTGTATGGCTGCGAGATTATTATTTCTATGGCGAGATGTAAGTTAGGAACCTACTATTCTACAATTTTACTTCCAAATCTTGAGTTGAATTTTGGAAGAGGAAAAGAAGTTTTCCAAACATACAAGGAAGTAGGGAAGGTATTCCAGATAGCTGTAAAAATTTAGAGACACAGATATATGCTGTAAGCCATTAAGTCCAACCAAATCACATATTCAGTTGAAGAACTTTCACTTCAACTCTATCCCCAAAGTGATATTTAACATAAAGGAGTGTTTTCAGTTGACAATATAGTTACTGATCCAGGGTTTAAACTCATGGAGAGGAATTTGCCTCTGCATTACTCAGTTTTATACAGAATCCCTAATTTGCTTAAAGTTTTCCCATGTTCATTTGCTTATACTTTAGTGGTTGACTGGAAAAAGAAATACAGAGCAATGTAGATACCTGAGTCATGTCATCCTTGTAACACGTAGAGTTGTTCCAATTAACTAGCCACGTCAAATCAGAGAAATGGAACTGACAGTAAGAGTATAAATGCCAAATAGGGGTACATTCTAATCCAAGTTACATCAGGTTTATTATGAATTTGGGAGGAAGTCAAATCCTCAGGCAATTACATCCAGGAAACCTAATCATCTTCAGTCAGCACAAGCTGCTGTAGCCCATAATATGTCATGTCATATATAACACTTCAGAAATTGTTGCAATTGCATCCAATCTTCCTGTACCTCCTTTCTAGGTTTGAAATAATATTTGCATCAGACAGAAAACAGCCAGGTCCTGGAGTGATGACTTGGAATGCTGTCTTCTGGAGGAAAAATAAGAGTTTTATCTGATTTTGAACTGGTTCTCTATGTTGTAAGTATATGTTGTAAGTGTAATTGATTCCATAAGGTAGGTCAGTGTCATTAGTTTATCTTTAGACCATTAGGGTTTTGACTTTGGTCACAAGTGATGATTTAAACTCCCATCTATTTTCTATGTGTAGATCCCTTGTCCAGATCTTTGTCCCAAGCTCCACTCATATGTGTATACATATTCAGCTGCCAAACAGATGAGCTGAAGGGCAACCCAAACTCTGTTCAAAATTGAATTCATTTTCTTGCCAAACAAGCCTAACTCTGCTATTGTGGCTTCTTTCCCTGTATATAAACTATTTCCTTTACCTGGAAACTTGAGAGACACTCTAGACTTCACCCTTTGTTCTTAAAATGTTTGGGGTCAAGTCCTTCAAATTTAGCAAAGTATCTATTACCTTTTCCAGTGTTCTGAATCAATTCTTTTTAATTTTTAATCTGGCTTCCTGTAGTAACCTCATAAGCAGATTTATGGCCTTTAGTCCTCTCCATTTGCAATTCCCTCAACATGAAGCCAGATGGATCTTTAAAATGCAAATATCTAGCCAACTAACTTTATTGTTGAAAAACCTTTAAATGGCTTCTCATTGCTTTCAAGAGAAAATACCAGTTCCTTAATGCATCATGCATTTAGACATTTCACGACTTGTCCCCCATCCTTGTCTGTAGCCTCATATATCTCTTTTCATGCTCTCTACTTCTCCTACAACATCCATTATAATAAGTAATACTATTAAACATCTATTGAATAGTTATGCTGAGCCTGTATAACTATTCTAAGTGTTTTATATAAGTACTTTTTAAACCCCACTATTGACACATATCACCTGAGATTCTTGTGAAAACACAAGTTCTAGTGCTTATTCCAGACCTATTGAGTCATTATCTTCAGAGAGTGGTTTGGGAAGCTGTCTTTAAAAAAAGCATTATTGAGTGTGACTCATCATGTGAGAAATTTTGGAGGATGATTATGATTTAATTATCATACAGCATAATGACAACAGAACTTTATTAGTGTCATTTATATTTAGATAGGAAAAATGAGACTTAAAGGGAAAAACCATTTATCCAAAGATATATGGTTAACTGTCATTATTGTGACTTGAATATAGACATCTAGTAGTAGAATTTATACCACTGTTATGTTCTAACTTGTAAGTCAACCCATACCCTGAATCACTCTCAATTGTCTATACCTCCTGTGTCCTTTAACTTGGAAAGTCATTTCTCTACCTCTTCCTGAAAACTACTTCTATTAAGTCTCATCTCATAATTCAGCTTGACTGAAGCTTTCCTTAGTCTCTCCAGTTTTCCTTGGTTGTCTTCCTGTGAATCATTCTGTTAACATGACACAACTTTGTCAATATCCTATCTCCTTCCTTATTAGACTACAAGGGGTTATATATGAAACTTTTGTATTCTTTTTAAAAATTTTTTTTAGATTTATTTTATTGAGTTACAGAGAGGTAGAGAGAGAGGGAGGTCTTGCATCTGATAGTTCACGTCCCAGATGGCAGCAATGGCCAGAGCTGAGCCAATCCAAAGCCAGTAGCCAGAAGCTTCGAAAGCCAAGAGTTAGGAGCTTCTTTCAGGTCTCCTATGTTGGTGCAGGGGACCCAGTTCTTGGGCTATTCTCTGCTGCTTTCCCAGGCACATTAGTAGGGAGCTGGATTGGAAGTGGTGCAGCTGGGACACGAACCAGTGCACATATGGAATGGCATTGCTGCAGGTCAGGGCTTTAACCCACTGCACTACAGTGCAGGCCCCGAACCTTTTATATTCTTAGTCTAGCAATGGTTCTGATGAATTATCTGACAAATACATATGTAATAGGTCATTTTCTCTTGGCAAGTGCCTGGCATTTGGATACTATAAGTGTGTGGATCTAGGGTCACTACAGCAAATTAATTGTTTTAGGTATTGGATATACTTCTTTTGTAGAAATAGAAATGAGTGTTAAGCAAAAGTTAAAACTTGGATGGAAGTAGCATTTTCCATAGTCATAAGGCAACAGGAAGAGCCCTGCAATGGTGGCAATGATTAAGACTTTAAGAACAGGAGGCTTGATTAGGTTAGTTCTAAACATTGATGTACTAGCAAAATTTAAGTAAATGATAATATTGATTTTCCTCTTTCTGGCAGGGATAGGGGATGGAATGGGCTCAATAGGAAAGGGGCTCCCATGGCTGGGAGTGACACCTGCATTCCACCATAAGGACAAAGCAGCAATCATCTTAACACAAACAGGTAAGGCTGTCCAGAGATTAGCAGACAATGTCCGTTCATGAGTGGCGCATGCATCTTGGTTTTTCCCTTTTCAGTTGAAATCAAGGAATGTGGAGAACTGTTTCACAGAGAGTTGTAAGCAATGCTGGAAGTCCTTGGAAGTATTTATTCTGGGCAAGAGAAATGTAGGGAGACTAGATTTTCTCTTGAGTTTGATGTCATAATTTAGGTATTAAAAATAAAATGTTGAGCTTAATAAGTTTGTGAGGTCTGGAAATTTGAGTCACAGAATTCACTAATAAAACCGAGGAAAATAGACCTTTGAAGATAGGAAGTCTTTTTTCCAGCAAGCTAAAGACAGTCATATGCAGTCCTGAAAAATGAGACCATAGGAAACATAGCAGAAGCATGATTTAAAAGATAAACTTTATTTGAAACATAAGCTTTATTTGTAGCAAAGGATTTATTTACAAAAAAGCTTTATTTGAAGAAAAGTTTTATGTGACAAAAACTATTTGGAGGCATTCTGGGGACATAGTATATGGACAAAAGAAATCAAAGCCTGTATGTGTCAGAATAGAAGGGGTGAAGAAAGCACACTGCTACATTATCTATAAAGTTGATATTGCATATGATTACAGAGAAAAGAGTTTTCTTATGGGAGATTTACAAATTCAGTTTTAAGGAAATTAATATGCAGGTGTCACAGATCATAGCCTGTGAATAATTGCACCATATCTTATTAAATACAGTCATTGGAATCATCTAAAATCACAGACACGAGATTCAGTTTCCGTTCTCAACACTCTGCCGTAAGATACGAAGCCGTGACATCACCACATCCCAGTCGGCATAAGCTCCCTCCAGATGGCGGGATATCTCAGTTCTTGCTTCATAGCTGCGACGGCCATGCAGTAAACGCCAGTTGTCAAAAGTAATCACATCTCCTGGATAAAAGATTTTCAGTGTGAACAATTGTTTTTAAATGAGTAGCAGAGTTAGAAAATGTAACACGCAAAATACCACTGCTGCTTGGTTCACATCAAGGAACAGCATGTTTATTGCTTTATATAAAACTGCACACACACTTTTTTCCCCAAATCAGGCCTCTGGAGGTAAACTACTTTATGTCTTATGACATTTAAACTATATCACCTGGTAGGCTCCTGTGGATATTTGAATAATTTTCATTTTAAAAATGGTCTCTGAGTAAAATTTTGTGTTTTTCTTACTGGTGGTTACTTATCTCTCATTTAGAAATCTTTCTTCCCAGTTTAACACGTTCAAATGATTGTAAAGGTAGTGACATCCTTGATTTGGCTTATATGTTCCTAGTATTTTATGTACATTACTTTTAAGTCTGATAAGAATCCTGAAAAGAGTATTATCTCAGCTTTTTATACAACAGAAAACTGAAGCTTCAGGTTTAGGGATTGCCAAAGCTATACTGCTATTAAATGGTAACGTTTGGATTCCAATTTCCTATACTTTTCTTTTTGTTTTTTAATTTCTTAATGAGTTTCCATTTTATCTGTTGCCTCTTTTTAAAATTTTTTTTTATTTAAAAATGTTTTATTTTCATCTATGTGAAAGGGCATGTGGGAGAGGGAGAGACATCTTCCATTCTTCCATCTGATGATTTACTCTCCAAATGCCCATAAGAGCCAGGGCTGGGCCAGGCCTAAGCGAGGAATGCAGAACTCCATCTGGGTCTCCCATGTGGACAGTAGGAGCCCAAGCACTTGAACTACCTTCTGCTGCTTCCCTGAATGCACTAGCAGGAAGCTGTCTAGAAATGAAATAGCTGGGATGTGAACGGGCGCTCTGATATGGCATGCATGTGTCCCAAGCAGCAGCTTAAGCTGCTGTACCACAATGCCCACCCCTATGTTGCCACTCTTAATAACAAACAGATATGCTCTTGTGGCAGTGGATTTATAGGGATTTATAATATTACCTTATTACGTAAATGTTCAACTAAAAAATAATCCCAAGTGAAACAAATCATCTATTTGGCCAAGTCAACAGCAGAAAAAAATGATTCCTTTTATTATCGATATCCAAATCCTCACATTTAAGAGATCTATCATATAACATGGCAACTATAGTTAATAACAATGTACTGTTTGTTGAAAATTTTAAAAAGAATAGATTTTATGTGTGCTTACCACAAAGTCAGTATATGCAGTAATGCATGAATTAGAGTTAGCCATTCCCAATGTATTCCTATTTGAAAACAATTTGTTGTATATAATAAATATGTATAATTTTTATTCATCAATAAGTAAATAAGAAAAAGCCTCATATTTGGTGGCACTTTACTGAGTAGAGATGGTCCAGAAAAAAAACCATAATGCTTGCTGCTTATTTATTTCAAATAAGGGGAATACTTCCAAGTTCCACTTCATTTCACATAGTATGATCTCTGCCAGTAAGCTTAATGAATAAATGTAAGGTCCACAGATGTCACGAACTTTAGAGTGAGAATTGTGGGAATGATTTCCTTCACAAGGATAGGATAAAGAAGCACAAGTCTCAATTTGTATCAATTTTATATGAAGATAGAAAATATAAAACATTCACCTTAATACTGGATGTGAGATTTTATTTGGCCTACACCTTGTCAAGTATTTATTCTTTAGGTAGGAGGCACATAAGTTTAGGGTACTTGAGAACTACCTGGAACTTGAGAAAATGATTATTTTTAGGTTTGGAGAGTCAATAGAGCAGAGGTGAGGCCGGGAGTCTGCTATATAAGCAAGCCGAATATTTGCCAGGATTCTGTTGTGAGTTTTCCATGGTCACATCTGAGAAAAATTGCTCTGTGTGTATTCTAGGTGGCTGAGTTTGAAGAAAATCTTTTCTTTCACTTGTTTGAGAAAATGTGTTCACTGACCTGGATTCATCTTGAAGGTAAACTTGAATTCTTTGCTGTTCATGAGGTCAACAAACTCCTTCAGAGCAGCATAAAAAGGCTGAACTCTTTCAACAGGTATATCAAATATTGTGTCTCTGGTTGCGTTATTGAAGTTGATGCGAACCACTTGGCCTTTATCATCTAACCTGATTTTTAAAGAAACAAAGTTAAAATATGAAACATCTACTTACATCTACTCTTACATTTGTAAGGGTCAGTTCCTTTGGAATGTATTTCTTAAACATAGTATTAAAGAACCCAAATACATGTACAGAAGATTTCAAGGTTGCCTGTGTTCGGTACAATTACATTCCTTCATTTTTACATTCATTCACTTAGCAAATATTTGTGTTTTGAAATATTATTGCATAAGCAGCAAGAAGATTCAAATTAAGTGTTTCATTTTTTTTAAAAGCTTTTATTTAATGAATGCATTTTTCATAGGTACAATATTAGGAATATAGCGGTTTTTTTTAGCATTTTTTTAACTTTTATTTATCAAGTTTTGTCTAGTGAAACTCATTCATTTTTTGTTTTTGAAAACAAGTTTAACATATTAAAATAGTTTTATGTCACAATTATTTTATATGTTTAATCCATCTGGCTTCGAAACATAGTTTTATTGGAGGTGCAGCATGGGAAGTTCTATCTAAACATTTAAAGTGCATAGTTCTAATTCAGTGTTAATTTTATAGATGGGGAACATAAAACACAGAGAAGAAGAGACTAGCCTGAGTCACATTCTTTCTATCTACATACACTACCAATCTTACTATATAGGCTTCTAGAAGAATGGTACTTTATCTCTTCTCTGTTGTATTCCCAGCACTCAACACACAGCATGGGCATAATAGGCAGTTAATATATATATAGTATATATATATAATATATGCAACTCTGCATGTTTTTTCAGTACATAGGGAGGGGACTAAGGTGTTTTTAGTATCGTAAGAGATCCTAATGTTTGGATATTTATACCATTTCTTAGATACATATTAAGGCCTTGATAATTAAGTTAATGCAGTTTTCAATGTAGGAAAGATAGCATCATTTACTGGATTTGAGCTATCCTGATTATAATTAGCATGACATAGACATTGCCCAGATGCAGAAGTAATATGAGGGGATTTTTTTCTTTTTTTTCTTTTTAGTTTATTGGAAAGATGCACTTCCAGCTAGTCCTCAAGGGACTTCTTTAGTGAGAAATGGGAGACACAGATGGAGATAGATGGGAAACTGGTCAAGGAAAGTTATCAATGATGGTCTGAGGATTACTCCCAGGGACATTCTCCCTTGGGGGCAATTCCAGATGGTAATAATGAGAAATAACAACTGCCTGGGGCCCAGTCCTGGTGGAGCAGGCCAAGCAGATGTGACAGATGTCATGTGTGTCAGGGCTGGTTTGGAGTCCAAGTCACCATTCATTATCAACAAGTCAGGATACAAGACACAGGAAGAAGGATATGATTGTGCTATAGAAATTGTGACTTTCAGGGCCCCTGTGAAATGGTAAATCCTCTGAGCATAATGGCAATTTTTTTTAAAGATTTTATTTATTTATTTGAGAAGTAGAGTTACAGACGTGAGAGGGAGAGACAGAGAGAAAGGTCTTCCTTCCATTCGTTCACTCCCTAGATGGCCGCAATGGCTGGAGCTGCGCCGATTGGAAGGTGCTTCTTCCGGGTCTCCCACGTGGGTGCAGGGGTCCAAGGACTTGGACCATCCTCCACTGCTTTCTCAGGCCATAGCAGAGAGCCTGGATTGGAAGAGGGGCAGCCGGGACTAGAACAGGTGCCCATATGGGATGCTGGTAATGCAGGTGGAGGATTAGCCTACTGTGACACAGTGCTGGCCCTGGCCCCGGCAATTGTTTTTTTTTTTTTGTTTGTTTTTTTTTTTTTTTAAGATTTATTTTAATGATCAGAGTTGGCGAACTCAAAAGGCTTTCATAGCCTTGGCAACTCATGACAAGAGCCTAGGGTGATTACTGATGCCATAAACAAGAGTGTCAATTTGTTAAGTCAACAACAGGAAAAAGAGTCACTGTGCACTTACTCCTCATGTAGGATCTCTGTCCTTAATGTGCTATACATTGTGATTTAATGCTATAACTAGTACTCAAACAGTATTTTTTACTTTGTGTTTCTATATGGGTGCAAACTGTTGAAATCTTTACTTAATATATGCTAAACTGATCTTCTGTTATAAAGAGAATTGAAAATGAATCTTGATGTGAATGGAAGGGGGGAGGGAGAGGGAAAGGGTAGGGTTGCAGGTGGGAGGGAAGTTATGGCGGGGGGGAAGCCATTGCAATCCATAAGCTGTACTTTGGAAATTTATATTCAATAATTAAAAGTTAAAAAAAAGATTTATTTTATATTTACTTTAAAGGTAGAGTTATAGAGAAGAGGAGGAGGAGGAGGAGGAAGAGGAAAAGGAAGAGGAGGATGAAGAGGAGGAGGAGAAGGAGAGAGATTTAAATCCGCTGTTTCACTTCCCAAATGGCCCACAATGGCCAGGGTTGGGCCAGGCCAGGAGCCTGGAGCTTCTTCCAGGTCTCCCATATGGGTATAAAAGAAAGGAATAGGTTTTCAAAATGCTGTTAGAATGTTAAACCATGAATTTGCATATACCGATAAGTTACAAATATGGCTTAATAGGCAATGAGGTAATCTCACCCCAACACCTCTCTCTCACAAACACACATACACACATGAACATTCATAAGTAAAGAATATCCTTACTCTCTAAGACAAGATACACATTCATTAGCTAGCATTATAAGCAATGATACAAGAGGAAAAGGAAACAAGTTTTCTCTTGAGATAAGACCAGACATTATTCTGAGAGTTGAAGGATGTTAGAGGAGGTAGGCGGCTGGTACCTTGAAGATCATCCTAAAATGAAAATTTGAACTTTGGAAATCAGGTAATTTTTCATATCACAACAGAATGAAAGGAAAGGGTCTAATACAAGTATATATCCTGAGCCAGAATCAAAATCTATAAAATATAAGAAAAATTGGCTATAAATTTAGCTGTGCATAAGGGAGAAATATTTAAAAAGAAACTAGCACTAGAATTTGGCCTCGTGGTTAAGACACTGCCTAGAATGCTTTCATCCTACATTGGAGAGCTTGGGTTTGAGTCCAGCTCCACTCCTGATTCCAGCTTCCTGCTAACGGGTTCCTTGGGAAGCAAGCAACTGATGGCTCAGGTAGTTGGTTCCTGATGTTCCCCTGTGAGCCTGGATTGAGATACTGGCTTCTGGCTTGGCCTTGCCAACCCTGGCTCTTGCAGATATTTGGGGGTGTAAACCAGTGGATGAGAGATTTTCTTCATTTGTCTCTCCCAGTTTCTGTCTCTTGGATCCTCTATTAAATGAAATAAATAAATAAAATTTAAACACAATAAGCAATATGGTAACTATGAAGCAGCAAAAACAAAACATCATCAATGATGCCAACCAAAGGACCTAATGCAGGGACTGTAGAATCATCTCCTACAGAGTTGCTGCTGTGGACATTTCTCATTAGTTACCATATATGTCTTATTAAGATGTGACGTTCTATAGGGCCTTTTCCATTTGATGTAGAAATGCTACTAAGTTATTTTCTGTTATATCATATAATATAAGGATCTATAGGAAAATTTTATTTCAGAGTTCAGGAGCATCTTGAATCTTGTAATTGATTATGTTCTCTACTTGTTTTGGATTCTAGGTACTCAGAGCTAAAATAGAAATATGTCACTTGTAAATTGTTGGATTTTATGGAAATCATAGGCAGCTAAGATTTTTCTGTATTTTCTAAGTTAAGTAATACATTAGGGGCTTCCATATATTAACAATTGAATTCTTCATCTCTATGTGGCAGGTTTTAGGTTATTTTTCCTATTTGCTGGAAAATAAACTATGTGCCAGCAAGGATAATTTATCCAGTAATAGATCACACAGCTGGTAAGGAAAGGATATGTAGTCTTGTGATTGAACTTGGAACCAACAGGAACGCTTAATCTCATCATTATTATTATAGCCCTGGTTTTGTCATTGGTTTATTTTTTATTGTAGTGCATTGAAACTAATTATGTCAGCAGCTTAAAAGATGTTTTTGTACGAGGCAAGACATAAAAATTTCAAACGAATTCTAAAAATTAACCACAAGTAAAATTAACCTAAACCCTCAGGAGACAGAGGTCCTTGGTTGATGAAAACCCTCTTTGCTTCATTTCTTGTTGTTAAAAATATATTTTAAGTGGGTTGATGTTAGACACTTGATATTCTCTAGGGATGTCCCTGAGACCTTGCAAATGGACAAATTCTGGAACTTTACTACGAAAAAAAGCTCAAAGCCAAGTCATGATTCAGATGTTAGACATGCAGTTAATCTTGCTTAATGGCTAAATTTCTTGCCTCTGTTCACCAGTCTCATAGAATCTGCAGTCACATTGTATTTCAATAAATTTTGATTTGTTATGGTTTTTAAAAAAGATGTACCTACTTATTAGCGAGAGCGAGAGAGGAGAGAGGAGAGAGAGAGAGAGAGAGAGAGAGAGAGAGAGAATATATATCTTATAATTAGTTCACTTCCAACTCCACAACAGCCAGGGCTGGGTCAGACCAAAGCCAGGAGCCAGGAATTCCATCTTGGTCTCCCATGTGTGTAGCAGGAACCCAAGTACTTGAGCCATTATTGGCTGCTTCCCAGGCACATTAGCAAGGAATTGGATTGGAAGTAGAATAGCCAGGAATAGAACTGGCACTGGAATATGGGATGTGTGTGTACCAGGTAGCATCTTAACCCACTGAGACACAATGTCTGCCCCTGTTAGAGATGTTTAAGGTCATGTTGGGAGAATTTAAACCATCCTGTTATAACCAAGAATTTTGAGTTGTTTCTTTTCTTTCACCTCTCGATGACTGAGCTCTCAGAGAGAGCTTGTCTTTCTCTGACACCCCTCATCCCGTCTTTCAAGAAAATCATCTCTTTGTAACTGCAAAGTATATCCCAAAGCTTATCATTTTTCACACTACAGCTTAAGTCACTCAGACTTCTTCTATATGCAAGTCTATATCATGTCTAGCTTGGACTCTGACAGTAGCTTTTTAACTGGTCTTCCTGCTTCTGCCCTTGCTCTTTTTTCTTTTTCATTTGAAAGAGAAGGTGAAATGTTTCACTCTTCAAATCCCCCACTTCTGAAATGCCTGCAACAGTTGGGTCTAGGCTAGGCAGCAATGCAGTCCAAATCTCCCATGTGGTTAGCAGGGACACAGCTACTTGAGCCATCCCCTTGTCTCCCAGGGTGCACATTCACAGGAAGCTGGAATCAGGAGCAGAGCCAGGACCAGAACGCAGCTACTCCAATATGGACTGTGGGAATAGCAAGCGGCAGGCATCCCAACTGCAATGCCAAATTCCCCCTCCCCTGTCCTTACTCTTTTATGCTATATTCAACACAGCAGCCATCCTTTTAAAATGTCACTAAATAAATATGTCCTCTCCTCTATTCAAAATCTTGCAAATGCTCTCCCCTTCTCTTAGAATAACAATGTTTTTATAGTTACTACCAAGACGCTGTATGAAATAGCCCCCATCTTGTGGTGGAATGAGAAGACCATGCCAAGGTGGCCACTGGCAAGCAAGTGTCAGTTACTCAGGAATGGCTTTGAAACCCACCTGGCAACAAAGCCTGCCTGGCAACAGGCTGTGATTGGTTGGGGCATAGACCGCCCCTTGGCCAGATTGGCTGGTCTTGACTATATAAGATGTGGTTCCAACTGTAATAAATGAGTCTGCGGGCTGCTCGCCTCAAGCCTGCTTTCACCCGACTCCTGGGGTCTGTGTGGTGACTCCCCGCCTCTTGCCCCCACCACGCCGCTCCTCTCAGAAACCAATCCACTGCAACATTGTTGAGAAATCAAAGGCAACACCATCTGACCTCCTTTTTCTAATAGTGTTCCCTAGCCACATCAACCTCCTAGATTTTCTTGAACACCCTCCCTTAGAGTTGTTGTTAGGGCTTATTAGGGTGTCTGCTCTAATGGTTTTCAGAAAATCCTCCTCTTCTGGGCAGATGTCTTTCCTTCTTTAGATCTTTGTTCAAATTTTACTCAGTAAAGCTTTCCCTCACTATTATTTAATGAGGCAAGTTACAGCCTTGCTGAGACTTTGGTCCAACAGGTCTCCCTTATTCTGTCCTACTTTTTTTTTTTTTTCTCTTGAGCTCCTAATATTTTTAACACTCATTATGATCTGCTTAATTGTTTTAAAAATCTTAATTCTCTAACCTGTTGGAATGTGAGCTACATGAGGGTATGGATCTTTGCTTTGTTCACTGTTGTATACTTACACCAAGAAGAGTGTCTGAGCTCTTGTATAAATAAATGAAGTCTTTCTTAGTATATAAAGTAGTTGGATTAGTGTACTGCAGATTTGATTTTCTAGTAAATGAATTTATTTATATTCTATTTGGCTATTTCTCCTAAAGGAAGAATATTAATATTAAAATTAGAAACATACCACTGCTGCAAATTAACTGAGGTCTAATGAAATTAACTATGTCCTAGAAAGACACTGTAAGATAATTATTACATAAAAGAATTAACCTGTGTACTTTGTAGGCATATGGCAAAATCATTCTGAAGTAATGTCAAAAGAAAAAAATATAAATTAGTCTATCAGGGAATGTATGATTTTTTTGACTTAGCACCTCTTTGGGGAAGAATCTCTGCTTTATTCTTAGTCCATATGGTCAGACATAGCTGATTTTACTGCAGAGATGAACATAGGATCCAGAAAAGCCCAATTAAGATTCTCCAACCACCCAGCCATGGTGATTACTTCAAGGCTAGACTGGACATAAGCTGGGCCATGAGTCATTTGGCTATGGTATAGTCAGTGAGAAACACAATACATCCTTTGTGCTGTGATTATTATCTCTAAGGAAAAAAAAAACTTGGAGCTTCTCATAATCATCTTTGAAAATGAATTCAACACAAAAGACAATAAGGCTAAGAATTAAAAAAAGAGGCCAACTCCAGATGGTATTGTTTAACTCCTGGATCACCTATTTAGAGTTATCATTATTATTATTTTTGTTCCCGTTTGAATTATGAATAGTGCAATCACATTGTTTACAACTATATGGAACTTGTATTTTAAAAATTAAATCTTTGTTCCTTTTGCTCTAATATTAAGAACAGATTTCATGTAATTTGAGAAAGAATTTTTGGTAAGAAGTTTATTTTTTCTCTTTTATTCTAAAATTGGATTAAATAGCTAATGAAAAGTAAATCTCTAGAGTTCATCACAGCTTCCTGCTGTTTAAGTTACTGCAAATTTTGCTGTCAGTTTTATTGCTATGGGAAAATTGTAAAATATTACTTACTCTATAATTTTGTGTTTGGATTGTACAGAGAAATCACAATAATCCACTCCAATGTCTGTGAAGTCCACAAAGGTAGAGGACAGAATTTGGAATGCCCGTGGGTTTTTTTCCTTGAGCTTTCGGCATACATTAAACCCATCTACTATTTCAGAATCACCTCCTGTGACTGTTTGCTTTATGCAGTGCAGAAGCTGAACCTGTAAAAAAGGAAATAAACATGTTTAAAAATAACACACACTCACTTTTTCTGATATTGTGTTAAGAAAAGATTCAGAAACACATGAGTGGATAAACAAACCGTTTTCACCTGTGCCTTTTGGGTTAGCAGAGAAAAGGATTGGAAAGGAAAAAGCTACTTATGATAACTGCTACATAGTTTAAACGTGGTATAACTGAAGATACAGGCTCAGGCATGAAAATGGTCACTAGCAAATAAAGGGCCCAGGTCATAGGATTTGCAAGGAATGTGCACTTTTTGTGGAGTAGGCAGGAAAGCTTTCTATAGGAGATGGAGTTTAAACTGGGCAAAGGTGGTAGATAAGATTTGGGATACACAGAATGATAATGGATGTTCACAATTTCACTGTTACCTAGGAAAGTTTGGAGCAGAGGGTCATGAGTGGGAAGAGTAGATAGGGCTGGAACGGCATTTGGGGCCTCATCATAGAGAGTCTTGGTTGTCAGATAAAGGACTTTTGTACTTTCTATTGTGTGTAGAGGGGAATCATTGAAAGCTTTTGAATGTGGAAATAATGTCATTAGGACGGCATCAAAGAGTATTAGACCAGTGCTGGCAGGCATTTGGTGTGGTGGTGAGACAATGATTGGGATACTTGTATACCATATTGGAGTGCCTGTGATTGAGTCTCAGCTCTGCTTCTAATTCTAGCTTCCTGCTATTGTGCACCCTGGTAGGCAGGAGGTAACGGCTAAAGCAAGAAGGTATTTGGGCCTCTGTAAAACATTTGGGAGACCCAGATGGAATTCTAGGCTCCTGGCCTGTACCTGGCTCTGTCCATGGCCTTTATGGGCGTTTGGGGGATGAACCACTGGACAGAAATTCTCTCTCTCTGCCTTTAAAATAAATAAAAATAAATAAGTACAAATAAATTTCACAAAGAATATTAGTTCAAAGATATTCTATAGGATGAAAATTTTTTTTTGAGGGAGAACTGGTCACTTGAGCTACTGGAGTCTAATGTGATCGTTCAGGTACAAAGCTAAGAAGGGAATGAGGTAGGGTTGGACTGTGAGTATGGATAAATCCAAGAAATATTGGAAGTGAGAAATAAAAATCATAGTAAATATTAGTAATTTTTATAAGACTTAGGGAAAAATTTAAAAAATTGTTACATTTTCAAAAGTATAACATTGTAAATTTTCATTGGTTTTGTCATTCTTTTTGTAAAGTCAGCATGGAGTGGTTCACCTCTGTTGGCATAATCACACCTTCACCTTCTCTCTTCCAAGGTAATCAATGCCTGGGTGTTGGCCCACAGTGTGTGCAGTACTCATCTGTGCCACCTTATGAACTGCACAACAGATCTGTGCAGTCCTCAGTTTGAGATGATTCTGTTGCAATGACCCACCCCAGGCAATCAGGGAGCTCTGAGTGTGTGGAGCTGCTCACATTGATTGCCCAGAGACCATGCTACACTCTGTGCCCTTTTGTGCAATCATAGAGTTCCCGTAGTCTCAGCACACAAGGCTCCCACTGTCATGGTGTGCAGAGGACCTTCTCTGCCCCCCCCCCCCATCCTGTCCTGTCCACAGAGGTAGAGGAATGTGCAGAGCTACTTGCCTGTGGGTGCTCAACCTAGGCCTGTGATCTGTTGAGATGCTAAGGGTACCTCAAGTCACTTGGGTTCCCAGATCCCTGTCAATCCTCTCAGCCAGCCTCCAAATGAATGGTGAAGGCAGATTTTTCCCTATCGTAAAATCCCTGGATCACACATGGGCACAAGAACCACCGTCACAGCCCCTTCTTATTTCACAGTGATGCTTTCTCTCTGCCGGTTGCATGCACCCAAGTTGCTGCTGCAGCGACATCTCCTCTTGGCCAGTTGCTAGGAGCATGCACAAAGGCTGCTGCAGCTGCTGTGTTTGTTCACAATGGTGCCCACCCTCTCAGCTGGTTGCTGGTGTCATTTTGGGGTGGGGGGATGGAGAGAGAGAAACTTGTCTCTTTTTTTCACTTAGGTTAGCAGATACCCTGTCTCCCACAGGGCTCCAGGTCAAACTCACGCCAGGCTGTCATCTGGCTATATCGCCAGTGGCAGGGGCAGCTGCAGTCTGATCTCATCTCACTCTCCAAGGTTGGTCCTCTCTCAGGCTGTCAGCTGCTGGGGTCCTGTGTTTTGTCCATGCTTGTGTTCTAAATCTGCACCCTCCACCTAAATCCATAGTGTCTCTATTCCTTTTGTAGAATTTCCACTGCAGTTTTCTTTCTCTCTCTCTCTCTTTTTTTTTAAGATTTTATTTATTTATTTGAGAGGTAGAGTTACAGACAGTGAGAGGGAGAGACAGAGAGAAAGGTCTTCAGTCTATTGGTTCACTCCCCCACAAATGGCTGCAACAGCCGGAGCTGTGCTGATCCGAAGCCAGGAGCCAGGAGCCATGAGCTTCTTCTCAGTCTCCCATGTGGGTGCAGGGGCCCAAGGACTTGGACCATATTTCACTGCTTTCCCAGGCCACAGCAGAGAGCTGGATCGGAAGTGGAACAGCTGGGACTAGAACCACTGCCCATATGGGATGCCGGTACTGCAGGCAGAGGATTAACCCACTACGCCAAGGTGCTGGCCTCACAGTTTTCTCTTTAACTTTCCCGAGACTGCACTATGGCCACTCCTTTTTCTTTCTGTCTTCTCCTAGCCTAGAGCAGTACACCACCTTCCTATTCCACCATCTTGGAAAAATCTTCAAATATTTAATTTTCTACTCTCATCCCTCAAGCTTTATTCAACTCAATTTCTTTAACCTATTTTTAGCTGATTATTCTGGCTTTTAAGTCAAGGATTTCAGAAAAATTTGTCATCATGTAGTTCAAAGAAATCATGTGATAGTTTACAATCAACAAAATAACTTACACCATGTGAAATCAATAATAGATCAATTTAGCTAATACTGGCCAAAGCAATTGGAAAAAATGACAGCACAAAGAAAACATGTTCAGTTAAGACGATGAAAAGTAAATGGATGGGTTTTGATTTTCATCCATTTCTCCTCCATTAATCTGAGAATTGGTCAAGTTGTATTTAACATTGATGACACAAATTTCTATGTGATTATTTAGTATAATTTACCTCTAAAATTAGGGACAAAATATCTTTTAAAAGGTAGTTTCCCAACTATTTATGTTTTAGTTACTATTAAAATGATGATTTTATAAAAGTGTATCTGATTCAGTAAAATGGTAATTTTATAAAAAGGATGAGGGACCACTCAGAAATTATCCCAAGGATTTGTGATTCCAGACAGAGTATCTGCCTCCTTGACAAGGGATCTGATAGATAAGATGGTAAATGGTTTCCAAAAATAGCCAGGGTTATTCTGTTGCTTCAATTTACAACCGTTTAATGCATTTCTGCCACTCTTACCATGAGGTTTTCACGTCCTCATCTCTTCAGTCTAAGCTAGCTTTAAGATTTAGGTAGACCAGAAAAAAAAAAAAAAATGGCAGAAGTGACCTTGTGTTGATTACTACCCTAAACCTGGACTTTGCGTGTGTGGGCTTGCTCTCTGGAAACTGCTAGCTGTCCTCTGAATAAACTGAGCTAGCCTGCTGGAAGACAACAGACCAAGCAGAACAGACATAAGCCTTATTAGCTGAAGTCAGCCTGTCCCTAGCCAGCTCAGCAGCTGAGTACAGGTACATGTCCTCAGACCAGAAGAAATGCCAAGCTGAATGCAGCCTAAATTGTAGAAATTGGCCATTGTTTTAGGTCATTAAATTATGGAGTGCATTTTTACGCAGTAGTAGCTAACTGATATGAATGATGGCCATGTGACTTTGTCGAAAAACCCTATTTTTGTATTCCCTAATTTCATTTTCTATTTTAACTCTCTTGGGAGAGGTATTTGGGCAGAAAGACCTCACAGTGTACTGCTCTCTTAAAATTTGTCTAGGCAATAGAGAGTGCCATCAGGAATTTCCAGGATAAAACAAATACTTTTCTGAAAGATACATGAAAAAATTCTATCCCTTAGGAATGTGACGATACTCAGGATTTAGTCACAGAATTTGTGAGTTTGGATTGTGTTTAGAGAAAGGAGATTGATGTCAGATATTATCTGGCTAAACATACACTCTTCTGAACTCAAAACACAGGAGGATAATTGTCCTTGGCCTGACTTGTGTAAAATATGTTGAAGCTCACCTTACCCCAGGTGGATGATGGAGGGCTGGATAATCAGTGTGAAAGCTTAGCTTCCCAGTTGTGTAAGCCACATTGTTTGCATCGATTTTGTCTTGTACTTGCCAAGTATGTCTGTAAAATACAAGCAACACATGTTTAAAAAGGTTGTCATTAAACCAAAGGAAATGTGTTAGAATGAGTTCGATATATGAGGGGAAATGGAAACTTTTCATTTTATGAAGTAATTAAAATAATGAGTAGGAGCCAGAAAGAGAGCATGACTTTTCTTTGTTGAAAGTGATGATTGTAGAATTAGCATCTCCTCATTTCTCTTTTCCTGAAAGTACTCACACATTTGCACATTAGTCTTTCCTACAGTATTTTATAAAAAACGGTGCATGGGATTGTAGGTTCTCTTTTTAAATAACAATACATTTAAACATGGTGTATTAAGGTAAAATTCAAATAACATAAGATGAACCATTTCAAAGTGAGCAATTCAGTGGCATTTAGTATATTCACAATGGTGGCAATCATTGGCTTTGTACAACTTGTTTGAAAACATTTCCATCACTCCAAACTAAAACCTCACATCCAGTAAGCTGTTTCTTTCCACTTTTCCCTTCCCCAAGCCTTGGAAAGTACTGATTTACTTTCTGTCTCTATGGATTTATCTTTTTTGGATTTTAATATAAATAGAATTATACAGTATATAACTTCTGTGTCAGGCTTCCTTCACTTAGCATAATATTTTTAAGATTCATCTATATTGTGGCATGTATATCATTTATTTTATGGTTGAATGATTTTCTATTGCATGAATAAATCGCAATTTGTTTAGCCTTTTATCAATTGATGGGCATTTTGGCTTTTTTACTCTTTGGTTATTGTGAAAAGTGATGCTATGAACATATTGGTTAATGTTTGTATTTGAGTAACTGTTTTCAATTTTTGAATATATAAATATGAATAGAATTATAGCATCATATCAAAATTCAATGTTTAACTTTTTTTTAAAAGATTACTTATTTGAAAGGCAACAACTGGGGCTGGGCCAGGTCAAAGCCAGGAGCCAGGAGCTTCTTATGGGTCTCCCGACATGGGTGCGAGGGCCCAAGGACTTGGGCCATCTTCCACTGCTTTTCCCGGTCCATTGGCAGGGAGTTGGATTGGAAATGGAGTAACTGGGACATGAACTGGTGCCCATATGGGATGCCAGCACTGCAGACTGTGGCTTAAACCACCATGCCACAGTGCCAGCCCCTCTATGTTTAACTTTTTGAGGAACTGACAAATTGTTTTCCAAAGCGACTATGACATTGTACATTTCTACCTGAAGTCTGTAAGGATTCTAATTTCTCCACATCCTTACCTACACTTGTCATTTTCTGTGTTTTTAAAATTATAGCTAACCCACTGGGTATGCAGTGGTATTATTGTGTTTGGATTTATATTTTCCCTACTGACTAATTATATGAGTATCTTTTCATGTGATCATTGGCCAATGTGTATCCCCCTTAGAGAATTGTCAATTTAAGCCTTTTATCCATTTTTAAGTTGAGTTGTCTTTATGGTTGACTTGTAAGAGTTTTTTCATATATCCTAGATACTAGACCCTTATTAGATATATGATTTCCAAATATTTTCACACCATCTGTACATAGTCTTTATTTTATTTATTTATTTATTTTTTACAGGCAGAGTGGACAGTGAGAGAGAGAGAGAGAGAGACAGAGAGAAAGGTCTTCCTTTTCTGTTGGTTCACCCTCCAGTGGCCGTTGCGGCCAGTGCACCGCGCTGATCTGAAGCCAGGAGCCAGGTGCTTCTCCTGGTCTCCCATGCGGGTGCAGGGCCCAAGGACCTGGGCCATCCTCCACTGCACTCCTGGGCCAGAGCAGAGAGCTGGACTGGAAGAGGGACAAATGGGACAGAATCTGGCACCCCGACTGGGCCTAGAACCCGGTGTGCCGGCGCCGCAGACGGAGGATTAGCCTAGTGAGCTACAGTGCCGGCCTCATTTTCTTTCTATTGTTCTTTGATACCCAAGTGTTTTAATTTTGGTGAAGCCCAATATACATTTTTTTCTTTTGTTGTTTATGCTTTTGGTGTTATATCTAAGAATCCTTTGCCTAATCCACAGTCATGAAGATTTGCTCTGTGTTTTCCTTCTGTGAGTTCTTTGGTTTTAGTTGCTATATTTAGCCTATCTGAACTTCTGTATAAGCTATGACGTAGTGGCATCCAATTTTGTTCTTTCACATGTGGATATTCAGTTGTTCTAGTATTATTTGTTTGAGAAACTGCTCTTTATTGAATGATATTGGTATCCTTATTGAAAATCAGATGGCCACAGATAGCTCAATTTCTAGCTTCTCAATTGTATTGCATTGGTATGAAGATATATCCTATTGCCAGCCCTACACTTTTAATTATCATGGATTGGTAGTAAATTTCAAAATCAGGAAGTGTGAGTTCTTCAATTTTATTCTTTATTTAAAATGTTGTTTTGTCTACTTGAAGCCCCTCACAATTTTAAATCATATTGAAGACTGACTTTTCCATTTCTTAAAAAAAATGTCATTGGAATTTTTATAGCATTACAAATAGGATTACATTGAATCTGTAGAGTGCTTTAGATAGCATTGATATCTCAATAATATGAGTATAATGTCTTCTAATATCTGGACATATTTTCTTTTCTATTTATTTAGATCTTCTTTAATTTTTCCAGCAATGTTTTTAGTCTTCATTGTATACATCTGTTGCCTTCTTTGTTAAATTTATTCCAAGATATTTTATTCTTGGGATGTTATTGTAAATGAATTGTTATAATTTCCCTTTCAGATTTCTCATTGCTGATGTACAACTGATTTGATTTTTGTATGTTTATCTTGTACCCTACAAATTCACTGAATTCTTTTATTATCTCTATTAAATATTTAGATGCAGATTCTATAGGATTTTCTATAGAAAAGGCCATATCCTCTGTGAGGAAAGATACATTTATCTCCTCCTTTCTCGTTTGGATGACATTTTTATTTATTGCCTGATTGCTCTAGCTGGAGTTTATAGTACAATATTGAATAGCAGTGGTGAAAGCTAGCATGCTTGTCTTGTTCCTGCTCTTAGGGAAAAACTTGATACATTTTAAAATATACTCTTAGAATTATTATTCAGATCAGGAAATAAAGCTTCAAACTTCTGCCTGTGTCCCTTTCCAGTCATAACTGCTTCTTTCTTGTTCAAAGTTACCATTTCCTTATATTTCTTTATCCTGCATTTCCTTACCTCTTAGACGCTGTGTTTAATCTTGCTCACTAAAAATAATTACTATGACTTTTACTGCTCTTAATCTACAAGCTGTCCCTCCACTCTGGTTTTTTCTTCCCCATTTATTGTTTGAAAAACTTGGAGAAGTTGACCTACAGAGTGTACTCATGGTGCCATTCAACATGTTCCCCTGTCCGCTGGGCTTCTGGAAACTTCACAGCTAAATGCAGAGATTATACTCTCTTTGGCAAAACCAAAACTGATGTGTATTCTTTCATTGCTAGACCCATAATTCCTAATGTCTTTCTGTTTGTGTTGTTTGTAAATTGTCATGCTCAGTGGCTGGACCTACTGAATTCATCAGTTACAAGTAGTGAAATATCAAACTGACAATTTCTTTTTTATTGATTGATTGGAATATATATATTTTTCTCTACAATATTTTATAATTTTCCCACTTTCTTTAATCTATTAAAGATTGGACTTCCAACTTGTTTTTCTCATCTTTGATTTCATTGAGAAGGCTTTCAGAATTTCACTATTCAGTGTGATAGTATATCATGCTTGCTTCTTTCCTTCCTTCCTTCATTTCTTTTCCTTCCTTCCCTCCCTTCTTCCTTTTAAAATTTATTTTATTTATTTATTTGAAAGTCAGAATGACAGAGAGAGAGGAAAAGACAGATAGAAAAAGAGATCGTCCATCTCCTGGTTCACTGCCCAAATGGCTGCAATGGCTGGGGCTGGAGCTGGGCCAAGCTGAAGCCAGTGGGAAGTGTCACTATCATCTAAATCTGTACATATGTAATACATTACATTTCTTCACCTTATATAAATAAAAGTTATTTTTTAAAAAGACAACTCAACATGAATCTCCCATGTGGGTGGCAGGGTCCCCAGTACTTGGGCCATCTTCTGCTGCTTTTCCAGGAATGTTAACATGGAGCTGAACTGGAAACAGAGTAGCTGAGACTAAATCAGTGCTCTGGTATGGGATGCAGGTATTGCAGGAGGAAGTTTAACCTGTTATGCCATAATACCAGCCCCAGATTTCCTTTGTTAAATTTAATATCTTTGATTAACATGTCACAATATTTTAAAAAAGCATTTTCCCTCATCTATTATTATTAAACTTATTTAAATTCTTCTAAAAAGTATTTTTTCCACATTTATAATTTGGTTACCCAGAAAATAACCTAGATGGAGATGATGAGATAAATCTTTGATTCCTTTCACTTATTTACCCTTTGCCATGTAATGAATAAATTTCCTGGAACTCCAATTGAACAACTAGTTTTTCATGACTTTATAAATGTACTAAATGGATGCTGGTCCGTGTTCTGGCTGTGCTACTTCTGATTGAGCTCCCTGCTAATGCATCTGGGAAAGCAGTGGAAGATGACCTAAGTACTTGGGCCCCTGCCACCCACAACTTCATGGCAAGAAAACAATCCATTATTCAAACTTGAAATCTCTCCTGGAAGATTGAGGCACTGGGTAATTGGATGGAAGCTGTATTTCAAAATTAACCCAAACTGGTTTGATAAGAAGATCACCACGTGTGCATGCCATTTTATTGCTGTTACAATGCTGATTTATTAATTTGTGTTCATCAAATAATCTTTAATGAATATGTACATTAAACTTCTATGAAAACTTCATTGAAGTTCTCTTGATTTTCTATCATTTGACCGTTTATTCATAACTCTAATGAACCTAAAATTGTTGGATGTTTTGTGAAGTTAGTTACAAATTTTAAAGAGTTCTCATAAGTCTGATTTCATTTAAATCCATGAATCCATAACCCTGCTTCCTCTCTGGACTGTATGCTCTTTTAATATATTAAATGGGAAAAGACAGATAACTTAGTCAAAACGTTTGTCCAGCTCTTTCCCTGGGAATACATCTTCCCACATCTGGGAGTATTTTTCTCAATGAGCAGATGTAGGGACTCTTACCTGCTTTCTGGGGTTGATGATGAGCTAGCTATTTTGTTGTGTTTTTCTCATTTAAAATTAGAATAGAAAACTTGGTATATCTTTTACTAAAGGTCAGTCAGCCATCTGTGGATATGAACTGGAAAGAAACTGAGAAATGAAAATAGGAGTATGTATAGCCTAGTGAAACTCATTTTGAGTATGAGTCAGGCAAGATATTATATTGCAGAGACTATAGCCAAGAGCCAAGAAATATATATTCTCTATATAGTTGGCATAGTCCATGTATAATACAGATCCAGACTGTTGTCAAAATTTACATTCTAAGGATAATCAACATGTAGGAAAGGATTTAAGCAGGGCAAAAAAGTGATTTCACAAGGCTGTAGAATGTATAATATCTTCTGATTACTGAGATGATTCTGTCGACACTGTCAGTTGGAAATAACTATTTAGATTTTCGTTTTTAAAGAGTGGTGATAGTTTCACATTGATCCACGTACATTCTTTTCCTAGTTTCTCCAATGGTCAAGGGTAAACTGACAGAGTTTTACTATAGCAAAGAGCTGGCTGAGATTCAACGTGCAAACTACAACCAGAGAAGAGATCTTGCCTTTGATATTAACTGGGTCTACAAGGGTGAAGCCTGTGATTCAACTTTGGAGTACACTCCAGCCCTTTGATTAGCTGGCAGAGAATAATAAATGCTTTTTAGCACTAAAGTATTTTAGACGTGGTAGAAGTATATAGTTTAAAAGTCTACACTCATATAGTATGATAAATCCCAGGGGAGTATTCCACCAACTCAAATCATAAACCATTCTCCTACCAGTTATAGTGCAGATCTGAAAAATCCTAGAAAGGTAGTCTGGTCTACTTTTCTACTTCCTAAGAGATGAATTATGTCAAGAAGGCTCTTGCTGATTATCTGTGACTCTTAAGTTTATATTTCATCTCAGGTCCAAATCTTCAGTAAAACACAGCAGAAAAAAATATGATCCACTGGACTAGGTAGACACTATTTTTTAAAGTCCAATTGTGAGGGCTTAGTGCAATGATAGTGTATCTCATGCACCCCTTCTTATAGACTGGACTCTAATGTTGTAAGTAAGGCAGCAACTCAAGCAGATTACCAGGAAGTGTCATGACTAACGCAGAAGTGTGAGACAAGATTCTTCTACAGTGAAGAGGCAAGCTCAACATAGCATCTTTATCCAACGGTGTAGACTTGTTTGCCATTATGCTGAGGCAGGTACTGCAAAGCCTACAAATAATCCTGCTTTCACCAAAGACTTTATTTTAAACAAACTGAAGTATTTATACTGTTATTTGTCATCCTCAGCATTTTATTAGAACTTTCTTTTACATTTTATTATCTATTCAAGTGTTTTGTCTGAAGCTCTTATAATTTAAAATCATGATTTTCAGCTCTTGTCCTGACGGTTGATGTACAATGTAATACTTTATCCATTTTAGTATTTTTTTTTTGTTCTAGTACCATTGGTTGAACTCTAATTCACACACAATTGTTCTTAGGTGTTTAAATTTTAACTGAAAAGTGATCCCTGTTAGGAATTTGGAAAACATTATGTTGAGTGAAATAAGCCAATCCCAAAGGGACAAATACCACTTGTTCTCCTTGATAGGTGACAACTAACTGAGCACCAAAAAGGAAACCTGTTAAACTGAGATGAACACTATGAGAAACGGTGACTTGATCAGCCCTCACCCTGACTGTTGATGAGCAGCTTAATATGTTATCCCTCTTAGTATTATTTGTTTGTTCTACTTAATACTTTTGGTTGAATACTGTCATCAATACACAATTCTTCTTAAGTGCTGAAACTTAACTGAAAAGTGATCGCTGTTAAATAAAAGAGTGGGAATAAGAGAGGGAAGAGATGTGCAATTCAGGACATGCTCAAGCTGACTTACCTCAAACGGTAGAGTTAGAAACATACCAGGGGATTCGAATTCAATCCCATCGAGGTGGCATGTACCAATGCCATCTCACTAGTCCCAGTGATCAATTTCTGTTCACAATTGATCATAATGATAGGACTAAGAACCAAAGGGATCACATAAACAAGACTAGTGTCTGCAAATACTAGCTGATAGAATCAAAAAGGGAGAGAATGATCCAACATGGGAAGTGAGATACACAGCAGACTCATAGAATGGCAGATGTCCTAAACAGCACTCTGGCCTCATAATCAGCCCTTAAGGCATGCGGATCTGGCTGAAATGCCCATGAGAGTATTTCAGGCATGGAAAGCCAAGACACTCTGGGGGAAAAAAAAAAACTTAAATGAAAGATCTCTGTGAGTGAGATCCCAGTGGAAAGAATGGGTCATCAAAGAAGGAGGTACCTTTCTCTGAAGAGAGGAGAGAACTTCCACTTTGACCATGGCCTTGTCTAAATATGATCAGAGTCAGTGAACTCAGGGGGCTTCCATAGCCTTGACAGCTCATGACAAGAGCCTAGGGTGATTACTGAGGCCATAAACAAGAGTGTCAATTTGTTAAGTCAACAACAGGAGTCACTGTGCACTTATTCCTCATGTAGGATCTTTGTCCTTAGTGTGCTGTACATTGAGATTTAATGCTATAACTAGTACTCAAACAGTATTTTTCACTTTATGTTTCTGTGTGGGAGCAAACTGTTGAAATCTGTACTTAATATATGCTAAACTGATCTTCTGTATATAAAGAGAATCGAAAATGAAAAAAAAAATCATGATTTTTAGAGAATATTGAGTGGGATTTGTTTGAATGCTAATTCACTAGGTTTGTCCAGACCTAGATGATCAGTCACAGATGTACATGACATTAATAATGTTTTGTGACAAATTTGAATCTTTCTGTGTTTATAGAATTCTTGAACACTTTTTGTTGGATTAGTTCTTTATGCTTTTGGGGATAGACATTACACTGTTTTGATTAGTAGTTTCCATCTGCAAAATAATGCTAGATTAATTTATAATCCTTTTCCCTGTTGATGATGTACTTCTTTTGTGAAAAAATATTCTATGTTTACACAAGTAGATTCTTTATCACAAGCAGCTGCCACCTTCAATTGACAGAGAATGGACTCTTTGTCTTCACATTATGTAAAAGTGCCTTATTTTGATCATCAATACTAATACCACTGCATCCAAAACACAACACCCATATGTTATTTTTACTTTAAAAATTTCAACAGGGAAAACTATTTCATAAATAGAATAAAAAGCAATCTTTAAGCTAACCAGTAAGAGAAATATTGTATTGCTTGTTTTTGTTGTGACGATTTTATGTATGATCATTTAGATGCACTCACTCACCAGAGCTCCAGAAATTTCTATTTCCATTATCCTTTATTAAATACCCACAATGGGCTAGGATATTAGGGTTCAGAGGTGAATATGATAGAGATGGCACTTGACCACACTGAACTTACAGTCCATGGGGAACACAGATGAGTGTTATTTATCACTCAACTATAAAATGCAAGGTGCTATGAGAGTGAAGAAATAAAGATTAAGTGGTTGCCTGAAGATTGAGTAGGATTTATCTACATAAAGAAAAGTCATTGCAGGTATACAGGAAGGCCCAGTGGAGAGGAAAACATGTATGAGAATAAGCGACAAAAGTCTTTAAGGGCTGGAGGGTTGAGAATTTGCTGTATGGCTATTCTTAGTTTCCCATCAAACTTCTTCTTTTCTAATTCCCTTGTAAAGTCTTATAAAACAAAAATTTTGTTACTTTCTGGAATTGAGTTTGAACATATTCTTTAACTTATAGCAGTTGACCTACTGCCAAAAATGTTTGTTGAATGAATGTGTGGACTTTACAATAGAAAATTGTGCCATTTTCCTGACTATTTCTGCTAACTTTTCCCATTTTATATATTTTAAGTATATTTAAGCCATGAATATTTTAGACATTAATCATTATTGTTATCTTATTTCTAGGAAAAGTCCTTACAGTTTTTTTGTAAATAGTATTTGGCAAAATTTCAAGAGTTGTGCTTTAAAAAGTGATCATCTTTTCAATTCTACTTGTATGAGAGTACTTCAAAAACGTTGGTAGAAAAAAGAATTAAAAGATTAGTTTATTGGGGACAGCATTGTGGTGCAGTCGATTAAGCCACCACCTGAGAAGCCGACATCCGTTATGAATGCCATTTTGAGTCCTGGATGCTTCACTTCTGATCCTGCTCCCTGCTAATCTACCTTGGAAAGCAATGGAACATGGCCCAAGGACTTGGGCCCATGACACCCATGTGCAAGACCCTGATGGAGTTTTAAGCCTCCTGGCTTTGGCCTGACCCAGCCTCAGTTGTTGGGGGCTATCTGGGGAGAACCAAAAGATAAAAGATCTCTTTTGTAACATAGGGGAAGCACTCCAAGACATTGGTTTAGGGGACAACTTCTTGGACAAGACCCACAAAGCACAGGCAACAAAAGATAAACTAAATGAATGGGACTGTATCAAACTCAGAATCTTTGCACAGCAAAGGAAATGATTAATAGAGTGAAGAGACATCCCATAGAATGGGAAATATTATTTGCAAACCACCTATCTGATAGAGGGTTACTACCCTGAATATATCAGCAACTTAAGAACTCAACAACAACAACAAAACAACCAATCCAGTTGAGAATGGGCAAAGGATTTCAATAGACAATTATCAAAAGAAGAAATACAAATGACCCACAAATATATGAAATAATGCTCAACATTACTAGCTGTCAAGGAAATGCAAATCAAAACCACAATGAGATATCACCTCACCCCTACAGGAATGGCTAAAATCATAAACACAGAGAGTAACAAATGTGGCAATGATTTGGAAAAAGAGGAACAGTTATACACTGTTGGTGAGAATGTAAATTAGTGCAGCCACTGTGGAAAACAGTGTGGACATTTAAAAAACTAGAAATAGACTTGACGGATGACCCAGCAATCCCACTCCTGGTTATATACCCAAAAGACTTGTACACAGTGTATCAAAGAGATACCTGCACCACAATATTTATAGCAGCACCGTTCACAATAGCCAGTTTGGAATCAACTGAAGTGTCCACCACCATCAGATGAATGGATAAGGAAAATGTGGTATATACATACAATGCAATATTATTCAGCTATACAAAAGAATGAAATTCTACACTTTGCAGCAAAATGAATGCAATTGGAGGAAATAATGTTGAGTGAAATAAGCCAGACCCAGAAAGACAAATACCACAAATTCTCCCTTATATGTGGCAGCTAAAATTTATAAAACAGGGGCCAGTTCTGTGGCTCAGCTTGTTAATGTCCCGGGCTGCAGTGCCAGCACCCCATATGGGTGCCAGTTTCAAGTCCCGGCTGCCCCACTTCTGATCCAGCTCCCTGCTAATGCGGCTGGTAAAGCAGCAGAAGAGGGTTCAAGTACTTGTGTCCCTGAACCAACATGAGAGACCCAGAAAGAACTTCTGGCTGCTGGCTCAGATGGGCTCAGCTCTAGCCTTTAGTGGAGTGAACCAGCAACGGAAGACTCCTCTCTTTGTTTCTACCTCTCTCTGTAACTGTTTTTCAAATAAATAAAAAATAAATTTTTAAAAAATTTAAAATATAAAAAATAAATGTATGTATTAGTATTGCTATAAATACAGTTTTGTGGAATGTTTTATATCTCTGTCAAACCAATGGTTAAGAATGTTATACTGTAGTTTTAATGATCTGTGATTATGTTACAACTTACTGCATATGGATCATTTTTTCATTCAATTATTGAATTATTGTTTATAGCTGTTGTCTATATTCCCACTGAACTAGGGTCTTTGATTTTTGTTTGTAAAACTTCTTATTTGGTGAAGTATTAAGCCTTCTTTTTTTTTTTTTTTTTTTTTTTACAGGCAGAGTGGACAGTGAGAGAGAGAGAGACAGGGAGAAAGGTCTTCCTTTTCTGTTGGTTCATCCTCCAATGGCCGCTGCGGACGGTGCGCTGCGGCCAGTGCACTGCGCTGATCCCAAGGCAGTAGCCAGGTGCTTCTCCCAGTCTCCCATGCGGGTACAGGACCCAAGGACGTGGGCCATCCTCCACTGCACTCCCGGGCCACAGCAGAGAGCTGGACTGGAAGAGGGGCAACCAGGACAGAATCCGGCGCTCCCTCCAGGACTAGAACCCAGGGTGCTGGCGCCGCAGGTGGAGGATTAGCCTATTGAGCTGTAGTGCCGGCTTTAAGCCTTTTTAATGTAATGTAAATGTAAAATATGTTATCTCAAAAACTAAAAAAAAGAAAGGAAGAAAGAAAAAGGGTAGGAGGAAGAGAAGGGAGGGAATATCGTTATATTATTAGAATTGTATCTACAAATCACTTGAATCTCTTAAAACTAAAAATTAAAGTAAAAAAAAGAAAAATAATTGGCCACAATGGCTAGTGCTGGGCCACGCTGAAGCCAGGAGCCAAGAGTTTCATCAAACAGTCCCATGTGGGTGGTGGGGCTAAAATACTTGAGCCATCTTCCACTGCTCTTCCTAGGCCATTAGCAAGGAGCTGGATCAGAAGTAGAGCAACCAAGACATGAACTGGTGCCCATGTGGAATGCTAGCATTGCAGGCCACAGCTTTGCCTGCTAGGCCACAAAGCTGGACCGTGAAAATTCTTCTTGTGATAGACAAATGTTCACATTGCATTTATTCCTGAAAATGAAAATTTCCCTACCATTTTAAGTATCATCATTCCCAAATGCAAATTACAAAAACAAAAATAATGTTTCTGATGTCTAGTATTGTTCTTTTTCAATCCATTTAATGAACGTGGAAGTTGCCATGAGACATAAAGATACAAATAAACAAGGAAGACTCTGGTTCATATCGGTGATACAATTTAAAAAAAATGTTTCTGAATTTCCTCTGTAAAATATATATAGTTTAAAAACCCATGGATAAAATCTAAACCAAAATTAGATGACAAGATATTCACATGAACAACAAAATAGTAGTGGGCAGAGATAAACCTTCCAAGGTTACAAGCCTATGTGATGTCATCAACTATTCAGGAAGAAGAGGGAAGCAACTTGGTACAATACAGATATGAAGAATCCCCAAATCACTGACAGATACGCCCCAGAAAGTGCAGTAGGGCAATTTATAAGTGGTAGTTAAAGGCAGGAGGGGATTCCTACTTTCACAAATAGCTGAGTGTAAGGGGTCTAAGGAAGAAATTGAAACTGTATGGGTCTCATGAATTCTAGAAATAGCCAAAGCTTCCATGGTAATGCTCCCCTCAGAGGAAAGACTCCATATTGAACAATACAGGGACAATCAAAGCAAAGGAAACATAAGGTCCAGATGAAAGTGAAGAAAAGAATTCAGAAGATTTCAGAAGGTTATCAGGCATAGTCTTGAAACAGTTTAAAATCATGAAGTAAAAATGGTTTGTGAATCATGTCTCCTTTTAATTGTGAAAATGAATTTCACTTAACATTAGCAAGAGCATATAATTGAAAATGGTGCTGTCTTTGTCTTAACTGTGGTGCCATCTTTTTTTTTTTTTTTTAATTTGACAGGTAGAATTACAGACAGTAAGAGAGAGAGAGACAGAGAGAAAGGTCTTCCTTCTGTTGGTTCACCCCGCAAGTGGCTGCAATGGCCGGAGCTATGCTGATCCGAAGCCAGGAGCGAGGTGCTTCCTCCTGGTCTCCCATGCGGGTGCAGGGGCCCAGGCACTTGGGCCATCCTCCACTGCCTTCCCAGGCCGCAGCAGAGAGCTGGACTGGAAGAAGAGCAACCGGCGCCCATATGGGATGCTGGCGCTGCAGGTGGAGGATTAACCTAGTGCACCATGGTGCTGGCCCCATTTTTTTTTTTCCTGTGGTGCCATCTTAAGTCCTGGGCACCATCTTAAGCTCTGGCCTCCATAGTCATCTTGTACAGTAGGTTTCGGTCTTAAGCCCAGCCAGGCTTGCTAGAAGTGAGGTGACCAAATGGCCCAACCACAAGCGTCAGCTCTACCCCAACCCTAACAGGATTTGCTGCTCCCACTTCCCTACCCCCTACAAGACTATACAGGACCTGCTTCCCACATGTGCACTGTCTTGACCCCACCCACCCCCCTTGGCCCCTCTCTCTCTTCAGCCCTCTTTTGCCCTCTTCCTCCAGCATGTCTGGTTTTCTCCCTCATCGACAATAAACAATTCCTTTAATTCCAGTGTTTGGCGTTTGTGGTGACCTTACAATAATTTTTAAACTTAAAATTATTTTATGAAAAAGAAAAACAGACTATGTAAGAAAATAGCATACCTATAAACAATACAAGCCAGAAGGGACTACCTTCCAAAAGTTGAAAAATGTATTTTCCCACTTATACTTCCTATTTTCTACTTGTAACTACTTCTAGTAAATCCAAAAATCTTTACTGAAATGGTCCAATACATGAAAGTATAATCTAGATTTAGGTTTGCAAATCAAAAAAACGGAGATATGTTCAGGAAAGAAAAAAAATTGAATCAAACAATGTCTAAACTAGAAGAAATGCAAGTTTAAATAAACACAACAGATAACAACTTTATGTAACTAAGAGAGAAAGGGGAGAAAAACCTAAAAATCAAAAAAAGAAAAAGGTGGGGCTGGCGCTGTAGCATAGCGGGTTAACGCCCTGGTTTGAAGCGCCAGTATCCCATGAGGGCGCTGGTAAAAGGCCTGGCTGCTCCACTTCCTATCTGGCTCTCTGCCTGTAGCCTGGGAAAGCAGTAGAGGATGGGCCCAAGTCCTTGGGCCCCTGCACCTGCGTGGAAGACCCGGAAGAATCTCCTGGCTCCTGGCTTCGGATGGCCACAGTGCCGGCCGTTGGCAGCCAATTGGGGAGTGAACCAGTGAATGGAAGACCTCT